>NC_133538.1:309433676-310075419 GCF_048544455.1 Silene latifolia | reverse complement strand
ACAATATAATAATAAGACGATATTTTAAATAACAAATCTTAAAAAATATAGTCCGTATAACCTAGCAAAAAAATCAACAATACTAGATCTAAAATAATAAATTAAAAAACCGAAAAAAATAGATGAGATTATAAAAGTGTAATTTTAACAGAAAAAAGTAAAAAAGTGTAATTTTAACAGAAAAAGTGTAATTTTAAGCAACAAAAGTGTAATTTTAACGAGAAAAAGTGTAATTTTAACGAGAAAAAGTGTAATTTTTACAGAAAAAAGTGTAATTATAAAGAAAAAAAAGTGTAATTTTAACAGAAAAAAGTGTAATTTTAATAGATCCTACCACACCCAAATCTGAAAAGAACCGACACTACCACACTCAAACCTAAAATAAAAAAAAAACCAACACTATCACACTCAAATCTGAAAAAAAAAAAAGAAAAAAAAACAACGAAACACTACACCAACAAAACAACAACAAGAACAACAAATAACTTCAAAAAGTAAGAGACGTTGCACAATCAAAGGAGAGAATCTTGTCCATATCTTCTTTATATGGTAAATATTGTATGAACATAATATGCATGGTATGAACAAAATATGCACATATTATGTAGAATATTTTTTCCCTAAAGACTATGATGTAATAGCCTTGTATATTGTTAGTAATAACACAACGATTACAATCTTATTCTTCCCACAAACATCTAATCTAATTCTAATATGTAAAACTCAGATCTAAAAAATAGAATTTCATAAAAAGAAAAAAAAAACAAGATCCATAAATGAAAAAATCTCAGATTTTGAAAAACGTCATGCCCAAATATCTCGCTAGCAACACCGTCACTCTCCCCTGCCGTGGTGGTCGACAACCATGCCCAACAACCACGAACACCCACCACTACCGCTCCCACCACCACTAACAACCCAAAAAAACGAAAAAAAAAGCACAAAAAAAACCAGATCTGCGAATGGAGTCGCGGTTGTGGGGCTGAGTTGTGGTCGTGGGTGGGTGGCAGTCGTGGTTGGTGGTCGTGGTTGTGGGTGAGTGGGCTGGTGGTTGTAATGGAGCCGCGTGTGGGTGGTTGTGGTGGTCTGCGTAAGGGTGACTGGTGGTTCTTTTTGTTTTTTTTTTGGTTTTTTTTGAGTAATTATTTTGGGTTTTTTTTTTCAGATTTTGTTTGTTTGGTTTTGTTAGATGAGAGAAAAAGGAGAGATTGTGAGATTTAGAGAGATGGAAGGAGTTTGTGATAATGAGGGATGAATGGATTAGTGAGTAACTTAATTGCAATGAGGAGTTAATTAGACTAGATTCATTTCTAGCCCTCCATTGAGAAATCTCCTCCCTCCATCTCCTTCATCCAAAGGCCTATAATAGGACTAAGGGACTCAATTGATGCAAGGGACTTAAGAGAACTTGACACTATATATATATATATATATATATATAGAGTGAGCATCCGGTGAGTTCAACATCTTAGGTGAGTCTGTCCCATGATTATAGACGGTAGGATCTATCAGGATAGATGCGCCAGATTGTGCCACGTTATTCCACTAACTTATACATAACACCCTAAACGTCACCTTCTTTTTCCTTTTTTTCCTCTCTCCTTTCGCAGGTCTCTCTCTCGGTCTATCCCCAAATTAAAACTAAAACCTAGAAAAAATCTCAAAATTTTCTGACGAACATTGATTACATTATTAGTTTTACTGAATCTAATCAACAACTCACATCAATATCGGTAACAAATTTGAACCTATGTTCGTTGTGTTACGCTTCAGATGATTAGCGCTCTCGAATTGAATTTGATGATAAAGAAACATTGCCTTGTAAAAAAATTGAAGGTGTAAAGGTTAGTTTTAATCGTTGTTTGTTTTCTTATTCATTAGAATAAGATCGAATATAGTGATTATAATTAGCGTTATATGAAACACATAGCATAAATAAGGGACGTCTTAAATTAAGATGGTCACACAACTCACAATCTTTAGTTTGTTTTCTTATCCATTAGCATAAGATCGAATATAGTGATTATAATTTCTGTTCGATGTTTTCTTTTGTTTCAATCTAAACATACTGGTTTCCAGTTGTATGTATGCGATTTTCGATGCTTTGTTCAAAATAAAGCTATTTGGAAAGCATTTATATGGAAAACCTGATAGTCGAATACAGAAGATGAATAGAGAAGAATTAGAAACGTTTATAATTGTGTAGCAATTACATTTTGAGGAAAATATCTTTTTGAATGTCCGAAGTATATAATAATTTCTGTCAGTTTTGTATCAAGTTCTCAAATATGCGATAAACTGATACTTCGTACGGAGTATATAATAATTTCTGTCAGTTTTTAGGAATTTATTAATTTAGTCTGATAAAATAATGTTTGGTATTTGTAGGTTGAAAAAGCCCTTCATAAAATGCGGGCCGAATGTGCTGAAGTGATGGTTTTAAAGGAGAATAGAATGGCTGAAGCACGCAGTATGGTTGACGATGCGCAACAGAAACTTGCACTTGCTGAGGCTGAGGTGAAGCTGTGTGCAACCGAATCTATGCACAATGAAGCAAGGAGAACCTGAGTCTGCTGCTAGAACGTGACTCTACATAGCGATTGGTGCTACTTTAATGAGTAAACTAGCGTGAGTATTAATCTTATTCTTCAAATAGTTTATCTCTAATGAATTATTGTTGTTAGTTGGCTACTGTATTGAATTAGTAGTATTAGCTATTTTGATGAACAAATGATGTTATAGTAACATAATTACTATATCAGTGTTACGTTATTGAGTAAATAATTTTACAGTAACACCGTTACTTTAAAAGTGAAAGAAAATAATCATTACCTTTAAATTTCATACTACTTAATACATAATTTATATAGTAAAATCAAGTAGATAATTATTACCGTAACATTGTTACCGTGTTAGTTTAATAAATTAATGTTGTTATTGTATTGATCATTCTTTTGTTGTAACATTTGATTTCTTACTGTAACACATATGAGTTGTTACTGTAACACTTGGTTTGTTATTGTCACACGCATTTTACTCCATCAGAGTGTGTCTCCTCTATACGCCTGTTTAAGTTTCAAGGTCTTGATTTCTGGCGATGGATACTCCTTTTTTTAAGGCTATTAGCTCAATGGTAGAGCAATGTACTATATTGTACAAAGATGCGGGTTCGAGTCCCGTGTAGCCTAGTTCTTTGTTTGCAAATATTGTTAGAATAAGTCGTGTTACTTTGTGTTACCGTATACAGTAAGTAGTGTTATAAAAAGTGTAAGTAATGTTATTATATAGGATCGCTGTCATTTTCACGGAATATCACGAAATAAATATATTGACCCTATAAAATAACCAACTCAAAACGTGAAGAATAACAAGTGATACTCTATAGCCTAAACATTGTTACTCTTTAGAGTAAATAGTGTTACTTTTATAATGTAACCAATGTTACTCCATAAAGTATTAATAATATATGAGGATAGTTTAATCAAATGTGAATAAATGACTCAGACAAAGGGAGTAACTGTTATTCTAATACAAAATGAGTTGTTACACAATTGCATTCGTTCGTTTATGTGGGACTCGAACCCACATCTTTTACAATAGTACAATGCTCTACCATTTGAGCTATTAAACGACAAGGTACAATATACACACATCGGCTTGTATCATAAACATTGTTATAATCTAAAATTACATATAGTTTGAGGAGCTAGAATACTATCTAAAGTCCAGAATTTATGTTCCTATCCAACATTATTCAAAGCTTGTATATTCAACTAGATCAATCTTCGCCATATTATTCATAAAATGAATGTATTAACAATGAACCCATTCAATGTGCATTACACTGAATATAAGGTGGCATACTCAAATTGCACTTTAGTTGTTGAACTATTGGAAAGAAGTGTTACATGATATCCACATCAGAAGACCACATGAATACGAATCACATCAGTTCCAAGCTCCACACATGACATATTTGCAAAAAAAACATCAGATAATTATACTATTACCGTAACACAAATACACTATTACAGTAACACAATTACAGTGTAACACAAGTAGCATTACAGTCACACAAATACACTATTACATAAATATCATCATATTGAATAGAAAAAATATTTCAGAACACTGAAAATCGACAACAATAACTAAAAAATTGACGGCATGTAAGCACTGTCAAGTTAAGATTTCAAGGAACTAATTGAAGCTAAAATTTTGCACAACAACTGAAAAAAGCAAGAATGAAAACTACACATACTGAAAGATAAAATATACTCTACATTATTATTGTTAACATACTTGTCTTTGGCCCACTGTCATTACCACATCTCTAATTACACATACATCGTAACATACTTGCACAAAAAAATCACATAATTATACTACTAACTATCATAACGTTTACACATTTACACCGTTAACATACCACAAATACACAAGTATTATTACAATAACACAAATACACTATTACAAAGAATATAATTACTCCGTACATTGTAACACATGTAGTATTACAGTCACACAAATACACTATTATAGTAACACAAGTAAATTGCTCCTTTAACACAGTTACAACATTGTAACACTAGGATTAGTATTATCAAAACACAATTACAGTATCACAAAAATATTTATCATTATAAAGTATACAACGATTCCATATCAGGTCTAATTTGGGGTTATGGTCTTTCAGTGACCACATCTACCAAGCTTTGCTCAGAAGTAACAATATACACAACGATTCCATAGCAAGTTCAAGGAAGTATATCTATTTTACAACTATCCATAAAAAAAAGTAATGCTACAAATTAATATGTGATTCAAAACAAAAATTCTCGCCTGTTGTAGCAAAATTTCACTTACGTCACTACAACAATTGCAACCATAAAGTCAACAATACCTAAACTTGAACAACTCTCAAATATGACCATAAGCATCAACGCATATAAATAGGATGAATTGCAATCCTTCTTTTTAATTCTAACTCCGACCAAAGCTAGCCGTGTTCAATATATAATGAATCAAAATAGCCTGACCAAAATAAAATCTACAATATCAAATCAAAACCTTATAGGGGAAACATTGAGGTCACAAATTGGATGAATCGTTTAGGTTCAAGAAAGGTCGTCCGCGATAGATGAATTGGAGAAAGAAGACACGACGTGGTGGTTGACCATCGACGACGACGGTGATGGTGACGTCGAGCCCGACGCATAAAACGAGCACGATTGACATGGTGACAAGCACAATAGCTTATAACCTCACCATTCTCCATTATTGAAAAACTTCATTATAGATAAGTAGGTGTGAATTAGGGTTTGTTATTATTGATTTTGTTTAATTGGGGGGTTTTAGTTTTATATGAGCCTGGTGAAAGAGGGAAGTTAGAATGATGGCATAGAGTAGAGAGAGAAAGTAAATGTGTAAAATAAAAGAGGTTGTCATGGGATAAGTTTATGTATTGATGGATAATTTGACAATCTTGCCCTTACTATCTGGCGCATGACTAGAGCCGTTGAATCTCATTCATCTAATGGTCTGAAATCATAGGACGGACTCATCTAAGATATGTGGACTCACCGGATGCAATTTCTATATATATATATATATATATATATATATATGGGATCAATTGAGTCCCTTAGAATAGTTGAGACCCATGAGTCCTAATATAAGCCATTGGATCTAAAAAATGAATGGCTAAGATTTGATTCAAATAAAATGCTTGCATATAAAAGACTACAAACCCTAATCTCACCGCACATTTTCTCATTTCACCAAACTCACTTCTCTCTCTTCCTCCCATCTCTCTCTAACCGACACCTCCACCCTCTAACTCCCTTCTCTCCGTCCTCCACTGTCTCCCTCGCCACCACCCGCCGCCTTCCTCCTCTCTTCTTCTGTCTCCCTCGCCACCACCTGCCCCTGCCATGCCGCCTCTAACCCGTCTACTTTTTTTTCTTGATTTGAGAAAGTTGTTATTGGTGGTTGTAGATGCGGTGGGTATTGGTGTTTCTCGCTGCCTACCATGCCGCCTCTCTCCCTCCTTTTTTTTTTAGATTTGGTTGGTGTTGTTATCGGTGGCGAAAGGGGATGTTGGTATTGCTATTGTTGGCGTGAATGTGGTGGTGGTTGTGAAGGGCAGTGGCGGCGCGGAGGTGTTTCTGCCGCCTTTTCCTTTCTCTTTTTTTCTTATTCAGATCTAAGTGATTGTGGCGGTGGTTTGGGTTGTGGTGTTGCTGTCATTGTGGCGTGGCAGTGGCGTCGTGGGTGTGTGTTCACTGTGGCGCGTTGGTTTTATTTTTAGTTCTATGATTTTTTTTTGCCGTTGGTGGGTGTTCACGGTGGCGTGATGGTGATGGCGGCGTTATGTTGGTATAGGCGATGATGTTGTCGTTGTTGTTGGTGAGGTGCCAAGAGGGTTGGTGGTGGGGGTCATGGTTGTGCAAAAGGTGGCTGGATTAAAGCTACAGCTATGTCGAACTAAAGTTTCATATGACATATGACATGGACTAATGTTTCACATGACCATGGACTAGGACTAAAGTTACACATGACTTTAATTCCAAGAGAAGAAAGTTTCAAAAACCGTTTAAATTACATTACATGAAATTCAAATTAGTATAAAGTTACAATCCTTAAAAAAAAAAAAAGTTTCAAAAATTATGATCAAAGTTACAATCGTAAAACATTAAAGTTAATTTCATAAAATGACAATATTAAATAAAATTTATAAATCGGTAAGTCAATTAAATTCAAATTTTTAGCATTAAAGTTTCAATTTTTAGCATTAACGTTTCACTCGTCTAACATTAAATTTATATTTAAAAATCAGTAAAATTAAATAAATTCAAATTTTTATATTAAAAATTGTTTTAAAAAATTAAAGTTTCAATTTTTAGCATTAAAGTTCCACTCGTATAACATTAAAGTTATATTTAAAAATAAGTAAAATTAAATAAATTCAAATTTTTATATTAAAAACTGTTTAAAAAAAAAATAAAGTTTCAATTTTTAGCATTAAAGTTTCACTCATAAAATACTAAAGTTATACTCAAAAATCGCTTTTACATATTTAAAATAAAATTTTATTACGTAAATTTAAATTTTTATTTATATAATAACCTTAAATGTTAAATTTATAATTGTAAAGAATTAAAGTTACATTCATAAATTAAAGTTTTATTTATAAAACATTAAAGTTTCATCTTATAATTTTAAAATCTCAACCATTCATCTTAGTAGATCAATGGCCAGGATTAGGACTTAGTGGACTCACCATTTTTGGTGGACTCATTTGAACTCCTATATATATATATATATATATATATATATATATATATATATATATATATATGTATAATATATATATATATATATATATATATATATATATATATATATATATATATATATATATATATATATATATATATATATATATATATATATATATATATATATAGGAGTTCTAATGGGTCCTCCTCTCAAATTGAGTCCATAAGTCCCTCAAAGGGCCTTTGGATGGACTCAATGAATGGCTGAGATGCATTTGATTAAGGGTTATTAAAAAAAATGTGGATGGTTGGATTGAGATGGGTGGTTAAGATTGAAAATTACCAAAAAAAATTACCACTAATCAAATTTCTATACACGGTGGTTAAGATTGAAAATTACCAAAAAAAATTACCACTAATCAAATTTCTATACACTAATTAATTTTTCTTTCTCTCTCTAGCCCCTAATTACAGTTTTGAGTTTCAGATTTCAGAAGTGTAAATGTAATGTTGTATAAGTTTTACAAGTGTAAATGTGATGTTTTACGAGTGTAAATGTAACATTTTAAGAGTGTAATTTGATTTTTTGTGACGAAAATTTTGAATTTATATAATTTTAACATTTTACAAGTGTAAATGTGATGTTTTGCGAGTGTAAATGTAACATTTTAAGAGTGTAATTTGATTTTTTGTGACGGAAAATTTGAATTTATATAATTTTAACATTTTACAAGTGTAAATGTGATGTTTTACGAGTGTAAATGTAACATTTTAAGAGTGTAATTTGATTTTTTGTGACGGAAATTTTGAATTTTTATAATTTTAACACTTTACAAGTGTAAATTTAATGTTTTACGAGTGTAAATGTAACATATTAAGAGTGTAAATTTGATTTTTTGTGACGGAAATTTTGAATTTTTATAATTTTAACATTTTACAAGTGTAAATTTGATATTTTACGAGTGTAAATGTAACATTTTAAGAGTGTACATTTGCTTTTTTGTGACGGAAATTTTGATTTATTTGAATTTTAACATTTTACAAGTGTAAATTTGATGTTTTAAGAGTGTAAATGTAACATTTTAAGAGTGTAAATTTGATTTTTTTTATTTTTTGTGACGGAAATTTTGAATTTATATAATTTTAACATTTTACGAGTGTAAATGTGATGTTTTCCGAGTGTAAATGTAGTATTTTAAGTGTAAATTTGAAAGTTTTAGAGTGTAAATTTGGTCCTTTGAGTGTGACTTTGGTCCTTTATAAGTGTAACTTTGGTCCTTTACGAGTAAAACTTTAGTCCGATTACCAACAAACACCACCACCGTCGTCCTCCACCACCAACTTATATCCACAAAAATATATGAGTGCAAATCTATATAAATTTAACGAGTGTAAATGTACAAATATACGAGAGTAAATGTAAAAAAATATGAGTGTAAATGTAAAGAAATACGAGTGTTATTGTAAAAAAATATGAGTGTAAATCTGAAAAATGCGTGTAAATGTAAAGAAATACTAGTGTAAATGTAAAGAAATATGAGTGTAAATGTGAAGAAAAACCAGTGTAAATGTGAGTGCAAATCTATATAATTTTAAGGAGTGTAAATGTACAGATATACAAGTGTAAATGTAAGGAAATCTGAGTATAAATGTAAAAAATATGAGTGTAAATGTAAAGAAATACGAGTGTAACTGTAAAAAGTGCAAGTGTAAATCTGAAAAATGCGTGTAAATGTAAAGAAATATGAGTGTAAATGTAAAGAAATATGAGTGTAAATGTACAGAAATATAAGTGTAAATGTAAAGAAATATGAGTGTAAATGTAACAAAATACGATTGTAAATGTAAAAAAATATGAGTAAAATTAATATATTTATTAGATCTAAGAATAAAAATCATGTTAATACGATTTTTTTTTCAAAAATCTACTATATATTTATTAGATCTACGAATAAGATCAACAATTTATTACACTTCATAAGAGTGTAAATGTAAAGAAATGCGAGTGTAAATGTGAGGAAATACAAGTATAAATTTAAAGAAAAGCGAGTGTAACTTTAAAAAATAAATAGATCTGAAATCACCAGAGTGTAACTTTATAGATCTAAAAAAGAAAAGCCAAAAAAGACGAGATACGCAAGTAAAAATTAACCACCCACAATAACAAATGAAAATAATAATAAAAAAAATTATGTAACAACAACATAAGACCAAGCTATTTTGGAACAAAAATATCTGAAATAGAAAAGATTTAAAAAAAAAAAAAAAAGCAAAAACACGTATGTTCGAAATTCAGATGTTAGAAATATAAGACCAAACATCAAAAAGCAAAAACACACAGTATGTTCGAAATATAACCATACATCGGCATACATCCACAACAAACACAAACTGAAAAGAAAGAAAAACAGTGTGGGGTGGTGCGTGGTCAAATCTGAAAACATAAAAGGAGGGAGGGTCGGGTTGTGGTCAGATCTGGCGGCAGTGGGTGGTGTTGATGGTGGAGGGTGGGTCGTGGTGAGGCGTGGGACTGGAGTGCGGGTTGTGTTGATGTGGTGCGGGTTGTGGTGTGGTGTGGGTTGAGTGAGAGAGGTCGGTGGTGCGTGGTCTGTGGTGGTGGGGGATGTGGTTGTGGTGTTGTTGGTGGTGCGTGAGGGTGGTGTTTTTTTGGTATTTTTTTGGTATTTTTGTGGTGTTGTGGTTGTCGTCGTGGATGTTGGTGGTGGTGCATGAGGGTGGCGGTGGGAGAAAAGAAGGAAGGTGGTAGGACCGATGGTGGAGATGGGGTCGTGGTGGTTGTCGTGGGGAGTGGTGGTGGTTGTCGATGGTGGTGGTTGAAAGGAGATGTTGGTGGTGATGAGTATGAGGAGGGAATTTTATTTTGGGGTTTTTTTAAATTTTTGGGAGCTTTTTGGTTTTATTAATTTTTTAGTTTTTAGAGAGATGAAAGGAATGGTAATTGTGTGGGAGGAGAGAGAAGTGAGTAGAAAAAGAAGGGTTATATAGTGAAATTATGGGGTTGATTAGTGAAGGTAGAGAGGGAAAATGATTAATTAACATCAATCCCCTTATTTTAGCCTTAATCCCCTACTTTTTCCCTTCAATCTCAACCCCTCATCTCATCTTTTTAATGGCCCTAAAGAGGACTTAGGGACTCAATGAAATTGGATGGACTCACTTGATCTCTTCTCTCTCTCTCTTTCTCTCTTTTTCTCTCTCTCTCTCTCTCTCTCTCTCTCTCTCTCTCTCTCTCTCTATATATATATATATATATATATATATATATATATATATATATATATATATATATATATATATATATATATATAAAACAAGTTGAAGCATTATGGATGCAACACGTGTCAACCCAGCATTAAATACACGTATTAATTACAGCTGAACATTAAATATAAACATAATAAATACTACATTAATCTCAATAAAAGTAATAATTAAAGTTTAATAAATGTATTATAAAATTAAATATAACAATTACGGTGATTTGATTTTAAATTATTACAAAAAAAATGTTTATAAACAATTTAAAATGTAAGTCATTACTTTTATTGCGAAAAATGTTTTAGATTGAGTATATTTTCCATTATATTTATTGAAATATTTTGATATGTATAGATGATTAAAGTGAGTTTCTCACAATGCATTACATTTACTTAATGAAAAACATTTTGAGAAAGTTATAATGCTTAGACCATTAAATCCATCAAGACAAATATATTTGCAAGTGTCATTGTATTTATTAAAAACAAAACTTAAAGATAACTACTAAGAGATAAAATTTTATGATGTGATAATGAAAAAATTATATTGGACAAATTAAATATATTTGAGATTTAAGAGGTTTAAATAATGTGATAACGAGTGGAGATTTGTACATGAATGATGGCTTTTTGGACTTTTTCGAGTAGGTTAAGATGGGATTTTCAGGCGACTTGATCCTTATCGTAAAAAAAATTTAATATTTTGATACTGATTATTGATTACTAATTATTGATTATATTGGCACTGATTATGAAAATGGGTCCTTATATTGGTTTGTTTATCAATTAACCCTATTTTATATATGTAGTTGTTTTAAAAAACAAAAGGTGCAAATTTCTTATAAATATGTTGTTTGACACATAACATATGTAAAACACATACAACCAAAATGTTCAAATAAGTTGAGCTCTGATCCTATATGTTTGATACATAAATATCACACGATGTACATTAAAAATAAAAAAATGCATCAAATTATATTTAACATCGTGTTCAACCAATATTAATTGATTTGGAGCATAACGTATCATAAAATGATCTACCTTAGGAACTTAATGTTGATTGTTGCATTATTCGAAAATTTATTTTAATTAATATGATATTTGATAAGTTACAAAATTATTTATATAATAACGTTTATCACGAATAGAACTATCACTTACGGAGTATTAGTTATAATTAAAATTGTATGTATTTTATTTTAAAACATTGAAGTTAAACTTAAGAAAATAAGAGTTGAGAAAGTTACTTTACTTTTATTTATAAGTAAAGATATTAAATGTCATATATGAATTATATTATTTTTTTTCAATTATAATAATCAAATTTTCAAACAGGCCGCGCGAAGCGCGTGATACTACCTAGTAAATTACTAAAAGTAAGCCCATATTTATTGTGTAAGACCGTATCACACTATGAGATTGTATCTTTGCATAGAAAGGTAACTCATTTATAAGTAATAAATGAACAATGCTTTTATAAAAGCGGACCGTTTTACGATGTGAGACCATCTTATATTATAATTTGTGTAAGTAAATATATAAATAAGTCAGTTTTTCTCATTTAATTAAAACATACCCGTGCAACTTTGCACGTGTAATAAACTAGTTTATCCATTAAATTAATATCCTTTAAAAAAATAGATAATTTGGAAAAATGGGACTCTCTATAATCGCTGGGAAAAAGCTTCCTATAATAATATGGTAACTAGTTGGAAAGCCCATGCATTACACGGAGCACCCATTAGGATTATCTGTAAAATATATTCTTAAGTTGATAAAAAAAGTCCAACTATGTTGATATCCGATGAATTATTAGTGCTTTTAGCATAAAAGATTTATCATTCAGTAGTAAACATCAAGTGACTTAGTTATAATATGTAGTTAGTTTTTCATTATTACAGACATAAACCGGCTTTTAATTACATATAAAACGCTCTCTCTATAAACATGATGGAGCTCACCAAAATGAACCCTTAATAACATAAACATGCCTTTATGAGTATTGCAAATTAATTTAACCTACAACAACTACGTAAAACTAAATGATGTTACGTAAAACAGCATGTATCTTAATTATATATATTTAATGTGTTCAGAGAAAATATTAGATCCCTTGCAATATAATTTTACTTTGACTATTTACAATTAAGAGTATTTGCTCCTTATAAACCTCCCACAAAATCAAATCCAAACTGAATCCAATAGTATTATTAGTCTCTAAACAACAATAAAAAAATATATGTGATTCTATTACAAAGAATGCACAGGGAACCTAGTAATAACATTTGTGACAACATCAGTTAGTAATTTATGACATTATTAAAATCGTTGGTTTACATTACCATACTTTGGTAATAGAAAACTATTAAATTTAACAAAAGCCAAACCATGCTGAAAATGGGCACAAACAAAATTTAAAGGGATTTAGATGAAGATTGATTAATCATCAGTTCCCATAACAAAAATTAAACGAAAACGTTGTAACATTTGGCATTAACAATATCAGTTGCATAACATTCAAAGATATAGTTGGATTATAGAGTTACCATTCTTATTGTCTCACGCACTATTGGTTTTTAATCGAAATAATCTTAACTACTTACAATTAAGACTATTTGACCAAAATTTCATTTTTCTTCAATTTTTATAAGTATTTGGTAGATAAATTATTTACCAAAATAAGAGTAGCATGTGAGAAATAAGTTACCTGTTTTTTATTTTTAATCATTCACTTTGTAATATTAAATATGGAGTACTTATTATGTCCTTTTATGTCAAAGTACTAAAAAAACAGCTACCTTTCGGTTCGTTAACTTTAAAGCTACATTTTTATGTTTTAGTTAACTTTTTGATTTTAGTATGAACTAATGAAATCTGAGATATTGTAATACCCGACATTTGTGAGACCCGTACTTAAACCTAGGGACACGTGAGGGAACCCACATGTACTCGGGAGTAAAGGATGATCCTCCTACGAGACCAAGTAAGACCTAAATATGACCTAGTAGACTTCCAGTGGACCGAGTAGAACCCCAAGTGGACCAAGTGACTCGGCACTCGGTCGAGTGAGGGTACACTCAACCGAGTGAGTGCCACTCGGTCGAGTGGAGCTGAGCTGTACCCGAGAAAGAAAATTCGAGATTTCATCCTATCCCAACCCTATCCTATTCATTCTTCTCCTTCTTTCTTATTACACTAAAACCCACAATGAAACAAATGCCAAAACAGCTCAATCAATCACAACAATCCTCCAGTCTCCATAACCAAACTCCACACAACTGACTACACACTAAAGTGTGTAGTCCTGCCAGAGTACCCATCGCAACAAGTAATCCACACCGCCACTGGGGGACCGCAGCCGTACCCACCAAATCCCCGCTCATCAACCACTAAGCGATGAACCCAAGTTTCCTTAATGTGAACATCCCCTCCTGTGGCGAGTTCCACAGAGGGTGAACCAAGGGCGTGAAGCCACTCCCGCAAGTGACTCCACTCAGCCAGGGACGTGCCCCGAAGATCACAGACAGATATAAACCAATCAACAGTATGAAAAAAACAATCGTCTAACAACTCAACAATACAATCAATCTTTAATCACAACAATCATCACCACACATTATGTAACTAATACTGAGTAGGGAAACCCTACCTGGAAAGCAACACGAAATCAGACGATCAAACAGTTGTCTCAGAATCTCTCCTCAACGAACCCTCCTCCTATACATACATACATATTATTACTACCATAACACATCGTCACCAAAACCCCAAATCCCCAAATTAGGGTTTAACCAAACTTAACGAAATGATAAGAAAATTATATGTAGAACTTACCCACAACGCAAGGATCACATAGGTATAAAGAACGATGAAACCTAACACTTCTAGCTCCGGAATTTGCTAATAATGCCAAGGAAATAGGCAACGTAACTTGAAACTTCTCCTTGATTGTGATTTAGGTTTTGTAAAAGTGTTTTATGAAAAGATGACGAAAGTATATATATTAATACGCATTATTAACAAACCCGTCACAAATCACCCGTGACCCGAGTTACTCGATCGAGTAAGTCATTTACTCGATCGAATGACCCCTACTCGATTGAGTGCCAAGCTTACTCGATCGAGTACCCTACAGGCAGACTACTGTTTTGCATAAAACCAAACTTACTCGACAGAGTAAGCCCCACTCGATAGAGTACCCAAAGACACATAAAACCGTAGTATTACACTCTTCCTTCCTTAAAAAGAACTTCGTCCCCGAAGTTCAAACCACAACCAAAACAAAAGCACACTAACATCCTCCCGACACAACAACATAAACAAAACTCAACATAAAACTCCAAAACATACTTCCCAAACGAACTCAACCCTACTCAAAACAACTACTAGGTATATCAAAACCAACATAAAACATGTAAAAACTCCATGCGACCATCTCCTACCCCCTTAAAAGAAACAAGGTTACGTCCCCGTAACCACACATACCTGATCAAAAAGAGATGGGCACCGCTCCCTCATAGCCTCTTCCGCCTCCCATGTAGCCTCCTCAACCTCATGGTTAGACCAAAGAACCTCAATCAACACTGTCTCACCATGTCTAGTTTTCCTAACCTTTTAATCAAGAATCTGTTTAGGCACCTCGAGATAAGACAAGGATCATCCAGCTCTATGTTCTCTACCTCTAACACATGTGACAGATCACTAACATACTTTCGCAGCTGAGATACATGAAACACATTATGCACTCTATCCAAAGCAGACGGTAAAGCCAACCGATAAGCAACCTCACCCACACGTTCTAAGATCTCATACGGTCCTATGAACTTCTGGCTCAGCTTCCCTTTCTTACGAAATCTCATGACCCCACGCATATGAGACACTTTCAAAAGAACCTTGTCCCCAACCTGAAACTCTATATCCCGACGATGTAGATCTGCATAACTCTTTTGTCAATCCTAGGCCACTCTCATCCTCTGTCTGATCAGCTTAATCTATTCCACCATCTCATGCACCATCTCTGGTCCTAAAACCAATGCCTCAGCACTATCGTCCCAA
Organism: Silene latifolia; assembly: GCF_048544455.1. Classification (NCBI taxonomy): domain Eukaryota; kingdom Viridiplantae; phylum Streptophyta; class Magnoliopsida; order Caryophyllales; family Caryophyllaceae; genus Silene; species Silene latifolia. Next base: position 310,059,803 of record NC_133538.1, on the reverse strand, counting down.
CAAATCGGACTCCTATACCTCCTCCTATATAAAGCCTCAAATGGCGCCATGCCAATACTGGTGTGATAGCTGTTGTTATAGGAAAACTCAATCAAATCTAACCACGGCTCCCAACTACCACCAAAATCCATAACCCAAGCTCGCAACATATCCTCTAGAGTCTTGATGGTCCTCTCCGTCTGGCCATCTGTCGCAGGATGAAATGCCGTACTCATCTTTAAGGTAGTTCCCAAAGACTCATGTAACTCTTTCCAAAACCGTGAGACGAATCTCAAATCTCTATCAGACACTATATCTTTAGGCACCCCATGCAGTCGAACCACGTTTTTCCGATAAGCCATAGCTAACTGTGTCTTAGTCCATGTATCTTTCATTGGCACAAAATGAGCTGACTTGGTCAGTCTATCCACTATAACTCATATCATGTTGTTACCTTGTTGACTCTTCGGTAAACCCAAGATAAAATCCATAGAAATGGACTCTCACTTCCACACAGGTACCTCAAGAGACTGAATCTTATCTTGTGGTCATCGCTTCTCCCCTTTCACTCTCTGACACGTCAAATAACGAGCCACGAACTCAGCTGTTTCTTTCTTCATCCCAGGCCACCAGAAAGTCTTCTTCAAATCTTTGTATAGCTTGTCACCGCCTGGATGTACCGAGTATGGTGTGCAATGAGCCTCTGTCATGATTATCTTTTTCAACTCCTCATCATTAGGGACACACCACCTCCCATCAATTCTCACACTACCATCTGTATGAATAGAGAATCTAGACACTGTTCCTTTCTCTACTCCAGCTCTTCACTCCTCAATCTTGGGATCCAATGCCTGTTTGATGCGAATATCATCATAAAGGTATGGCTCCACTGTCAAATCCCCCATAGCATCCCCTTTCTAAATCATATGTATCCCGAACTTCCCCACCTCATCTCTCAATCTCATCAAAGACACAGCCGTGCAAAGAGAATGAATTCTCTTCCTGCACAAAGCATCTACAACCATATTAGCTTTCCCTTCATGGTATATAATATCCATGTCATAATCCCCAATCAACTCCATCCACCTCCTCTGCCTCATGTTCAACTCCTTTTGAGTGAAGATGTACTTGAGACTCTTGTGATCTGAAAACACCTTAAAGGTCACCCCATATAGGTAATGTCTCCAAATCTTAAGGGTAAACACAACTGCACCCAACACTAGATCATGTGTAGGGTAGTTCTCCTCATAAGGCTTCAATTACCTAGAAGTATAGGCAATCACTTTCCCATTCTGCATCAACACATAACCCAACCCATTCTTTGAAGCATCTGTATACACTTCAAAGTTCTCACTCCCTTCAGGCAATGCTAATATTGGAGTTGTGGTCAAACGCTTCTTTAATGTCTGGAACGCTGTCTCACAACTGTCATCCCAACGAAACCTGTTCTCTTTCCTCATCAAAATTGTCATAGGTCTAGCTATCTTGGAGAAACCTTTCACGAACCGTCGATAATACCCTGCTAAACCCAAGAAACTCCTGATCTCTGCCACATTCTTTGGTGCTTCCCACTTGGTAACTGCTTCAATCTTTGCATGATCCACAGCTACTCCTTTCTTTGAAATCACATGCCCCATAAAAGCAACTTCCTCCAACCAGCACTCACACTTGGACAACTTTGTATACAACTGATGTTCCCTCAAGGTCTACAACACAATCCTCAAATGTTCCTCATGTTCCTCCTTAGTCTTAGAAAAGACTAAGATATCGTCTATAAAAACCACCACAAACCGATCCAAGAACTGACTGAAGACCCGGTTCATCAAATCCATAAACACTGCAGGTGCGTTAGACAACCCAAACGGCATCACCACATACTCATAATGACCATACCTCGACGTGAAAGCTGTCTTTGGTATGTCCTCCTCTCTAATCTTCACCTGATGGTAACCCGGCCTCAAATTAATCTTAGAAAAGACTGCTGCACCGCTCAACTGATCAAACAAATCATCTATCCTTGGCAAAGTATACTTGTTATTTACCGTCACTCTGTTCAGCTCCCTATAGTCGATGCACAACCTCAGGCTCCCATCTTTCTTTTTCACAAACAGAACTGGTGCTCCCCACGGTGATACACTAGGTCTAATGTATCCCCTCTCAATCAGATCATCCAACTACTTTCTTAGCTCTTCCAATTCCTTAGGACCCATACGGAACGGTGCCTTAGAGATTGGCCCCGTCCCCGGTTTCAGCTCAACAGTGAAATCTATCTCCCTCTTCGATGGTAACCTCGGAATCTCCTCTAGAAAGACATCTGGAAACTCTCCTACCACTGGTATCTGCTCAACCGTCGGACTCTCCACTCTATGATCCCTGACATGGCAAAAGATCAACGGGCACCCCTTCCTCAGATAGGACTTCAAGGTCACTACTGCAATCAACTTAACTTTGGGTTTGACAACAAACCCACGATAAGACACACTAATCCCCTTAGGACCTCTCAAAGAAACTCTCTTTTAATGGAAATCTATCTTTGCCTTGTACTTTCCCAACCAATCCATCCCAACTATCATCTCAAAACCATCTAAAGGGAACTCTAACAAGTCTACAGGTAGATCAACTTGCCCAACTATTATAGACATACCTCTATACAACCGCCCAAAAGATACAGACTCACCCGAAGGTATAAAAACTTCCTCTCTTACAGACTCATACTCACTCAAACCCAACCCTTTAACATGACTCGATGATACAAACGACTGTGACGCTCCCGAATCAAACAAAACAAAGGTAAAAACTCCATAACAAGAAATGTACCGGTAAAAATGTTAGAAATCTATATCTCATACTACTCAACATATTCTTATATGTTACAATTTAATTTAATCATAAAATTAACTTAGATCTTATGCATGCAAACATGAATAAAGATAAAGAATACATCGTCATTCTTACAATAGAAATTTCGGATTATTGGGCACAAATGAGTTCTCCTACTCACTTGTTCTTGAGCTCTCCTAATATGGATGAACAAAGATTCAAGGGTAGAATCTCTCTCAAAGATGAATACCCAAAGTAACCTCTTAATAAGATTAATATTATTAATACTAGAACAATATTAATCTAAATAAAATTGACCCAAAAATATTGAATTTGGTCTCTTAATTTTCGGTTAAGAGAAGGGAGAAGAAGGAGTAATAATCTCTCTAAAAACTCTTTATTTTTAAATGTTAGAATGAATGAATATGCACTAGTATGCATGTAGTGTATATTAGGAAAAATAATGAGCAAAAGACCCTTGGCCTTGCACAAGGAAAACCGGGTAGGAGGGGGTGGATATGGCCAATGCATGAGCTTCAATTCTTCCCAAGAAATATAGGCATGTAAGGCTATGCATTAGGTCTTATGATTATGCCTTCCACTAAACATAATTAACACAAAAATAAGCCTAATACTCCCTCCTTATTTTCGGCACATATGGTGTAAAATGGAAAATCCATTTTACACATTATTTTGTCAATTTGTCACATGTAACATGTTTCATGACATTAGGTATATAAAATGTATTTTTAACAATTAAAAATCAACATATTAATAAAATATGTCACTTATAAAGTTAACCTAGTAATTCATAATTACTTGTACCGTAATGGGTTCCCGAGTCATAAATTATAACATTCTGTATTTATAATAATCAATTCATTCCTTTTTAATTGTTTCCGTAAACAATAATTTCATCTAAGTAATAAAACAATTCGATTACTTAGACCGTATCTTATTTAATCAAATTATAATGAGATACGTAAATATTACTTCCAAAATCGTCTGTCAATTTTAAGCAATTTAATTGACTCGTAGCGTCATACGACCAATTAAATATTCAATTAAGAGTGTTACCCTTTAGGTATGACCTAAGGGGATCAACTGATCCCCACCGTCGCACGACAGTAATGTCAAACTCTAATCAGCCAATCATTACCGATATGTGTGGACCAGTTGACTGTGAAATATTACATCCCTCATGTATTCTTAAAATGAGACTTAAACATGTGATCATCATGATCGACAGTTGTGATCGCATTATTGTCGGAGGACACATATTCCAACAATCTCCCACTTGTCCTCGACAAGTGTGCGTCACCAATTCTCTTGTCCTATTACTATCTCCCACTCAATGCAAGGTGTCTTTCGGTCGTGCCTGCAAGTGATCATATCGAGAGTGGTTTCCTCAACTGAGAATAACTGATTGACCGGATTTATCTACCATAGATATCTTCCGAGCGTGGCCACGCATTTCCAGTTCATTACTCCTCGAGTGGCCCTGAGATATTGTTATAACCCTGACAAGGGGTGGACAATTCCTATCGCACTTATTCCCTTCGACTAGCCACAGCCATCATAACCCAAAATATGCCCATTTGACCCCATTTACGAAGGTCATAGTAACACAAATCAAAGTTAATCAAACCGTGTCATCTTAGGCGAAATGTCTTTAGTCAAAAGAATCGACTCATTAGAATACTATAGTAGCTCTCGCCACGACCGGACTATATAAATTTGTCGAAACTCTATAAGCGGTCATAAGGCCCGACAAAGTGTTCCTAATATCTGCTATGTGATCGACTGGTCATCACACATGACTCCATGGCACTTGAACTTGCCATCAATCGCATCACACTCTAGTCACTTCGAGATGTCACCTCATGTAAGTAACTATGGGCGAATACAATGCTAATCCGTGTTCACTTTAACGGGGTTCAATTGTCTCTACAACCCGTTTGGATGTAACAAAGTATAAGGTGAGTTAATAATAACTCAAACGACAAATGTCGACATCACATTCGGGTAGTCAATACCATATTACAACCTTGTGATGCATATCGTAAGTGTGCAAACACTAGTCGATTGCAATAGAAGTTTAACATACCATGTGTCCATGTGTTCAAACTTCTTTTATTGCATTATCCTTTATATTCATGTTATCTCTCATAGCATGAACCTTACCAAGTACACATATAGGTTCCCAACCTTGGTTTGGGTTCTTTATCTTGAAAGAACTTTCTTGTTGTTTATCACATAACCAACGAATTTGTGGTGGAAGATATAACTTGCACTGATCAAGTGTTCTACCATTTCGCAATGCACTAGGTATACGTTTTGCAGGGTCTTGCAATAATTGTCAATATGATTAGCCTAGCACTTCTCATAAGTTCTAGCATATTAGAAAATATTAGTTTTGAGTAACTTCTTACTTCAACTAAGTATCTTTCCAAGCTTCTTATTTCTCCTTTTAGCTTGAATAGCTTAGGATTTTCATAAATCCTTACGTGTGATCGAACTTCAATATGTGCAACCTCTTGTCACATAACAGAGTGTTCTGTCCATCACTGGAATTGCTCATTAGTTCTCCTCGAGAATTCATGACGATTCTTCTATGGGTTGCCAATGATTCATCATGCTCTTATGCATATGATTCATTATTGGACATGTGCATGATTATTCTAATGGCGGAAACATTAGTAATTTATAATCATGTGATCAACCATTCTTAGGTTCAATGAATGACCATGACTGCTAATGGCAATTCCATTTTCATTGAAATGAATAACCTATGTTTCTCATTGATTCGATGTGTATATATCAATACTTATCCAACATCTCACGATGTGATTGGATTCATCATAGTCCATTTTCATCCAGAATTGAAAACTCAAATACTTCTTTGTGAAAGATAGTATTAGCTCGTCATTCTCAATGAGTAATGAGTTATAAATTTTTATAAGATGATTGCTCCCACTAAATTCCATGTCTTCACATGATAATTTCCAAACTCCCATTTAATTCCACATGTTTCGTAATTGACTACTCAATCGAAACATTTCAAGAATTGAAATATATTTTGCTTTGCCAAGTTATTAAGATAAAACCAAAATGTTCCCAACATATCTTTTCAAAATACCTATTTAGAAAAGGTTTCAATCTTAAACTTATGGAAAGAGATTTTAATCTCTAACTCATTCATTTTAAAATGATGCGTAGCAATGTCATTATTTAAATGTGAATTTCATTTAATATACGTCCTTCTCAAAATACCCTTTTCTAGAAGGAGGTTTAACCATTTCATTTTCATAATTAGGTTAAGTAATGACACTAGCGTGGTTAACAATTAATTTAGCTTTCGTAGATATCGGCATATCTTTCTTTGCAACTTTTAGTCATAAATCTCATTTAATTTCAAGGATGCAACTTTGTTTCATTTAGGCTCTTAAGTAAATATCAATATTGAAACTCTTGGTCAAATGTTGTTCATAAACTAGCCAAATCTCTTTGATAAGTCTTTTCATTAGTCATTTTCTTCCAAAACTTCCCTTTGGTCTCCTCGTGTAGTAATCTTGAGAACATATTCTTTTGATTACTTTACTTGGTCTCTTATGTCATGTAGATTTCATCTATTCGAGACCGTAGATGTCATCTATTCGTGTACACTATCTATATAGGTATACAAATCATTCTTTCTTGCGTAGATCTCATTTACTCAAGTACACAAATTTGCACAAATTTGATTTGTGTCTTCATTTTTCTCCCACTCTATCTTTAGAATAAATACACTAGAGATTCAAATATAGCTTATGAGACACAAATAATGATTTTGAAGCATAAGGAGGACTATCTCATAGATTGACTAATTGTTTTAGATTTGATAAGTGTACTTGGTGATTGACATTCCTTTAAGAGAGTTCATCAACTCAACATCACTTTATAATTGATCATACACAAGCCTTAAGCTTGTGGACATATAATGAATCTCATCATTATAGTTGTCTATTAGATCACTTTAAGTGGATGATCATATGTTTCTATGTGCAAGCATATAAAGACGAATTTTTAGAACAAAGAAAATACGATAAAAGGGGTGACTTGGGTTGCAAACCAAGCCACCATAATCCAAAATACAACAATTGTTTAGAAAGGATCAATCATTTCCATGTCGAACACGGAAATCAAAATAGTTCTAAAAATCCGAAACATAAATTAAAATATAAGACAATAAAAAGGCAAACTTCATGGAAACTACTCCTAGCTTCTTGATGATTTCTCAAGCTTGATTTTCCTTTCCCTTGTCCTTGCTTGGTGGAGGCCTTATTTGCAATAAAAAGGGGATACATTATCACAACTTTGTATCACAATACCATAGTTGAATTAGAAACATAAAAGAAAGGATAGTCATTTACCTACTGGAGTGATTTTTCCAGCTTTGATGTCACCAAGATACTTGAAACAATTCCTTCTCCAATGTTCAACACCATTACAATAATGTCATTTATCAAGAGGACCCTTCTTGGTCTTGGAAGTGCTAGCTTCAAAAGTCTTAGCCTTGGTGAAAGTGGGAGCTTGCTTCTTACCCTTCTTCCCATTCTTCTTGAATTTCCCCTTGCTCTTGGTGCTTATGTTAAGCACATCTTTAGGTGGGTTAACATTTAACCCCATGTCTCTTTCGGCTTGCACAAGTAAATTGTGCAACTCTTCAAGAGACACGTCCTTGTCTTGCATGTTAAAATTCACCCGGAATTGAACATATGCCTTGACTTTGGATAAGGAGTGTAGAATCCTATCTACAATGAGTTCTTTGGGGATTTCAACTTTTTGAATCTTCAAAGTCTCGACTAGCTCCATTAATTTGAGCACGTGAGGGCTAACCTTTTGGCCCTCCTTAAAGTCGAGATCAAAGAATGTCGCGGCCGCCTCATATTGGACGATCCTCGGAGTTTGTGAAAACATTGTCACAAGCTTGGAATAGATTTCATTAGCGGTGCCTATTTTAAAGGCTCTCCTTTGGAGATCCGCTTCCATCGCAAAAATCAACACATTTTTCATTGCGGCGGACTCCTTGTGGTAAGCCTCATATGCTTCCCTAGTGGCGGCACTCGACCTAGCATTAGGTTCGGGTGGAGAGGCCTCGGTAAGGTACGAAGCTTGTCGTCACCTTGGGCGGCTAATTTGAGTTGGGCATCCCAATCGGAGAAATTTGACTCATTATTTTCAAGTTTACAACGATCCATGAAGGATCGGAGCCATGAAGCATTAGTGAGAGGTGTGGCGTTGGTGTTTGGAGTGGCCATTTGTTATGAGAAATAAAATCGGTCTACAAAACAAAAATAGAAGGAATAAAACATATGTCATTTTCAAAATAATAATAATAATACTCGTAAAAATTTAATTTAAACAAGTTTTATTGCATTTATCTAGTGACCTCTACCCATCTTGATAAATGATTCCAAGACCCAAATTCATATTAACTTGGGCACGGTAGGGCCGATTCATCCCTTATCAATATAACTCGGTGGATTAACGCTTTAATCGATTCTACTTTTAGAACTCTTGGTCGATAAAATTACATTAACATTTATCTTTAGCCCAGAACACATGTGACTACGGTCACGAATACTTCCGTTGAGCTCAATCCAAATTTCGAATAAATGTGTCCATGATCCAAATCCACATCAACTTGGGCACGGTAGGGCCGATTCATCCCTTATCAACATGAATTCGGTGGATAGACATTTATCACCCACTTCCCCTACGTAACAAGGTTTGTACCCCAGTAGGACCGAGTGCACTCCCTCACGAAATAGGTTTTCATGGTTTCTACTTTTTGGTAAGGCTAAGTCTCAATTGTATATTTTAGCGAGAGGTCATGTCAATTTATTATCTATCACGTTTTAAGTGAACTACGATAATTGTAATTAACACGGTCGATATACTTGATTAAAATGATAATGCATATTTTAGTTATGGCGATTTAGCGATGCATGCAACATATAAATAAAATGCAAAGGATAAAAATAAATCCTTGTATGGCCTTCCTAAAATAGTAAATCCAATAAACTATTACAAATTCGGAAACCAACTCCATTGGTCCCTTGAACTTCGGTCTTGACACGCATCTCGAGGTAACACCGTCTTTAATGGATCGCCTTCTTGAGTGGCATCGTCTTCAAGGAACTCCGGAATAAATAAATTACATAACAAATTACATAATTTCCTATTATACATTTGTAATTAAAATAAAATAAATCTATTAAATTACAATACGGTGACACGAGATCACAATAAATTACAACTGAATCGATATTCCCATACATTTCGGGTAATATCAATTAAAAACTAAGGCCATACTAAGTAAAATTACATAATTCAAAAATTACATAAAATAAAATTATGATAATCATAAATTAAAATGCAGCATTATAATATGTATAAACATGCCCAATTTTATGCTAAATCGCCTTTAAGGGGCCAATATCGTATATTAATCGGTTTTTACGGATTTGCGTGATTTAACCTTTTAAAAATCACAATAATTACATAAAATCATATTTATGTACTAGTTAATTACCCTAACTATATTAGGACTCAAAATTACTCTCCACTAACATTTGACAATAATTAACTTATATATTTCTTAATATTGTTCATAAAAGGACTTAAAATTACAATATAATGCCATAAACTTCAAATAAATCATAAAAATTTCAAATAAATTTGAAATTTGAAATTTTAAACTCATGAACATTCTGGAAAAATACCATGACACTCATAATATTCAAAAAACTTAGGTTAAAAATTTCAAAATTTATAGAGAAAAACAATGTTGCGGTTTATCGGATCTATCAAGTATTATCATAAAAATATGAGAAAGAATATTTTAATTTACTTTTCACTTTTAGATCTGAAATAGGTGATAAAATGCAACATGTGGCGTTTTTTCTTAGTCATGAAGTATGTTTTAACAATTTTTCACTAATTAAAGTCACTATTTATGTTATTTTTAATCAAAAATTCATAAATCATGCATAAAGACTTCATTATTGCCAATTATTTTACACACATCTTGTAAAAGTACATGTGACAACATACTAAATTTCTATGACCAGATTCGAAATATTTCTCATATTAACCTATTTTTCCATTTAAATTCGATTTTATCATGAAAAATCCATATTTCGAGCATAAGAACTCATAAATTATGAAAATTTACAAGTCATCAAAAGATAATATATGTGAAAACATATCCAAAAACCACTGGAAAAAAACGAATTTTAGCTAATTTTAGTCCAAAAATGACATTTTTATCATAAAATCACATTTTAATGCCATTATAATATAAAATGAACAATAAAAAAATCTATAAATTAACCAAAATATCCTAAATACATTTTAGGACCAGAAACTTTAACATGCATAATTGATTTCGTGATATATCATAATAAACACAAATTTATAAGTTTTATTTGTTAATCGTATAACTCGGAAAAACTATAACCGATTTGCATGCAAACAACCTAAGGCTCTGATACCACTTGTTAGAAATTTATTCTCATACTTCCTCCATTCAACTCCACTCTACCATATTCTATTTTGTACCCTATTCATAAATGGGCATTTAATTCAATTTTTCTCTCAATACATAAGTGAAAATATATTCACGTGGGATCTTGTTTGGTTCGTCTTTCCGAGTACATTAAAAATATCTAACTTTTATAATTTTTGCAAATACATAGCTATTGATATTTAACGCGTAAAAAACGCGTTGAGAAACGTGAAAAAGCAAAGTGGTAGAGTGGAGTTGAATGGAGGAAGTACTACTCAACATATTCTTATATGTTACAATTTAATTTAATCATAAAATTAATTTAGATCTTATGCATGCAAACATGAATAAAGATAAAGAAGAAATCGTCATTCTTACAATAGAAATTTCGGATTATTGGGCACAAATGAGTTCTCCTACTCACTTGTTCTTGAGATCTCCTAATATGGATGAATAAAGATTCAAGGGTAGAATCTCTCCCAAAGATGAATACCCAAAGTAACCCCTTAATAAGATTAATATTATTAATACTAGAACAATATTAATCTAAATAAAATTGACCCAAAAATATTGAATTTGGTCTCTTAATTTTCGGTTAAGAGAAGGGAGAAGAAGGCGTAATAATCTCTCTAAAAACTCTTTATCTTTAGATGTTAGAATGAATGAATATGCACTAGTATGCATGTAGTGTATATTAGGAAAAATAATGAGCAAAAGACCCTTGGCCTTGCACAAGGAAAACCGGGTAGGAGGGGGTGGATATGGCCAATGCATGAGCTTCAATTCTTCCCAAGAAATATAGGCATGTAAGGCTATGCATTAGGTCTTATGATTATGCCTTCCACTAAACATAATTAACACAAAAATAAGCCTAATACTCCCTCCTTATTTTCGGCACATATGGTGTAAAATGGAAAATCCATTTTACACATTATTTTGTCAATTTGTCACATGTAACATGTTTCATGACATTAGGTATATAAAATGTATTTTTAACAATTAAAAATCAACATATTAATAAAATATGTCACTTATAAAGTTAACCTAGTAATTCATAATTACTTGTACCGTAATGGGTTCCCGAGTCATAAATTACAACATTCTGTATTTATAATAATCAATTCATTCCTTTTTAATTGTTTTCGTAAACAATAATTTCATCTAAGTAATAAAACAATTCGATTACTTAGACCGTATCTTATTTAATCAAATTATAATGAGATACGTAAATATTACTTCCAAAATCGTCCGTCAATTTTAAGCAATTTAATTGACTCGTATCGTCATACGACCAATTAAATATTCAATTAAGAGTGTTACCCTTTAGGTATGACCTAAGGGGATCAACTGATCCCCACTGTCGCACGACAGTAATGTCAAACTCTAGTCAGCCAATCATTACCGATATGTGTGGACCAGTTGACTGTAAAATATTACATCCCTCATGTATTCTTAAAATGAGACTTAAACATGTGATCATCATGATCGACAGTTGTGATCGCATTATTGTCGGAGGACACATATTCCAACAATAACGAGAGCATCATCCTCAGCTGCCTTCTTCTCCATCATGAACAGCTTACCACTGGTCTTCTGCCCATCTCCCTGGACAGTACTAGCTCAGGTAGTCGGTTTAGCACCCGACCCCTGGTTGTTGTTGGTGTTTGTAGCCGGTTTCTGATAAGAATTACCGCCATTGCGATTAGCCCCACCGTTGTTGCTCTGACCTCCCTTGTTGTTCCATGACCCAGCCGGCCTATTACTAGCATAACTCTGTGTAGGCCCCTGCTAGAAACTCCCCTGTGACGGTCTCTGGAAACCCCCACTCACTGCACTGGTGCACTCATGTCTCTTGTGGCCTACACCACCACAGTTATAACAGGTCATACCCCAACTGCCACCACCATTAACACGACCACGCCCGTATGAAGCCCCATCACTGAACCCTAAGCCCGATGAATATGCTCTCACCTGATTATGGTTACTCTTCTTGTAGATGGACTGACCACCACCCTCACTCTCAGCCTTCCTCTTCTCAGCACCCCTCTCCTTGGTCATCTCAACTAACCTCTCAGCCCTCCCAGCTCGCTCATAGACTTCATTCAATCTTTAATGACTCCCACAGATAGCTTCTCCATAATCTTGGGGGTCAGCCCCCTTCTCAAATCTCAGTGCCAATCTCTCTTCACTCAGCCCCATGTCCTCGGCATACCTGGACTTCTCATTAAACTTGCGGTAGTACTCAGCTACCGTCATCTCAGATGTCATCTTAAAATCATCAAATTCTTCTCTCAACTTACTCCTCACATGTTCCGGCACAAACTCACGTCTCATTGCTTTCCTGAACTCATCCCAAGGTATCGCAGGTAGCCTCTGCTTCATATAAATCTCCCTAGCACCCACTTTAACCTTATCCCACCACTCGTCGGCCGCTTCCCTCAAGTAGAACCCATCCTGTTCCACTTTCAACTCCTCCGGGCAATGAACTAACTCGAGGATATTCTCCATCTCCCTGTGCCAATTATCTAGCTGAATTGGCGCCCTAGTCCCCTTATACTCCTTAGGGTTGAACCTGGCTATATGAATGCTGATTTTGGAGTGATCAACATCCTTATCCTTTCCCACTCTTTTCAAAGCTTCTGTGAGAGCATCTTGGTGCTCCAACATCTTTACTATATCATCCACGGTCATACTCTCTACTCTAGCATACAAAGCTGTCCTCTTTGGCGGCATCTTGTAACTATGTAAGAGAAAGGTAAACATAAACACTCATACCATATCCCAAAACACGCATACAACCTGTATAGAACCTACTCGATCGAGCCCCGACACCTACTCGTTCGAGTTGAGGTCACTCGATCGAGTTGTCCCACCTACTCGATCGAGTACCTCGACTCCAAAACCTGATCGGAAAACTCCTAAAAACACACTCGATCGAGCTAACTAGCCACTTGATCGAGCTGACCCCACTCGATCGAGTGCCCCTACCTACTCGATCGAGCGCCCAAAAACCTGCTTCTGCCCAGAAAACATAAAACAACCTACTCGATCGAGTCAGACCCACTCGATCGAGCCTCTCACCTACTCGATCGAGTGCCCCCCCCCCCCCCCTCGATCGAGTCATGCAGACTCGTATAACTACCCGCATGTTCATATTTCTTTCCCAACTATCTATACTGCAAACAAAACGACAACAACAACAACATATATATATATATATATATATATATATATATATATATATATATGCACAACAAAACAACCTTATATATATATATATATATATATATGCACAACAAAACAACCTTATTCCATATTTCTAACATGCCACATTGTAAAACAAACATCATGCCTTCATTCATCCAACATACAAATCACATATTCATCACCTTTTTATTCCATACCCCTATCCTCGACATTCATCCATCCACCGATTCACACCACATGTTATTATATAGATATACAAATAAGAAGATAACACATAACGATCCCGACACGTACCTCATGTGACTGGTTCAAAATTGTAGGGCGAGTTCGCGACTTTAGGACGTGTCCCAAGCCTTTGCATTAGCTCCTACAACTTCTACCCCGGGTTCATTTTAGTTTGACTCCCTATGTTCATTAGGTTCATTGGTTACAGGTTTCAGGATCGTCGCTCTGATACTACTTTGTGACACCCTCATACTCCAAGTGCCTTACCAGGACCACTTAAGGTATGGAAACGTCAGCATCTCGGTCACCCGAGGCAATGATAATCATAAGACAATAATGAAACATACTTAAAAGTAAATACGGTTTAAAGTGATTACATGTCAAAACCAAAACTGTTAAATTGAAATATAATGTTCTCAAAAGGTCTACTGATAAAACTGTCACAACTACAAAACATCGTCTAACACAACGGAAGACTTCTAACTGCCACGTGATGACTCATCCCAGCTATCCCATACGCATCATATCATACCTGCTCAATAACTGCTCACCATCCCCGAATAGATCACCACAATTTTTAAAACAATTAATGGGGTCAGTACTAATTATACAACACAAACCCACAATGAAACAAATGCCAAAATAGCTCAATCAATCACAACAATCCTCCAGTCTCCATAACCAAACTCCATACAACTGACTACACACTAAAGTATGTAGTCCTGCCAGAGTACCCATCACAACAAGTACTCCACACCACCAGTGGGGGACCGCAGCCATATTCACCAAATCCCCGCTCATCAACCACTGAGCGATGAACCCAAGTTTCCTTAATGTGCACATCCCCCCTGTGGCGGGTTCCACAGAGGGCGAACCAAGGGCGTGAAGCCACTCCCGCAAGTGACTCCACTCAGCCAGGGACACTCCACGAAGATCACAGACAGATATAAACCAACCAACAGTATGAAAACAACAACCGTCTAACAACTCAACAATATAATCAATCTTTAATCACAACAACCATCACCGCACATTATGTAACTAATGCTGAGTAGGGAAACCCTACCTGGAAAGCAACACGAAATCAGACGATCAAACAGTTGTCTTAGAATCTATCCTCAACGAACCCTCCTCCTATACATACATACATACATATTATTACTACCATAACACATCGTCACCAAAACCCTAAATCCCCAAATTAGGGTTTAACCAAACTTAACGAAATGATAAGAAAATTATATGTAGAACTTACCCACAACGCAAGGATCACCAAGGTATAAAGAACGATGAAAACCGACACTTCTAGCTCCGGGATTTGCTAATAATGCCAAGGAAATAGGCAACGTAACTTGAAACTTCTCCTTGATTGTGATTTAGGTTTTGTAAAAGTGTTTTATGAAAAGATGACGAAAGTATATATATTAATCCGTATTATTAACAAACCCGTCGCAAATCACCCGTAACCCGACTTACTCGATCGAGTAAGTCACTTACTCGATCGAGTGACCCCTACTCGATCGAGTGCCAAGCTTACTCGATCGAGTACCCTACATGCAGACTACTGTTTTGCATAAAACCAAACTTACTCGACAGAGTAAGCCCCAATCGATAGAGTACCCCAAGACACATAAAACCGTAGTATTACAGCGTGTCCTGGTACCTTTGTGTGAGATGTGGTGTCGTGGGCGTGTCCCTGGCACCGGTGGTTGTGGGTACGTCTAGGCGTGTCCCGGTACCGGTATGGTGATTGCATAGTCGAGTCTCATTCACATGATTATGTTGAGTCTACACTTATCAAGTCGTGTCTTATGTTTATGTATTGAAACTGACGTTTGTTGTGTCCGTGTAAATGTCACCTATTTCCGGGGTTGCCTGTGTGGAGCCATATGATATTTCCGATCATATAGGAGCAGTTGCTTACAGGTTAGCTTTGGTTGTTTGCGAGAGACGGGGATGAGCCGTGATGACATTCGAGTCAAGCTTAGTCGACTAGATTAGTTTAGTAGTCATGAGTTGTATTATTCATTTCACTTATTCATTTATGTCTATGTAATCCACTAAATAGTTATTTATGTTAATTGTTCCTCAATTGCGACTCTGATTCACCGCCTCGTGAAACCAAGAAGGAAACATATCCCAATTACCTTGGCCGGGTAAGAAGGGGGTGTTACAAAGTGGAATCAGAGCCTCGATTTTGGAACCTAAACCAATGAACCAAAATGAACCTAGGTGTGTCTAATAAAGTGAACCCGACACGAGTACAATAGGAGATCGATTTTGAATGAGTGGGCGCCCTTATGTCAAAACTAGTGCATATTGCCTCGGTTGGTCACTACGTGGTTACAATAAGGGTGAACAGTATAGACATTGTTGTCTGATTGCATGAATGATATGGTTGTTGTTAAACTCTTACATGCTATGAATTTCACATGCATATGAATAGATTTACATGTCATGACATTTCTTGGAAAGATGATAATTTCCATTCCGTTGGTGCGTATCCTGTGTTTATCTGATGTTTGATAATGTTATTGATAGAATATAAAATTGCGACTATTTCGGTAAGGTAACCGCGAGTATGGATGTAAGAAGTAAGGGACGACAATATTGGTGTCGTATGAACTAACTTGGAACGGGTCGCCAATAAGTGGTGGACTCCCGAACTTTGTATTGTCTTGCAGGAAATCCACCGATAAATTCTATTGAAAATTTAGACCTAACGGAATCACTTGACCGAGTGCGAGTACCAACTCGACCGAGTAAGCAAGAACTCGACCGAGTGGACCCTTTACTCGACCGAGTGGACTCTTTACTCAAGGTAATTCATTCTGCCAAAAATCGTCACTCGACCGAGTGGAATCATACTCGACTGAGTACATTAGGCACTCGACCGAGTGGGTTCACACGGGCTGAACCTCTCGGCTAAGGGCTCTTATTTCCCTCTAATTCTTCATTCTTATCTTCATATCTCCACATCTTCATCTCTTTCATCACCAAAAATCCCAAAAAACCTCCATTGTTGCTCTATTTTGCTTGAAAAATTCATCCCATTACTTCACTTTTCTCATCTAATCCCACTAATTAGTCAAGGTAAGCATATTCTTCTTCTTCCATCTTTTTCCCCAATTTGAATTTTCTTAGATCTACTCTTAAATCCTTTGAGTTTTGTTAATTAGTTGCCCATTTTGCTTAATTCATGATACTAGTAAGCTTTTTACACCATTGTTGTTGATAAAAATCAAATTTTTGTAGAAAATTTTCGTCCACCATTGTAGAACTCGAATTTGGTGTTCTTGAGTCAATGATTGGATTTTGGTGATTGTTGTTGTGTATAGTTGGACAACAAAGTCTTAGCTTTTGTTGTCATGAATGGATCTTGTATAATATGTGTAAATTTCGTCTTAAAACTCCGTCTTAAATTTTCGAATTTTAGATAAGTCATGCCCAAATTTTGATTTTTCATGAACAAAGCTTAGTATTATTACTTTATAAGACTACTATCTTGATTAATGATGTAGTAGGTAAGTCACAATGGAATCAACTTTTGTCTTAAAACTTGAGTGAAAATTTTCTCAACTCCTTCTAGAACTCCCATGAACAAAGCATTTTATACCTCAAAGGTGATTTTACTATGTTGTGGAATTGAGAATTCTATAAATGGTACTATCTTATAAGAGGGATTAAAAGAAATTTTGTCTCAAACCCTTGAAAATTCGACACTAACCATATAAAATTTTAATTTATACTCACTACTTGTGTTACTACCTACTTGTTCCACTTAAAGAATTTCTTATGACAAGGAAGCATATCACTCACCCGAATCCCTTTCAAATTTAGACAAGCTAAATTTTATTTCCACCAACTTTAACAAAAAATTGGTCAACAATAATAATAGCATGTAATTGTTTAAGTAAAATTTTAAGGTGGTGTGTCATGGTTGAGTTGACAAGTTGAAGGATGGCTATGGATAACACATGTAATTACGGTCATGTTTTAAAACCGTGTTATATCACAAGAGTCTTTAATTTTTGGGAAAAGAATTTGTAACATGTAAAATTTTTGAAAAGTTGGTTAAAATGCAAAGAAACTATCTTGGAGATTCCTTTCATTTGATATTCATCAATTTGAGAAGTCGAGAAAATCTTTATTCACATCCAACATTTGCTTCCAATTCTTACCTTTCCCATTCCACATCTTGTGTGTAATTCTCTTGTAGCATGGCAAGGAATGCTAGAACCGGTCGTGGAAGGAATGCTCATAAACCTCAACAAGAGGCACCGCCCGCTATCACCCTCCCGGACTACCCGTCTATAGCTTTTGGGAGTGAGGAGCACCGGGACAAGTTCTAGGTCCTAGCCACTAGGAGGATGGCCCCGACCAAGTGCATGTCGGTAAGTACCTTGGAGGCTCTAGGGATAGAGAAGGAGGTGCATAACATCTTCACGATTCTTGGATTGGAGGGTTTGTATAACTTGGAGGAGGTAAGTTACCACAACCTCACCCTTGAGTCTTTGAGCTCCTTCACCTATGATAAGGAGACCCATAATGTGAGTTTTAGGCTCAAGAATACCCCTTTTAACCTTGGTAGTGATGCTTTTGCCGACCATCTAGGGGTGGGTAAGCGAGTTGTAGGTCACCATGATAAGGTTGAGAAAGACATGAAACTTTCAAAGTATTATCATCTTTACACAAGCAAGGAAAAGGTTAGTGTGAGTAATATGAAGACTAGTGACATTGAGTACCCCGTCCTAAAGATTTTCTTGCGCTCCTTGACCAACCTACTCTATGGGAGGAAAGACCCGAGCAAGCTCAAGTCAACGGAGGTATTGATCTTGAACTCCTACCTTAACCCCCGCCATGAAAGCCGTTTCCACTTCAATGTCGTGTCTTTGGTGTGTCTTGCCCATGCGAGGATGGCCAAGGTGGACCAATGCTCCTTAGATTGTCGGGCCTTGGTGACTCGATTGGCCAAGAACTTGTTATCTTATGAACCGGGGGCGGTGGATGCACCCATGTCCAAGAAAGTGGCATATTTTGATCTTGATTGGTTGAGAGCTAAGTCTTGGGTGGTAGATGGAGAGGAGGACGACACCTAATCTTGGAGGGTGGATGATGAGTGGTATATGAAGCTCCCCGCCGGTGAGGACCTACCCCTGATTTCCCCTTTAGAGAGAGCAGGATCACCCCGCCCCGTGGCCCAAACGTATACCATCCCTAGTAGCCTTACCTTAGACCTAGAGGATGCCACCAAGAAGCATGAGGCACCTCCGTTACCTCCCTCACCTCGTGCTCCGGTCGATCAAGCTCCCACATCTTTTCCCCACTCCATGTACCCAACTATGATGCCTCCACCTTATGCAGGGAGCTTTGGCCAAGCCCTACCCACCTTTGACTCCAACTATCCCATGTCGTACCTCATACACCGAGTGAACATCGACCTTGTGTTAAGAGACATGCATGAGGTGCCGTATAATCAAGGAGTACGACCTGCCCACCGCCCTAGCTTTTGGACCGGACCCGGAGATACCTCCGGAGTCTTTAAGGCCTATGGTATCCCACCATTGGATTAGGAGATCAACTTTCCTTTCGGCGTGGGACACTTGCGTGACCCATACATGGGTGATGCCGGGATCTATCCTAGCAATGTCTACTAAGGAAGTGGAAGTGAGGCAGGAACATCTACGGCGGCGGAGGCCATGGTCCTTGATGAAGTATAGGAGGAGGCAGCTCGTAGGGCACCGGGGGATGAGGAGGTGAATAAAGAAGAGGAAGAGGACAAGGAGGAGAAGCAAGCTCAAGAAGGAAGCAAGACGGGAAAGAATCATTCCGGGTGGGCAAGATGGGTGTCAAGCATTGGCTAGAAGAGGAAGCCCTCCGCGTAGTGGTGGTTTTATTATTCGGACTCTTTAGGACTTTTATTATCATTTAGAACTTTGAACACTTTAATTCTCGTGTTTTAAGCCGGCCATAAGGAGACTTGGAGGCCATTAGTGGCCGAAAACTTGGAGGCCATTAGTGGCCGAAAACTTGGACTACCCAGTAAAACTTGGCCGAGTACCCTTCTTACTCGACCGAGTGGTGGTGCACTCGACCGAGTGACAGCTTCACTCGATCGAGTAGGCCGAAAGTCAGACCTAAAAAACCTCCTGTAAATACCCCCACTCGACCGAGTGACTTTGACTCGGCCGAGTTACGGCTAAATTCGACCGAGTACAGTATAATTTGACCCTATCTAGGAATTTTGGACCATCTACGACGCATTTGACCTCGATTTTGGACTATACCGACCTACTAAGAGCCGATTGACCATGGAAAACCCACACGATAGACCTTTATGAATTGTTTGCTTTTTATCTTGTTACTTGCTTAAGTGGTATACAAACATAGTCAACCTACAAATGTTTATATGATGGCATAAAGTGCATGAAAATGTGTAGGCATTCCGTAATAGTAGTGACAAAGTAAATAATAGTAGTAAGTACACACCACGTGACGAGTTGGTAACACTAGTACGTGTTGTGGTGGTTCAATATGATATGTGAATGATATGTCGAATATTAAGAGTGGTCGAGCCTAGTCATAAAGAGTACTCATATACATGTATATATACTTATATTAATCATACAAACTAACCGACCTTGGCCACGCATAACACAGATATAGTAAAGCAAGCCGAGACCCTTTGGAGAACAAAACTTGCGGCAATAATGGTAGATTACCGGGAGAGTGTCATGTGAGACTTATAGCGAACTTCGGGACGAAGTTCTCTTTTAGGGGGAGTGAATGTAAAAACTCGGAAAAATTTAGAAAAGAAAGCGCACGATATGTGGCAAAGTATTGAGAATGAACAAGACCTTAGGATAGATAGGATATATTTGTGTAACAATAAGAGTGATGAGGTGAGAAAACACACGAGAACCGAGGAAGAGGCTCGAGAGTAGACCGAGGAATATTTGGAAAAGAGAGTGAGTGGCGAACTTCGGGGACGAAGTTCATTTTAAGGGGGCAAGATTGTAATGACCGGCATTTGTGAGACCCGTACTTAGACCTAGGGACACGTGAGGGAACCCACATACTTCCAGTTGACCGAGTAGAACCCCAAGTGGACTAAGTGACTCGGCACTCGGTCGAGTGAGGGTAAACTCGACCGAGTGAGTGTCACTCGGTCGAGTGGAGCTGAGATGTACCCGAGAAAGGAAATTCGGGATTTCATCTTATCCCAACCCTATCCCATTAATTCTTCTCCTTCTTTCTTATTACACTAAAACCCTCTTCCTTCTCTCTAAAAATGCTCCCAATGCTCTTCCCTTGGCCTTCAAGCTTGGATTCATGATAGAACACCTCTCCTATGTCCCAATTTACTTTTGTAAGTTAAAATCCCACCTTTTCCTCTTTGTCTTATGAGTAAATTCGAGTTAGGGTTTACTAAGAGAGGTTAATTAGTAATTAGCTATGTAAAATAAATAGTTAGTGAATAATAATGAGGGATTTTATGTTGTAATTTAGTATAGAGTGAATTGTGATAGTTATTACATGATTTATGTAGGATGAGACGGTTTTATGAAATGGATACTTTGTGATTTCGATTAGCTTGAGGATTATGCTAAAAGGTAGGTTATCCTACTCGATTTCAATATTGTGTGTGCATATTTGGGTGTCTTTCCTCACTATTGGATTCATGAGTTGGTTGGTATGTATGTGGGGTTGAATTCATGAATTTGGTCATGTGTTAAATGTTGTTCTTCCACTTGTCATGTATGTTTGTGTTGTGTTGGAGGACTTTGGTGGTGATACTTGATTTTGAGGAGACGTAAGACGGTTGGGAAACCGTCTTGCACTCGGGTCGCCTTTTGGAGCTTCCCACTCCAAGGGGGATATGCACATCAATGACTTTAGTCATGAAGGGACTCGTGTGGTTGAGGCATAACGTCTGGCAGGGGATCCGGTTGGCTTCCGGACCCGGTACGTCTGGCCGTGTCCCGATACCCTTGTATGAGATGTGGTGTCATGGCGTGTCCCTGGCACCGGTGGTTGTTGGTACGTCTGGGCGTGTCCCGATACCGGTATGGTGATTGAATAGTCGAGTCTCATTCACATGATTATGTCGAGTCTACACTTATCGAGTCATGTCTTATATTTATGTATTGAAACTAACGTTTGTTGTGTCCGTGTAAATGTCACCTATTTCCGGAGTGGCCTGTGTCGATCCATATGATATTTCCGATCATATGGGGAGCAGTTGCTTACAGGTTAGCTTTGTTTGCTTGCGGGAGACGGGGACGAGCCGTGATGACATTCAAGTCAAGCTTAGTCGAGTAGATTAGTTTAGTAGTCATGAGTTGTATTATTCATTTCACTTATTCATTTATGTCTATGTAATCCTCTAAATACTTATTTATGTTAATTGTTTCTCAATTACGACTCCGATTCACCGCCTTGAGAAATCGAGAAGGTAACATCTCCCAATTACCTTGGCCGGGTAAGAAGGGGGTGTTACAGATATATTATATGAATAATGTGTATGTTTTTACTATACCATTTAATTAGTTACATTGTGTATTTTGAGTAACACTTACTATTATTGTTTTAATATTCCCAATTTTCAGGAGTCCAAGACTCAAACTCATTATGGTAAAAAAAGTTTTGATTTTTTGCTTTGTAATTAGTATTTATTGTTCTCCGTGTTTAAGTTAAGATGAATTGTGAATTAAGTAAAATTTTATCCTTGGAAAATGAACGTAAGAAGAAATCAATTTTATGTAAGGTTAGATTTCTCTGATATATGCGGGTAGTATACACGAAATTTTGTTGTAGATGAAATTGTGCGAATTTTTTTTTTATGTGAAGTCATCAAATAGTGTAGGTTAATATCATAGAGCATTCAAAAGTTTTATCGCTTATTTTTTACGTAATGAAAACTCTATATCAGTCCCTTGTAGATAGATCTGAATGAACTAAGGGCTTGTTTGGATACCAAAATGGGAGGAAAATAGAGGGAAGGGGAAGGAGGGAAGGGAAAGAGAGGGAAGAGAAGGGGAGGTGGAATGTGATATTGGTATTTGAATACAATTTCCCTTCAAGTCTTTCCTATTATGAAAAGATTTTGATTTAGCCTTGGAGGAGGAAAAATAAATCCCTCCAAATCTGCGCCTTAATTTCTCTTCCTTTTATTTGATATCCAAACAAGAAATTTTAAATCCCCAACTCTCTCTTCCTTTCTTTTCCCTTCAAATCCTTCCCCCATCCAAACAAGTCCTAGAAGAAAGAAAGAAAAATAATTAACCATTTGATTTAAATTAGTGAAATATATACATACATCGAAAGGTCAATATATAACAAAAACCTTCGAAGCCTGCATAATATTTTATCGTCTATCTCAAAATTTACCTTTAAAAACATAAAAATCTAAGTAAATTTAAAGTATAAAAATATGAGTAAATAGGATTCTACTCAAGATTAGGTTATATTAAAACATAATGTGAATTCTTTTGATTCAATTTATTAATGATCATAACATATGTACAGACTTGAGGCCTTGAGTAATTAGTAGTCTAAATTATTAAGACTATTTCAAACTTACTCTTATTCAAAATCTAGGCTAATGCGTGACTCTAGAACCAATCATCAATGAATAATACTATGAGTTGCCCCATTGTTACACAAAAGCTTTGAGTTGTCCAAACTGCCAAATTCTACTTCAGTCCTTCTCGGTTTCGATCCTTCACCAAATGATCTCATATTCTTATAAAGAGTAAATTATTATTATTATTTTTTTTTGGTGACGAGGGGTTTAATCCCCCCGGGCCCAGGTATTCCGGCGTCACCACTTGGACCATGTAAACCACCCCAATTGGGGACGCCGAGATAACCGCATGCAATTGCTCATCCATGGGTTCGAACACGGGACCTCGCAATTCTTGCCTTTGCAAGCTTTGAAATTACCCAAGTCTACCTACCACTAGACTGCAAGCACTTGATTTAAAGAGAGTAAATTAACGAACCAAAAAAAAGTAACATATATAGATCGGTGAATTATTTTATATGTATTGATCGCTTGAATGTATATGGAGGCATTTACGATATATAGACACACTCCAATGATTATTTAGTGACTATATTTTGATGGAATCGTAGTTTATAGTTCATGTAACTACGTAAGATTACACTACATCATCTTTACATAACACTTTAATCTAATAAATTCATTTTTTATCCGGCAGCTTCTAGAATTTTGATGCAAGAATGTAAACTACAAATATATGAGACCATAAGTGGGGGAAAAATAAAAATGATAACTTGAACTATTATGAATGCCAATTATTTACTCCCTCCGTCCGACTATTTTTTTACCTTTGATTTTGACACAGTTATTATTAACGAAAAGGAAAGGGACCAATTGTGGTTAGTGTTATTAAATGACAAGCGGATCATTGTGGATATGGATGTTCAAATACTTATGAAAACCACCACCAATAGAAAGGTAAACAAATGAATAAGGCACCCTAAAATGGAAATGGTAAACAAATGACCGGACGAAGGGAGTTAGTGTTTGATAATTTTAATCTACTTTTATTAGGATAAATTTATTAAAATATGTTTGTGTGAGATCCCTGAAAAAATCTCCTTTTTCGGAAATAAGTAAATAGGTGGAGTCGCCAGTAGGTTTTATTAAAAACGTACAAAAATAAAGTTAACGGAAAAGGCCCCTTTTGATCCCTGGTATGGGGACTGTTCCGTCACTCCGGCCTAAACCAAAGATTGCGGATTCGGGGGTAAAGGTACGGTCAGGGAAGGTGTTAGGCACCCGGACCGCCCATCAAACTGACAGCCTCTACTATTTATTTGTAATATTATATATTTGATGAAATTTAGCGATAAGAATAAGGAAAAACAATACAAATTATATACAAAGATAAATAAACTAGGTTAGTCAACACAATAAATAGAAAAAATAAATAAATAAAAGACAATAAAAGAATTAGATAAAAATAAAAAGTAAAGAAAAACTTATTTGAATCTGGTACCCTCAGGCCTATGTGGATGTTGACTATTAATGAATTTCGACTTTGTCGTAAATTATTGGCTCTTATGCGCTTATATGGAATTGGGACAATTTAATGTATGTGGTTTGATTTGAAAGTGGGAACTGGGATTGTATATTTTAGACGGTGTATAAGAGTATAGAATTTGTGATCTGGTCGTGGTGAGTTTCTCGGCCTATTTTCTGTCCTCGTCTCGCAGTATTGTATCGCTGGTTTTTGTTTTCTGGTTGTCCCCCCTCACAATAGTGGCATAATTAGAGTATATATAGTGGGGTGCTTGTAATACTACGTATTTATGAGTCTCTGGGTACTCTATCGAGTAGGCTCTACTCTGTCGAGTAAGGGTGAGTTGCGTCTTAACAATAATTTTTGACCTGTTAGGTACTCGATCGAGTAACGTAGATACTCGATCGAGTAAGGGGGCACTCGATCGAGTACCTCAGCTACTCGATCGAGTAGCCGGTTTACGGGGGATGATTTGTCCGGATTTGTTAATAATGCAATTAAGTATATAATAACTTCCGTCACTTTTCTTTTAACACTTTTAAACCTAATTACTTTCAAAAAGAGAAATCAAACTACGTTCTTCGCTTCAATCGCATTGTTGGCAAATCCCGGAGCTTGGAAGGTCGGATTTTACCTTGCTTTATACCGTTGTAATCCTTGCGTCGAGGGTAAGATCTATATACCGTTTTTATAGTATTTCGTTAATGTTAGTTAAACCCTAATATTGGGAATTGGGGGTTTTGTTGTATTTTGTGATTGGTAGTGATTATATGTTTGTATGTTAGGAGGAGGATTCGTAGAGGAAGCATTTTGATATCAGCTGTGAGATCGTCTGATTGTGTTGTGCTTTCCAGGTAGGGTTTCCCTACTCAGTATTAGTCCCATGATGTGTTGATTGGTGTTTGTGATTGTTGAATATTATCATACTCGTATTGTGACGGTTATTGGCTTTGATTGTTGGTTGTAGCTGTGATTGATTGTATCTGTCTGTGTTCTTCGGGGTGCGTCCCTGGCTGAGTGGAGTCACTTGCGTGAGTGGCTTTACGCCCATGATTCGCCTTCTGTGGAACCCGCCACAGAAGGGATGTGCACATTAATGGATTTGGGTTTATCGCTCGATGGAGATGAGCGGGGCTTAGGTGGGAACGGCTGCGGTCCCCCACTGGCGGCGAGGAGTGATCTGTTGCGATGGGCACTCTGGCAGGACTACACACTTTAGTGTGTAGTCAGGATTGTGGAGTTGGGTTTGGTGTTCGGAGAATATCTGTGATGATTGAGCTATTTGTTTTAATGTGTTGTTGGTTTATATAAATTGTGTGATTAGTACTGACCCCGTTTAATGTTTTAAAAACTGTGGTGATCCATTCGTGGATGGTGAGCAGTTATTGAGCAGGTATGAGTCGAGTTACTGGGAGAGCTGGGATGTGCCACCGTCAGATGATAGAAGTCTTCCGCTGTAGCTTAGTAGTTTAATAAACATTTCAGTTAGTTTCTAGACAGTTGGTTTGAGAACTTGTATTCGTATTTTGGTTTTGGTTTTGGATTGTAACCTTTCGCTAAAGTATTACTATTTAAATGTTGTTTTGTTATTGTCTATTTGATTATCATTGCCTCGGGTAACCGAGATGGTAGCATCCTTATACCTGAGTGGTCCTGGTAAGGCACTTGGAGTATGGGGGTGTTACAAAATGGTATCAGAGAGACGATCCTGAAACTTGTAACCAATGAATCTAATGAATATAGGGAGTCAATTAAAAATAAACCCGGGGTAAAGGTTGTAGGAGCTAATGCAAAGGCTTGGGAGACGTCCTAAAGTCGCGAACTCGCCCTACAATTTTGAACCGGTCACATGGGGGGTATATGTCAAGGTCGTATGTGATGTTTGTTAGTTTGTAGGTGAATGTGGTGATGTATGCTGTGATTGTGGGATGTTTGAAGTAGAAGGTTGAGTTTGTGCATGAAAGGTTGGTGATATATATATAGAACTGTTGTTTGAACAAGAAGCGTGTTGGATGTTTACTATGTGGCGTTTGATAATATGATATAGTTGTTTTGTTGATCATATTAAAATCTTGGTAGAATTGCATGCTTAACTATATTATATGCCGAGTTTATAAAGTTGCATAGAATATGTTGGGATATGTGAGATAACATGCGGGTAGTATATACGAGTCAGCATGACTCAATAGAGTAAGGGGGTACTCGATCGAGTAGGTGAGATACTCGATCGAGTGGGTCTGACTCGATCGAGTGGGTATTTGACGTTTTTATAACCAGAATCGTGGTTTTTGGGTACTCGATCGAGTACATAGAGCACTCGATCGAGTAGCCTGGCTACTCGGTCGAGTATGTTGGAGGTCAGAAGGTCTGTTTGGGGTCTGATGTCGGGGCACTCGATCGAGTATGGTGGGCACTCGATCGAGTAGCCGCTACTCGATCGTGTAGGTTTAGGCACTCGATCGAGTGCGTTCTGGGTAGCCTGCTTTCGTGTTTTGAGGTTTTATTGCGTGTGTTTATGTCTATACTTTATTATATAGTTTCAAGATGCCGCCCAAGAGAAACGCTTTGTATGCGAGAGCTGAGACCATGAACATAGATGATATCGTTAAGATGTTGGAGCATCAAGATGCTCTTACCGAGGCCTTAAAGAAAGTGGGAAAGGACAAGGAGGTTGATCACTCTAAGATCAGCCTTTATATAGCGAGGTTTAACCCAAAAGAGTACAAGGGGACCGGGGAACCAAACCTTCTTGACAACTGGCATCGTGAGATGGAGAACATACTAGACTTGGTTCACTGTCCCGATGAGATGAGAGTAGAACAAGTTGCGTTATACTTGAGGGAAGCAGCTGGCGAGTGGTGGGATAAGGTGAAGGTGAGTGCTAGGGAGATGTATGCGAACCAGGGCTTACCTGCTATACTTTGGGAAGAGTTTCGGAGGGCTATGAGGAAAGAGTTTGTACCGGAACATGTGAGGAGTAAGCTGAGAGAGGAGTTTGATGGGTTTAAGATGACATCGATATCGATTCTTTGAGTACTACAAGCGTTTAATGAGAAGTCTAGGTATCTTTGAGGATATGGGTTTGAGTGAGGAGAACCCGGCGAGAGGTTTGAGAGGGGTTGACCCTAAGATCATGGATAAGCTACCCGTGGGAGTCCTTGCGATGTTAAGGAAGCTTATGAGAGGGCCGGGAGAGCTGAGAGGTTGGTGGAGATGGCTCAGGAGAGAGTGGGTGTTGAGAAAAGAAAGGCTGAGAGTGAGGGTGGTGGCCAATCTAGTCACAAGAAAGGCAACCACAATCAAGCTAGAGGGTTTTCTCTGTTGGGTCGGGTTCGATCTTTGGGGCTTCCTTTGGGCGTGGCCGTGTGAGTAGTAGTGGTAGTTGGGGGATGACTTGCTTTGGCTGTGGCGGTGTAGGCCACAAGAGACATGAGTGCACGAGTGTATCGGGAGCTTTTCAGGGATCGGCTCGGGGGAGCTATTCTCAGGGACCTGCACAGAGTTATTCGAGCAATAGACCGTCCGGGTCATGGTCTAACCGGGAAGTCGAGCTATCGGGGTGGAGGTAACCGCAATGGCGTTAATTCTTATCGAGAAACCGCTACGAACAATAACAAGAACCAGGGGTCGGTGCTAAGCCGACCACATCACCAAGATCTTGTCCAGGAGGTGGACGGAAGACCGATGGAAAGTCATTCATGATGGACAAGAAAGCAGCTGAGGATGATGCACATGTTATCACTGGTACTTTTCTTGTTAACGGTATTCATACCTTTGTTTTGTTAGATTCGGGGGCGTCTCAGTCGTTTGTATCTTCGAGTCATGTTAAACGGTTGGGTTTAAGGGTATATGAGTCTGTAAGTGAGAGAGTTTTTATACCTTCGGGTGAGTCTGTATCATGTGGGAGGTTGTATAGAGATGTGCCTATGATAGTTGGGCAAGTTGATCTACCTGTAGATTTGCTAGAGTTTCCTTTTGACGGTTTTGAGATGATAGTCGGGATGGATTGGTTAGGAAAGTATAAAGCTAAGATAGACTGTCATCAAAAGAAAGTGTCTTTGAGAGGTCCTAAGGGTGTTAGTGTGTCTTATCGTGGGTTTGTGGTCAAACCCAAAGTTAAGTTGATTGCAGCTGTCACCTTGAAGTCTTATTTGAGGAAGGGATACCCTTTGATCTTATGCCATGTGAGAGATGACCGGATAGAGAGTCCGACAGTTGATCATATACCAGTGGTGGGAGAGTTTGCAGATGTCTTTCCAGAGAAGATTCCGGGGTTTGCCACCGAAGAGGGAGATAAATTTCACAGTTGAGTTGAAACCGGGGACGGGGCCAATCTCTAAGGCACCGTACCAGATGGGTCCTAAAGAGATGGAGGAGCTCAGGAAACAGTTAGATGATCTGATAGAGAAGGGATACATTAGACCTAGTGTATCGCCGTGGGGAGCACCAGTTCTTTTCGTGAAGAAGAAAGATGGGAGTTTGAGGTTGTGCATAGACTACCGAGAGCTGAACCGAGTGACGGTGAAGAACAAGTATCCTTTGCCAAGGATAGATGACCTGTTTGATCAGTTGAGTGGTGCATCAGTCTTTTCCAAGATTGATTTGAGGTCGGGGTACCATCAGGTGAAGATTAGAGAGGTGGACATACCAAAGACAGCTTTCACGTCGAGGTATGGTCATTATGAGTACGTGGTGATGCCGTTTGGCTTATCTAATGCACCGGCTGTGTTTATGGATTTAATGAACAGAATCTTCAGACAGTTTTTGGACAGGTTTGTGGTGGTGTTTATCGATGACATCTTAGTCTACTCCAAGACTAAGGAGGAGCATGAGGAGCATCTGAGGATTGTGTTGCAGACTTTGAGGGAGCATGAGTTATATGCTAAGCTGTCCAAGTGTGAGTTCTGTTAGAGAAAGTTTCTTTTAAGGGGCATGTGATTTCTAAGGAGGGAGTAGTCAGTGGATCCTATGAAAGATTGAGGCGGTGAGAAAGTGGGAAGCACCAAAGAATGTTCCTGAGATCAGGAGTTTCTTGGGTTTAGCTGGATACTACAGACGGTTCGTGAAAGATTTCTCCAAGATAGCTAGACCTATGACAGCTTTGATGAGGAAAGAGAACAGGTTTCGTTAGGATGAGAGTTGTGAGACGGCGTTCCAGATATTAAAGGAGCGTTTGCCACAGCTCCTATCTTAGCATTGCCTAAAGGGATTGGGAGCTTTAAGGTTTATACAGATGCCTCAAAGAATGGGTTGGGATGTGTGTTGATGCAGAACGGTAAGGTGATTGCCTATGCTTCTAGGCAATTGAAGCCGTATGAGGAGAACTATCCTACACATGATCTGGAGTTGGGTGCAGTGGTGTTTGCTCTCAAGATTTGGAGACATTACCTTTATGGGGCGACCTTTAAGGTATTTTCGGATCACAAGAGTCTCAAGTACATCTTCACTCAAAAGGAGTTGAACATGAGACAGAGGAGGTGGATGGAGCTGATTGGCGATTATGACATGGATATTATCTACCATGAAGGGAAAGCCAATGTTGTTGCATATGCTTTGAGTAGGAAGAGTGTACATTCCCTGTGTACAGCTCTATCTTTGATGAGGTGGGGAAGTTTGGGATACATATGATGCAGAGAGGGGATGCTGTGGGAGATTTGACAATACAGCCTGATCTTTATGATGATATTCGAGGTAAACAGGCGTTAGATCCTAAGATGGTTGAGTGGAGAGCAGGAGTAGAGAAAGGGACAGTGTCTCGATTCTCTATTCATACAGATGGTAGTTTGAGGTGTTGGGAAATGTGTCCTCAACAATAGTGCGATCACATGATTTAAATATCATTATTAAATCTCATTTTAAGAATACATGTGGGATGTAATATTTTACAGTCAACTGGTCCACACATATCGGTAATGATTGGCTGACTAGAGTTCGACATTACTGTCGTGCGACGGTGGTGATCAGTTGATCCCCTTAGGTCATACCTATAGGGAAATACTCTTAATTGATTATTTAATTAATCGTATACCGATACGAGTTAATTAAATTGCTTAAAATTGACGGATGTTTTTGTGAGTATAATTTACGTATCTTATTGTAAATATGATTAAATGAGACACGGTCTAAGTAATCGAATTGTTTTATTACTTAGATGAAATTATTGTTTACAGAAACAATTGAAACGGAATGAATAAATTATTATAAATACAGAATGTTGTAATTTATAATTTGGAAACATTTTTGGTACGAGTAATTACGAATTACTAGTCGATTTTGTAAATGGCATATTTTATGAGTATGTTGATTTTTAATATGTTAAAAATACATTACATTGTGACATGTCATGTAACATGTTACATGTGACAAATTTGACAAATGACAAAATAAAATGGATTCTCCATTTTATGCTTAAAACCGAAAATAAGGGTGGGAGTGTATTGTTTATATTGTGTTGTTTATTTTTAAATGGAGACACAATGATAACCCTAGGTTGTAGGCTTGCATGCCTAGTCTCTTGTGAAGAGCAAAAATGAAAAATATTGGGCAACCTACCCAAGCCATTTTTTCGGCCAAAAGAAAAGAAAAGGAGAGGTTCTTTTTCTTATTATTCATTCATTCATTCAAGAAAATAATTTTCTAGAGTAAGAAAATAAATATGCTCTCTACATCTTATGAGATTTCTAGAGAAATAAACCACACAAAAATACTCCCTCTTGACCGAAATTTTCAAGAGAAAAATACAATTTATTTTGTGTCAATTTTATAGTAAAACTAATATTATTACTAGATCTAAATAATATTGGTTATTATGAGTTTTCCTTGGGTATATGCTTTTGGGAGGGATTCTATATTTGAATCCTTGTTCTTCCATTTGGAGAACTCAAGAACAAGTGAGTAGGAAAACTCACTTGTGCCCATATATCCGAAAATCATATGGTGAGAAAATGATTTCTTCTCTATATTTTACATTGTTTGCATGCATAAGATTTGTAATTAATTTTATGACTAAATTAATTTGAGACATATATGAATATGTTAAAAATGAGATATAGATTTCTAACAAGCGGTATCTTGAGCACAAGGTTGTTTGCATGCAAATCGGTTATAGTTTTTCCGAGTTATATGATTAACATACAAAACTTGTAAATTTGTGTTATTATGATATATCACGAAATAAATTTATGCATGTTAAAGTTTCTGGTCCTAAAATGTTTTTAGGATATTTTGGTTAATTTATGGATTTTTATTGTTCATTTTATTTAATAATGGCATTAAACTGTGATTTTTATGATAAAAATGTCATTTTTGGACGAAAATTAGCTAAACTTCGAATTTTCCAGTGGTTTTTGGATATGTTTTCACATATATTATTTTTAGAGGATCTGGAAAGTTTCATAATTTTATGAGTTCTTATGCTCGAAATATGGATTTTTCATTTTAAAAATCGAATTTAAATGAAAAATAGGTTAATATGAGAAATATTTTGAATCTGGTCATAGAAATTTAGTATGTTGTCACATGCAATTTTACAAGATGTGTGTAAAATAATAGGCTATAATGAAGTTTTCATGCATGATTTATGGATTTTTGATGAAAAATAGCATAAATAGTGACTTAATTAGTGAAAATTGCTAAAACATACTTCATGACTAAGGAAAAACGTCACATGTTGCATTTTATTATCTTTTTCAGATCTAAAATTGAAAAGTTGATGAATATAATTTTTCTCATGTTTTTATGATTTTTATAGATAAATCCGTTAAACCGCAACATTGTTTTTCCTGATAACTTTCGAAATTTTTAACCTAAGTTTTTGAACATTATGAGTGTCATGGTAATTTTCCAGAATGTTCATGAGTTTAAATTTCAAATTTTGAATTTATTTGAAATTTTTGTGATTTATTTGAAGTTTATAGCATTTTATTGTAATTTTGAGTCCATTAATGAACAATTTTAAGTAATATAAGTTAATTATAGTCAAATAGTTAGTGAAGACTAATTTTGAGTCCTAAGTTGGTTAGGGTAATTAACTTGTGCATAAATATGAATTTATGTAATTTATTGTGATTCTAAAAGGTTGAATCACGCAAATCCGTAAAAACCGTGTAATATACGATATTGGCTCTTTAAAGGCGATTTAGCATAAAATTGGGCATGTTCATACATATTATAAGGCGATTTATAACTTTTAAACTGGTGACATTCATGACCGGTTTCATTTAGGATGTGAGTAGTACTCTCTTTAAGACATGTAACATCAATTTGCGTAAGCATGAGTCTAGTCTTCTTGATACCTGTATGCATTCGGGCTGTGGATGGTGACACGTGTTAGGAGAGGCAGTTCCATTTATTTCATTCTACCCATGAGCCTCACATAGCCAAATTGCCTTTTTGTCCCATCAACTACTTTCTATAATACTTCCTACCCTAATGAGCTAGTAATTAGTAGTTCTTGGAATGTTTTATTGCAACATGGTTATTTTGTCTGATTTCAGAAGATGGTGGAGGAATTGAAGGGAAAGAAAGAAAGAAAGAAGGAAAATGTCGAATTGTTGAGAAAAATGATGAAAAAAGAAAAAAAAAAGAATGAAATACGAAAAAGAAAAAAAAAAAGAAAAAGAAAGAAAAATCAAAAATGGAAAAGAATGAGAATTGTACAATGATTCACAATCCCATGTCTTATCTATATTTTATGGGGAGTTGACGATTTTTTGGTGTTTTGTGAGTTTAGTGCATAATTTTTGCACCGTTTCATCTTGCTATATTGAGTACGAAGTTGGGATGCAGTTTATATTTGGATTCGTTGTTGCTAGCCTGGCTATTAACCCCACATATCCAAATTCATTTTAGCCCCTTCTTACCCATTACCTCACTTACCCAAATGTAAGTCCTCGGCATGTGTCTTGGTCATTAGTATGGTTGGAATGCATATGTACGGTTGTAGAGACTTTATTCATGTTAACTGCATGCATGTTCTTATAGGTCGAGTTAGGTGAGTGTCTCACTTCTTCCTATCTCTTACACATATATACTCACCTTGTGCCTGATTTTGAGTGACGAGCGACCCGTGAGAGTCCGATATCTTTTGAGTCTTGCAAGGTCGACGGTTCAGTAAGTTTGAAACATTAATTTAACTCGTTTGCACTTTTCACTGCCACTTTGTCATGTTATTGCATTAAATTACTTCTAGTGGACGATTTGTAGCTGATGCGTTGGTCCCGTTCCATTGTTCACCTTTAGTTGCATTCATATTTGCTTGGGGACAAGCAAAGGTTTGGTTTGGGGAGATTTGATGCGTGTCTTTTATATAAGGTTTTCACCTCATTTTTACACGCATTTCTGTATTTTTATGTAGCATCTGGCTACAAATACCCCCGAATATTCTACTTTGGTCTGTTTATTGTATTTTGCAGGAATTGACCGAAGAGGAGCTAAATCGAGCCTTAATTGTCCCAATTGTATGCATTCATGGGAAATAAGGAGTCGGAGCTTGGATATCTAACACTTGGAAGACGCGTGAGCTGAGTTCGGGGAGCAATTCAAGTCCTAGCGTGCCTAGATAGCTCGATCGAGTGGTTAATTACTCGATCGAATGCTTTATGTACTCAAGATTGATCGATCGAGCAGTTCAAGGGGTCAATCGAGGAGTCTTTGCAAGAGGTGCTCGATCGAGTGGTTTATTACTACTCGATCGAGTGGTTTGGTGATGATTTGTTCGATCGAGCAGTAGTAATCTACTCGATCGAATGGTTTCTTGTGTTTTAGTCAAATTCCGCCTAAATTACTTATGGGCTTTTGTAATCAGTCCATAGATTAGGTTTTAATATAAGACTGGGAGAGTAACTACGTTACTCGGCTCTCCCTCTCTCACGTTGGTTTTACTCTAATTCTTGTTACTGTTCTTTGGATTTTGGCCCTTCTTTTACTCTTTACTACTCGGATTTGGAACACGATTGGTATTATCATTCTACTTTTATTCCTAATTTTATTTATTGCTTTAATCCCTTCTTCTCTTTAATTTTTATCATAGTTATTTTATTGGAATCCTTATTAGTTTTATCACCATGTCTAGTTTTAATTATCAATTCGTCATTATCGATAATTCATTGGTTATGAGTAGCTAATTGTCCTATGCTAAGACTATAGAGGATCCGTAATATGAAGGGAGAGTAATCGATTTATTAGGTTAATGCTGGTACTGTCTTTGTTGATTAAATGCTACAATTAATTGTAACTGCCTAATTGAGTCGACGCAATTAGACCTTTAATTCTTAGTGATCCTTGACCTGGACCGAAAGGTTGGAAAAGGTAGACTAGTAGCGAACAATAGAGTATTGCAGTGAGGGCGAAAGTTAAGCTGTTTACACTTTAGGGTGAATTAAGGACCGAAAGGTGACGTTCGCTACCCCTTAGACCGTATTTGCATTGACTTGAGACCTAGATTACTCGACCGGATGATTATGGTGAACCGTTTGTCTCAGCTATTCTTCTCTATCTGTTATTTCCTTCCTTTTATTCTCTTCTCCTTATTCTCTTTAGTTTAGAAAATTACATTTTATAAACCCCCAATTTGGTTACCTTGGCGAACTTAGATTTAGCTGACAATTTCCTACCTCTCTGTGGATTCGACCCGACTTCCCTAGCTATATTAGTTAGAGCCAGTTGGTTATTTTTGACAGGTACGCGACAGACGTGTCAGTGCTCTTGAAACCATTAGATTGTTAATGGTATATGCGTATCTTGTATTCAAAACAAGATGTCTCGTGCCTTTTGGTTGAAAAGGAGATTGAGGTTGTAAATCATCGATCCAAAATAGGTTGATCATTATCTTTTACCAACGATTTAAGTTGACACTAATATGTTCACTTAATAAGGTAAATAGAGAAATCTTTGAAGAATTTCAAAGAGTTCAAGGAATCACGATTTAGTCGTGATGGGATTATCAAAGTGAAGACTTTGATATAAGCCAAATGAATTGTGATATAGTATCACAAATTAATCTCTCTTAACACGCATTATGGGATAATGTATGATTGGATAAGAATTCAAACGCTATTCGATAAGGTTTGGACTTCGATCAAGTTACTTTGAGTTACTTGATCCTTTTGAGGATTTTATCATTTTTTCTAGATTATTTTTCCACTAAATCGAATCATATGAGATATGAAATGGTAAGGGTTGCCAAAATAGTTTGTAAGTTTTTACAAGAAACAAATGCTCATTTTTCCCTTTTCAATTATCACGAGTACGACGGGTTTGCGGCTCGTGAAGCTGTCTTTCTAAAATACAAGTTTATCTCTAGAAGACAGAGTGGGAGAAATTATACAAGAGCCACAAAGAATGTCACAGAGAATGTTATGTCGCAAGAAACTGGTCTTTCTTGGCTACATGAGACGTTTTGTGTAAGACATTGTTTCTTCAAAACGTAGGAGGTTAAATTCGTCACTTGTTAAAAATGATGAATTCATGCTACTTTTAAGAAAGTAAAGAGCTTATAACTTACAAAAGAAATTGTTTGATTCAAGTTGATTACTTCTAGAAAGTAATGAACATATGACTTACATAAGAGTGTTTAAGTCACAACTCAATACAAGGCTTAGAGCCATGAAAATCCGAAACAAAAGGGCTTGATTAGTGACAAAGGGTTTTGCACTAATAAAGAGAGATTTCAAAGCAAGATTGGTTGCAAAGGGTTTTGCACTAATTGAAATGCTTAAGTCTATTTGGATCTTCTTAGGGATTGTGTTTCATTATGAGGATACGCATACAGCATGTGAATCTAAAACCCACTTCTTCAAAAGAAGGAATTTATTCAATACATGTCATGAGTTTTATAGATTCTTGCAATCCTAAGATAATGTGCAACTTAAGAGATGGTCTTAAGTAGGACATCAATGAGTTAGAATCAATGTTTTTATCATGTTATAAAACTTTTCTCGATAAGTCGAGAAGTTGTGTTTATACATGGAGTTTAGTGGGAGTTACGGAAATTTTATTAGTCTTATATGTGGATGACATATTGATCATTGCGAATGATTTAAGACTTTTGGAGTATTACAATACATCTTGAATATCCGGTTTTATGAAGATAAATCCACATGATATTAGCGTCAATAAGAAGTCTTATGTTGATAAGATTCATGACTAGTTCAATTAAATTGAACATATTTGATTGATTTCATTTGCTTCCGCTGCCGGATCAATTAAATGAGTAATGATGTATAATACTTCATATACTTTGAGTATGATGAGTTGTTTTCAAATCGAATTTAAGTAATCTTTACCAAGTAAGCCATAAAGATTACCCTTAAGTGCTTGCAGAAGCATTAAGGCTATGATGCAAAGTGTTTATGATGCAATTTTGTGTAAGGGTGTTACACAAGTGACAATTGACAATTGAGATTGCACATGGTTTCCGACAAAACCATAATCAAAACACATTAGGATGGTTAAGATACCATTGTGGCAATGTTAATTAAGAAGTAGATTTTCTAGAATCGTTCTAGGCAATAAAGAACAATGAGAGATATTTATAACGGAAATTGAGTACACTTGCAATCATGAGATGTGCAAGAAGGATGAGTCCCGCACACTGTGAAAACAGTGGGAGCTATTATTAGGCTAGAGGGCTTATGTCTTGATTGGATCTCGACACGTACTCAGAAAGTTTTGTAATGCAAATGTATACATTACAAAGGAAAACGAGTATATAGTAAGGTTGAGTAAGGTACAAGAAGTTGATAAAACCTACTAACCAAAGCCTTCTCAAAGGCTAAACATGATGAGTCATGTCATTTCAATTGAATTGAAATGAACAACTACATACAAGATCAAATTAGATTATAGAACATGAAATAGTAATCAGGCATTGGCTATTCATATGTGATAATCGCATTTGTCGTTCGAGTTTTACTTTAAAACTCTTTTATTATACTTTGTTACATCCAAATGGGTTGTAGAGACAACGTTGAACCCCGTTAAAGTGAACCCGGATTAACATAGTATTAGCCCATAGTCGCTTGTATGAGGTGACGTCTCGAAGTGACTAGAGTGTGATGCGATTGATGGCAAGTTCAAGTGCCATAGAGTCATGTGAGATGACTAGTCGATCACATAGGCAGACTGTTAGGAACACTTTGTCGGGCCTTATGACCGCTTATAGAGTTCTGGCAATTTATATAGCCTGGTCGTGGCGAGAGCTACTATAGTATTCTAATGAGTCGATTCTTTTGACTAAAGACTGTTCGCCTAAGATGGCACAGTTTCAGATTAACTTTGATTTGTGTTACTATGACCTTCGTAAATGGAGTCAAATGGGCATATTTTGGGTTATGATGGCTGTGGCTAGTCGAAGGGAATGAGTGCGATAGGAATTGTCCATCCCCTTGTCAGGGTTAAAACGATATCTCAGGGCCACTCGAGGAGTAATGAACTGGAAATGCGTCGCCACGCTCGGAAGGTATCCAGAGTGGATAAATCCGGTCAAACAGTTATTCTCCAGATCGAGGAAACCACTCTCGATATGATCACTTGCAAGTACGACCTGAAAGACACCTTGCATTGAGTGGGAGATAGTAATAGGACAAGAGAATTGGTGACGCGCACTTGTCGAGGACAAGTGGGAGATTGTTGGGAAATGTGTCCTCAACAATAGTGCGATCACATGATTTAAATATCATTATTAAATCTCATTTTAAGAATACATGTGGGATGTAATATTTTACAGTCAACTGGTCCACACATATCGGTAATGATTGGCTGACTAGAGACGGTGGTGATCAGTTGATCCCCTTAGGTCATATCTATAGGGAAATACTCTTAATTGATTATTTAATTAATCGTATACCGATACGAGTTAATTAAATTGCTTAAAATTGACGGATGATTTTGTTAGTATAATTTACGTATCTTATTGTAAATATGATTAAATGAGACACGGTCTAAGTAATCGAATTGTTTTATTACTTAGATGAAATTATTGTTTACAGAAACAATTGAAACGGAATGAATAAATTATTATAAATACAGAATGTTGTAATTTATAATTTGGAAACATTTTTGGTACGAGTAATTACGAATTACTAGTCGATTTTGTAAATGACATATTTTATGAGTATGTTGATTTTTAATATGTAAAAAATACATTACATTGTGACATGTCATGTAACATGTTACATGTGACAAATTTGACAAATGACAAAATAAAATGGATTCTCCATTTTATGCTTAAAACCGAAAATAAGGGTGGGAGTGTATTGTTTATATTGTGTTGTTTATTTTTAAATGGAGACACAATGATAACCCTAGGTTGTAGGCTTGCATGCCTAGTCTCTTGTGAAGAGCAAAAATGAAAAATATTGGGCAACCTACCCAAGCCATTTTTTCGGCCAAAAGAAAAGAAAAGGAGAGGTTCTTTTTCTTATTATTCATTCATTCATTCAAGAAAATAATTTTCTAGAGTAAGAAAATAAATATGCTCTCTACATCTTATGAGATTTCTAGAGAAATAAACCACGCAAAAATACTCCCTCTTGACCGAAATTTTCAAGAGAAAAATACAATTTATTTTGTGTCAATTTTATAGTAAAACTAATATTATTACTAGATCTAAATAATATTGGTTATTATGAGTTTTCCTTGGGTATATGCTTTTGAGAGGGATTCTATATTTGAATCCTTGTTCTTCCATTTGGAGAGCTCAAGAACAAGTGAGTAGGAGAACTCACTTGTGCCCATATATCCGAAAATCATATGGTGAGAAAATGATTTCTTCTCTATATTTTACATTGTTTGCATGCATAAGATTTGTAATTAATTTTATGACTAAATTAATTTGAGACATATATGAATATGTTAAAAATGAGATATAGATTTCTAACATGAGGTTCGATGGTAGGTGGTGTGTCCCTAATGATGAGGAGCTGAAAAAGACTATCATGACAGAGGCACATTGTGCACCATATTCAGTACATCCAGGTGGTGACAAACTGTACAAGGACTTGAAGAACACGTTTTGGTGGCCTGGGATGAAGAAAGAAACAGCTGAGTTTGTGGCCCGTTGTTTGACATGTCAGAGAGTTAAAGGGGAACAGCGACGACCACAAGGTAAGATTCAGTCTTTAGAGGTACCTGAGTGGAAGTGGGAATCTATTTCTATGGATTTTATCGTGGGTTTTGTTGGGGTTGGTGTCCTTAACAGTTAGTGCAAGGACTTATAAACCTCTAAAAGGATCAAAGGGCATACTTTGGTATTATTATCAGTTGATCCACGTTTATCAATAACGGTTGGCTTGCTAGATAAGTTTGACGTTATTGTCATACAGATGGCGGTGATCAACTGGTCCCTAAAAGTCACACCTATAGGATACGTTCGAGAGATGTGACGGTATGAAAATACTGTCATGTAGATGCCAATATTGACTAACCAGTTAGTCCGAGTTATTTGACTAGTAATTAGTCAAATATGTGATGTTGAGATATTATATTTAATACGGATTAAATATCATGGGCTAAGGCGAATTAACCAGTTAATTCGTAAAATTAAATATAAGCGTTTTATATTTAATTAAATGTATATTGAATATAATTATACAATACTGTTTTGTCGGACACGTATTAATAATTCACTAACCCGTATTATTAGCGATGCCTTAATTTCCGATAACCGATAACAGATTTATAATCGAGACCGCGTCATATACATTTTAGCGATTTTGCGAACTGACCATGAGCCAAGACTAAAAGGAAGTGGAAGCCCACTTCCCTAGGTAGCCCATGGCCGGCCGAGTGAGAGGGAACAAAAGGGAGGGTTTCTCCTCCCTTCTGACCTAATCAAAACATTTGTAAAAATTTTAGGGTTTTGGAGACAGTTTCTCTCTGAAACCTAGATCTCACATCTCGAAAACCTCACATCAGTTCTCCCAATATTGCAAGGCAATCGGAGAACACCATCTAGCCAAGGGCATATCTCGGACAAGTCTTGGGTGCAACAATTAGGAGGGAATCTCGTTTGATTTCCGTTCTTTACGCCGTGCATCATAAGGACCCGAGGTTATTTCTTGTTCCTTATCGTTTCTATTGTATTTATGTTTTATGACTATAATCACATGTTTAAATTTACGTTATAGTCCTAAATTTAAAGGGTAGTATACGGATTTTAACCCACAAGTGGTATCAGAGCGAGGCCACGTAAATTTTTCTATGTGTTTTTCATAAAACCGATTTTGAAACGACTGTTTTGTCTCGAATTCCGTGCCATGTATACACGGCTGATTCGTTTTTTTTTTTGTTCTTGTTGAAACCGTGACATGTTTTACACGGTTTTATCATCTTGTTTTTGATTTGTTTTTATGCATATTGTTGTTTTATACAGA
Source organism: Silene latifolia (assembly GCF_048544455.1). NCBI lineage: Eukaryota > Viridiplantae > Streptophyta > Magnoliopsida > Caryophyllales > Caryophyllaceae > Silene > Silene latifolia. The sequence continues at coordinate 310,018,596 of NC_133538.1, read as the reverse complement.
GATTATAACAATATGTCATGTTTTGTCAATTGTCAAATTTGTTTTGATGCATTTTTGATCGAAAATTGCAATTGATTTTGTCTCGAAAAATGTTTCACGAGGGTTTTAATTTTTCCAGAAAGTTTTGAACTCGATCGAACACGTTTTCAATCGATCGAGTGGTTTTTTCTGTGTTGTTTTACTCGATCGAGTCCTTGTACACTCGATCGACCCGCTTTAAAACCCTCGCTCGATCGAGTTGTCCTCGTACTCGATCGAGCGACCTTCTTGCTGATATAGGTCCTCGATCGACCTCATGTTTAGTCGATCGAGCACCTCCTGATTGGCATACCCCTCGATCGAATGGCAGCCTCATTCGATCGAGCCCTCCTGTCCCTCGATCGAGCACTTATGTGCCTGGATCGAAGGATTTTTGTTTTAACAGCTTTGAAAATTTATTCCTTTTGTTTTAAATTTTCTTTTGGCTATAATATGTACTTTATACGGATATAGTACACTCGCTTAATAGTGAATCAGTTCACTCACGTACCATTCAGTTGTTTTAAAGCGTCTTTAAAATGACGGATTGTAATGGATTAAAATTAAATGATAGAAGCGGTTTTATCACATGAATTTTAATCGTTAAAAGGTGGTTTGGATAAATTTAACATAATTACGGAATTATGTCACGAATGAATTTGTTTTTAGTTGATGCATTTTTATTTATCGTTAATTTTATGAATGCCGTGAATGCCTTTTTATTACGTATTTAATTTTTACAATTGATTGTAACTTAGTGTGGCCTTAGTAGAACGTGTTACCGTAATGATGGAACACGGTCTTGGTTGTATTTTGAGATCTCGCATCTCCGTTTTGGATTTTTCACTTGTAATTACAGTTTTAATTAGAATGTAAATAGGTTTATATTTGTAATTTTAAATTGTAATTTTTGAGAAGACCAAAGATGGAGACCAGATGCTCACTCCCGCTACTTGGATCAAGATGGAACATCAAGACAAGCTTTTCGGGTCCAACGGTGGATTCCAAAGTTGTATTTTGTTCTTATACTAGGATAGGCCACACTAGGAAATTTTTATTTACGTATTGCATTCCTTTATTTATTTTTCGCAACGATTATTTGCATCATATTCCGCCTAAAAACCAAACCACCTATAATTTATTGCATGAAAACTGACACATATAGAGGTCACGAGTTAGTTTTCATTGACATTCTCATGTCACACGTTTTAAGCCATCATCCAAATAAATTCATTCACGACAGACGCTAGTTATTCGTTCACTTAAAATGAATTATAATTTTGTTGATGGGATCTTCCTCGTATAAACTAAAATTGAGAACGGTCTTTATAGGTCAAACTTCAATGAGTCCCTTCTTCGTCGGTAGGCATACTATGACCCCTTCTACGTCGGGTAAGTTGGAACCGATTGACCTATTTTATCTCAACACTATGGTCACTCGTACGATCCTGTGATCATGGTGGACTATAGATAGGATTTACGGAAATCTATCGACCAAGAGTTCTTCCGGAAGAATTAGCTAAACAGTTGGCTTATCAATTTACAGAAATTGAGTCTTGGGATCACTTGTATATTTCTTGAGGGAGATCAATTATGCAAGTGCGAGAGTCTACATGTTTAAAATGAATTTTAAAATAGACTTAAATCACCTCGATGAGTTGCTTATTTCGTTTTGTTTTTCTTTCTTTTTCAGTGTAGATCACGATTTTAAACTCGCTAAAACATCAAATGGTCTGGTTCAAGTGATAACCCAATGCCAAGTGCCACATTGGACCGTGAGTCCTGGCTTAGGATCTTCATGAGTCGGATGAATCGGTCTACTCGATCAAGAATGACGGATCCAACTTCAGCGGATCGGGAGGCAAAGATTACGGAATCTGCCGCTGGCCGACGGAAGCTCGGATATCTGCTTGAGCCCATGCCGTTAAACCCAGGCCCCACGGCTGGAATTAACGAAATCAACGAGTATAACGATTTCGCTTTAGAAGCGGGTGCGGTAAAGAACGTACTTATTTTTGCAATGGAACCCAATTTGCAGAAACGCTTCATAGCCCAAGGTGCAAACAAGATTTTCACCACGCTCACTAAGGAATTCTCGAAAGCACCGAGAATCGTGACCTATGAGCATACCACTCGCTTCTTTGATGCGAGACTCCGAAAAGGGCCAACCGGTTAGCCCACACATTCTCGGCATGATTGAGAATGTCGAGAAACTGAGACCTTTAATCGTAACATCAGCGAGAATATTGTTATCGACCGTATTCTTCACTCACTCCACGATGGTTATTCGCAATTGAGAGCGAATTACTATATGAATGATTTGAAGAAAACTCCCCATGAATTGCACTCCCTCCTCGTACAGACCGAGAAGGACATGAAGTTCGATGGGAGTTCGAAATGATGTTCTCGTTGTGTCAAACAAAGGGAAAGGTAAGGGCAAAGCTCCGAAACCTAACGAAAGAGGTAAGGCGAAGTTCAAGAAGTCGGGTTCAGGGAAGAGTGGTCCTGGTGAGGCGAGTAACTCATCAGGCATGACAAAGAGCAAGAGTGAAAACATGGAATGCCATCATTGCCACAAGACTGGGCATTGGAGACGCACATGTCCTGTTTATCATGAGGACTTAAAGGCAGGTCGTGTTAAACCTGTTGGTATGTCTTCTCTCTCTTCTACTTTTATTCATATGATTGAGATTAACCACGCAAGTTACGGAACTTGGGTACTTGATACTGGTTGTGGTTCTCATCTGTGTAATCATGTGCAGGGGCTCCGAAACATCGAACCCCTCGTAAAGGGTGAGGTGGACCTGCGTGTTGGGAATGGAGCAAGAGTAGCTGCCATCTCCAAGGGGACATATGTGATCCAGCTTCCAAGCGGATTTGAGTTATCATTATATGATTGCTATTATGTTCCTAGTCTTTCGAAAAACATTATTTCAGTTTCTGCGCTTGATAAACTTGGTTTTTCATTTGTAATAGAAAATAATTCTTGCATTTTCTCATTACACAATATGATTTATGGCAAGGCAGTCTCCATGAATGGAATTTATGTTTTAGATCAGACCACGGAAATATTACACGTAATGAATAAAAGGTTAAAGGTTGGTGACAAAGATCAAACATATCTATGGCACTGCCGTATGGGACACATTAATGAGAAACGCGTTAAACAGCTCATCAAACATGGAGCTATCTCGGCATTTGATTTTCAATCATTTGGCACGTGTGAATCATGTCTCATCGGTAAGATGACTCGTATTTCCTTCAAAGGTGTTGGAATGCGCGCTGCTGACCTATTAGGACTCATACACACGGATGTATGTGGTCCTATGTCAATCACCGCACGAGAAGGCTATAGGTATTTCATCACTTTCACGGACGATTTAAGTAGATATGGCTATGTCTACTTAATGAAGCACAAAAGTGAATCCTTTGAGAAATTCAAGGAATACCGAATAGGGTGCAGAAACCTATTAGGTAGAAAGATTAAAACACTGTGTTCGGATCGTGGTGGCGAGTATCTTTCTCACGAGTTTGATCAACACCTAAAGGATCGTGGGATTGCCCTACGCTTAACTCCACCGGAACACCTCAATTGAATGGTGTGTCCGAACGGAGAAATCGAACACTACTTGATATGGTTCGATCCATGATGAGTCACACGGTTTTACCTGATTCATTATGGGGTTATGCTCTATTGTCAGCCGCTCTAATACTTAACCGAAGTCCGTCTAAAGCTGTTGACAAGACTCCATATGAACTATGGAAGGGAACGGTCCCTAACTTGTCCTTTATACGGGTTTGGGGCTGCGAGGCTTATGTCAAGTGGAGACACGAGGATAAGCTCGGCCCGCGATCGGTCAAGACATACTTTATAGGTTATCCTAAGGGATCACGTGGTCATTACTTCTATTCGCCAACCGAACAACGTGTTTTTGTTGCGGCGAGTGCGACATTCTTAGAAAAGGAATTTCTCGAGAATGCAAAGAGTGATAGAACCTTCGACCTGTCGGAGATTCCAGAACCAAACACCGAGCAACCATTGGAGGAACCTATTCCTTCAATCCCGGCTGCGGTAAATATTCCTGAGGAACCTAGGAGGTCGGGAAGAGTCTCTATTCCTCCGGACAGATACATTGGTATGGTCGAGGAACATGACATAGATGACGTTCTACTCTTAACGAGTAGTGAACCCGCAACCTATAAAGGTGCCATGACAAGTTCTGACTCAAAGCTATGGCTTGAGGCCATGCAATCCGAGATGGACTCCATGTATGAGAACAACGTGTGGGATCTTGTTGACTTACCTGCTAAGGTTCGTCCCCTTCAATGCAAATGGCTTTACAAGATAAAGCATTCTGTGGAAGGTCAGCAAGATATCTACAAAGCACGACTAGTTGCTAAAGGTTTCACCCAAGTGCCAGGTTTGCACTACGATGAGATTTTTGCACCCGTAGTCATGCTGCGTTCCATTCGGATTATCTTAGCGATCGCCGCTTTTCATGACTATGAAATTTGGCAAATGGACGTGAAAACCGCCTTCTTAAACGGCTTTTTGGAGGAAGAGTTGTACTTGGTACAACCCGAAGGTTTCATCGATCCACAACATCCTAAGAAAGTATGCAAACTTAAGCGTTCCATTTATGGACTTAAGCAAGCATCTCGGAGTTGGAATCATCGCTTCGACCAAGTGATAAAAGACAATGGATTTACTCGATCGGTCGAGGAACCATGTTTATATATCAAGTCGAGTGGGAGCAAGATTGTCTTCCTAATATTGTATGTTGACGACATACTCCTGATTGGGAATGACATACCTCTCTTAACTTCGGTGAAAGTATGGTTGAAGAACCATTTCCAGATGAAAGATCTGGGAGAGGCACAGAGAATTCTAGGCATCCGTATCTATCGAGATAGATCACGACGGATGCTATCTCTCAGTCAGGAGTCTTACATAGACAAAGTCCTAGAGAGATTCAACATGACTAACTCCAAGAAGGGGTTCCTTCCTATGGCTCCAGGGGTGCATTTGAGCAAGTCTCAGGCACCAGAGACACCGGAAGAGAAAGAGCGCATGACACGGATTCCTTATGCTTCGGCTATAGGATCAATCATGTATGCCATGATATGCACACGTCCAGACGTGGCATATGCATTGAGTATGACAAGTCGATTCCAACAGCAACCAGGTGAACCACATTGGTTGGCTGTCAAGAACATTCTTAAGTACCTCCGGAGGACTAAAGATTGGGCATTGACTTATGGAGGCTCCCAAACGCTATGCGCAACCTTCAGGTTCTGTGAGATGCTAGCTTCCAAACGGATCGTGATGACTCGAAATCTCGGTCGAGGATTCGTTTTTACTCTTAATGGCGCTGCATCATGGGAAGAGTTCGAAACAAACTGTTACAAAGAGATTCTACGACTGAGTCCGAGTACTATGCCGCGTCTGAAGCTACAAAGGAAGCGATATGGATGCGTCAATTCTTACATGGACTATCCGTAGTGCCTAGTTCGAATGACCCGATCACCATCTATTGCGACAATAGTGGTGCCATCTTCCAAGCTAAGGAGCCTAAGTCTAGCAACAAGTCTAGACATGTACAACGGAAAGCTCATCTAATCCGGGATTACGTGGAGCAAAAGACAGTAGTGATAGAAAAGATTGCTACAGATGACAACATAGCAGATCCTCTCACTAAAGCATTACGACAAGATAAGCATGAAGGGCACGTTAATTCCATGGGAATTAAACGTGTTCCTAAGTTGTAGTACTCTTTTATGGATCAGATTCATTCTCCTTTGTACTCTATACGACATCATCGTTTTGATATTTTATATATATATTTTGTTTTTCATGTGGAATTGTACGACGATTTTGAACACCACAAAGTGAACTGAACAAACATCATATCTTTTTAGTCCTTAATTGCCCACATGAGCTGATAACTCTGGCAATTATTTTGTGACGTTGGTTGATGGTGGGTTCAACTAGCCATAAGTCAACCAGTTGACTGACCAATCACAGAGGCGATTTATACGGATATTTCGTAGGACACACTTGTGACATCGACGTGGAGTCCTAAATGTTTTATAACATTCGTTGCCCGGTCGTGGATAGGACTTCCATGGTGATCCTAAGAGTCGATTCTTTTGACTATCGACTGTCTCTTGAGACTAAGGCAGATTTTGGGTGACTTTGGTTTCTTTCTCACGGTCATCCGTAACAGGGGGCCAAGTAGATTTTTTCTGGGTCATTTCATGCTGTGCTTAGATCGGAAGGAGTCGAGTTGAAGGAAATATTCAGCCTTTATCGTGCACTCGATATTTCTCGGGGCCACTCGAGGAGTCAGAATCAAATGCATGGCCATGCTCGGATACGGATTCGTTTTATCGTTAAGTTACTCTCTAGTCGGGAAACCACTCATGATACTGGTCGATTGTAAAAATACGACCTTTGTGGATCCGGATCTGCAAATTGTTTTACATTGAGTGGGAGAAATTTTAAACGAATATGAGAATCGGTTATCGCACATACACTTGTACGGACAAGTGGGAGTTTGTTGGAGCTTGTGTCCTCCGGTTAGTGCGGATAACGTCATTGCACATACACTTGTACGGACAAGTGGGAGCTTGTTGGGGTTGGTGTCCTTAACAATTAGTGCAAGGACTTATAAACCTCTAAAAGGATCAAAGGGCATACTTTGGTATTATTATCAATTGATCCACGTTTATCAATAACGGTTGGCTTGCTAGATAAGTTTGACGTTATTGTCATACAGATGGCGGTGATCATCTGGTCCCTAAAAGTCACACCTATAGGATACGTTCGAGAGATGTGACGGTATGAAAATACTTGTCATGTAGATGCCAATATTGACTAACCATTAGTCCGAGTTATTTGACTAGTAATTAGTCAAATATGTGATGTTGAGATATTATATTTAATACGGATTAAATATCATGGGCTAAGGCGAATTAACCAATTAATTCGTAAAATTAAATATAAGCGTTTTATATTTAATTAAATGTATATTGAATATAATTATACAATCTTTTTTTGTCGGACACGTATTAATAATTCACTAACCCGTATTATTAGGCGATGCCTTAATTTCCGATAACCGATAATAGTTTTTATAATCGACCGCGTCATATACATTTTAGCGATTTTGCGAACCAGACCATGAGCCAAGACTAAAAGGAAGTGGAAGCCCACTTCCCTAGGTAGCCCATGGCCGGCCGAGTGAGAGGGAACAAAAGGGAGGGTTTCTCCTCCCTTCTGACCTAATCAAAACATTTGTAAAAATTTTAGGGTTTTGGAGACAGTTTCTCTCTGAAACCTAGATCTCACATCTCGAAAACCTCACATCAGTTCTCCCAATATTGCAAGGCAATCGGAGAACACCATCTAGCCAAGGGCATATCTCGGACAAGTCTTGGGTGCAACAATTAGGAGGGAATCTCGTTTGATTTCCGTTCTTTACGCCGTGCATCATAAGGACCCGAGGTTATTTCTTGTTCCTTATCGTTTCTATTGTATTTATGTTTTATGACTATAATCACATGTTTAAATTTACGTTATAGTCCTAAATTTAAAGGGTAGTATACGGATATTGACCCTCAGGTTTGCCAAAGAGTCAACAGGGTAACATCATGATATGGGTAATAGTGGATCGACTGACCAAGTCAGCTCACTTTGTGCCTATGAAAGATACATGGACTAAAGCACAATTAGCTATGGCTTATCGGAAGAATGTGCTTAAGTTACATGGAGTCCCTAAGGACATAGTATCTGACAGAGATGCGAGGTTTATCTCAAGGTTTTGGAAAGAGTTGCAGGGATCTTTGGGAACAACTTTGAAGATGAGTACAAAGATTTCATCCTGCGACAGTACGGTCGGGACCGAGAGAATGATCAAAACTCTTGAGGATATGTTACGAGCTTGTGTGATGGACTTTGGTGGTAGCTGGGAACAGAGGTTGGACTTGATAGAGTTTTCCTACAACAACAGCTATCACACTAGTATTGGCATGGCACCGTTTGAGGCTTTATATAGGAGGAGATGCAGGAGGCCGATTTGTTGGGACGACAAAGTCTTTGAGGCGGGTTCTAGGACCGAGAGATGGTTGAACAGATTAAGATGATCGAGGAATGGATGAGATCGGCTCGGATAGGCAAAAGAGTTATGCAGATCTACATCGCCGGTATATAGAGTTTCAGGTTGGGGATAAGGTTCTTCTGAAAGTGTCTCCTATGCGTGGGGTTATGAGATTTGGGAAGAAAGGCAAGCTAAGTCAGAAGTTCATCGGCCCTTATGAGATCTTAGAGTGGGTTGGAGAGGTTGCATATCGTCTGGCTTTACCAGCTGTGTTAGAGAGAGTGCATAATGTGTTTCATGTATCGCAGCTGCGGAAGTATGTGAGTGACCCATCACATGTGTTAGAGGCAGAGAACTTAGAGCTAGATGAGTCTTTATCATATCTTGAGGTACCTAAACAGATTCTTGACCGGAAGGTTAGGAAGACTAGGAGTGGTGAGACAGTTTTGCTTAAGATCCTTTGGTCTTACCACGAGACTGAGGAAGCTACATGGGAGGCAGAGGAGGCCATAAGAGAGCGTTACCCTTTCCTTTTTGATCAGGTATGTATGGTTACGGGGACGTAACCTTGTTTCTTTTAGGGGAGTAGGAGATGATCCCAAAGAGTTTTTAAGAGTTTTTATACCCTTTTTATGTTGTGTCGGTATGGTTGTTGTCGTTGAGTCGGATTGAGTTTAATTTGGGTTAGTAACATGTTTTATGCTGTGTTATGTTTTGGTTGTGGAGTCGGGAGTGTTGTAGTGTGTCTTTATTTTGTTGTGGTATGAACTTCGGGGACGAAATTCTTTTTAAGGAGGGAAGACTGTAATACTACGGATTTATGAGTCTCTGGGTACTCTATCGAGTAGGCCTTACTCTGTCGAGTAAGGGTGAGTTGCGTCTAACAATAGTTTCGACTGTTGGGTACTCGATCGAGTAACGTAGATACTCGATCGAGTAAGAGGGCACTCGATCGAGTACCTCAGCTACTCGATCGAGTAGCCGGTTTACGGGGGATGATTTGTCGGGTTTTGTTAATAATGCGATTAAGTATATAATAACTTCCGTCACTTTTTTTTTTAAACACTTTTAAACCTAATTACTTTCAAAAAGAGAAATCAAACTACGTTCTTCGCTTCAATCGCATTGTTGGCAAATCCCGGAGCTTGGAAGGTCGGATTTTACCTTTCTTTATACCGTTGTAATCCTTGCATCGAGGGTAATATCTATATACCGTTTTTATAGTATTTCGTTAAAGTTGGTTAAACCCTAATATTGGAAATTGGGGGTTTTGTTGTATTTTGTGATTGGTAGTGATTATATATGTTTGTGTGTTAGGAGGAGGATTCATAGAGGAAGCGTTTTGATATCAGCTGTGAGATCGTCTGATTGTGTTGTGCTTTCCAGGTAGGGTTTCCCTACTCAGTATTAGTCCCATGATGTGTTGATTGGTGTTTGTGATTGTTGAATATTATCATACTCGTATTGTGACGGTTGTTGGCTTTGATTGTTGGTTGTAGCTGTGATTGATTGTATCCGTCTGTGTTCTTCGGGGTGCGTCCCTGGCTGAGTGGAGTTACTTGCGGGAGTGGCTTCACGCCCATGATTCGCCTTCTGTGGAACCCGCTACAGAAGGGATGTGCACATTAATGGATTTGGGTTTATCGCTCGATGGAGATGAACGGGGCTTAGGTGGGAACGGCTGCGGTCCCCCACTGGCGGCGAGGAGTGATTTGTTGCGATGGGCACTCTGGCAGGGCTACACACTTTAGTGTGTAGTCAAGATTCTGGAGTTGGGTTTGGTGTTCGGAGAATATCTGTGATGATTGAGCTGTTTTTTTTACTGTGTTGTTGGTTTATATAAATTGTGTGATTAGTACTGACCTCGTTTAATGTTTTAAAAACTGTGGTGATCCATTCGGGATGGTGAGCGATTATTGAGCGAGCATGAGTCAAGTTCTTTGGGATAGTGGGATGTGCCACCGGATGATAGAAGTCTTCCGCTGTAGCTTAGTAGTTTAATAAACATTTCAGTTAGTTGCTAGACAGTTGATTTGAGAACTTGTATTCGTATTTTGGTTTTGGTTTTGGATTGTAACCTTTCGCTAAAGTATTACTATTTAAATGTTGTTTCGTTATTGTCTATTTGATTATCATTGCCTCGGGTAACCGAGATGGTAGTATCCTTATACCTGAGTGGTCCTGGTAAGGCACTTGGAGTATGGGTGTTACAATGCTATTTTCAGTTTGCAGAAGTTTTGAATTAGAGGAATTGTACTTGTATTATGCCTTGTTAACTACAGAGCATTTGGTTTATCATAAAATACTATATTTTTTTGTCCTTGCCAAACATTATGTTTTTGCCATATTCTCTTTCCTCTGATGAGCTACATGACACGCTTTGGATTTTGGACCTTTGTCTATTTTCGGCTCGGTCTACTGGAGCAACATGTTATGCACGTTTCAGTTTTCGTTTGTTTGGCCCAATATGTAATAAAACATCCATTACTTAGACCATCCCCAAGCAAGGTCGTGAAGGAGGTCGTGACCTTGCTTGGGTCACCTTAATCATGATTAAGGGAAAAATTAGTGTGACCCAGGTCGTGGCCAAGGCAAGTAAAGGTCAGTTTGTGACCTTTTCTGGTGACCTCGACCTCTTCCGTGACCTGCTAGGTGTCATGTTCTGTTTGGTTACTCAAAAATAAAAGGACACACTTCACCCTTGTCCGCAAAAGTAATCGCTTTGCTTCCCCGCATGCCTGCAATTTCCCAAATAAGAGAAATATATGAAGAACTAGTTAAGAAACTAGATGAGAATTATACAATAAATCAAAACAATAAAAAATATGAGCATATAAAAAAGAATTATATTTTTAAATTGTCTATTAAATGAGCTCAATTTTGATATATTTTGACATTCTTAATATTTTTATAAATAAGAAAATTAAAACAACCTCAAAATAGAAAAAAAATAAAGATAAATACATGGCTACCTGATGGGGTTGTGAAGGTGATGGTGAAGACGGTGTTGATCGACGACGGTGATGGTGAAGACGGTCAAGATGACGGTCGTGAGTCGGACGATCTGAATAGGTTGATTGATTAAGAAATAGAAGATCGATGATGGCGAAGATCGGCTGATGTTGAAGATCGATGATGGTGATGTTGATGTGTTTGTTTGGGATTTTATTTGAGAAATTGTTTTTGGGATTCTTTGTTCATCGGGGGCAATGAATTTGGGAAAAGGGGATTAATTTTTAGTTTGGTTTGCTGTGTCTTTGTGGTCTGACCACGTTAAAACCCTTTTTTTTTTTTTTTTTTTTAGTTAGTTTAATACTCCGTATTAAAGTTATCATATTGACTCGATTATGCGGTTCAAAATAATAATACATTTATTACATTTAATGTTTTTTAATTTAATGTTTTTTTTTAATTATGTATGCGGTATTTTATATGTTGAATCATGTTTTTCAATTTTATTTTTTTTAATTGTTAATGAGATCGTCTAATCACTTTTCAAAATTATAACGTTATTTAATTTTATTTTATTTTTCGTAAAGTGTTAGGATAAATAATGTGGAAAATGATATTTACAATAATAGATAAATAATATATTTATAAATAATAGATAATAGTAATAGATTTATAAAATGTTAGGATAAATAATTGTAAAAGTAAGAAAGAGAAAAGTGGGGTAGAGAATATGAAAAATGATTGGGAATGTTGTAAAGTGGATAATGATTGGGTTGATGACCTAGGTCGCGACCTTCTGCTTGGGAGGGTGAAAATGGGTCAAGGTTAATAATGTGGGATTAAGAGTAAAATCGGGTCGTGACCTAGTTAGCGTGACCTTTGCTTGGGGATGGTCTTAGCTCTTCGCACCATCTCGACTCAATTACTATTAATATTATGGATCATTCTTTAAGTACGTCGTTCAATCTAGTTCGTTTTGTGCTAATAATGTCATATTTGAACGATATCCCAATGTATGTATAATCCCCATAATTTATTAAAAAGGCTAGGAATGGTTTTATGCCATTTTAAGTGGTTTCTTGAAAATATGCGTAAAGAGTCGTTAATTATAACATTGTCAATTTACATTTAGTTATTTAGTTTTAGCCTCATCATCGGGTACCCATAAGGCTAGGTAGACAACTTTGAGGTGTCTACAGAAGCCCCCACTTTGACCGAGTCTGAGTAAGACGAAGGTCAAAGTAGTCCGGTCGGGACAGATAAAGGTTAAGAAACGTACCTGGGCCTCTTATTTTACCTGTCTGGAGTTGCTGGAATCTGGGACTGGCTTAGTAAAACTTTGTTTTGCTAATCTGGAATGAAGCTGGAACTGGTGCAACGAAACTTTGTCTCGTTGGTTCGAAACTGGCCTAGTGAAACTTTGTTTCACTGGTCTGAAACTGGTATAGCCAAACTTTGTTCAAATTGGTCCGAATCGAATCGCATGACAAAACTTTGTTTTGTCAATCTGGAATGGAGCTGGTAAAACTTTGTTTCACCAATCTGGAAGCTGGTATGGCAAAACTTTGTTTCACCGGTCTGGAATCTGGTAAAGCAAAACTTTGTTTTGCTCTCTGGAATTTGGAGTAGCCAAACTTTGTTTAGCTTAGGAGTGAACCTGCAAAATTTGATTTCACAAGCTTGATTGCGTGTCAGGGCCCGCCGACCGAGGATTCAAAATTTTATTTTGAAAAGGGATTAGAATGTAAAATTTGATTTTACAAACTAGGATTTGCAAAATTTTATTTCGCAAAAAGACAAGTTCAGAAAAATTTATTTTAAGAACTCAAATGCATGTCAGGGCCTGCCGGCCAAAGAATTAAAAATTTTATTTTGAAAAAGGATGGGTAAGATCGTAAAATTTTATTTTACAAACTTAGATGCGTGTCAGGGCCCGCCGACCGATAAGTTTAAAAATTGCAAAATTTTATTTCGCAAAAAGGGCAAGTTCAGAAAATTTTATTTTAAGAACTCAAATGCATGTCAGGGCCTGCCGACCAAAGAATTTCAAAATTTTATTTTGAAAAGGAAGCTGATTTGAGGATCGTAAAATTTTATTTCACGAAAAGAGCTGGAGAATTGATTGATTTTGAAACTGGCAAAAATTTTTTACGAGAAAAATGAGACTTTATGAAAATGGAGTACTTTCGAAAACAGTTAAAATGTTTTTTATTTTTTTATTTTTTTTTAAAGATTTTTTGAAAAAGATGGGGTCTGACCCAAATGTGATCCAAGTAGAAAGACTGGACACTATTATTTTGGAAGTAACTTAAATTCTAACAATTTCTCTGGGGTGGAGAATGATTGTATCATTTTTACCTGACCTGTTAATTTGAGTTATATTTGATGAGTTCTGCCCTCTTTACAGTAGCAAGCTCTGCTAATTACGCAAAACTAATACCATAGAAACAAAATACTTTTGTGGCCGTATAAACCTAGTGTACATCCCCCGAAGTCTTAGATGCTGAACGAGGGTGATAAATGGAATGGGGTAGAAGGTTCTATGGTGTTAGAAGACACTGGAGACCTGTGTGCCTCTCTCACTCACCTAAATGAATGAAAGGATCGTCCCAAGAGGAATGGTGACAATATAACTGTGGATTAACTCGTCTGAGAAAGGAGAAATGACTACTCTGGAATTTGAATTGCAACTTTTGAATGGAATTGTTTTTGCTTTGTGAATTTTTTGAGATTTTGACACTGGATTTCATTGCTACTTTGGCTGAATTTTTTTTGTCTTGTGAATTTTGAAACTTTTACACTGGAGTTGTATCCATTTGAGATGATTATTTTTTTGTCTTGACTTTTTGACACTTTTGTCGCTGGATTTGTATATATTAGAGATCATTTTTTTTTTGGGGTCTTCCACTTTTTGGAGACTTTTGACACTAGAGTTGATTGCAACCTTGATTGAAATTTTTGTTGACTTATGAGAGTCTATGGTAGTGTGAATATTTTTGAGCTTGTATTGGTACTTGGACTCACATATTTAGTTCATTCGAAGGGACTAGTGGTCACCTATAAAATAGCACGGAGTGCGCGCTCCCATGTCTTATTCGGTATGTTTGGACACGGGTGTACTGAGAATCTGGTTTGAATATTTGTGAGCTAGTTTTCTAGCACTAATGGGAGTGAATGATAATATATGCTAAAATTGTCGATTATATGAGTTTGTGTGCTCATCTAGTGGTCATTTGAGATATGAGAAATTGACAAATCCGGTAGATGGAGTTGTGCTCCTTTGGTAGTCATATGGAAAATTGACGAATCGGGTAGAAAGATGTAGTCTCCAAACCTAGAGGTCACTTAGAGACACGACGATCAGGGAATTATCACACCACAGGAGATGGAAAAGGTGGTCAAATGCACGCCCTCGTTCAGGCTAACTCTAAGAGGTCGATTGATCTACACTAAAGAGATACGCTCTAATGTATTCTAAATCTATTCTACTAGTTAAGGGTAAAAAGTAGAACAAGTGACTAATAAAAAGGACATATGCTTGTTTTATTTATTTATATGTAACTCAAAAGGACTTGAATGGTCCTATTTTAAATAGATATTTAAATTCCATATTATATTATTTAAGAAATAAAGTGCCTAGCAAAACTTATCAAATTCGAACAGTAAGTGATCTACTACCCCTTAGAAATTGTTGGCAAAACAAGACCCCATTATGACAAACTATATCAAAGAGACAGACCCTCTTCAGAATTGACCCACTAATTAATGGGTACGCTCGGTAAATGCTGCTTATCTAGAAAAAAAACAATGTCTGTGCAATTATGCTCATTCATTCTCGTAGTAAGAGGATATATTCGCAATATTATTCAAAGCTTGACTGAGAAACCGTTAAAGCATTTGAAAAACAAGATTGGCAAAATTTGAGAGAATTGTTTTCGAAACTGATGGAAAGACTCGATGTATGACGAGAACTTATATGGATTTTTACAATATATCACAAATGATTTTTTTTTTTTTTTTTTTGAGAAATAAAATAAAATCAAAACAGAAGAAAAAGTCAAAAATTAAAAAAAGACCCTTATTTTTTATATAAAAAAAAAAGAAAGTTGAAAATGATATGCTGATGATTAACCTTTAATGTAACTGATGGCTAAATGAGTGAACGTAAACACCTATCTATTGATCTAATTAGACTGAAGGATGCTCTATGAGGCCTGAATGCTGTTGTTTGCATGCCCATGATACGTGATGTGGGTAACAATAATTGATAAGTCGTTAAGCACAATATGATACTACATGCAGATGACATATGCGGACAATACATACTAGTATACTACTATATGCTACTGTACGTAGTTAACACATTTCTAGACTGTTATTTACTCTACATTTTTTATTTCTTTTGTTAACTGGTTATTACAGGCAAATTATGTCCCAAAAAAAAAAACAATATTAACAAACAAGACACACACAAATTTCCTAATCAAAGGTTCTACGGGGTTTATGGTTAGGTATGCGGGTTGGAAATTGGGTACTCACAACATTAAAATACCCGAGGGTATCTCTCGCTTTTGTGCTCACCCAGTCATATGGACCAGACGAGTTGCCAAAACGCGACGTCATGAGGTGGAAAATACGTGTAAGGCCTAGTCGTTCGAATGAACCTTCTAAGTATACAGCGTACTTACCGAGGGTGAATTAGGGTAGCTTAAATGGCATAATATTGGCTTACGGAGAGCTTATACCTTTTTTGTCTTATATACAAAATATAAAATACAGAAAAACAATACCATTATTATATACAATATGAATAGCAGAAAAATAATACGTAGTATGGAAAGTTAGCTCTCATGAACATAGAATAAGCAGAAGTACTATAATTTACGAAAGAAGTCCACAAACAAATTATTCAATATGAGTCATGACCTCTATAATTTGCCACAAAATCTCATTGAAGACGGCACGTATCCATCACTTTAAAGTGACGGATACCATTTCCTCTCACAAATGACCCAAATAGAGGAGAGAGGGAAGCACATGGAGGTGCCCCACGTTGTCCCCCCTATCCGTTTTGTGAGTGGCATTACCCGTCACTTGCTCCGACCCGTCTTCAACAAGACTAACTGATAATTTGCCAGTACGTTACCTCTGACACGCAATTAATATTAGTGCTTTTGGTTTGTCTTGATTTGCTTCCACCAAGTCACAAGTCTCACAACACTTCGAAGCGGTGCTCGAAAGACGAAAACAAAATACGTCAAATATATAATAATAAATATAAATAAATTTCAAGTTTTACCCTCTTAATAAGTCCCCAGCAGAGTCGCCAATGTGAGATCTCTGAAAAAATCTCCTTTTTCGAAAATAAGTAAATAGGTGGAGTCGCCAGTAGGTTTTATAAAAAACGTAGAAAAATAAAGTTAACGGAAAATGCCCCTTTTGATCCCTGGTATGGGGACTGATCCGTCACTCCGGCCTAAACCAAAGATTGCGGATTCGGGGGTAAAGGTACGGTCAGGGAAGGTGTTAGGCACCCGGACCGCCCATCAAACTGACGACCTCTACTATTTATTTGTAATATTATATATTTGACGAAATTTAGCGATAAGAATAAGGAAAAACAATACAAATTATATGCAAAGATAAATAAACTAGGTTAGTCAATACAATAAATAGAAAAAAATAAATAAACAAAAGACAATAAAAGAATTAGATAAAAATAAAAAGTAAAGAAAAAATTGTTTGAATCTGGTACCCTCAGGCCTATGTGGATGTTGACTATTAATGAATTTCGACTTTGTCGTAAATTATTGGCTCTTATGCGCTTATAAAGTGGGAACTGGGATTGTATATTTGTGTGATCTGGTCGTGGTGAGTTTCTCGGCCTATTTTCTGTCCTCGTCTCGCAATATTGTGTCGCTGGTTTCTGTTTTCTGATTGTCCCCCCTCACAATAGCGGCATAATTAGAGTATATATAGTGGGGTGCTATTTTCAGTTTGCGGAAATTTTGAATTAGAGGAATTGTACTTGTATTATGCCTTGTTAACTACAGAGCATTTGGTTTATCATAAAATACTATACTTTTTGTCCTTGCCAAACATTATCTCTTTGCCATATTCTCTTTCCTCTGATGAGCTACATGACACGCTTTGGATTTTGGACCTTTGTCTATTTTCGGCTCGGTCTACTGGAGCAACATGTTATGCACGTTTCAGTTTTCGTTTGTTTGGCCCAATATGTAATAAAACATCCATTACTTAGCTCTTCGCACCATCTCGGCTGAATTACTATTAATATTCTGGATCATTCTTTAAGTACGTCGTTCAATCTAGTTCGTTTTGTGCTAATAATGCCATATTTGAACGATATCCCAATGTATA
Organism: Silene latifolia; assembly: GCF_048544455.1. Classification (NCBI taxonomy): domain Eukaryota; kingdom Viridiplantae; phylum Streptophyta; class Magnoliopsida; order Caryophyllales; family Caryophyllaceae; genus Silene; species Silene latifolia. Next base: position 310,001,146 of record NC_133538.1, on the reverse strand, counting down.
TGTATAATCCCCATAATTTATTAAAAAGGCTAGAAATATGATAATATGCTGAAATGGACTTAAAGGAGGTGGTGGGCTGTAAAAATGGTTTTATGCCATTTTAAGTGGTTTCTTGAAAATAAGCGTAAAGAGCCGTTAATTATACCATTGTTAATTTACATTTAGTCATTTAGTTTTAGCCTCATCATCGGGTAACCATAAGGCTAGGTAGACAACTTTGAGGTGTCTACAGTTTGATTTACTTATATTAGGATAGTTTTATTAAAATTTATTTTAAATATTAAGAAATCTACATTTATTAGGATTAATCTTATTAAATCTGTTTTTGAAATCTACTTTTGTTAGTAATTCTGAAGAAGGTTGTTTTATTAAAATTTGTTTTAAATATTAATAAATCTAATTTTATTAGGATTAATTTTATTAAATATGTTTTGAAATCTATCCTTATTAGGAATTCAAAAAAAGTTAGACTCTCTAATATCGCTTGAAAAGTTCCTGCTTTATATATATGTATTGATGATTGACTGATAATTGATTGATTCGGAGATATTGATTGCCTCGTGGAAAAATTATTACTCTCTCCATTCAACTCCACTTTGCATGTTTCTCTTTTGCACACTATTCACAAGCGGAATTTCAACTTCAATTTTCTCTCGATACATAAGTTAAAATATATTCATGTAGGATCTTATTTGATTCGTCTTTAAGAGTACGTTAAAAATATCTAACTTTTATAATTTTTGCAAATACGTAGCTAAAGATATTTACCGCGTAAAAGTCGCGTTGGCAAACGTGATAAAGCAAAAATGTAAAGTGGAGTTGAAATGGAGGTACTTAGAATCAAGTTTTATTAGCAACTTTTTAAGTCACGTGTCCGTCTCCAAAATGGTAGCATATTTGTAGCATAAATGGGCAAATGGCCCTTGCACGATATCTCTCTTCGTGGCTTTGATTGCCCCCAAAGACAACAACAACAACAACAACAACAACAATGATACCCTCGTTTAGTACCAAAAATAAATACCTAAAACAACTAACAGAAGCTAGTGGAAGTAGGGTCGATCTCCACAGGGAGGCGGTCACTATCTACTCGTTAATTCAGTCCGTCTAAGGTCACAAGATGGGGGTTTAAGTATTGATCTAATCTATGGAGATTAATAGAGAAATAAAGCAAAGAGAAATAAAGTAGAGTTTTGATGAGTTTATCAAGTAGAGAAAAAGCAGCTAAGACAGTCGGTTCACCATGATTCTTAAGAAATCTAGTCTAGGGTCTTAGGTCAATGCAAATTCGATTTAAAGGGTAGTGAAAAGGTCCTTCTGGTCCGCTATTCGCCCTAAAACATTACTAAATTAGCTTCCGCCCTCATTAGAATGCTCTAATGTTCACTGCAGGTCTTACCCATTCCAATCTTCTGATCCAGGTCAGGGTGTACCAAGGTTAATTATCTAATTGCGTCGACTCAAGTAGACAAGAACATTTAATTACAATGATTAACAACATAGATCTAATTTGCGCTAAATCCTAATCACCTAATCATAATTCCCTTAAAATCATGGCTCCCTTATGTCCTAGCATAGAGAGAATTAGCTATTCATAATATTGGTGAAATTAACAACAATGATATATGAATAAGCAAGACACATAATATGAGAACAATAAAGAGGAATCTTAAACTAATAATAACAATAACAATAAGACAGAAATTAAGAGTAAAGATTAAGAGAAAGCAAAGAGAAATTAAATTAAGAGTAAGAGTAAAGAGAGATTATAGGCTTGAGATCTGGAATTAGAACAAAAGCAACGTAACCCTCAAAAGAGAGAAAGAAGAAGTCTGCTTAACAGAGTAATTAAAAGAACAATAGAGTGTAAAGTCCTCTTTTAACCTAATGACGTCTTCACCTTATATAGGGAAGCATTTATTATCTAAAAGATTAACTAATCACGGAATAAAATCCCGTGTAAATAAGAAAAATACTCGATCGAGTACTTTAAAACCCCTTTATCGAGTAACTTCTAGTAAAACCTCTCGATCGAGGACTTTAGGTACTCGATCAAATACTATCAAAAAAAAGCCATTCGATCGAAGACTTAAACTACTCGATCGAGCACTATAGTACTCGTTCGAGTGGTTTCCAGCGCATAATTCCTACTTCGCGCACTGAACTTCAAACGACCGTCATTTCTTCGTTACTTGGGCAAACAGAGCGTTTTCGGTGGTGTTGGAAAGCTAAGGGGACATGCTTTCATCTCCAATTGGAATCACTTAAAAATTAGTTTTAGAACTCTAAATATGGCTCTTCAAAATAGGCACTAGTAATTTGAAGTTCTTATTTTGTCCACTAAGCTTTCTTACTTCTATGCGCATCTCAAAATAGTAGTTTCCAAGCTCCAAATCAACTCATATCCTAAATGAAAGCTAGTAGGACAGGTTCAAGCTTGATTTTGCTCCTTTCGGGTTCATTCCTGCAATTAAGACAAGAGAAACCAAAGTAGACAATTCGGGGAACATTTGTAGCCAAATACTACTAAATATGCATAGATATGCGTGCAAATAAGGCCTAAAAAGACTATATAAAATGCACGCATTAAATTTTCCCAAACCAAACTTTTACTTGTCCTCAAGCAAACTAAATGCAACTAACTAATGGAACGGAGTAAAAACTCAGAGCTAGCTACAAATTGTCCACCTAAACCATTTTAATGCAATAAAATCAACACTATAGCAATATTGTCAATGCAAACGAGTTATAGAGGTGTTCGTAAAAGTAGCTGAACTGTCGTCCTTGCAAGACCTTTAATGATGGACTCTCATGGGTCACTATTCTCTCATGAAGCAAAGGGTAAGCATATGAATTGTAAGAGAAGAAGAAAATATAGTCACTCACCTAAACTACGACCCACATAAGCATGCATGCAACTAATATGATAGACAATTCTTAACTACCATACATACATTCCAACCAAAAAAGGTCCGTCACAGCCGAGGGCTTACAAAAATATGGTAAAGTGAGGTAATGGGTAAGAAGAGGCAAATTATTTTTGGGAATGAAAAGGTATAAGCCAAGCTAGTATCCTAACAAAACCAAATAAACCGCATCCGCTTCCTAACCATCAAAAATCAAGCATAAGTGCCCTTTATTTTGGCACACAAACTCACTAACCAAACCAAACATACTCCTCATAAGATATAAATAAAGCATAGGAGAAAAACCGTCCTTATTCAACCTCTTTTTTTTCTTTTTCTTTTTCTTTTTCATTTGATTTTTCTGTTTTTTTTTTCTTTTTTTTTCAACTTCCAACTTCCTTCTTTTTCATAAATACCAACTCCAAATCAATACAATACAAACCAAACTCAGCACGATAAATTATATACCGTAAAAACGTACACTAAACTAGCTTGACAATGGGAGATTGTTGAATTGAAGTCCTTGGTCTAAACCTCAAATTTGATACTAATCACGGAATAATCTAATCCCCGCCAACGGTGCCAAAATTTGATACCGTCGTTTAGTACCAAAAATAAATACCTAAAAGAACTAACAGAAGCTAGCGGAAGTAGGGTCGATCTTCACAGGGAGGCGGTCACTATCTACTTGTTAATTCTAGTCTGTCTATGGTCACAATTTGGAGGTTTGAGTATGAATAAACTAAACTAATAAGAACAAGGGTAAAGAGAAAATAAGGAGAGAGATGCCAGGATGTCGGGCTATCATGGTATTACACAAATCAGCTAAAGGTAGGTCAGTCGATCTAATGTGAGAAAGGTAAAGAAAAGGTCCTTCTGGTCCGCTATCCGCCCTAAAATACAACTAGCTTAGCTTCCACCCTCACTAGTGTAGTCTATTTCTCAAAACAGGTTTATTCATTCTAATCTTACGATCTAGGTCTAAACTTAACCAAATTAACTAATTCAGTTGCATGCATTCAACTAAACGATTATAATTAAATTGTTAAAGAAACAATTCTCACATTAAATCTCCTAAACCAACTATCGCATCATTGCTATACTACAATGAGCACCCTAATCCTAGCATTCAAGAAATTAGCTATACATAATGAGAACGAGAGCGAAAGATAAAAGTAGAAATAAACATAATAAAGAGATAAGCAAGAGAGAAAAAGGATAAAAGAGAAAGAGAGAGTTGCAGTGAACTAGATCCGGAAAAGAGAGTAACAGTAGCGTTCAACCGTAAGAAAGGGAAAAAGTAACTCCCTAAACCTAATGACATCTTTCCTATTTATAGGAAAGACAATTATTAACCTAATACGATATTAAAACCCTGCGGCAGATAGAAAAGTACTCGATCAAGTACTTTAAAACTCCTTTATCGAGTAACTTATAGCAAAACCTCTCGATCGAGTAGAAAACCTACTCGATCGAAAACTATCAAAAAGAGACCATTCGATCGAAGACAATAGGTGCTCGATCGAGCAAGATAGTTCTCGATCGAGTACTTTCCAGCGCACAATTCCTGCTTTCCGCACTGAACTTCAAACGGCCGCCATTTCTTCGTTACTTGGGCAAACAGAGTGTTTCCGGTGGCGTTGGAAAGCTAAGAGGACAAGCTTTAATCTTCAATTAGAATCACTTGAAAAGCGGTTGTAGAACTCGATATATGGCTCTTCAAAGTAGGCACTAGTAATTTGAAGTTCTTCCTTTGCTCGCCTAGCTATCTTACTTCTTTGCGCATCTCAAAATAGTAGTCTCCAAGCTCCGACTCAACTCATCTCCTAAATGCATTCATAGGGACATGTATTAAAATTGATTATGCTCCTCTCCAGTTCATACCTGCAAATAATACAAGACAACCCAAAGTAGACTATTCGGGGGACATTTGTAGCTAAACACTACACAAAATGCATAGAAATACGTGCAAATACGGTACAACAAGTCTATATAAAATGCACGCATCAAAAGCCTAAAATTTCCCTTTCTTTCATTTTTACCCATTTAACTCCACATTTAGCCAAATTTGCCTAACTACATCCAGGTTTAGCCTGCCTTGTCAAGCTAGTTTAGATCGTTTTGTGGTATATTGTTTATTGTGCCAAGTTTGGTTTGTATTGCATTATCAGGAGTTGGTAATTTGTGAAATAAAAGGAGAATGAAAGAAAAAAAAACATGAAAAAGAAGGAAAAGAAAAAAACGAGAAAAAAAAACAGATGAAAAAAAAAAGATTGAATAAATCGGTTTCACTCCTATGCTTTATCACTATTTTATGAGGAGTTATTGTCTGGTTGAGTGAGTTTGTATGTCAAATGAAGGGCACTTGTGCTTGATTTTATTGGAGTAAGAATCGGTTTTGTTTATTATGGTTTCGTTAGGTAGCTAGCTTGACTATTACCTCACAATTCCATAACTGTTTTGCCTTTTTCTTACCCATTGCCTCACTTTCCCATAAATTTTTTAAGCCCTCGGCTGTGACAGACATTGTTTGGTTGGAATGTAGGTACAGTAATTAAAATTGTCTATCATATTAGTTGCATGCATGTTTATGTGGGTCGTAGTTTAGGTGAGCGACTATATTTCTTTCTCTCTTACACTCATATGCTTACCCTTTGCTTCATGAGAGAAGATTGACCCATGAGAGTCCATCATCAAAGGTCTTGCAAGGTCGACGATTCAGCTTTATTATAAACATCTTACAACTCGTTTGCATTTGACAGTTTTTGCTATAAGTGTTGGTTTGCTGCATTAAATTGGTCTAGGTGGACGATTTGTAGCTAGCTCTGAGCTTTACTCTGTTCCATTAGTTTTGCATATAGTTTTCTTGGGGACAAGCAAAGGTTTGGTTTGGGGAAGTTTGATGCGTGCCTGTTTTTCTACTTGTTACACGATCGAGCACTTAAGAAACTCGATCGAGGCAGTTTTTTTCAATAAGTTTACTCGATCGAGCAACTTGTGTCACTCGATCGAAGGCCATGTTTTCCTTATTGCTCGATCGAGAGCTTTCATCCTCTCGATCGAGTACTTCCTCAATAATTTCATTCGATCAAGCTAAGTAGGGCTCTCAATCGAATGTTTGAACAGGGGTAGGCGAGACTGCATTGTATTCTTCCTCTTAAACAGTATTTTCAACATCTGAAGAAGTTTGCTTGGCAATGGCTTGAGCCAACTGAGTCTCAAGCCTTTTGATAATGGCGTCTTTAGTTTGCATAACCTCTTGCACTTGAAGCACAAGTGTCTTCACACTACTACAAATCCAGGCAACTACAACGCCCCTTTAACAACGCTTATTCACGAAAATCACCATAAGACGTTGTAGAATGGATGGCGCGAATTTTACTAAACTTAATTACAACGGTTATGTGTTGATAACCGTTGTTATAGGTTTTAACAACGGGCCAAACTTTCACAACCGTTGTTAATATAATAACTAATAACAACAGTTTACTCTACAGTATAACCGTTGTTAATAATTTGGCGCAAAATTAGTGAAAAGTAATTACAACGGTTATATTAGAACCCGTTGTTAATACTTTTTAACAACGGTTTTTTAAGGACCCGTTGTTAATATATTCTCTAATGACAACGGGTTTTTGTGTAAAAACCATTGTCAATACTTTCCATAATATAAACCACACAAACACAGCAGATCAGCTACAGCCACAAACACAAACCTAACACAAACACAAACATCACAAACACAAACACACACTTTCTCATCGTCTCTTTCTCTCTTTCTCATCGTCGCTTTATCATCTCCGTCACTGTTGTTGTCGCCGTCTCTTATTTTCTCTAATTATCAGGTATCGCTTTAATTTATATGCATGGTTTTAGGTTTTGTCATCATCTCAGTCATTATTTTCTTTCTCTAATTATTTTATTTGCATGTGTTTTTGTCGATCATTATTGTTCTTTCTCTAAGTGTTATTCGCTTAATTAGTGAATGGTTACTGTTGTTTTTCTGCGTTTATTAGCTTGTAAAACAAATTAAATAAAATAAAACAAAAGAAGAAGATGATGGAGAGGAATGCATAATAAACTTAATTAATTAGTATATAAATAAATAAAAACGAATTACATTGCTAAAAATGCAATTCTTAGATATGCATAGAGAGTCTTATTCTCTTCTATGATATCCATCCTCTCCTCATTTGCTATTTGGAGGTTTCGTTCCGCAGTTGCTATATCGTCATATAGCTGCAACATCTTCTACTCTGCCAAGCCATTTTTTTGGCGTCCTTGAGTGCGGTCTGAGCGTCCTCAAGGTAGCTTCTGTACCTGCCCTCGATGTCCAGCAACCGACGGATGAAACTCTTGTTGTACTCGGTCGTAATGCATGTATTACGGATGGTATCATTCATTGTTGAAGGAAGTGTTGAAGGAAGTTTGGAGTTTGTTTTAAAGATTTAGGGTTTGGAGCAGTTTAGGACGTGAGATAGTGAGATAATGGAATGGTTATAGAGATAATGCATGAATTTATACTTAATAATGTGTCATTTGAGTTGTTTTTTAATTAATATATATTTAGGAAGTTGAGCCATCATATCTGCTTCAAATATTAAACCCTTCTCATTCCATATATTGTCCTTTCATATGCAGGGATTTGGTAGTAATAATAATGCATGCATCGGTAATGGTAATGCATGCATCTAGTAATATATAATTTAATTTTTTTTTAAAAAAAAAAAAATTAATAACAACGGTTATTTAAAAAAAATCCGTTGTCTTTAGTTATAACAATGGTTTTTTATACTGTAACCGTTGTTATAACTTTCCCACCAAAAATTAGTCACACTTTCCACAACGGTTTTTTCTACTTTAAACCGTTGTTAATAGTTTTCACAATGGGTTTCTTAGAAAACCCAACCGTTGTTAAAACTTTTAACAACGGACGCTTTAACAACGTCCGCTTTTTTTTATAACAATGGTTTTTAACCGTTGTTATAGCCTGTATCTGTAGTAGTGTCACTATAGACGTCAACTCAGCAATGTCTTCTTTCTGTTTATTAGGAGGAGGAGTTTGTTGTGGCGGCGGCCAAACAAATGGAGACTCTTGATAGCCTCGTTGCTGAAACGGATGTGGCGGTACATATTCAAAAGATTAACTAGCTTGTCTACGCCGCCTAAATGCATAGACTTCGTCGTCCCCCGCTAGACAAATAACAGCAGTGTGCCCCGTAGCACCACATCTCTCACAGTAGATCACCTGTTGTGCCACAGTATGGAACTGAGGCGAACTACCCCAAGATCGTCTACTCTCCAGCTGGTCAAATCTTGCATTTTGAGCTTCAAACTGTGCTATAATTCTGGAGACGCTAGACATCTTGGCAGAAGAATCAAAGGTACTCAAACCTTCCCTTTGATAATCTTTCTCCTAGAATCCTATCTAGGTAGGACCCGTAGGAGCTATCAAAACAACACTAAAGGAAAAAGATAAGAACTTCCTCAAGGAATAAATTCCTTGAGGCTAAAGACAGACAAAAGTAAAACAAGCAATTAAAATAGTTGTCTCCCCGGCAACGGTGCCAAAATTTGATACCGTTGTTTAGTACAAAAAATAAATACCTAAAACAACTAACAGAAGATAGTGGAAGTAGGGTTGATCTCCACAAGGAGACGGCCACTATCTACTCATTAATTCAGTCCGTCTAAGGTCACAAGATGGGGGTTTGAGTATTGATCTAATCTACAGAGATTAATAGAGAAATAAAGCAAAGAGAAATAAAGTAGAGTTTTGATGAGTTTATCAAGTAGAGAAAAAGCAGCTAAGACAGTCGGTTCACCATGATTCTTAAGAAATCTAGTCTAGGGTCTTAGGTCAATGCAAATTCGATCTACAAGGTAGTGAAAAGGTCCTTCCGGTCCGCTATTCGCCCTAAAACATTACTAATTTAGCTTCCGCCCTCATTACAATGCTCTAATGTTCACTGCAGGTCTTACCCATTCCAATTTTCCGATCCAGGTCAGGGTGTACCAAGGTTAATTATCTAATTGTGTCGACTCAAGCAGACAAGAACAATTAATCGCAGTGATTAACAATATAGATCTAATTTGCGCTAAATCCTAATCACCTAATCATAATTCCCTTAAAATCATGGCTCCCTTATGTCCTAGCATAGAAAGAATTAGCTATTCATAATATTATTGAAATTAACAACAATGATATATGAATAAGCAAGACACATAATATGAGAACAATAAAGAGGAATCTTAAAGTAATAATAACAATAACAATAAGACAGAAATTAAGAGTAAAGATTAATAGAAAGCAAAGAGAAATTAAATTAAGAGTAAGAGTAAAGAGAGATTACAAGCTTGAGATCCGGAATTAGAACAAAAGCAACGTAACCCCCAAAAGAGAGAAAGAAGAAGTCTGCTTAACAGAGTAATTAAGAGAACAATAGAGTGTAATAAAGTCCTCTTTTAACTTAATGACGTCTTCACTTTATATAGGGAAGCATTTATTAACTAAAAGATTAACTAATCACGAAATAAAATCCCGTGTAAGTAAGAAAAATACTACTTTAAAACCCTTATATAGAGTAACTTCTAGCAAAACCTCTCGATCGAGGACTTTAGTTACTCGATCGAACACTATAAAAAAGAATCCATTCGATTGAAGACTTAAACTACTCGATCGAGCACTATAGTACTCGATCGAGTGGTTTCCAGCGCAGAATTCCTGCTTCGCGCATTGAACTTCAAACGACCATCATTTCTTCGTTACTTGGGCAAACAGAGCGTTTTTGGTGGCGTTGGAAAGCTAAGAGGACAAGCTTTCATCTACAATTGGAATCACTTGAAAATAAGTTGTAGAACTCGAGATATGGCTCTTCAAATTAGGCACTAGTAATTTGATTTTCTTATTTTGTCCGCTAAGCTTTCTTACTTCTATGCGCATCTCAAAATAGTAGTTTCCAAGCTCCAAATCAACTCATATCCTAAATAAAAGCTAGTAGGACAGGTTCAAGCTTGATTTTGCTCCTTTCGGGTTCATTCCTGCAATTAAGACAAGAGAAACCAATGTAGACAATTTGGGGGACATTTGTAGCTAAATGCTACTAAATATGCATAGAAATGCGTGCAAATAAGGCGTAAAAAGACTATATATAATGCACGCATCAAACAACATCAAAGCCTTAATCCCAAAATAATTTGGGGTCGGCTGACATGAATCATCCTTTAGAACTGTCCATGGGTGAACGCACCCTCAAAATGCGAATAGAAAAGGGAAAATGAAAAACAAAAGGGAGAGCGAAAATGTAATACAAAGTCAAGGTAAACTTACAGGTTTTAAAAATTGAATTCCGGATTTCTTTTATAAAAACATAAAATTTAAATCGAGAAAAAAGATTAAAACGATTATGAAAAACCGAAATAGAATTAAGGATCCGGAATGCCTTAAAAGTAAACCAAGTAAAATATATAAGAAAGTGGTTGGTAAAAAAGGTGTAATAAGAAGAGAAGAACAAATATTTTTTTAAAATTAAATAAAAACACTAAATATGTAAAAAACTATCAAATACTAAAAATCTACATGTATCCTTTCCTTCCATTGTACCCTCTCCGTCATCATACTCTCCTCAAGCCCCAGAAATCTCATATCGTGCTCTATCACTCTCAACCATGTCTGTCTCGGTCTCCCTCTACCTCTAGGAACCTTTTCTGTTCTCCAAGTCTCCAGCCTCCTAACTAGTGCGTCCATAGGTCTCCTTCTCACATGGCCAAACCATCTTAGTCGATTTTCCATCATCTTGTCCTATATTGGCGCCACTTTTACCTTTTTCCGAATCACTTCATTCCTTAATTGATCTTTCCTTCTATGTCCGTGCATCCACCTCAACATACGCATCTCCGCCACACTCATCTTTTGAATGTGACAATGTTTCACGGCCCAACACTCGGAACCGTAAAGTAAGGCAGGCCTAATTGTCGTGCGATAAAATTTTCCCTTTAATCTTTGGGGCATATCTTTATCGCATAAAAACCCTGAAGCACTCTTCTATTTCAACCATCCCGCTTTAATTCTGTGAGCCACATCTCCGTTTAACTCCCCATCTTTTTGGATAATAGATCCTAGATATCTGAAGAAATATGACCCCTCAACAACATTCCCATCGAAAATAATACTCCCCACCTCTGTCGATCTCGACCCCGCCACTTTAGTGAACTGACACCTCAAATACTCAGTCTTACTCCTGCTCAGCTTAAACCCACGAGTCTCTAAAGTATGCCTCCACAATTCCAACTTTCTCTCCACCCCCTCTTTCGTCTCATCAATCAACACAATATCATCAGCAAACATCATACACCAAGGGATGTCGTCTGGAATATCCCTTGTCAACTCATCCATAATTCTTCCATTCTCCCAACATTAGTGCGAACACTTGCACTAGCCCCCTCATACATGTCCTTTATGAGGTCAATATGTTTTCGAGACACACCCTTTCTTGCCAAAGCCCACCAAAGTACTTCTCTTGGAACCCTATTATATGCCTTTTCCAAGTCAATAAAAACCATATGCAAGTCCTTCTTCTTGTCCCGATGGTGTTCCATCAACTATCTCATGATAAAAATCGCATCCATAGTCGATCTCCCGGGCATAAATCCAAATTGGTTATCCGAGATGTCTACACAACTCCTAAGCATTTGCTCGATTATACGCTCCCATAACTTCATCATATGACTCATAAGTTTAATTCCCCGATAATTGAAACACTCTTGAACATCACCTTTGTTCTTGTACAAAGGGACAAGAGTGCTTCTCCTCCAAGCTGATGGCATCTTGTTGCTCCTCCAAATCTTGTTGAAGAGCATGGTTGCCCATTCGATTCCTCTCTCCCCGAAGCACCTCCAAACTTCTATGGGTATACCATGCGGTCCCTCTGCTTTCTTTGACCTCATCTTCCTTAACGCCTTTCTAACTTCACTCTTTTGTATTCTACGCACAAATTCCTGATTAACCATGCTTGGTGTCACTTCTACATCCCCAAAACCTTTCTCCTAATGTCCATTGAATAAAGTATCAAAGTAAGAACTCCATCTAGCTTTTATGTCGTTATCCTGAAACAGAACCTTGTCGTTCATATCTTTCACACACCTAACTCTCCCAATATCCCTCGTCTTCCGGTCTCTTATGCGAGCCAGTTTATAGATATCCTTCTCTCCTTCTCTCGTGTCCAACCTAGCATACACTTCTTGGTTAACTTTTGACCTTGCATCCCGCACTGCCTTTTTAGCGGCTCGTCTAGCCTCCTTGTACTTTTCAAAGTTCTCAACACTCATGCATTTCCCCAAAACCTTTTAGCATTCACGTTTTGTCTTTATCGCTTGTTTCACCTCATCGTTCCACCAAGATGTGTCCTTACTTGATGGTCTATTCCCTTTAGATTCCCCTAACACCTCCCTCGCCAAATCCTTTACCACATGCTCCAATTTATCCCACGTTGCATCAATATCTTTCTCCTTGCAATCCGACCATATATCGCTACTTCCAACCTTATCCAAAAACGCTTGTTGGTTTTCCCCTTGTAGCTTCCACCACTTGATTCGTGCCTCACCGATTATCTTTCTCTTCCTTAAGTCTCTCTTACCCCGAAAATCAAGCACCACTAGACTATGTTATGTTGCGGCACTTTTCCCGGGTATGACCTTGCAATCGGTGTACTCTGTAATACCCCGTATTTTGTTAATAATTTATGAAAGTAATTTATGTAATTTAATAATTGATTAATGACATTTCTAATAATAATTACAAGTAAGACATTAGTTAAATAATAAATTAAGTATCCAAGTCGGGAATTGGGTTTAACTAATAAGTGGACCTTGGGCCATGTGCCATATTTTGTGGACCGAATTTATTTGACCTAGTATGAGTATGCTCGGGATTTATATCGGGAATTAATAATAATAAAAATTATATTAATAATTATCGTAATAATATTTGTGTATGGCAATAATTAGATTAGTAAAAGAGATATATGGTAATCCTAGTTATGGTAAGACTAGTAATATATGATAATAATATTAATATAATTTATAATATTAATAATTATAATAATGGTAATTCCTATTATAATTAGAATAGGGTAATTATAATAGTTTCCTAATTGAGCTCACATACTCTTTAATCTTACCCTATAAATAGAGATAAATACCTTGACCTAGTTTATCATATGCAAACTGAAAATTTGAGAGAAGAGAAGGAGACGTAGAAGGAATTAAGATGGAATCTACATAGCTAATTAACTCGAGGTAAGACCGTCTCACAATTTAATGTAACGATTTTATAACTTAAATAACTCGTAACTTAAACCGCCTCTAGACTAGCTGGGACCGTGACCTTGGCCGTGGGACACCAGGGGGTGACCGGACCCACGTTAGACCGTCGTTGACCGTCTGGGAGGGGGTGTTTGACCGGAGTTTATGGTGGTGTTTATTGGGTTAAAACAATACAAAGACTCGGATTTTGACCCTACTTCGACTAAGATGGACCTGACCTGGGTTAGGGTTGGTACCAGGGGGAGTAGTCGACCGTTATGGGTGGTCGTGAGTGGCTGTTGCTGGTGTTTTGCGCGGTGGTTGCCGGAATTACGAGTTTAGGGCAAGGATGTTGTTTACCGGTTTTATACCCTTTCCCGAGACTTGCTTGGCTCGAAACTGGGTTGGTTGGGTTCGTGGGGGTTAGTCGTTGCTATTGGTGGTGGTAGGCTGGTCTGGGGTGGTGGTTTGTGTGATGGCTAACCGGTATCTCGCATAGAGCAGGGGAAAACAGGGGAGGAAGTATTGTCGTTGTTGCTGTCGGTTTTAGGGAGTTGTGGTGGTGGTGCAGACAGTTCGACGGAACGGTAGGGACACCCCTGGAACCACCGTGAGTCATTGGTGACGACGGTGGCGGCCAGAGATGGTATGGTGTCGTGTGGTGTTGATGGTAGCGGGGTAGAATAGTGACGGGTTTTCGGTATTGGCCTGGTAGTGTTTGTTGCTGATTGTTGTCTATTGTTGTTACGGTGGTGGGTGGAGGTGTCATGGGAGAAGGTCGGGTCTGGCGGTTGTTGCCGGGCTGGTGGTTGTGGCTGGGCTGGTGGTTGTGGGTTGTCGAGGTGTCATTGTTGTTAGGTGTGTGTGTGTGTGTGTGTCTCACGTGTGCACCGTGTATGGGAGTTAGTATATAAGTTGACATAAGTTAGTTATGAGTTAGTTATGGTTATGAGTCGGGAGTGGAGTTGGGTTTGAAACGGGTTTTGAATTATATTATATGAGATTATAATTGACGTAATTAATTAATTTATAATAAGTGAATCGAGTTTTAATAATCGTAAACCTTTAATAATTATAATAAATAAATTGGTTTGAATAATTTGTATACTAAACGGAATAAATAAATAAATAATTAAATTGAATTGAATTATAATATTTTGATTAGGTGATGGTTGTGAAGAATTATAATCGGATTGCTTTAATTATTTGGATTGCTTAAGCTGCATAATTGGAATCGCTTGCCAGGTAGGAATAAATCCTACTCAACTTTTACTCGATAATGTTTGTTAGATGATTTATATTAAAGTGAATTGATCATATGAGAATTGTGTTGGTTGATATCATTGAAATTGTTGGAAGGGAGAAGTTATATTGTATATGTTGGTTGGATTGGTTATGATGGAGTTACTGTTATTGCATTGGTTATTCAGTTTAATACTGGCAGACATCCCTTCGTGGTGATGTAGATTATTATTGAGGTTATATTGGCAGACGTCATGGTAAGAGTCTTCGGGTGACGTATTTCAGATTTATTCTCGGCGATATTTTATCATATTTACTCGGCGGGCCCAGTTGGTCCAGGGCCATCCTGTGGATATTACTCAACTATATGTTGAGGCAGACATTACCTTTTGGTAATGTAGTGTGTGTTTACTCACCTTCGGGTTGAGGCTGCCCCGGCCAGGGATTGGCGGGATGATTAGTGTGCTAAGAAAAAGGGAAGGAGCACGTTGTCAGGGGGGTTGTGCAATGTAAAAGGGAATTGGATTGTTACCGTATGTTTTGGTGTTAGTATTTATTCCTACTCAACCTCGCGGTTGACTGTGTGTTCGTGAACACCTGCGGTGAACCATTTTATGGGGAGCAGATTTGACAGGTACCAAAGATTAGCTGACTCGGGAGCATTGGGATGAGAGCTTGACTTGGACCGTAGTTGAAGTCTAGATCACATAGAACAATTATATCACTTTATTTATTTCCGCTGCGAATTGTATATGTTTTTATATTAAGTTTTAGTTGGTTAAGTTGTAATAAACATGTAATCATTAAGTTTTTAATGTAAAGTACTTTGGTGAGTTGGACTTTGTTATTCACTACCTCGAAAACCGAGATGGTAACAGTTCTATTTACTTGGGAATGTCTAGCTAAAGGCTCCTGAGTAAATGGGGGTGTTACATACTCTTTCCTCCACACATTCCTTACTAAAAGGAAGTCAATTTAACTAGCATTTCCTCCACTCCTATAAGTCACCAAATGAGAATGCCTTTTCTCGAACCAAGTGTTCATTATACCCAAGTCATATGACAAAACAAAATCTAATATGTCACTTCCTGCTTCATTTCTCTCCCCGAACCCAAAACCCCCATGAATGCTCTCGAAGCCAACTCGACTAGTACCCACATGCCCATTGAGGTTACCACCAATGATCAGTTTCTCTCCAATAGGGACTCGTTCTACAACCTCTTCCAGATCTTCCCAGAAGGCTCGTCGAAAAGAAGCATCCAATCCTACTTGAAGTGCGTAAGCACTTATAATAGTCAACACCTCATCCTCGACTACAAGCTTAATGCTTATAATCCTATCAATCTTTCTCGATACTTCTACCACATCATCGATGTAATCTTTATTAATGACAATACCCACTCCATTACGACTTTTGTCTTTACCCGTGTACCAAAGCTTATAACCCCAAGGCGCTATCACCCTTCCTTTATCTCCGATCCACTTTGTCTCTTGTAGACACATTATATGCACTCTCCTCCTTTTCATAACCTCCCCTACCTCAGCTAATCTCCCTGTCAAAGAACCAACATTCCAAGTACCAAAACGTAACCTACTACCCTTCCTAAAGTTATGTCCTGATTTCTTTACCCGCTCTTGACCATGCTTCCTAGATCCAAACCTATTTGACACCACACCCATACTTCAAGGTGGCGCGCCGCTTTCAGGCGACGACCTAACAACCCTTGCATATTTTTCACTACACCCGGGTCTAGAAGATGTAGCGCACCCTTGCCTATTTGACACCACCCCAGGTCTAAAGATGGCGCGTCGCTTCCGGACGACGACCTAACAACCTTCACATACTTTTCACTACACCCGGGTCTAAGAAGTGCAGCGCGTCGCTTCTGAGGAGACGCCCCAACGAAGTTCAAATTCCGATTCATGTCTATAAAATGTGACTATAAGTTTTTATGCTGGCTGCCATAGACTTACCGCAACCCTCCTCTTTTATCTGGGCTTGGGACACACAGTGAATGTTCGAAAACCCTCACAGACGGAGTTTGATTGCCCCCAGAGACGTTCCAACAAAATCCAATCAAAACCCACACTTGTCTCTTGTCTCCCTTTACAGAAGAAGACCTTTCTCACCGTTTGATCAACAGCCATGAGTAATGAATAGTATGTGTACTTCTTCTTATGTGTATTAATTTAGCTGATAGTCTTGTGACAAAAAGATTGCATTTTTCTGGGTTTAATTGATTAATTTTTGTGGGTTTTTTTGGGCAGTGATTTTTTGTTCAAGTTGTTGCTAATTGGAGACTCATCTGTTGGGAAATCATGCCTTCTTTTGAGATTTGCAGTATGTTTACCCATTTCGTTACTCCCTCTGTCTGAATCATTTGTTTGGATTAATTTATCGCTACCCGGCAATGAAAAAGGTAAAAAAATGATTGAGACGGAGGGGTGTTTTGCCATTTTATTTTGATTTTGATTATTTATGTAAATGGTTGTGATTTGTTTGTTTCAGGATGATTCATATGTTGACAGCTATATTAGTACCATTGGAGTTGATTTTGTGAGTTTCTTTGTGCAATTTGCTTATTACGCATTTCTGTTTGCAATTAGAGAAATTGTTAGATATACGCTGTGTACCACGTCACTGTACTCCCCAAACAATGAGAAAAATAGAATTGTTCATACTTTATCTGAACAATAAAACATAATTAACGTGAAATAGAAATGTTGCATTATCGTTGGTGAGGGTGTACGGTGATATGATACACCGAGTGTGCCATTGAGAACTTTTCTTGTAAATATGTGTGTTTAGAAATGAGGAATTTGATTGACGGGGTTTGTGTTTTCCTGTATTGCAGAAAATCAGAACTACAGAGTTGGAGGGCAAGAGCGTCAAATTACAGATTGTGAGTCGATCTCTGTGTTATCGACTTTATTATTTAAATGGTGGATGAGCATGGTCTTGTACACGAGGTCGTGATATTGTAGTTTGTGTTGTCATTATGAGTTGATGAGCATTTGTGGGCTATATTTTATGTAGGTAGTTTGAAATCTGAATTACATTGTTATGGTTTTGTGGTGCTTCCATGCTTTACTTGATTTCATATTATTATGCTTACTAGTCATAAGTTGCCAAGGGTAACAAACTGTCTCATGACATCCTAAAGCCAACTCATGGACGACTCATTGGACTTTTGAAGGTTTCTTATAATCTCAATGAGTAAATTTTCTTATTATCTTTAATCTCAATACAAAACGCGATAATTTGCGTTAATTTTCATTTTTTATTACCCTATATAAGTTTACAAGAAATTTTTAACACTTTTTATCGTGCCAGCTTCCTGTCCATCTTTTCGGCAATCCTTTGTGTTGGCAAAATATCAACCTTCTTAGCCATTCACTTTGCCTCAGTAATCAAGTTGTAAATATGTTGCCTGTTTCGTGTATTCTAGTGGCCATTTTCTAGTTTCTGATTTTGTGTTTGGGGTGAGGGCTGTGCAGCTTTATGGATTTTACTCTTGTTTCTTTAGTATACTCTTTCCTCGCAAACATCAAATGAACCTTCCTTTTGACCTACCGATTAAGCGTCAATGTAAAGGTATATTTTACTTTTTTGCGAGAATTGTGTATGAATAGTAATTATGAAATTTCTTTTGGTTTATGTCTATTGTCACCTGTTGTTAGCTTGAGTAGAAGTATTGCCTAACATTTTATAAAAATTATACTGATAGATGCTAATTTTCTATTGTTCTTTGAGATTTGTCTACAAGCTTAAGTTTCTTTATCTGGTTACCTATCTATTTCCAGTGGGATACTGCTGGGCAGGAGCGGTTCCGGACAATAACTAGCAGTTATTACCGAGGAGCACATGGAATTATTGTAAGTTAATTCTTTATATAAGTGGAACAGAAGCTCCATATCAGTTGAATTACTTAATGACAATATTGTGGAAAATGAGTTCAGAAAATCAATGAGCTGAAAGTAACAGAATTACTGCTCTGATATTTGCCGTGGTTTTTACTTTTTATCTTATTCCAATTTGTGTTTTTATTCTTAAATTATTATTTCCCCTTGAAGTACTCAAGTATTAGGATAGTGAAACATTCACATATTTGCAATTTGATTAGTTGAGATAGTCTCTCAGCTGTGGCTGTGTGAATCTTGTAGTAGCCACGTTCTTCTCATTCTTAGGAATGAATGTAGCTATCTCCAAAACTGAATAGTGATGAGCTGTTATTTGGAATAGCAGCCTCACTTTTGTTTTCTGCATGAGGTGAAAGGGTGAGGAGACATTGTTCGATAGTGGGTGGATGAAGCATGAACTCATATAAATCGATCAAAAGCCACTGTTGGGAAGCTTGTTATGTAGATTATCCAAAATTGTTTGTCTAGATACTATAGGCCAGAGAGGCAGTTCTCATACAACTTACTGGCGTAGTGGCGTGCGCAGTGGCAAATTTACTTTGAAATAATCTTGAAACTTCCCTCATTGAATTGTCTTGATGAAGGACAGCTATCTGCTGCATATTTGTTTTTAAGCTTATAGCCTTGTGGGTTAGGTGGTTCACTTGAATTTAATGTTTTTAGTCCTTGTTATTTTTGTAACTGGCTGCTGCTCGTGTCATCATAAAGAAAAAAAGCAGCTGTCTAGTCTAGTTGACACCTCCGTTGACGAGCTTTCGAGTTTGGTTCTGGTAAAAAGATTGCCATCTTTAGAATCATAGATCACTGTTTTTGGGACCTTTACAACACCATTTATTTGGAACTGCTTACAATTTTTGTGCTGTAAACTTTTTTGTTTCAGTCTTTCCTCTGTCCATATTTTCTAGGGATTTATTGCCTTTATGATGTATTCTGTAGTATTATACTCTGTACCTTCTTTTGGTATTTACTAAAGAGAACTCCATCATATTGGATCAGATTGTCTATGATGTCACGGAGATGGAGAGCTTCAATAATGTTAAGCAGTGGCTAAATGAGATTAATAGATATGCAAATGACTCGGTGTGCAAGCTTCTAGTTGGTAATAAGTGTGATCTGGTGGAGAACAGGGTTGTGGACACACAAATGGGACAGGTACCTTTCATTTACTGCTGAAACTTTATGTTGTACTCCTTAAAGTAGTGCAAATACCGCAACCCTAGTTGTCCTGACTCCAGAGGTGTGTTGTTATTTGGTGTTTGGTGAAACATCCTCTTTTACTTGCTAAAAAATATGCTTTTTCCGTCTGAGTCATTTGTTTTACCTTTTATATTCATTGTGAAGGTATATTAAACAAAGGTTAACAAATGATTGGAACGGAGGGAGTATAAATGATATTTTTCGCCCCTAAAAGCAACTACCATTTTTGTGCACAATGGTGGACCCTAAAACACCAAAATGGGCAGAAGGCACAAAAGAATAGATTTATAGTGTCCCTCGACCCGGGGTTGGGCTTCAAATACGGAAGGTCTTAAGAGAGAGAACATGAGAGAGAAACTCTCTCAAATTCCGAAGAATTGGAGTAGATCTGGAAAATATTTCCTTGATCTTCTTCCCTAGCCATTCCTTTTTCTTAGCTTCAATCCCCTTCACAACTATTTTTTCTCATCTTCTTCTTCATGGTTGTTTAGATTTCTTGTCTTTTTAGTGCTTTAATTGAAAAAATTTCAGTTTTCTTTCTTGATTTTTTCCTTCTTAAAGACTAGACTTTAACTTACTCTCCATTTTAGCCTAGGAGAGTTTATTCTAGTCATATGTCTGAGTTAATGAAGGTTTAAATCAACGAGATAAAGCATTATTTCAAGAGTTTTTCTTTGCACCTAATTCATGGTTGATGATAGAAATGTAAGTATATGATGATGTGGTTTGGAACTCAGCATTTACGTTTTGGATTCTGAGATCTGGAAAATTTTCTATTAAATCTAGATTTTTTTTCCAACACAGTAACTTTGGAAGTATTTTTTTAAGTTTATTTTTTATTTTATTCTTTAATTCTTTGTTTGGGGAGTTAATAGTGAAATTCCTTTTGAGAGTTTCCTCTTTGACACCCTTTTTATGCTTGTTTCATGGTAATCTGAAAATCTTTGATTTTCTTTTACCTTCTTATCCGCAAGGATGTTATAGATTGATTTCAATCAATCTAGTTTCTCGACCCGATGTATCTCTTACATCATTTACACGCATCTGCCGATCATTGTGTAATGCATTTTCTGCCTTATCTTAGCTTGAGTCTCTTGTCTTGTTGAATAATCAGGCTTTGGCTGATGAGCTTGGAATTCCATTCCTCGAGACAAGTGCCAAAGATGCAGTTAATGTTGAGAAGGCCTTCTTGACTATGGCTGGTGAAATTAAGAAAAAGTGAGTTAAATTAAGCTTTCTAAACTCGTACTGATTTGACATTTGTCCTGTTGATGGTTTTTAACTTTGCATCATATAATTTTCGAGATCAAACGGTAGGTTGTTAATTGTTTGGTTGACACAACTCATTACATGGGTTTCAAATTCCTTCAAAATTGCTGTAGTTGTTGACATAGGCCCTCAGGCCCTGTGGTTAATGGCGAGTTCCATTCTTGTGGACCCCATTTCCATTGTTCAACCCAACATTTTTTTTGTCGATTAGCTTAAAATATAAAATCTTGTGAATACCTAATTTCTTGCAAATCAAACGACCACCACTAGGCGCTAGGACATGTAGAATTTGGATTTACCTTGTGGAGTTGGCATGCGGGTATGCTTCATATTGTCTCGTGTAATCGTAGGGATGCTAATGTTTATAAAAAAAATCTGAAAAATGCAGAGTTGGGAACCAGACTACAGCCAATAAGTCATCACGAGGAACTGTTCCATTGAAGGGGCGGCCTATAGAGCAGAAGAGCAATTGCTGTACTTAACAACCCCTCGTCTGCTTTTCTGCACTTTTCGCGTCTCTTTGTTAATCTGGAGGACGTTAACTAAAAACTTGTGTATTATTGTACCTTGGGTCTAATTGTTCAACCGTGTATGCTTTGTGGAGCGTTATTTCCTCATTTCAGAATTATCTCGATGTTGGTAGGTTTCTTCTAGTGGAATGAACTGCCGTGTAATCTGATAGATTTTTATGTCAATTTCTTTTGTCTAACTATTAGTATTGATCAGACGTTATTGTGTAATCTGTTCATCTGTTTAAAAAGAAACATCGCATGTGAACTTTGATTTATGTGGCTCTTTGCCTCTTTGTTCTATAGCATGAGTAATCGTATAGCTCCAAATTACATCTTCCGTGGCATCGAAGGGGTTCTAAAACGAATATATACTAGGATTGGTTTTAACAGACATGGCTGAGAGTGATACAGCACGATATGAGATTTCTCGGGCTGGATGAGGGAATGGTGATGGAGAGTGCACAATGGAGGGTAATGATACATGTTGATTTTTTAGTATTTGACGTTATTTGAAATATTTAAATTTTAAAAAAATTATTTCTTTTTGGATTTATTACTTTCTACCAATAACTTTCTTATATATTAATACTTGGTTCACTTATATTCCGGACCTTATCATTTTGGGATTAAGGCTCTGATGTTGTTGTTGTTGTTGTATTGGTGTCTGGCCCCGCCCGGGTTATCTCTATTTAACATTAAAGCTTATTTAAAATTACCATTTATAATTAATACTCCCTCCTATTAACTATTTTCTTCCCTATTTCCTTAAACGGATTATTCAGGTTTTCTTCCCCTTTCTTATTTTGGAAACTTTTAGTCTTATTTTATTCATCTTTCTCTCTCTCTCTCTCTCTCCTATTATCAAACCCCGCCCAACTTTTACTCTTATTTTATTCATCTCTCTCTTCTATCACCAAACCCCACCTAATTCACAATTCCTTATTTAATTTCTAATTATTCATTCCTCTCTCCAATCCACAAACCCCACCATCTACCTTTATTCATTCTTTAATCATTTCCTAAAATCTTGTGCCCACATTAAAGGGGAAGAAAACCCCGAATAGGAGGGAGTATATTTTTCAATGAGATATCTAAAAATTACAATGAAATAAATTATGAGACAAATTCACCACTCCCGTTATTAATATTTTACTTAAATCGATTGATTATAACTAATTTTTCATATATACTTTCTTTTGTTGTTAGTATTGTTACTTTTATTACATTTTTTTATTACTACTGTTGTTTCACTACTTCCACCATAATTATTGTTAATTTCATTACTGTAATACTCTGCTGAACCGAAGACGTTATTCGGGTGGGGTAACCCCTTGAAGAGGTCATTGATTGGCTAAAAATCTGACTAGTACTTAAAGGGATTGAAGGTACTACTCATATCAACAAAGTGCACTTTAGTTATCCATGCGAAAGAACTCTGCTAAGAGTAGTCTTAGGATGGGTGATACTGTCATTTGTGTACCAAAAATAAACCTAAATATACTAACGGAAGCTAATGATAAGTAGGGTCGATTCTCCACAGGGAGGCAAGATATCTGTCTAAGGTCCGTCTATTTGAGTCACAAAATGGGGGGTTTTAATTTTGATTTCTAAACTACTAAAAGATTGAAGGAAGGAGAAGTTAAGGAAGTGCAATAAAAGCGAGTAAATACGGTAAAGTGATCAAATAAAGAGAATATGCCAGGATTTCGGTTCACCATGGTAGTTTATCGACTCAGCTGCAAATAGCCTAGATAATCTATTGTGAGAGGGATAAGATAAAGGTCCTTTCGGTCCACTTTCTATCCTAGATTTCCACTAACTTAACTTCCGTCCTCATTAAGGTAGTCTACTGTTCATAGCAAGTCTATTTATTCCAATCTTCTAATCCAGGAGTAAAGTTAACCAGATTAATGTAATTTAGAAGCGTGCACTCAACTAAATTGATGTTACAATTAAATTGCTATGGGGAAAGATTCTCACATATAAATTATCTAGTCTATTCGCTACATCGTCACAATCCTACCATGGATTCTCTAGCCCTAGCATAGAGAGGATTAGCTACTCATGTTATTATGGGTGTCAACCATAATAATGATAAGAATGCTAATTAGAGACATGATGAAACAATAACAATTAAGCATGAACGAGATTAGGGCAAAAGTAAATAGGAGAGAACAAGAATTAAAGCAAACAACGTATTAAGATTAAATTAAGGAGGGAAGAATGATTACAATCTATAGCAATCCGGCGTAAAGATCAATCCACAAAAGCAAAGTACGAGATTAAGAGTAATTCAGAGATTCAGAAGTTTAAGCAGTGAAAAGTGTGTGCCAAGAGATGTCCCTAATAACCTAATTACGACTTCCTTATATAGGGAAGCGTAATAACTAACAAAATATAACATCACGGGCTTAGCAAACCCGCATAAGCTAATAAACCTCTCGATCAAGTGGATTCAGACCACTCGATCGAGGTCTTCTCCAGCATTTCCTCTCGATCGAGCAGATAAAGCTCTCGATCGAGGAACTCTCATAATCGCCAATTCGATCAAGCAGATAGAATCACTCGATCGAATCCTTGTGCTAGCCAAACCACTCGATCGATCAACAAAACCATTCGATCAAGTGCTTTTCCACCAATTCAACCTCTAACTCGTCTTTGACAGCTCCCTTGACCTTCCTTCACGCACTCCAAGGCATGTCTCTTGCTCTAATAATTCCGGTCTTCTTATAATGCATGCTAAACAGGACGGATAAGGCGTGGTTTCACCACTTTCAGGTTCATTTATGCAAATTAGACAAAACAAACCAAAGTAGCCAATTCAGGGCATTTTGCATAGAAATGCGTGCAATAAAAGACTAAAAAGACTATATAAATTGCACGTATCAATGGGTGACCTCATGGGAAGGTTCCCGAGATACGCATGAGTGGGGGCAAAATGTGCTGGAAAGGACCCGTGTTGATTTGTGGGCCATGTACACAGCATGACAAGCTACCATGACGAACAACTCCCGACCCTAGGTTTGGGCCGGGGTGTTACAAGTGGTATCAGAGCAACCCTGCGACCGTCTGGTGAGCCTGTGGTCTGGAGTACCCAGGTCACCAACCTAGCCGGGGAGGATTCTGGGTTTTGGCTCAGCTGCGGTCAGATGCTGCCAGGCGCAACGAGGACGTTGCGTCTTCAAGTGGGGGTGTGTAATACTCTACTGAACCGAAGACGTTATTCCGGTGGGGTACCCCTTGAAGAGGTCCATTGATTGGTTAAAAATATGACTAGTGCTTAAAGGGATTGAAGGTTCTACTCATATCAACAAAGTGCACTTTCTTTTCTGGTTATCCATGTGAAAGAACTTCATAGTTAAACGTGCTTGGCTAAGAGCAAACTTAGGATGGATGACCATTTGGGAAGGTTCCCGAGATGCGCATGAGTGAGGACAAATCGTGTTGGAAAGGACCCGTGTTGATCTGTGGCCCATGTACACAGCCTAACAAGCTACCGTGAGTGACCGCTCCCGACCCTAGGTTTGGGCCGGGGTGTTCAAGTACTGCTGCATTAATATTGATAACTCTTAATATGGTTACTTTGACTATTCAAATGAGTGATTACTATCATATTACTATATCTAATATTACTACAATTCTTTTCATAACAGAATTACTCTTACTATTTAGGCATGCGATTTTAAGAGGCTTATACATTAATATATATATATATATATATATTATATATTGTAATACTACGGTTTTCCATGTCTATGGGTACTCTATCGAGTGGAGCTTACTCTGTCGAGTAAGTATGTTTTTATACGAAACATTAATCTGCCTGTTGGGTACTCGATCGAGTACGTGTGACACTCGATCGAGTAAGGGTCACTCGATCGAGTAAGTCACTTACTCGATCTAGTAAGTTGGTCTTACGGGTTATTTTAGCCGGGTTTTGTTAATAACGCGTGATTCGTATTTAAGGGTTCCGTCATTCTTCTTAATCAGTTTTAACTTTTCTAAAACCTTTCAAAGAGAGAAAAGAGTTACGTTGCTTTGTTCTTCGCGTTATTAGCAAATTCCAAGGGTTAGGATCGTCGGATTGTCGTGTTCTTTACACCGTTGAGTTCATCGCGTCAAGGGTAAGATTCTTGTATAATTTTTATAATGTTTCGTTGAGTTTGTTTAAAACCCTAATTGGGTAGATTTGGGGATTTTGGGAGTATTATGTTGATTAGGTGATAATTATATGAATATGAAATTATAGGAGGAGGTTTCGTAGAGGAGAATTACTGATTAGGTGCTTGTGACGGTCTTGTATGTGGTTGCTTATTCCAGGTAGGGTTTTCCTACTCGGTTATTGTTTACATAGTATTGTTGATGGTTGATCATTGTTGTTGATTTGTATCATATTGGAATCGGTAATTGATAATTGTTGTTGTATAATGTGGTTGGTTGTGATTGCTTGTCTGTAGTTTGCGAGGTGCGTCCTCGGCTGAGTGGAGTCACTTGCGGGAGTGACTTCACGCCCTTGATTCGCCCTTTGTGGAACCCGCCACAGAGGGGATGCGCACATTTATTAACATGGGTTATCGCTCGGATGAGATGAGCGGCGCTTAGGTGGGCACAGCTGCGGTCCCCCACTGGCGGTGTGGAATACTTGTTGCGATGGGTATTCTGGCAGGACTACACACTTTAGTGTGTAGTCAGGTGTGTGGAGTTATGATGGAGATTGGATGGTTGTTATATTGTTTTTGTTGGATTGTTTTATGTAAACGGTAACTGACCCCGATTAAATGTTTTGAAAACTGTGGTGATCCATTCGGTGATGGTGAGCAGTTATTGAGCAGGTATGAGATGATGCGCATGGGATAGCTGGGTTGAGTTGCCACGAGATGTCTAGAAGTTTTCCGCTGTGTCTTAAACATTTATTTACATTATTTGTATTAGCATTTTTGGGAACATTGTATTGTATTTAATAGTTTTGGTTTTGGACTTGTCTTGCTTTAAACTTAATTAATAAAGTATGTTTCTTTATTATCTATTTGATATACATTGCCTCGGATAACCGAGATGGTAGCATTCCCATGCCTTAAGTGGTCCTGGTAAGGCACTTAGAGTATGGGGGTGTTACAAAGTGGTATCAGAGAGACGATTTTGGAACCTGTAACTAATGAACCCAATGAATCTAGGGAGTCAAAATAAAATGAACCTGGGTAGGAGTTATTAGGAGCTAATGCAAACGCTTGGGAGACGTCCTAAATTCGCGATTTCGCCCTACAACTTTGAACCGGTCATTACGGGGTGTGTCAAGGGATCACTATGTGTTTATTCATGTATGTTGCATATCTATATTAGAAATGTGTTGTATGAATCGGTGGATGAATGCATGTGGAGTATGGAGAATGTTGTGGTGAAAGGTGAGTAAGTAACATGAGTATATGTGTTGATATGAATAACGGAATTGCATGACATTGATTTATAACGTGGCTTATTGAAGACATGTGAAATAAGATGTTGCTTGTTATATATACGTATGCCTATAGCTTTATTTATATAGTTGGTTGGAAAGTAGTTGAGTTGAGCATGCGGGTAGTATACGAGTCAGCATGACTCGATCGAGTGGGGGGCACTCGATCGAGTAGGTGAGGGACTCGATCGAGTGGGGTGTATATCGTTTCTGGACAGTGTACTGTTTTTGGGCACTCGATCGGGTAAGTAGGGGGACTCGATCGAGCGAGGTCAACTCGATCGAGTATGTCAGAGGCTCGATCGAGTGAGGTTTGTGAGGCTTTCTGGTCAGGTTCTGGAGTCAAGGCACTCGATCGAGTAAGTGGGCAACTCGATCGAGTGGCCTCAACTCGATCGAGTAGGTTCTTCACAGGTCATATACGTGTTTAAGTTGTGGGATGTGTGTTTATGTTTACCTCTTTTATTATATAGTTCAAAGATGCCGCCAAAGAGATCTGCGTTGTATGCTAGAGCCGAGATGATGAGTGTTGATGAGATTTCCAAGATGCTTGAGCATCAAGAGGCGCTGACAGAGGCCTTAAAGAAGTTTGGGAAGGATAAAGAGGCTGGAGTGGATTTTGCTAAGATGAGTGTCACCATAGCCCGTTTCAACCCAAAAGAATACATGGGCACCGGAGCGCCAATTTTGCTCGACAATTAGCATAGGGAGATGGAGAATATTCTTAATGTGGTTCATTGCCCTGAGGACTTTAGAGTGGAACAAGCTGCATTCTACTTGAGAGATGCGGCCGGAGAATGGTGGGATAAGGTGAGGGAGAGTGCCTTAGATCTGTATGTGAGATAGGGAAAGTCAGCTATACCTTAGGATGAGTTCAAGAGAGATATACGCCGAGAGTTTGTGCCTGAGCATGTCCGTAGCAAGCTGAGAGAGGAGTTTGAGGACTTCAAAATGACTCCGGAGATGACTGTGGCTGAGTATTACCATAAGTTCAACGGGAAGTCTAGATATGCTGAGGATATAGGGTTGAGCCAGGAGAAGCTAACCTTGAGGTTTGAGAAGGGTCTGACATATAAGATCATGGAAAAGTTACCGGTTGGGGCCCTTACTGATGTTAATGAGGTATATGAGCGCGCCGGGAGAGCTGAGAGGTTGGTAGAGATGGCTAAGGAGAATCGGGAGAGAGGTCCCGAGAAGAGGAAGGCTGAGAGCAAGGGTGGTGGTAAGTCTAGTTACAAGAGGGGCAACCATAACCAAGCGAGAGCTTACTCATAGGGGTCGAGGTTCAGTGATGGAGCTTCCTATGGGCGTGGCCGAGGTGGTGGTAGTAGCAGCTGGGAGACATCTTACTTTAACTGTGGCGGTATGGGCCACAAGAGACATGACCGCACCAGTGCTGTGAGCAGGGGTTTCCAGAGACGATCACCGGGGAGTTTCTCTCAGGGTCCGTCTCAGAGTTATGCTAGAGGCCGGCTGGGTCATGGAACAATCAGGGTGGTCAGAACAACAACAACAGTCGGGCTAATCGCAATGGCGGTAATTCATATAAGAGACCAGCAGGGAACAACAACCAGGGGTCGGCTGCTAAGCCGTCTACTTTTGCCAGTACTGTCCAGGGAGGTGGACAGAAAACCAGTGGCAAGCTTTTGGTCGTCAGTACACCGCGTTTTCGTAGTAGGATCATGATGGACAAGAAGGCAGTTGAGGATGATGCTCACGTAATCACGGGTACTTTTCTTGTTAATGGTGTCTTTACCTTTGTTTTGTTTAATTCGGGGGCGTTACAATCTTTTATATCGTCGGGTCATGCTAAGCTTTTGGGTTTGAGAGAGTTTAAGTCTGTAAAAGAGGAAGTTTTTATACCGTCGGGTGAGTCTGTATCTTGTGGGAGGTTGCATAAGGGCGTGTCTATGATAGTTGTCCAAGTTGACCTACCAGTGGACTTGTTAGAGTTTCCTATGGACGGTTTTGAGATAATAGTTGGCATGGATTGGTTGGGTAAGTATAAACCTAGAATAGACTGTCACCAAAAGAGAGTCTCTTTGAGAGGGTCCTGAGGGGGTTAGTGTGTCTTATCGTGGGTTTGTTGTCAAATCCAAAGTCAAAGTGATTGCAGCGGTGACATTGAAGTCTTATCTGAGAAAGGGGTGTCCTTTGATCCTATGCCATGTGAGAGACCATAGTATGGTGAGTTCGACAGTTGATCAGATACCACTGGTGGGAGAGTTTCCAGATGTTTTTCCGGAGGAGATACCATGTTTACCACCAAAGAGGGAGATATATTTCAGTGTGGAGCTGAAACTAGGGACGGGACCAATCTCTAAGGCCCCGTACCGCATGGGTCCTAAGGAGTTGGAGGAGCTGAAGAAAGAGCTGGATGATTTGATTGATAAGGGATACATTAGATCTAGTGTATCACCGTGGGGAGCACCAGTTCTGTTTGTGAAGAAGAAAGATGGGAGTTTGAGGTTGTGCATCGACTACAGAGAGCTGAACAGGGTTATAGTGAAGAATAAGTATCTTTTACCAAGGATAGATGATCTGTTTGACCAGTTGAATGGGGCAGCAGTCTTTTCCAAGATTGACTTGAGGTCGGGTTACCATCAGGTGAAGATACGGAATGAGGACATACTGAAGACAACTTTTACATCGAGGTATGGTCACTATGAGTATGTTGTGATGCCGTTTGAGTTATTTTATGGACCTGCAGTATTTATGGATTTGATGAATCGGGTCTTCAGTCAGTTTTTGGATCGGTTTGTGGTGGTCTTCATCGATGATATCTTAGTCTATTCCAAGACTAAGGAGCATGAGGAGCACTTGAGGTTGGTGTTGCAGACTTTGCGTGACAATCAGCTATATGCAAAGTTGTCTAAGTGTGAGTTCTGGCTCGAGGAGGTTGCCTTTTTGGGGCATGTGATTTCCAAGAAGGGTGTAGCTGTGGATCCGGCAAAGATAGAGGCAGTCACTCGGTCGGAAGCACCGAAGAATGTGGCAGAGATCAGGAGTTTCTTGGGTTTGGCAGGGTACTACCGTCGGTTTGTGAAAGACTTTTCTAAGATAGCCAGACCTATGATAGCGTTGATGAGGAAAGAGAACAGGTTTCGTTGGGATGAAAATTGTGAGATGGCGTTCCAAACACTAAAGGAGCGTTTGACCAAAGCTCAAGTCTTAGCATTACCTGAAGGGTGTGAGAACTTTGAGGTATACATATGCTTCAAAGAATGGTTTAGGATGTGTGTTGATGCAGAACGAGAAAGTAATTGCCTATGATTCTAGGCAATTGAAACCTTATGAGGAGAACTATCCGACACATGATTTGGAGTTGGGTGCAGTTGTGTTTGCTCTCAAGATTTGGAGGCACTATATTTATGGGGCAATCTTTAAGGTGTTTTTAGATCACAAGAGTCTCAAGTACATCTTCACTCAAAAGGAGCTGAACATGAGACAAAGGATGTGGATGGAGCTGATAGGGGATTATGACATGGATATTATATACCATGAAGGGAAGGCAAACGTGGTTGCTGATGCACCGAGCAGGAAGAGTGTGCATTATCTATGCACAACTATGTCTTTGATGAGATTGAGAGATGAGGTGGGGAATATGGGGATACATATGATACAGAAAGGGGATGCTAGAGGGGACTTGACAGTGGAGCCAGATCTTTATGATGACATTCGCAGGAAAGCTTTGGATCCTAAGATTGAGGAGTGGAGAGATGGAGTAGAGAAAGGGACAGTGTCTCGGTTCTCTATTCATACAGATGGCAGTGTGAGATTTGATGGCAGGTGGTGTATTCCTAATGATGAGGAATTAAGGAAGATGATCATGACAGAGGCTCATTGCACACCATATCCAGTACATCCAGGTGGTGATAAGTTGTATAAAGATTTGAAGAAGACTTTCTGGTGGCCTGGGATGAAAAAGGAAACAGCTGAGTTTGTGGCTCGATGTTTGACATGTCATATGGTTAAGGGAGAGCAGCGATGACCACAAGGTAAGATTCAGTCTCTCGAGGTGCCTGAGTGGAAATGGGAGTCTATCTCTATGGATTTTATAGTGGGTTTGCCGAGGAGTCAACATGGTAACAACATGATATGGGTGATAGTGAACCGTTTGACCAAGTCAGCTCATTTTGTTCCGATGAAAGATACTTGGACCAAGATACAATTAGCTTTGGGATATAGAAAGCATGTGGTTCATTTGAATGGGGTGCCTAAGGATATAGTGTCAAATAGAGATGCGAGATTCATATAACGGTTTTGGCAAGAGTTGCAGGAGTTGATGGGAACTACTTTGAAGATGAGCACTGCTTTTCATCCTGCGACAGATGGACAGACAGAGAGAACTATCAAGACTTTGGAGGATATGCTGCCAGCTTGTGTGATGGAGTTTGGTGGTAGCTGGGAGGATAGATTGGATCTGATTGAGTTTTCTTATAACAACAGCTATCACACGAGTATTGGGATGGCACTGTTTGAGGTTTTGTACGGGAGAAGGTGTAGGAGTCCGATTTGCTGGGATGATAGAGCTGAGGCCGTGGTTTTAGGACCACAGATGGTACAGGAGATGATAGAACAGGTTAAGTTGATTAGGCAAAAGATGAAAGCTGTAACACCCGCGAATTTCTCATTTTGACATTTATAATTTATTTAACCATTCTATTACTTTATTTTATATTTTTAAAGTATTTAATTTAATTAATTTTATTTTAAACCTGATTTTTATTAAAGCTATAATTTTAAAGCTTAATTTATATAAAAATACGTATTTTGGTCGGATAGTAATAATAGTGACAATAATAATAATAATAGTTTTCCGTCTTAAGTTAATATAGACTAGAGACATTTTTTCGTCTAGCATAAGACCGTCACATTTCACTTTTGAAACTAGTTTAATCCGGACCCATCGAAAATCGACAACACACTCACCTATCCTCTTACACTCTACTTTTAAATAATCTTAATTATTATTATTACACCATTGTTTAATATCACCCTCACGTGTCCCCACCCCCTCCCCTCTATTTTCGAAACACCATCATTAAAAACAACAAAACAACAGCTAACTATAAGCAGAGCTTCGCACGCCATTTCTACCGGGCTTCAACCTCAGATCCCGACCCCATTTCTCGACCAAATTTCATAATTTTTGTACCATTCTCTTCCCCTTTCCTTCCTCATTCTTTCAAGGTAAGAAAGTCTCCTTTTTGTAGTGGTTTCTTCTTTCGCTGTCTTATAAAAGTGTCCTCTTTTAGCTTCTTTATCCGGTTTTCTTGTCCTTTGATGAAGGATTCGAAGACCCGGAGTGAGACTCGTGCCTTGTGGACCATTTATTCGAAGAATAAGGAGCGTTTAAGGTAACGGTGATAGGTTACTCGACAAAAACGTCGAACTTTCGTCTTATGGGTCGTTTTATATGCTCTTGTTGGATAAATTTTGGTTCTTTGTGTCTTTTTCTCCTTTGTACGTTAATTTCCGTCTTACTTGTGCTCAAAATTCCGTCTTAAATTGCTGTTGGAAGTGGCTGTTTTGGGACGAAAAATCTGAGTTTTGTCTAGTGAAAGTTGGTGGCCTTGTTTTTGAACTATCGTTTTTAGTTTGTATGGTAATTTCCGTGTCAATATCCTCTTAAATGTTTTGGGGCGTGAAATGAGACTGCTTTGGGCGTGCTTTTGGTGTTGAAATGAATCAATTAATTTATTGCGTTCTTTTGTCTGATCAATTGCTCAGTAGTCTGCTGTGTTTTGCGTAAAGGCTTCCCCACCCCTTTTCCTTTATTTATCCTCTTATTTCCTAGATCAAGCCAAAATAATTTTTTGTTACTTAATGTGCTGGGCTAGAACCGTGGAAATGGGTTGCTTTGGGTCAGTTTTGGACGCGATTTCTAGACTGAAATTGTTGTTGGTACGAGTCAATTTGATAGATCATGTCATATGTACATGTACAGGTATGACTTGGGTCGATTGTATGTAAGAAATTCCGTTCATTTCAAGTTTAAAATTTTGTCTTAAGGCGGCTTCACAAATTGTCTAGAAACCATGTATACAGGTCGTGAATGGGTGATTTTCTTGGACTGTTTTGAGTCGATTTCGCGGACGATTTGAGCCAATTAATTAATTTCCGTCTCATGTGTATATCTATGTATGTAATAGGTTGGTTGTATGTAAGAAATTCCACTCTTTTCATGCTTAAAATTTGGTCTTAAGATGGTCACAAGTGAGCCTCTTGAAACCTTGAAAATGTGTTTTGTTGGGCAGTTGTCTCGGACTGTTTTGACGAGTTTCTTGATGCTAAATTGAACCATTTTCTTTGCTTACATCTGAAGTATATGTACATGTTTGGATTGGGTCTTTTGTACGGGTGAAACCCGCCTTGTTTAGGCTTAGAAAACTCGTCCTAAGACGGTTGTAAGAAAAGGAATTGATGCGTTTTCATTTGGTAATGTTGCTGCCGTGTTATTGTTGCTGTGCAGGAGCTGTGGCCAGACCTTGCAGGCCGTGGCTAGGTAGTGCCAGGGGTGCGGCCAGGCCGTGGCTGGGCAGGTGCCGGTCATGGCTAGGCCGTAGCCCGGTTGGGTTAATTTTTTTTTTCCGTGAATTATTTTTGTTCGGGTTTAATTAATTTGAATTTCCGTCACATGATTAACGTATCTTAAATTCATTATTTGTCGTTTATTTATATATTTCTCACATGAATCATAAATGTGGAACTTATTGTTTATTCATGTCATAATTATATGGAATGTCTTCATTTATCTAAAATATGAGCTTTAATTCATTTATACTTATTTATTTATCGTATTTCAAATACGAATGACTTATTCCTCATGATTATTTGAAATGAGTCGTATTCTTGTAGAAATTCCATAATACCATTGTATATGCTTGACATTTATTTTCGCCCTACTTGTGCTGTTCTGGCAAGTACGGGTTTGGCCTACTTGTGCTGTGCTGTCAAGTACGGTTTGGCCAACTTGTGCTGTTTTGGCAAGTGCGGTTTTTGGCCACTTGTGCTGTTCTGGCAAGTGAGCCTTATCTTAGTCATTCCGCCACTTTCGTGTTGTTCTGGCGATTGGGGTACTGGGTCTCCATTAGTAATCTAGTCTTGGGCGCGTGCTGTGCTGGCGCACGTCGTATCGGGATGTACACCCGAGAATTTGCAGATTTAGACTACGACCGTATTATCATCGTAGTCCTACTTGGGGAAATTATAGTCTAAGAGTGGTAAATGTCTTGCACTATTTGGATGGTTACTTTGGTCATATCTCCTTAAAATACGTGCTCGTGGCTAAGTGGGCGTGTCTACTTCCTTGTCTTTCTTCTCCATTTATTTATTGTTGCTTATGACTCACTTGTTTATTCCATCATTTCTTTTATCCTTGTTGGTTTAAACACGTATGATCCCATGTTTAGTTATAATTTGATTCACTCATGTCTTATCTAATATGATTGTTTATTTATGTTCTTTGTTAAGTTCGTTTTGACATCTTGTGGCTGGGAGAACCTTGAGTTACTCCCTACTGACTGTGGCTTTCATGTTTAGATGAATGACAGGTTCATGAAGATGCATTTGTGGGGTTTAGACGTGTGAGCTAGCGAGCACCTTAGACTAGTAGTCGGTTTAGTAGGATTGCCCAGACTCACCTTTTATCATTTGTTATTCAAGGAATATATTTTCCCTCACCTTGACTATCACGTTTGTATAACTTAATATTTATTTCCGCATTCTTTATTTGTGTTTTAGATTTTATTGAACCCGCGCTTTAAATTTTAAAAGTTTCAAAAATTTCCTAATTTCCGCTTGAATTTATAAGTTATGTTTTCCGCGTTATTGCGGGGGTTCACAGTTGGTATCAGAGCCTTTGTTGCTCCCGACGCACACACGTGTACCCCAAACTTAAATCTTGGACTTGACCTTGAATAATGAATGAGAGATGGGTAGAAATAAGGACCTAAGTTGGTAGTCTCTCTGTGTATGCTTCGTGGTAGGTTTTAACATGTTTGTTGATTGTTAATGATTTTTAGTGCCCTTGGATCATAACCGTGAGGCGATCAAGACTTAGTGCCTATTG
The DNA here is from genome assembly GCF_048544455.1 of Silene latifolia. Taxonomy (NCBI): domain Eukaryota; kingdom Viridiplantae; phylum Streptophyta; class Magnoliopsida; order Caryophyllales; family Caryophyllaceae; genus Silene; species Silene latifolia. The sequence goes on along the minus strand of NC_133538.1, from coordinate 309,966,271 downwards.
CCGAGAATTGAAGAGTTGTTCAACCTTTAAAGAATGCTTCTGCTTCCTCGGAGATATTCTTCGTTCTTGTGTACCTTGCCTTGTTCTTTTACTTCTTGATGCTTACTTCTTTTTCTAAACTCTCTTTTCTTTTACCTTGGAAACTACTCTTGTACCCTCCCAACTTGTCCTTTGTTCCTTGCTAATCCTCCCTTGACGCCTTTTTTCTATAGTTATGTTTCTTTTGTGGGATGTTAACCTTGGTTGGATAATTTGGCTTTGTGGAGTTTGTTTGTGGTTGACCCATAACCCTGGTCTTGAGAGGTTGTGATGTTAGAAAGACTTAAGTAGTCTGATGAGACATACTTAGTGATTCTTATACCTAGTTCCTTGATAAAGTGAGTATAATCGATTGGTGGATTCTGTGTGTTAAGTGTGAGTTGCCTATGATACTAAGGTTATGGAACTTGGCCTTATTGTTTATACTTGGAAGTGAGTTGAGCTCGAGGTTAGCATAGTCGGTATACTTTTGTGAGTATTGCGATGTTTACATAGGAACCACGTTAGGTGAGAGTTGTTCCTAGTTTTGGAATCTCATTTGGGTATCCTTTTTGCGAGATGTAATTATAAGTTGGGATCAGTAGATGTTTAAGGATTTGGAGTGGCGAAATCACACTTATAGTGAAGTACCTTATTTCATGGAATAGCTTAGAATGAAGTAACGTAAGTGTTTTGAGGAAATCCTTGGGAGTGATGTTGTTATGAGTTTTGGAAACTGCTTGGGATGATGTAGTGTTTGAGATTTGAGTACCCGGCGTTTCCTCGTTGCCTAATTTCCCTTCTTCTTTGACCATAAGCGTTACTGTTCATACCTCTCTTCCCCACTTCATCATGCTCCTCCTTTAAATTTGATGCTGGTAACCTATAAAACTCTACCTTTGACATCCTTGTTCACCTAACTTCGACTCTTACCCCTAGGAAGCTCGTCATAGTTCTTTTGTTGGTTAAGTTTGGATCCTCTTAGCGTACTATGCATTTATGACGTCTAAGTTACTTTTCATTTCGTACAATTTCTAAACATTTCAAGTTACCATTCTTGGTTCGTTGTTAAAAAAAAAAATATATTACTTTTACAAAACTTTACCTATTTTAAAGGTTTGAAAATGAGAATTTGATTTAGTTCCCTATTTGTTCCTTGAGTATAGACTTCTTTATCATAATCTTTGATTGCGAAACCCGAGATTACTCTTAATTTTGTTCAATTTCTAACTAACTTTGATTTATTTATGATTCTTTTTCAAAGTTTAATGTTATATTTCCAAGAATTTGACTTCTTTTGAGTTTAACAATGAATCTTTTAATTGTCATTTGGCTTTTGCAAAAGAAAATTTGAGTGGATTACCTTTTTCTTTTGGTTTTAACGTTGATAGGATGTTAGAACTCGTTATTAGAGACATTTAATAACTTGTTTTACGCTTGTCGGCGAACGATTTTTGTTTTAAACTTGTCTTTGACTTGGAAAGTTAGCGCTCTTGTGTGCACGACAAGAGCAATTTCGTTCCATGAATGAGACATATACTTTTGAAAAATCTCCATAAATGTTTTGGAAGTATTTTGATTTTTGATTTATGCAAATAATTTAGTATTTGACCTTATCCTTGATTTGGAATAATGATGCTCTTGAATGCGCAACGAGAACACTTCCGTTCCTTTGATGAGACTCTTGTTCTGTTGGAAAATTCTACTTGAAAATTTTGAAGGAATTTCTTATTCTTACAATAAGTAACCTTTTAATGTTTTAGTTACCGATTTCAAAAAGTCCGGCTTTATCTTTATAACCTTGCATTTTTCTGCTTTAAAGTTTTGAGGACGAAACTTTTTAAAAGGTGGGGTGATTGTAACACCCGCGAATTTCTCATTTTGACATTTATAATTTATTTAACCATTCTATTACTTTATTTTATATTTTTAAAGTATTTAATTTAATTAATTTTATTTTAAAAATGATTTTTATTAAAGCTATAATTTTAAAGCTTAATTTATATAAAAATACGTATTTTGGTTGGATAGTAATAATATGACAATAATAATAATAATAGTTTTCCGTCTTAAGTTAATATAGATTTGAGACATTTTTTCGTCTAGTATAAGACCGTCACATTTCACTTTTGAACCTAGTTTAATCAGGACTCATCGAAAATCGACAACACACTCACCTACCCTCTTACACTCTACTTTTAAATAATCTTAATTATTATTATTACACCATTGTTTAATATCTCCCTCACGTGTCCCCACCTCCTCCCCTCTCTTTTCGAAACACCATCAACAAAAACAACAAAACAGCAGCTAACTATAAACAGAGCTTCGCACGCCATTTCTGTCGGGCTTCAACCTCAGATCCCGACCCCATTTCTTGACCAAATTCCATAATTTTTGTATCATTATCTTCCCCTTTCCTTCCTCATTCTTTCAAGGTAAGAAAGTCTCCTTTTTGTAGCGGTTTCGTCTTTCGTTGTCTTATAAAAGTGTCGTCTTTTAGCTTCTTTATCCGGTTTTCTTGTCCTTTGATGAAGGATTCGAAGACCCGGAGTGAGACTCGTGCCTTGTGGACCATTTAATCGAAGAATAAAGAGCGTTTCAGGTAACGGTGATAGGTTACTAGACAAAAACGTCGAACTTTCATCTTATGGGTCGTTTTATATGCTCTTGTTGGATAAAGTTTGGTTCTTTGTGTCTTTTTCTCCTTTGTACGTTAATTTCCGTCTTACTTGTGCTCAAAATTCCGTCTTAAATTGCTGTTGGAAGTGGCTGTTTTGGGACGAAAAGTCTGAGTTTTATCGAGTGAAAGTTGGTGGCCTTGTTTTTGAACTATCGTTTTTAGTTTGTATGGTAATTTCCGTCTCAATATGCTCTTAAATTAGACTGTTTTGGGGCGTGAAATGAGACTGCTTTGGGCGTGCTTTTGGTGTTGAAATGAGTCAATTAATTTTTTCCCATCTTCGTTCGAGAAGAAATAAACCTTCATCACTGATGATTGTGTTCTTTTGTCTGATCAATTGCTCAGTAGTCTGCTGTGTTTTGCGTAAAGGCTTCCCCACCCCTTTTCCTTTATTTATCCTGTTATTTCCTAGATCAAGCCGAAATAATTTTTTGTTACTTAATGTACTGGGCTAGAACCGTGGAAATGGGTTGCTTTGAGTCAGTTTTGGACGCGATTTCTAGACTGAAATTGTTGTTGGTACGAGTCAATTTGATAGATCATGTCATGTGTACATGTACAGGTATGACTTGGGTCGATTGTATATAAGAAATTCCTTTCATTTCATGCTTAAAATTTTGTCTTAAGACGGCTTCACAAATTGTCTAGAAACCATGTATATAGGTCGTGAATGGGTGATTTTCTTGGACTGTTTTGAGTCGATTTCGCGGACGATTTGAGCCAATTAGTTAATTTCCGTCTCATGTGTATATCCATGTATGTAATAGGTTGGTTGTATGTAATAAATTCCACTCTTTTCATGCTTAAAATTTGGTCTTAAGATGGTCACAAGTAAGCCTCTTGAAACCTTGAAAATGGGTTTTGTTGGGCAGTTTTCACGGATTGTTTTGACGAGTTTCTTGATGCTAAATTGAACCATTTTCTTTTCTTACATCTCAAGTATATGTACATGTTTGGATTGGGTCTTTGTACGGGTGAAACCCGCCTTGTTTAGGCTTAGAAAACTCGTCCTAAGACGGTTGTAAGAAGAGGAATTGCTGCGTTTTCGTTTGGTAATGTTTTTGCCGTGTTATTGTTGTTGTGCAGGAGCTGCGGCCAGACCTTGCAGGCCGTGGCTGGGTAGTGCCGGGGGTGCGGCCAGGCCGTGGCTGGGCAGATGCCTATAATGGCTAGGCCGTAGCCCCGGTTGGGTTACTTTTTTTTTTATCCGTGAATTCTTTTTGTTCGGGTTTAATTAATTTGAATTTCCGTCACATGATTTGCGTATCTTAAATTCATTATTTGTCGTTTATTTATATATTTCTCACATGAATCATAAATGTGGAACTTATCGTTTATTCATGTCATAATTATATGGAATGTCTTCATTTATCTAAAATATGAGCTTTAATTCATTTATTCTTATTTATTTATTTATTGTATTTCAGGTACGAGTGACTTATTCCTCATGATTAATTGAAATGAGTCGTATTCTTGTAGAAATGCGATAATACCATCATATATGCTTGACATTCATTTTTGCCCTACTTGTGCTGTTCTGGCAAGTACGGGTTTGGCCTACTTGTGCTGTGCTGGCAAGTACGGTTTGTTCTACTTGTGCTATTCTGGCAACTACGGTTTTTGGCAACTTGTGCTGTTCTGGCAAGTGAGCCTTATCTTAGTCATTCCGCCACTTTCGTGCTGTTCTGGCGATTGGGGTACTCGGTTCCATTAGTAGTCGAGTCTTAGGTGCGTGCTGTGCTGACGCACGTCGAATCGGGATGTACACCCGAGAATCTACAGATTTAGACTAGGACCGTATTATCATCGTAGTCCTACCCGGGGAAATTATAGTCTAAGAGTGGTAAATGTCTTGCATAATTTGGATGGTTACTTTGGTCATATCTCCTTGAAATACGTGCTCGTGGCTAAGTGGTCGTGTCTGCTTCCTTGTCTTTCTTCTCCATTTATTTATTGCTGCTTATGCCTCACTTGTTTATTCTTTCATTTCTTTTATTCTTGTTGGTTTAAACACGTATGATCCCATGTTTAGTTATAATTTTATTCACTCATGTCTTATCTAATATGATTGTTTGTTTATGTTCTTTGTTATGTTCGTTTTGACATCTTGTGGCTGGGAGAACCTTGAGTTACTCCCCAATGAATATGGCTTTCATGTTTACATGAATGACAGGTTCGTGAAGATGCATTTGTGGGGTTAGGATGTGTAAGCTATCGAGCACCTTGGACTAGTAGTCGGTTTAGTAGGATTGCTTAGACTCACCTTTTATCATTTGTCATTCGAGGGATATATTTTCTCTCACCTTGACTATCACGTTTGTATAACTTAATCTTTATTTCCGCATTATTTATTTGTGTTTTAGATTTTACCGAACCCGCGCTTTAAATTTTAAAAGTTTCAAAAATTTCCTAATTTCCGTTTGAATTTATAAGTTATGTTTTCCGCGTTATTGCGGGGGTTCACAAAAGCGGCCCAGGATCGACAAAAGAGTTATGCAGACTTACATCGCCGTGACATAGAGTTTCAGGTTGGGGACAAGGTTCTTTTGAAAGTGTCTCTTATGCGTGGGGTGATGAGGTTTGGTGAGAAAGGGAAGCTGAGCCAGAAGTTTATCGGACCATATGAGATTTTGGATCGTGTGGGTGAGGTTGCTTACCGGTTAGCGTTACCAGCAGCTTTGGATAGGGTCCATAATGTGTTTCATGTATCTCAGTTACGGAAGTATGTTAGCGATCCTTCACATGTGTTAGATGTGGAGAACATAGAGTTGGATGAGTCCTTGTCTTATCTTGAGATGCCAAAACAGATTCTTGATCGCAAGGTTCGGAAAACTAGGAATGGGGAAACAGTGTTGCTTATGGTTCTATGGTCTAACCATGAGGTTGAGGAAGCTACTTGGGAGGCGGAAGAGGCTATGAGGGAGCGGTATCCGTCTCTTTTTGATCAGGTATGTGTGGTTACGGAGACGTAACCATGTTTTTTTAGGGGGGTAGGAGATGGTCGCATAAGGTTTTAGTATGGTTTTATGTTAGTTTTAGTACAGTTAGTAGTTATTTTGAGTCGGTTTGAGTTTTGGTTGGGAGTTTTGTTTTGAGTTTGTGGTTACGTTGTTGTGTCGGAGTTGAGATAGTATGTTTTGTTTTTGTGTATGGGTTGAACTTCGGGGACGGAGTTTTTTTTAAGGAGAGAAGACTGTAATACTACGGTTTTCCATGTCTATGGGTACTCTATCGAGTGGAGCTTACTCTGTCGAGTAAGTATGTTTTTATACAAAACATTAGTCTGCCTGTTGGGTACTTGATCGAGTACGTGTGACACTCGATCGATTAACGGTCACTCGATCGAGTAAGTTGGTCTTACGAGTTATTTTAGTCGGGTTTTGTTAATAACGCGTGATTAGTATTTAAGGGTTCCGTCATCCTTCTTAATCAGTTTTAACTTTTCTAAAACCTTTTAAAGAGAGAAAAGAGTTACGTTGCTTTGTTCTTCGCGTTATTAGCATATTCCAAGGGCTAGGATCGTCGGATTGTCGTGTTCTTTACACCGTTGAGCTCGTCGCGTCAAGGGTAAGATTCTTGTATAATTTTTATAATGTTTCATTGAATTTTTTTAAAACCCTAATTGGGTAGATTTGGGGGTTTTGGGAGTATTATGTTGATTAGGGGATAATTATATGAATATGTGATTATAGGAGGAGGTTTCGTAGAGGAGCATTACTGATTAGCTGCTTGTGACGTTCTTGTATGTGGTTGCTTATTCCAGGTAGGGTTTTCCTACTCGGTTATTATTTACATAGTATTGTTTATGGTTGATCATTGTTGTTGATTTGTATCATATTGGAATCGGTAATTGGTAATTGTTGTTGTATAATGTGGTTGGTTGTGATTGCTTGTCTGTAGTTTACGAGGTGCGTCCTCGGCTGAGTGGAGTCACTTGCGGGAGTGGCTTCATGCCCTTGATTCGCCCTCTGTGGAACCCGCAACAGAGGGGATGTGCACATTTAGGAACATGGGTTATCGCTCGGATGAGATGAGCGGGGCTTAGGTGGGAACGGCTATGGTCCCCTACTGACGGTGTGGAATACTTGTTGCAATGGGTATTCTGGCAAGACTACACACTTTAGTGTGTAGTCAGGTATGTGAAGTTATGATGGAGATTGGATGATTGTTGTTTTGTTTTTGTTGGATTGTTTTATGTAAACGGTAACTGACCCCGGTTAAATGTTTTGAAAACTGTGGTGATTACAGACTTCGACGGGAACATCACCTATCACCATAATACACCACAACTAATTTTTCAAAATTACTATTTCGGTTGTAGTAGATCTGCAATTAAAATCACAAATTTGTTGAAGTTTAAACTAACAAACTCGTCGTAGAACGGAGATGCGATAGAAAGACGATAATGGACGGCGAGATTATGATGGAGTGAGTCGTTGGAGCAGTGGGTTGGTGTTTGGGGAGGAGGAAAAGCAAGATCGTCGACAAAGTGATGGCCGGCGTCAGGGCTATGTCACGTTGCCGGCATCGGGGCACCGTCGAGGGAAAGTATATAGAGAGTTGAAAGTTAAGGGTTGGGGACCATGGTTAGTCGGTTGTATACAAATATCAGGTGGTATGTTTGGTGGGCCTGGTAGCTATTTATTATTTTGTTTGAGCTGCTTTTTTCTAAGTTGGTTAAATACGGTTAAATGTCTTGTACTTTAGTTAAATACGTGATCTCGACCCTATATATATATATATATATATATATATATATATTATATATATATATATATATATATATATATATATATATATATATATATATATATATATATATATATATATATATATATATATATATATATATATATATATATATAGAATTAGGATCAAATGAGTCCACCTTCCTTAGGTGAGTCCATGAGTCCTAATCTTGACCATTAGATTATAACAAGATCAAGGGCTAAAATTAATTCTGAAAATAAAAATCCATATAAAACCCAACAAACCCTAATTTCATTCATTCACTAACTCACCTCCCTCCCTTCCACTTCTCTCTCTAAACCTCTAAATCTCTCTTCTCTCCTTTTCCTCCTCCCACTCTGCCGCCACCAGTCCCTCCTTCCGACGCCGCCACCACCGTCCCTCCTCCCGACCCCGCACAACCTTTTCTCTTTCCCTCTTATTTTCTGCCTCCCTCGGCCACCACCCGAGGCCGCTTCCTCCTCTTCCTTTTTGCCTCCCTCGGCACAACCCGTCGCTGCCACGCCGCCTGTGTCTTTTTTTTTTTTTAAAGATCTGAAAAAGTTGTTGTTGGTGGTGGTGGTTGGAGATGCGGTGGGTAATGGTGTTCTCGCCACCTCGCCGCCTCTATCCCTCCCATTTTTTTTTCAGATTTTATTGTTGGTTGTCAAGGTGTTTTGGTGGTTCATGTGGGGTGTTGGTCGTGGTTGTGGCTACCACCACTCTTTCTTCTCCGGTCTCTTTTTTTTTTGGCCGCGGTTGTGGCTGCCGCCACTCTATCCCTCCTTTTTTTTTTTTTTTGTTGCAGCCTTTTTTTCTTTCCAGATCTATGATGGTTATTTTTTTTGGTGGTGGTTGTTTTCGGTTGTGGCTGCCGTCCATCTATTCCTCCTTTTTTTTTTGTTGTTGTTGCAGCCTTTCGTTTTTTTTTTTTCGAATGGTACTGCTTGGTGGCGGTTGGTTATTAAAGTGGTGGTGGGTGTCGAGGTGGTGTTGGGTGGTGTTGGTGGTCGGTGAAAGTAGTGGTGGGTGTCGATGGCGGTTGGAATGATTAAAGTTGCACACTTTACTCTCAATACATTAAAGTTTCACTCGAAATATATTAAAGTTCCACATGCACTACATTAAAGTTACAGTTATAAATTAGAGATTTTATAAATAGAAATTTATATTAAAATGGACTAAAAATACTCAAGTTTCAGTTATTGTCATTAAAATTTCAGTCATTTAACATTAAAGTTTCATTTTTAAATCAATGAAATTAAAATAATCACAATTAAAATTTTACTCGTCAAATGGCCTAAAAAAATTAAAGTTTCATTCGTCACTATTAAAGTTCCACTCGTTTAACATTAAAGTTTCATTCATAAATCAATGAAATTAAATAAATTTTAGTCACAATTACATCATTATATAAATTCAATTTTTTTTATTAAAATAGCCTAAAAAAATTAAAGTTTCACTTTTAAGCATTAAAGTTGAACTCGTTTAATATTAAAGTTACATTCAAAAATCAGTTAAATTAAATTAATATTAATCACAATCACATCATTTCATAAATTCAAATTTTTATATTAAAAATGGTTTAAAAAATTAAAGTTTCACTTTTAAGCATTACATTTCACTAAAAAACATTAAAGTTATATTTAAAAATACATAAATTTAATTTTTTATTTACAAAATGACTTTAAAAAACTAAAGTTTCAATCGTAAAGAATTAAATTTGTTCTCATAGAATAAAGTTTCACTTTTAAAACATTAAAGTTTCATTTCAAAAATTGATTAGAAGTCTCAAATCTCAACCATCAATCTTAGAAGATCTAATGGCTTAGATTAGGACTTATGGACTCAAATATATAGGTGGACTCATTTGAACTTGGCTCTATATATATATATATATATATATATATATATATATATATATATATATATATATATATATACGTACATACACATATAGTGTGAGCATCCGGTGAGTCCAACATTTTAGGTGAGTCCGTCCCGTGAATAAGGACCATTGGATCAACAAGATCCAACAACCCTCACTCTTCCACGTCACCCCTTTTCAATCTGCAAAATTATAAAATTAAACACTGCCTCTTTCACTCCTCATTATTGTCATAAATTTTATCTCTCTACAAGTATTCTCTCCCCTCTCTCTCTAAACACCATAGTCATCAATTATTCAACAAAAAAACAGACGATCTATTCCCTGAACCGCCTCTTTTTCCAAAAAACTTTAAAAATCAAACGAAATTTTCATGAAAATCAAGCGAAGATCTTCAAAAAAGTCTAATTAAGATTATATTAGATAGGTTTATCGCATAAAGAAGAGGTATAAATCGCTCTCAATTTTCGTTATATTTTACAAAAATTTCGTTGTGATTTTTGTTATTTCAGGTTGTTGTTGTTGTTGTTGTTGATGATGATGATAATTGTTATTGTTTTTGTGGTGGTTGTTGATTATATTGATGATATGAAGAAATTATTAATTGATTTAGGTTAATGTTTTACTCGAACTGAGTAATTGATTTTTCGCCAAAAAATTAGGTTTAATTTGCTGCTTTTGTTATTCTTGAATTATATAAATAAACTGTCAATTGATTATATAATCACTTTTTCGAACATAGAAATTGAGAAATTAATTCTAGTTTTTATTTTTCTAGTTATTAAATTCTGTGATACTTCATGTTCTAGTTTTCGCCTAAAAATTAGGGTTAACGATTTATAAAAGCTGAGTAATTAATGCACGCTTTTGTGTTTGCGTGGTATTGATTACTGTAATAGTGTTACTGTAATATTACTATTGCATGACAGAACTGTAACGATTTCATAAAATACTAAACTCTTGTTACTGTAATAGCGTTTCTGTAACATTACTACTGCATGACAGAAACTGAACTTGAAATACTGTTACAACATTGTATATTTGATGTTATTGGTTTTTCCTCATTAAATTTGATGGTATAACAATTGTCATAAACTCACAAATAATGTTACTGTAATATTGTTGCTGTAATATTGTTACTGTAAAATTATCAATAATGATGGACCACAAGCTTCACATAAGTTTTAGTTATTAATGGTCGAATATTTTGTTTTGAATGTCAGAATATTTGAAGAAGAAGGTTTGAGAAATCAACCAATACAAAAAAGGCGCGCAAGGAGAAGATATATACAAAACGGAGTAAGACTCTGGCTAATCGGTTATGAAGATAGGCGTGAAGAAGGCAACGTTATTGAAGTTGAAATGTTAATTTTGACTTTTAACATTGTCGTGATATTTTGATGTGTGATTATGATGTATATTTATTGTAGACTATTGTGATGTGGTATTGCGAAACATTTTAGCATATCGGAGCAATCGGAACTTATCTGTATTCACTTGCCTTTTGTTGTTGAAATGAATTACAATAAGTACTTTTTATATTGTTCTCGTGTTACTTTGATGAAATAATGAACATTGTTACGGTAATGTTGTTATTGTATCATTGTTACTTTAATGAGTAAATGATGTTACAGTACCACCGTTACAACTCATGATCAACACTACACAAAAAAATTAGTAGGAATGCACAACGTTCTCGAATAAACTAAACTAAGTGATGTAGATCACACGATATAATAAGCCATATTAGAATATGGTCCGCTTAAATGGTTTACAATATGAACATAAAATAACTAGGCTATATGGGATTTGAATCCATACCTTTGTGCAAGGTTTGCACAGCGCTCTACCATTTGAGATAATAGCCTTTTAACGAACTACTCAACATTTTAAATGAAATGCATAACAATAAAGGTATCGTCCTCCTATTAATCTCGGATAATATCTAGACTTATTTGAAGAAATAATGGTCAAAATATTATAATAGTGTATAACGTCATCTATTTATAGTTTCTTAATGCTTAGAGAACAAAAATAATACAATATTACGCCATCAAGATAGTCACAATTGTACAAGAAATCAGTGTAATCTAACGTCAACCAATTCTACATTATTGTAACACAAGGCCAACAATTTCCCTATCAATGTAACACATTAAACTGTTACTGTAATGCTAAACTGTTACTGTAACACCATTACTGTTACCGTAACACATTAAACTGTTACAGTAACACCATTACCGTAACAAACTCCATTACTTTGAACCACCTCGTAGCGTCGATGTAAAGCTTAGAGTGGTCCGCAAAAACCTGTTTATGAAAAATAGAAACGATCACTCAAAAGTGTTTGCATGTCTTCATTTTTAACAAAGCACGACCGATGATTAAGAGCCTCGTCGAATTCATCAATACTACAGCCCCTCCTTCAATATAAATCTAATATAGCCGTCAATCCTTGGTAAATTGATTCGCTTTGAGCTTAATGATGAACTAACTCATTCCTTACCGCCTCCGGGTTTGTGAGATAAAAAAGTGGATGATGTGGTTGAACATCCCCTCCTATTATAATTGGTTTGCACCGAACATTATTAACTCTTTTGACTCTGTAAAAAGCGAAAATTAATGAATACAATGCATATAAACCAACAATATTGAGAAAAAGCATGAAAAAGAGTGACAACGATTAATATAGAACAATATTGTTACTAGTTACAGCAACACTGTTACAGTAATACTGTTACAGTAAACAGTGTTACAGTAACACTGTTACAGCTATGAACATATTACTGCAACAATGTAATAATAAAATATCAGCTTCGTATTATTTTAATGGAATAAAAGGAAAATCTTCAAACAGAAAAAAAAAACTCAAATGCAAAGGAGTAATGAAATTATCTGTACACATGTTGTTCTCACCATACAACGAATAGACATAAAATCCGAGAAACAAAACGTATCGTCAAAATTATAAGTTGAACATCAATTACGGAAATTCAAAATTCAATAACAAAATCGAACTGTTGTAATTGAATTAAGAATTTTAAAAGTAACTAAAATGTCTAGATCTATAAATAACCTAGAAATCAGTTGATGTTATAACACGAAATAATTCAAAAAATCATACATCATCACATGAATTAATCGTAATCTAACAAAGCACAAAAAAAAAACCGAAAAACTATAAGTTTAACCATGTCATAACCCTAACTTTAAACATGAACCGAAGAATCAGAAACGTGAAATTCGAAATTCGAAATATGCAAAAGTAACTAGAAGGCTTAGAATAACCTGGAAATTCAATCAAGAACATACAAATTCTAGGTTTAAAATCATTTATAGAAATTCGAAATTCAATAACAAAATCGAATTCCTGTAATTGAATAAGAATTTGAAAGTAACTAAAAGGCGTAGAATAATTTGGAAATCGATTGAGAATATGCGAACGTAATTTGCGATCTCAATTGAAGAATATGAAACGCGAGTTTGATTGATTTTGTAATTGGTTGATTCCTGAATTAACACCATGTTGAATAATTTGGGGGGATTTATGTTACAGGAGAACGGAAATTTGAAATAAAGAGAGTAAAATTTAAGAAGACTTTAGGGATTATAATTCAATTGGTCTCCCTTGTGACGGGTTACCATTTGTGACGGATATTTTGTGAGATAAAATGGTAACAAAATGGGTTAGTGGAGAAAGGGGACCACATGAATAGTATTGCAGAGAGAGAAAAAGTGGGTACATTGTGAGGTAAAATGGTATCCGTCTTCAGCTTGTGACGGATATGTCATGTCTTCAATGAGAATTTGTGATTATAATTAGGTTTGAATAATTTGGGGGAAATTTTGTTACTGGAGAAAAAGAAAGAGAGGAGAGAGAGAGAGAGAGAGAGAGAGAGAGAGTGAAAAGAAGATAGAGAAAGTGATAATGAATTATGAGATGTTAGATTGAGTTATTCGGTTTATATGCTTGATCTACAATTCAATCTCAGCCTTTGATTGCTCATAAAATCTAATGGTCCTTATTTGTGGGACGGACTCACCTAAGATACCTAGAGTCACCGTATGCGCTTTCTAATTATATATATATATATATATATATATATATATATATATATATATATATATATATATATATATATATATATATATATATATATATATATATATATATATATAGAGGTGGGATCCGGTGAGAACGACCATTCGGTGAGAACGGTGAGAACGCACTAGATACATTAGAATATATACGGTGAGAACGCACTAGATACATTAGAATATATATATATATATAAAGAGTTAATTGTTGATTACAGCCTTTTATATACCTCATTTTGAAAATTACAGCCTTATATAATTTTTTTTGCAAATTACAGCCAAAAGTTTACTTATCTTCCAAAATTGCGCCAACATCCACTTTCCGGCCAAATTTGCCAAAAACTGACCGAACTACCCCTGCCTAATTAACTCCCTACTTTACCCAATTTGTTTCTTTTTACTTCTCATTCCTTACACAATTTACACTCAATTAACCTAAACCCCTCATCTTCTTCACATAATCCCCCAAATTATCCCCTAATTTGTACTGTACCTCTATCCTCTATTGTGATTGATCCTCCATTGTCAAAGAAAGGCAGCAGATCATGAGTGGGGATGCGGTGTCAGAGTCAGATGATAGAACTGCAAAAAGTAAGTATCGAAACACCCTTTTTTTTTGTTTTTTTCTCTTAAATCTTCTTCAATTTGGTTATTGTTGGTAGTGTTGCTGTAAATTTGTGTTTTCCCCAAAATGTTGTATTTCAATTGATTGAATCGTAATTTAGGGTTTATGTCTCAATTTAGATTTTGTTCTTAATTTCGTTTTTTACTGCATTTAAAAGTGGTAGATATAATGGGTGTTAATTATTTGGTAGAAATTGAATCTTTAATTACTCAATTTACTCGACTAAATTTGTAGGGTCTTCATATTTTCAAGTGATGACCAATATGCGCATATACCATTCTGGGAGGTTTGTAAAAAGGAAGGGTGAATTAGCATATGTGAGTGGTGCTGTTGAATTGAAATGTGCAATCTGGCATAATAGGCTGAATATGGAGTTTTTGAGCTCTATTTGTGACAAATTCTATGATGAAGATATAGATGGTTTAGTGCTGTCATATTTCACTACTGAGTTCCTATTGCCAAAAGCCAGAAAGTTTCTTAAAATCCAGGAGGATATAAGGGTTTGGTTGGATACAAAGGATGAGACAAATTTCATAAACCTCTACATTACCAAGAAGAAATCAATCCCTCCTCCAATACCAACTCAAACTTCTGAAACTTCTGAAATTATAACCCAACAAAAATCACAGCCCATTTCTTTAGCCCAACATAAATCACAGCCCACATCTTTAGCCCAAGAAAAAAATCACACCCATTTAATGGCCCAACATAAAGAGCACATCTCTTTAGCCCAAGAAAAAAGTGAGTCCATCAACTCTTGATCAAAAAAAATCACAACTGATATTGTCATTGGTGAAAGTTCTAGGACCACTTTACAACCCACCACTCTTGCCTTTAATCCACCCAGACAGAAAGTTAGTGGCATTGCAATAAATCCACAACAAAACACAGCTTTAAGGAGGAGCCCTAGGATAAATACCACCGTACCTATTATCAATCTTTCTCCTGAACAAATAAAAGAAAAATTTCCGAACTTCCTATAGATCTTGGGGGAGACACAAACGCCACCTAGAAGGAAGTTGTTTATTGAAGAGCCAATTGAAAGTGTTGTTACAAATAAGGAGAAGGTTGAGGTGGTATCTGCTAAGGGTAAAGGGAAAGAGAAAGTTGGTGTGACTGTGAAGAACAAAGGCAAGGAGAAGGTGGTTGTTACTGAGAAGAACAAAGTAAATGAGAAGGGTGTTGTGTCTGAGAATAAAAAGGGAAAGAGGGTAAAATTTGTTGCTATTAGAAATAAGGGAAATGGGAAGAAGGTGAGAAGAAGCAGTAGGTTATCTGAAAAAGCATCAGCTGTGCAGTTCAGTGATTCAGAAGAGAGTGAGACAAATCTAAGTGATGATGGTGTGTCAGATCCAGAATATGAACCTGATTTGTTTTTAAACAACAATGACATTGAAGAGGTTGATATATTAGAAAGAGTTGAGAAAAGCTTGGGAGTTGAGGGAGATTTACAACCTGGTATTAGGGATGTTGATGATCTGAATGTTTTTGTTGGGGAAGATGTTGATTATAACTCAGATGAGCTGAATAGTATACAAGGCTCGGATGATGAAGCAGTAGGTTATCAAGTCTTCAATCCAGACAATGATTTCAGCAAGCCAATTGTTCTAAAGGTTGGCCTCATATTTTCAAGTAATAAGGTATTTAGAAAAGCTCTTATTTATCATTCTGTGCAAAATGGCTATGATTTTTGGTACTCTCACAATTGTAGTGGTAGGGTGACTGCATATTGTGTGCAAAGGTGTCAGTGTGAGTGGAATTCTAAAAGATCTAAACTTGGGTTTGGGGAGTGTAAGTGTGAGAGTTGGAATTGTCATTACAAGGTTCATGCTACAAAGTTAGATATGACTGATACTTTTCAAATTAAAACATCTAATCTTGAGCATACTTGTAGTTTTAGAACCCATAATAGAAAAGTGAGCTCTCAATTTCTTTGTGAAAAATACATTGAATTCTGGAGGACAAACATGGACTGGAAATTGAAAAAATTCAAGGACCATGTTCTAAAGGACTTGGGAGTTGAGGTTAGCTATGATAAGTGTTGGTGGGCAAGATGTAGGGCTAAATTGATCATTTATGGAAACAACAAAGAACAAGTATGCCAAGGTTTATGACTATGCGATGCTTTAAGGAAGTATAACCCTGGTAGTACGACTTCTGTTTGAGTGTGAGGGCATTGAAAGGCCTCCAGTTGTTTTCAAGAGGTTGTATGTTTGCCTCAATGCTTGTAAGGAGGGCTTCATCAATGGTTGTAGGCCACTATTGGGTGTTGATGGGTGCCATTTGAAGGGAGCATATCCAGGGATGTGTCTTGTTGCAGTTGGCCAAGATGGGAACCATAACCTCTATCCTATAGCATGGGCAGTAGTAGAGGTTGAAAACAAGGACTCTTGGTGTTGGTTTCTGGAGTTGTTATCAGCTGATTTAGGCAAGGTGGAAGGGGAAGGTCGACATTTATGTCGAGGCAGGCGAGAAAGGGACTACTTGATGCACTAAATAGAGTGGTGCCAAAAGCTGAAGTTAGGTATTGTGTGAGACACATGTGGTCCAACTTCAAGCTTACTTGGTCTGGTGAAGTTTACAAAGATACTTTCTGGTCAGCAGCAAGAGCAACTACTGAGGTAAGATCTTTCATTTTCTGGAATTATATAAGATCTGAAACTCTATCTGTTCAATTTATATAAGAGTTTTCCTAATTTTCTATTTATATGTAGGCTGAATTTAAAGCTCAAATGAAAGGAATGGAGATGTTATCCAAAGAAGCTCATCAATGGTTGAATAAAATCCCACCTAGTGCATGGTCAAGACATGCATTTTCCACTCAAAGTAAGTCAAACATGCTCCTCAACAACTTGTGTGAGTCCTTTAATAATGTTTTGAGAGATGTAAGGGACAAGCCTATCCTCACCCACATGGAGTGGATGAGGAGATATGTTATGAAGAGAAACTTTGAGAAAAGGGAAGGAGTTGGGAAATATAAAGCCAAGTTCATGCCTTATGCTGAAAAGTACACTAAGAAAGTTATTGAAGAGTCTAGGTTTTGTTTGGTTGAACGTGCAACAACAGAGTTGTTTGAGGTGGAATATAGGGGAGAGTTTCACAGTGTTAATTTACACACAAGAACATGCACTTGTCGTCATTGGGACCTCACTTGGACTCCCTTGTATTCATCTTTTTGCTTCTATCTTTGAAGCAAAGACAAGTTGTGCGTGATTATATTGATGAAGCCTACTCTAAAGCCAAGTATGAGTCGGATATGCACCCGTTGTTTTACCTATGCCTGGGTCTAAACAATGGGAGAAGAGTGGCTTACCCGAACCTCTTCCACCCCATGAGAGGAAGATGCACAGCGGGGCCTTCAAAGAAGAGAAGGAGGAAAGAAGGCGGTGAAGCACAAACAGAAAAAAAGTAAAGAGGCGGAAGAGGTCAAACAAATGCAAAGAATCTGTGGTGGGTTAGGACACTATAAAAGGACTGCAAGAATCCAAGCGAGAGGCTAGAGCTCCTAAAAATGCGGTGGCGGACCATTGGTGAATACAGAATGGGCAAAAGAAAGAAGAGACAAGGTTGCAACAAGAAAGGCAATAAAGGAAGCATACAAAGTCGCTCATCCTTCTCAATTTGCAAGTCAAGTTAATTCGTCTCGGCAACCACACAAGGAAGCTCGATGGGCGAGCCACGCCGGGTTAGGGAAAATTGTTGAAGGATTAGTTTAGAAATCTGTAATTGAATTTCAAGTTATGTGTTTTGTTTGTTGTTTCTGAAAGTCTGTTTCCTTAAACTTCTGATTTTGGACAAGTTAGCCTGATTTTGGCCAAGTATTGGATGTAACATTGAACAAGTATTTGGAATGCAATGTGAAAGCTTATTTTGGAACAAATCAGTCGTCTTTTGTTATATTTCTCAAGATTAATAGCCAATTTCACTACAAGTACATTTATCAACTTACCTAAATGGCTAAACCATCAATACATATGGAAATTGACAAGTACAAGCAACAATTTTAACCTACAACAATTTCCATACAAGCAACAACAATATTGCTGTGACAATAACAGCTTTGCAAATGCCATGTCTTCCATTTCTACCATTCTTCTCATCCATCTTCTTCACTTCTGATTTAAGGTTGTCCAACTCCATCTTCATCATTATCCTCTCTTTCTTAAGTGACTGAACCTCACAATTTAACATACGCACCTCACTTTTCAAGCGGTTTTTTTGAAACAAGATTTCATTCGCAACATCCCTTTGCCAGTTAGTGGGATTAAGATCAATCCACTGAAAAAACTTGCAACCACGCACCTTACTGACTGGGTTGTATGTAGCACAAGCTTGAAACCTCCTACCTGGTTATTAGTCGTCCATGAAGTGGCAATAGCAATTTGGTTGCCACGATGAGCATGTTCGTCTACCTCCAATACTACATCCTGAGCTACAAGGGGAAGAACTATTCTCAGACCAATTTGAAGACATTTTACCCAAATTTGATGAACCCTAATTAACTTGAATTTGGGGAAATATGATTTACAAGGTATAAAATTGAAAATAGGGGAGAAATTTCGAATATAATAGAAATAGGGTAGAATAAAATAAAGGAAATTTAAATAGGGTAGAATTAAATTGAAATGATTTGGTAATATTGATGAAGAAATTGCAATTGAAAATTTGAAGAGATGATGAAGGAGTGAAAATAGAAGGAGGAGTATAATAGAAGAAGGAGATGAACCAGGGTTTATAAAGAAGGAGGGTAAGGGCAATTTGGTCATAAAACATGAACTTAAGTGACGAAAATCCAATTTGATATCAATTGTCCACCGGAGTAAAAATTTTGGATGTAATTTCTCGTCAGAAGTAAACTTTTGGCTGTAATTTGCAAAAAAAATTATATAAGGCTGTAATTTTCAAAATGAGGTATATAAAAGGCTGTAATCAACAATTAACTCATATATAAAAGGTGTAATTTTTTTTTTTTATTTATTTATTTTTTTTTTATTACCAAATCTCATATACACTTTTAACTAAAGTAGGTACACTCTTTACCAAAATTCTATATACGCATTTTAAGAATGTAGATATACTTTTTTTTTTTTTTTTTTTTTTTTTTACCTAATCTTATATACACTTTTAACTAAAGTAGGTACACTTTTTACCAAAATTGTATATACGCATTTTAAGAATGTAGATACACTTCATTTTTTTTTTCTTTTTTTTACCAATTCTCATATACACTTTTAACTAAAGTAAGTACACTTTTTAATAAAATTCTATATACGCATTTTAAGAATGTAGATATACCTTTTTTTTTTTTTTTTTTTTTTTTTTTTTTTACCAAATCTCATATACACTTTTAACTAAACTATGTACACTTTTTACCAAATCTCATATACACTTTAGACTATTGTAGGTACGTTTTTTATCCGACTTCTATATACACGTTTCAAGTATGTAGATACACTTTTTTCAATCTTGATACAATTTTTACATGAATTCTATATACACTTTTTAATACTGTAGATACAATTTTTTTCATCCTAAATACATTTTTTTCCACTTACATATCTGAGATGATAATATGATGTATATGATAATATCTTTAATATATCTAAACCAAATACAACCCTAATCGCACTAATGATGGTCCACCATCAAATTGACTAAACTAAAACCGTATTATTAACAAGAAGATAGACAGAGTGGATAAAGCATCAACAAATATTCCTTCGAGAATAGTTGCTGCATTAGTAATCCTAGTGCTTGATTTCTTTTTCTTGATAATTGCACATACATTCATCCATCACCGTAGTTCAAACTCATCAAAGCATATATATCAGTATATCACATTTCGAATCGTAAGTCACGCCTTACTTTACCCAGTAACTAGCACCTCAATTAGCAGCAAAAACGAGATCAAGCCATCCTAATTCAATCAGAGTCTAACCCGAAATTCCCGAAATTAGAATCAAAATTGATCCAATTAAAGGCAAGAAAATTTCGCCCAAATCGTACCCTAATTCGATCAAGTATTTTGCCCAAAATTCCGTCTCATTTGGAAGTAAACAAACAGATATGGAGGTCGGGGGTTTTCGGACCTTGCGTGTCAGCAGAGGCTGCGAAGAAGACCAAGATGGCAGCGTCGATACTCTGGTGGTGAGTTGGTGTCGATGCAGCAGGGGACGCCGTAGCTAGTGTTGGCAGCGGCGGCGAGGTGATTGATCAGGTGGCCATAGATAAGTCAATATGGGAAATTGTATAGGTCGGAATGACTCGACGGAGAAAAAGGAGGGAGAGCTTCGACTTACACGATGAGGGTGGTTGAATAGGAAAATGAGGGATGTTAGCAGCTTGTTTGTCGGTGTCGATGGCTATCATCATTGGCGACGACGGTAGGTGATGAATGGTGACGGGGGAAGATAAGGGGTGGTTATGGGTTAAGGAGGAAGCGGAAGTTGGAGTTTTAATCGTTGGAGGTTGCCGGATCCGGCGAGGTGCTGTGTGGTGGAGTGGTGGCATGTTAGAGTGGTGATATGGTGGCTGATTTTAGCAGATGTGATATGGCGAGAGTTTAGTAAATTGGATATCGAGGAGCGAGAGGTAAATTAATGTGGGTCAAGTGTTTAATTAACTATTGTTCTCACCGTTCTCACCGAGTGATCGTTCTCAACGGATCCTATATATATATATATATATATATATATATATATATATATATATATATATAATCGGGATCCTGCATTTAACCAAATTACGGTGCGAACCGTACGAGCTCCCTATTATCCATTCAAAAAAGAAATCAAGTCACTGGCTCCTCATTTTATCGTCCGCCAAAACGCAAACCATATCTCAGTTCTCCCCAAAACACAAACCATATCTGAACTCCCTCATATTTATTCTCCGCCGCCGTCACCGTCACCGCCACCGCCACCGCCACCCTGTCTCAGTCAATGATCCATATGACGCCGCCCTCACACGACTCCGGCGACCGAGCTACTGATTTAATTCGACGGCGAATCACTTCCCTTTTTCCTCTCTTGTCTTAACAACATGGACCGTTGATGGCTTAATTCGAGGGCGGTATTGGGGGTTTCATCACCATCGACGACCTCTCCTGAAATCCACTTCCCCATTAAACCCATTTTACATTATGCCCTTTTTCCATTTTGTTTTTTTGGTATATTTAAGAAAACTTTGATTGAAAATAAAATTCCAGATTAGGAAATTATAATCAATGGTGATCGGCGACGATGTAAGATACATTTTCGCCACAGAAAATAAAGAAATGATTTACTTGCACGATTTCGAGTAACAAAATGACCTTGTCGGCTGTAAACGTCTTCGGTGGTGGCAGCAGGTGAGTTTGGACGACATAGCTGATCTATGGTAACATGGTGATCGACAACTGGAGGCTGGCGGTTTGTAGGTTGAGTGGTTGGTCGTGGTGGTATTATGGTGTTAATTGGTTGTGGTGTGGTGGTAGGTGGGCAGTAGGGATAAATAAGGTCGATTTGATTATCGCCGATGACAACGGGTGTTGATCGCTGTACATAAAGTCAGATACATCAAGTTGAGTTCTAGATACATTCCCTCATCAAGTTAGTTTTGCTTTGAAGTTGTTGGTTTGTCGGTTTCGGTGCGGTAATTGTGGCAGTGATGGTAGTTGGTGTGGGTGGTGGTGGTGCATTGGTGGCGGTGGGTGGGGTGGTTGTGGTGTTGATGGGCGGCAGTCGTAGTTTAGGGTAATGGATCCATAAAATATGACACTGTGAGGAGACCGGATACACGTGTTATTACTACGGGATACACAAATCAGATATATTAATATTAAGCAAAAGGGTGTCCTGTGTAGAAAAAAAAGTGTACATTAAGTTAATGTCAAAAAATGTATTTCGATCATCTATTGGTGTTAACTGTACTAGCATGGTAATGTATGTCTATTTTATTTTCTAGAATTTACACTCGAGAGTATATTATGCTCTTATTTCTAAAATAGGAGAAGAACAACGAAAAGATACCGTCTTGAAAGATTCCAAACACAATTGTTGTCCGTCCTTTACCTTGGAAGCTAGATACACCCTTTTACCTTGCTAGATACATACCTCTACTTTACTAGATACACATCTTTCACAAGATAGATACATTCCTTCACCTTATTATATACATTCATTTACGTTGTTAAATACACTTTTTTTTATCTTACTAGATACATTCCTTGACCTTACTAGATACATTTATTTATCTTTGGATAACATCTCTAAGTGTTATTTTTACATTTACATGGAAAAAGTTCCACAGCAAAATTAAGAGCTCAAATGAAAAGTATGAGAGACACTAATATGAAAATCTCACTGACATACTCCATCTATCGAAAACAACAGGCTCACCATGACATTTTGGCAATTTTAATAGCAAGGTGAATGAACTTATGGAGTAAGGAGTAAGGCTCGTGATTTGGTCAACTTACAAAAAAACATCAGTTTTTCTATGTAATTGGAATACATCAAAGTACAACATCCGAAATAGAAGTGGCTGCATATCTCTTTAGTTATAATTTGTATGATGAGTGAAAAGGAAAAAGCAGGAAGCTATGAAGGTACAAACAAGCA
The DNA here is from genome assembly GCF_048544455.1 of Silene latifolia. Classification (NCBI taxonomy): domain Eukaryota; kingdom Viridiplantae; phylum Streptophyta; class Magnoliopsida; order Caryophyllales; family Caryophyllaceae; genus Silene; species Silene latifolia. The sequence continues at coordinate 309,943,631 of NC_133538.1, read as the reverse complement.
GCTATGGTCATAGTCTCACATATGTGTTCGCCGTTCTAATTTACAGTATATGGCATGCTCATTTAGTGTTATTAGGGATCGCCCGAATCGGAAGCTTCTTATGGATCCGACACCATGAGGTGAGAAAATGATGAAGAAGCTAGGAGAAGGGAAAACAGGATAGTAAAACAAAACAAAATCGGCTAAAATATGTAAGTAAAGCAATATTGAATTTCAGTTCTCTTTTTTCCTTTCCAATGCCATCTTGTTAATTTTTAAATCGAGTTCAATAGAAGCGTGGGATTACCCACATATAGACATATAGCAGTCCAAAACAAGCTGACAGACTTTCGTCCTAATCGAACCCAAACTTCCTAACATTCTTTCACAAAATTAGATACAGTCACTTCAAATCTTCACTGCTTCACTGCTGTCGCTTCTCTCTATGTTTTCACTACATCATCATGTTAATATCCCTCATTCCTTTGCTTCCTTCGGTCTCTCCTTCTCTTCCAAAGCGGAATGTCAGGAGTAGCTTCACAGTGCTTCAGATTCGGATCCTTGCACCCTCTAGTCCATTTCTTGCAGGGAGTAGATGTATCACATACATAGCAATAACACTGCAATATAAAATTACCACTGATTAAACTGGTATTACACATCTACAGCCGAACTTAAAAAAACACTCTGAAAAGATCACACAGTTATTACCAATTTGCAATGAGTTTCATGAGGAGTCTTCTTGAAAGGGTATGTTCCACATAAGTGCCTCGGATGTGGGTAATCCCTACAAGCCGCCTGCACAATCGAAAATTATTGTCACACAGTTATACCTTTACTGACTTCTTGAACCTTGAGCCCATCACTACAAGGAGAGCAGCATATAGCCCCAGGCCAACTAATGAGGCGAACACGGGTCGTTTAGAAAGCTCTGTGTAGACATAGTATAGAAGCAGAGCCGAGAGTTCGCTAGATGCTAGAGACTTGTGGCTACCACTCTTTAAGTAGCCCATCAAACCTCCAAGGCCAACTAGGGCAGCAAAGCCCAAAGTGAATTTCTAGGACATTAAAAGAGCCTTATTCCTTTTGGCATTAGCATCATCTGACCCTTCATCACTTTTGTCGCCATCATTGTCATCACCGCTCCCACCCCCGCCCCCATGTGTACCTCCAATGGCACCGTCGTCACCACTTCTACCAGTAAAGTCGGAATTTATCTCAACTTGTTCTCCTGTTAGCTCAACATCGAGACACAAAAACGTAACAGTCAAAAGTAGATATATACGTTTAGCTAGCTAGATATATTCGTTTAAGTTGCTAGATACATATCTCTAGCTAGCTAGATACACTACTTTAAGTTACTAGATGCATACATCTAGCTAGCTAGATACACTCTTTTTAGTTTCTAGATAAATAACTTTAGCTAGCTAGATACACTACTTTAAATGGAAGAGTATATACCAAAGTGAAATTAATAACTTTCATTTTATTTCCAATTTAATGATAAAGGAATATACGACTGAGAATTAATATGCCACTATCTATACACCCAAAATTAGTCAAACCTAGAGGAATTCAGATTAACCATGACATATGTATCTTTTGCGTGACTGGCAAGATTTTATCAAGTCTTCCACTAGCAATCAGCCTACCAGTATATTGCAAATAAACAGGAGAACGCTAAACCAAAACAAAAGTGACAGATCAAACAGTAACAGCTTAACACCCCCAGTCCAATCTTGCAGTCAACCGATTTAAATGAAATAGAACCACATGCAAGACAATTTGAACAAGGATAATAAAAAATCCAACAGCCTCAGGCCCTCAAAACAGGCTACACAGCCACCACAGTTAATAGGGTAACATGGGTACAAAAGAGAGAAGCAGAGAGGGCACAACTTAACATCATAAATTATCGCAGGCATGAAGTTGAACAACAGCCTTGTTTTGGACCATGGTACTGCTGCTTGGTAGCATAAAGAGGAGAAAAAGACATAAATCAAAAAGTGACCTATACATATGGATGATTTGAAATCGGCAAGCCACTAAAGCTAGCTATACGACTGAGAACTGAAAAATCAAATAATTATACGCTTCTAGCAAACTCAATCAATTTAATAGAACATTCTCAGATGCTCTAACTATACACCACAATAATAGGCTAGTTGACACCAAAACTACAAACAAGGGTGGGTTAAATTAAAGATTTCGATAGCTAAATGATCGGGACGGAGGGAGTAGTTTATTTTGAGACAATGATAGATATTTATGTTCTCCTAAAATCTGTTGTGAAAAGACACGTAAAAAAAATAAGAAAGAAAATTAAGCATTACAAATCAAGGATTATAAAGATTAGTTAATCATTGAAGTTTACATAATTAGTGACTCAATAGAGCAGGAACATATTGCATAATCATATAAACTCATTTACATTAATTCAAACTTAATCCATATACTAATTATTCATTTCATAAGAACTAAAGCCAAACTAAAAGGTGTCGTACGCCTGTACTGATGAAAGATTTTGATCATCAACAAGATAGGCACAATATTGTATTGAAAAATTCATCCACAAGAGGACTAAGAGGATCCTATTCTTATTTTCTTCAATTTAAGAAAAGAGAAATTACTTATATAGGAGTAGATACACATATTACTGTCCCAGATTCAAAAATTAATACTCTAGATACACACATCGATATGTGTATCTGGTAGTATTCATCCATGTATCTAGTAACGTATTTCGTGTATCCAAATACAGTACATACACAAAAATACAAAGTACCACCCCCACCCCCTCACTAACATCACGCTCATGAGTTTTAGAGATTTAAAGAGCGAGAATAATTGTAAAGTTGGTCCAAAAAATTCTATAGTTAATTTGCAAAACATTTCATAGTTGAAAGTAAACAAGTCACTAAGATACTGAAACAATCACTAGTAAACTAAAATGATATATTTAGAAAGATAAGAGCAGTCATGTTAAATGGTTACTTATATTAAATAGTTGCTAATATTGTACCAAAAAAGTTCCATTTCATATTGATCACATGCTATAAATCTAAATAATACATCTACTTGACACAAATATTATACTGAATATAATTTTATTTTAAAAATTTCTTTTATACATGATCGTGCAAGTTTGCACGGGTTTAAGTTAGGGATTATATATCTCTCTGTCAAGAGTCCCCCATCTACATTGAAATGATTTTGGTGGGTCTCTCCAGCTGTGTTTATACAAAACTTTCTGGCTCAATATATTTTGAGGATTTGACTAATATTTAAAGAATACAGATTGATAGAGACCGAATTGTATCCGTATATCTACTGGCCAGAATGGTTCGTCAAAATGGTCGATGAATAATGTTAAAATTAGCAGGTATTCGATCTATGTGATATCCGTTCAGGTAGAGGCAAAAATATCAAATTTAGATCTACATTCAATCTTTAGATAAGTAGTGTGCCAGTGTTATCTAATTTATCTTCCAATCATGTTCATATTGGTTGAACAGCTATTCTTGTCAAAAAACGCAGCGATATAATATTTAGCAGATAACAACCAGAGCAAAACAGATAAAAGTCTCTTCACATTTTTGTAATAAAGTAATGCAATCATATTTTAGAAGCTCAAGCACATAGCTTCTCCATACTGTCAATTTAAGAAAAGAGAAATTACATATATAGCAGTAGATACACATATTACTGTCCCAGATTCACAAATTAATACTCTAGATACACACATCGATATGTGTATCTGGTAGTATTCATCCATGTATCTGGTAACGTATTCATCCATGTATTTATGATTAGCATAATGGACGTATCAAGTGAAAATAACATAAACATATTAGCAATTGGGGAAAAAATTAGCAAATTAGGGTTTGGGGGAATTGGGGAAAAAAGGTGAGAGCATTTACGTAATAAGCTTGTAGTGCTGATGAAGGCTCTATCAGTCATCGTCGGCGGATAGCACCACCTCTGACGTGTGGTGGTGGGGATAGTACTGGATGAGGGAGAGGGAGATGGAAGTCGCGTATGTGAGGTGAAGTTGGCGAATACTCAAATAGTTTATAATTGAAAAGTCAGCGCGTCTATTGTTTTATTTGGGATAGTTCGTACGATAAGTCGATTCGTACTAACTCCCCCCTATATATATATATATATATATATATATATATATATATATATATATATATATATATATATATATATATATATATATATATATATAGAGCAAAGTTCTTCTAAGTCCCTTTTTTTTTTGAGTCCATAAGTCCCTCCCACAACCCTTGGATCATGCATGGTGGAAGGTTGAGATTGAAAGCAAAAAACACACTTAACACTAATTAATTCACTTCTCTCTCTAGTTTTAATAATACATTCACTAATTCATTATCATACACAATTAACACCATATTTTGTCTTATACTTCAAAGTTTATGAAAATTTTGTTAACATTTTTCCTGTTTCGGTTTTTTTCGTTTTTTTTTTCGAGACAAGTTTTCGACTGTTTCGTTTTTTTCGTTTTTTTTTTCGAGACAAGTTTTCGACATTTTAGGATTTTACGAGTGTAATTCTAACGGCAAAAAGTGTAATTTTAAGAAATATTTTCGAGAATTTAGTGTTTTACAAGTTTAACTTCAATCTTTTCCGAGTGATTTTAACGAATAATATTTTGAATTTTTGTCATTTTATCACAAGTTATTGTAATTTAGCATTTTACGAGTGTTATGTTAATGACAAAAAGTGTTATTTTAGTCCAGGTAAGTGTAATTTCAGTCCAATGAGATTGTTATTTTTAGTCAAGGAGAATGTAATTTTAGTCCAGAAAAGTGTAATTTTAGTCCAGAAAAGTATAATTTCAGTCCACTGAGAATGTAATTTTAGTACATTGAGAATGTAACATTAGTCCAATGAGAATATGAGAATATGACCAAGTCCATTGAGAGTATAACATTAGTCCAATAGAGCTAAGTGTAATTCTAACAGAAAATAGTGTAATTCTAACAACAAAAAGTGTAATTCTAACAACAAAAAGTGTAATTTTAGCCGAAAAAAGTGTAATTCTAGCAAAAAAAAGTGTAATTTTAACAGAAAAAAGTGTAATTTTAATGGAGGTAAGTGTGATTTTAACAGAAAAAGGTGTAATTCTAACAACAACAAAAAGTGTAATTTTAGCAGAAAAAGTGTAATTTTAGTCGAAAAAAGTGTTATTCTAGCAGAAAAAAGTATAATTTTAACAGAAAAAAGTGTAATTTTAATGAAGAAAAGTGTAATTATAACAGAAAAAAGTGTAATTCTAACAACAAAAAGTCTAATTTTAGAAGAAAAAGTGTAATTTTAGCCGAAAAAAGTGTTATTCTATCAGAAAAAAGTGTAATTCCAAGGATAAAAAGTGTAATTTTAGCAGAAGAAGTGTAATTCTAACAGAAAAAAGTGTAATTTTAATGGAAAAAAGTATAATTTTAACAGAAAAAAGTGTAATTTTAATAGAAAAAAGTGTAATTTAAATATGAAAATAATGAAAATATGAAAAATACTCACACTAAAAATGAAAAAACAAATTAAAGGTCTAAAAAAAATAACAAGACGATATTTTAAATATATCTAAAATTAAAATCAACAAATTATATGAGAACTATTTATTAGATCTAAGACTAGAATAAAGAAACTCACAAAATATAAACAAGATCTAAAATTTTTCATAACTAGATCTATAAAGAATAAAGGAAAAATATAAAGAGAAAATCTGAAAATCTAAAAGAAAAGAGAGAAAAAAAACGAAAAGTAGATCTCAAACAAAAAAGCGAAAAAAAACGAAAAGTAGATCTCAAACAAAAAAAAAAACAATTATCGTCTGTATAAGAGTATAAGACGCACAAGACGCACTACGGAGTATAAGACGCACAAACAAAAGTGTATTAATGATTGTGCCATGGTTTATTTTTTATTTTGCCAAAACCTCAGATCTACTCCCTCCTCCCTCACTCTCGCGCGCCGCCACCTACAACCGCCCATCACCGGACCTTGTCCCTCAAGGACACCAGTCACGCACACCAACACCACCGCCACCGCCCTCGCCATCGTCTATTAGTAGATCTAGGTTATTTTTTTGAACTTTGGAGGAGACGGGTGGTGGTGTTTGATGTTTGTTGTTGGTGGTGGCGGCGGAATTGGAGGAGGTTGTTGGCGGTGGTTGTTATTGTTCGTGGTGGTGGTTAAAAAAACATGGGTGTTTGGCGTGGTGGGAGGTGCAGATCTTAGTTGGTGGCGGAGAGAAAGGAGGGTGGTCAGGGGCGCGGGGATGAGATCAACAATGGTGGTGGTTGTGGGGCTGTCGTTGTGGTCGGTCAGTGTGAGGGTCACGGGAGGTGGTTTCGGTTGTGGTGGCGAGGGGAGGTGATGAGTGGTGGTTGTGGTCTTTGGTGAGGGGATGTGGTGTCGGTTGCAGTGGTGAAGGGAGGTGGCCGTAGGGGGGCTGGATGAGTGTGGTGGCTGGTGGCGGTGAGGCAAGGGGAGGAGAGGAAGTTATTTGTAGGTTATTGGCGGCGGGAAGGGAAACAGTGGCAGCGGGGTGGGAGGTGGTGGTACCGGTGGGTTGGGTTGGAGAGAAAAGGGGGGAAATTTTTTGATTTTTTTGTTTTTGAATTTGTTTGGTTTTTTAGAGAGGAGAGGTTTTTGAGAGATAAAAAATGAGTGAAATTATGAGATATGAGAGAGAAGTGGTGTTTGGAAAAGTATATATATTAAATTAGTAGTTAATTAGGAAGAGTTAGTGATTAATTAGTATAGGTAGTGAGAGAGTGGGTTTAATGAGCTTTAATCCCTCCTTTTTGCTTTCAATCTCAACCCTCCATCTTCCTCATCCAATGGCTCTAAAGGGAATTTATGGACTCAAATGTAAGAGGTGGACTCTCTTGATATATAGTGTAAAGATCCACATAATATATATATATATATATATATATATATATATATATATATATATATATATATATATATATATATATATATATATATATATATATATATATATATATATATATATATATATATGTTCAGTGTAATTCCGAGCAAGTTTGTTTACCACCCGCGCTTGTAAGATGACGTCTTTGGTTGAATCTTCCTCGCCTTGATTGTTCTCCTCGGCCTCTCCTGCAACAATGAGCGAACTGAGGGCTTGGCTTTGTACCAAGCGTACTCACTCCGACGCTCAAGTCAGTAAACTCGAATGGACTAAGTTGTATGTTACTTGGCTAAGTATGTGTTGTAGAGAGATAAGGAAGGTGTTACCAGGATGAACAAAGTGATTCTTAGGTTAAATTGTGGATCCCCTACTCAATGAGAGTAGAGGAGTATTTATAGACTTTCACCTTTTGTCACGTAGTGGCCAAGTGACCAAGTGGCTAGCAGGGAAAGATCGATCTACCCTCGGCCGAGGACCCATGGCGGTAAGCCGACAGCCCTGTTGGCTCACCGCCGAGGGGTCTCGGATATGAGTTCGCGGATGTGTGCCCCTACTGTCTAGTTGTCTCGGCCCGGGACCTAGACAGCTGCGTCGGTTAGGGTCATGTCTAGGTCGTTGACTTGTTGTGGATATCCTTGACCTTGCTCAATGTGTTGACTTGGTCGGACGGACGCAGAGAATATGCCCCATCAATTTGCCCCCAGCGTAGTCTATGCCGTGGTATGGACTCCGATGTATGTTGAGCGTATATTCTGCGTAAGAAACGAATTTTAAATCCCCGGCTTCTTCTCCCTCGGCTTACTTTCGTGCACAGGCCGTACCATATCCCCCCTCCACATGGATGTGTAATGGACATCAAATGTGGAAGAGAAAATGGCGGTGGCTGGTGGACCCGAGGTTGTCAAGAAGGCTGAGACCGAGGTCGGGGCTACCAAGGAAGCTCCTGGTTCGTCCACCAAGGGCGATCTTTGCTAACCCCACCGATGGCGGGCAGCAACAGGCATAGGGAGACGGGCGGTCGTCACCGGGCTCACCCGGCATCTCGGATAGCTTTAGCTGTTCGGGGGCCAATTATTAGGCCTTTTCTCCCTGCCATCTTTTGGCGCTTCAAATTACAAGTCTGTAACCTTTTGCTTTCTTTTTTCCTGTATTTCGTAACACTTTGGTAGGTAGAGTTTTGGCTTATCCCTATGGGGACGGCCGTCGTCTGTATTCTCCTTGCAATTATGTCCAATGAAGTTTTGCTTTTTGGCCTTCGGCCTTGGCCGGGGTTTTGATCACCGCTCTTCACTTATCTTCTTGCGTTATTTAATTGAGTGCTTCTTTTTACCTTCGGCCGGGCCGAGGTGGTTTAGAATGCGTATCTCAACTGCGTTTAACGTCTTAAGCTCGGTCTTAATTTGCCGAGGGCAAGTCGCGTTTTACTCGTCTCTTCCCGGTCTTAATTTGCCGGGGGCAACGGAGTTTACGTTTTGACTGCTGTTGCACACATGTTAGCATATTGGCTCGTTCCCCCGTCACTCTTGGTCTTAATTAGCCGAGGTGATCAAGGTTTTGGCTCTATCCGCTGTGTACATATGTGGAGATGTGGGCTCGTTTCCCCGTTGCTCCCGGCTTAAAGCTGGGGTAATCGAGGTTTTTGGCCTATCTGCTTCTTGGCGTGGCTGCCGTGGCGTCTACCACTTGGAGTGACTGCTGCGGCGTCTACCTCTTAGGGTGACTGCCGTAGCGTCTACTTCTTGGGGTGACTGCGACGGCGCCTGCTTCTTGATAGTGACTGCCGTGGCGTCTACCACTTGGAGTGACTGTTGCGGCGTCTACCTCTTAGGGTGACTGCCGTAGCGTCTACTTCTTGGGGTGACTGCGACGGTGCCTGCTTCTTGATAGTGACTATGGGGGGAAATGAACACTTTGATGGAAAACTTGGGACCATTCTTCATTAGAAATAACATGCGTCGGGGTGCCCACAGTTGTTTCGGGCACCTCCGCCGCTATACAAGATTTTTCCGAGATTGCCCGTCCCAATGGTGTGTTAAAGGCGCACCCTCCATGTCTGTCAGCCGGTGTGTCTTGAGAGAGCGTCGGACCTGTGAGTGTACTGTATCTGGAAAGACTCTAATCTGGCGGTGTCGGCTTTTATCCTTTCCAGGTATCTTCCCATCCCATCGTCTCGGGCCTTATACTCTTCCCTGACTTGGTTGGCCACCAATAGTGAGCATGTTTTTACCACCGTCTCGTAATCGGACCCGTTGTTTGAGGCCGAGGAGATAAGTTTCAAGGGGTGCTTAGACACGTTCCCGCTTGGGCCGGTGATAAGGATGCCGGCTCCCGAGCCGTTCATTTGTAGGGGGCCCGTCAAGGTGTTATTTCCCATATGCCGGGATGTGGTTCTTCTTGGTCGGTCGGGGTTCCTCCAACCATGCCGACGTTGGTATTCATCGGGTCTTCCTCCCGCCGCAAGGATGGGCTCTTCCCCTTCTCTCGATTGTTTTGCCACTTTGAGGGATTACATGTTGCACCCTCTGGCGGATATCTGGGTGTTGACCACCTCGTCCTTCTCGTTCTTGGAGACGAGCTTATGCGCTTCCCCCCGGTCCGAGACATACATCAGTGTCAGGGCCCGGATGGACATCACTGCGTCTGCCTCGCTCAGAGTGACTCGGCCTATGAGGACGTTGTAGGCGGACGAGCCGTCAATGACCACGAACTCCGATAGGACATTCTTGGCCGCATTCCCCTCGCCGAACATGACCGGCAACCTGATCGATCCCAGGGGTACCAGGCGGCCGGAGAAAGCTATACAAATGATTGGTGCAAGGGCTCAAGTCTTCGATCTTGGTAAGTCCTAGGAAGCATTCCCTGAACATAATGTTCGTGTAGGCGCCTGTGTCAATTAGGCACCTCTTGATCAGGTGATTGGATATGTCCAAGTGGACTACTAGTGGGTCGCTGTGCGGGGCGATGACTCCCCCGTAGTCCTTCTTCCCAATGGTCATATCGGGGATGTTGGAAGTGGTGCCCGCTGTCTTGGGCACAAAGTTGATGGCTTGATACAACTCGTTTAAATGCCGTTTGTGCCCATGAGCGGACCCACCGTTCTCGTTGCCCCCGATGACAACATGGATTACACCCATCCGTTCAAAGACGGATTTCTTATTCGAGCCGCCGGCATCAGTCTTTTGATCTTTGGCAACATACTTGCCGAGGCTCCCCTTCCGGATAAGCTCTTCAATGGCATTTTTCAGATGCTGCGTGATCGTCGATATGGTGACCGGTGTGGCCGTGGTATTCACAGTACTGACTCGTGTCACCGTCTCCCTTTGGTTTGGGGGGCCTTTCCCACTTCTGGCCCTCGCTCTTGCTCAGGGCGAAGACCTCGGCGGCGGGCACGACTAGGGGGGTGTGCTCGTTGTACTGCTTCGGGTAGTATGTTCCCGACCTCCCCCCGGCGCCCGCCGAGTTCTGCTTCCTGACAGATTTGTCAGGCCGTGACCTATTATAGTCACGGCGTCCTTCGTCCAGGTTGTCCTCCCGGCGGCTCTTTCTTTCCGAGTGTCCGGCTTCGAGCCTACCCGAGTTTTGTGGTAGTCCTCTACTTTTATGGTCGATCGGCCATTTTCCTGGCGGACTCCAGGTTCAGGCCGCCGCACTTAATGAGCTCCTTTTTTAGGTCCCCTCTTGGGAGGCCTTTCATCAGTGCGAAGGCCGCCAGCTCGCTGTTCAGCTCACGGATCTGCTGAACCTTGGCGTCGAACCTCTTCACGTAACTCCGGAGAGATTCGCCTCCCTCCTGTTTGATAGTCAGGAGGTCCGATGTCTCGACGGCTCTCCTCTTGTTGCAAGAGTACTGGGCCAGGAAAGTGTCCTTTAGGTCGGCGTAACAGTATACCGACCCGTCGGGTAGCCCCTTGTACCAACTTTGCGCCATCCCATGCAGTGTTGTTGGGAAGACTCGGCACCAAACCTCGTCGGGTTGCTCCCATACCGACATGTGAGACTCGTAGGCCTCAACGTGGTCGGTTGGGTCGCCTTCCCCTTTGTATGCTATGGGTGGCAACTTTAGCTTAGTCGGCACCGGGGTATCCAGGATGTAGGCGCTGAGAGGCTGTCTGACCGTGTGTCGAACGATACGCGGCGATCGACTCCTCGCACCCCTAGTCCGGCTCCTCCCCCCGTGGCGGGAGGGGCTTTTTCTCCGACTCTGGTGAGTCGGACTCCTTCCCCGACTCCGGTGAGTCGGGCTTCTTCCCCGACTCTGGTAAGTCGGGCTTCTTCTCCGACTTAGATAAGTCGGACTTCTTTCACTCCTCTGGGGAATGCCTCGTCGGCGCTGCGGCGACGGCGTCCTCCCGTGAGTGCGGGAAGGGCTTAGGTCCGCCACTAGCGCTCCGGGCTCCTCCGGCGTCTTGACAGGGCCAGCTTCTTCCAGTGCTTCGTTCAAGTCTCTTGGAGTCACATTATGGGCCCTGGTCTCCTGGACGGGTTCCGCCGCTCTTGTCGGTGTGACAGTGTGAGCCGGCGCACTACTTATTAGTTCCAGAAGCAGCCTCAGTTTTGCTGCTTCGACCACATGTCCCATGATGGTGATCTGGTCGGTGGGTAGCGGCGTATCTGGCATTATTGGCATCCCGTATTCCGGCTGAATTACTAGGCCGGTGGAGGGCTGCGCAACACCAGAATTGTGGACGGTATCATCTTGGTAGGGTTCGGTTTCGTCAGTTACGAATACCTCTTGTTGTTTCGACATCTTCTTAGCTTTTTGGGTGGGTTTTTTGTTTGGGAATGAATGTGACTAGCTTCTAGTATCTATTCCCCACAGACGGCGCCAATTGTTCCGGGTGTAATTCCAGAGCAAGTTTGTTTACCACCCGCGCTTGTAAGATGACGTCTTTGGTTGAATCTTCCTCGCCTTGATTGTTCTCCTCGGCCTCTCCTGCAACAATGAGCGAACTGAGGGCTTGGCTTTGTGCCAAGCGTACTCACTCCGACGCTCAAGTCGATAACTCGAATGGACTAAGTTGTATGTTACTTGGCTAAGTATGTGTTGTAGAGAGATAAGGAAGGTGTTACCAGATGAACAGTGATTCTTAGGTTAAATTGTGGATCCCCTACTCAATGAGAGTAGAGGAGTATTTATAGACTTTCACCTTTTGTCACGTAGTGGCCAAGTGGCCAAGTGGCTAGCAGGTGGAAAGACTGATCTACCCTCGGCCGAGGGACCCATGGCAGGCCGACGGGCCCTGTTGGCTCACCGCCGAGGGGTCTCGGATATGAGTTCGCGGATGTGTGCCCATTTTGTGTCTAGTTGTCTCAGCCGGGACCTAGACAGGCTGCGTCGGTTAGGCTGTCTAGGTCGTTGACTTGTTGTGGATATCCTTGACCTTGCTCAATGTGTTGACTTGGTCAGCGGACGCAGAATATGCCCCATCAATATATATTACATATATGGATTAAATCAAATCGAAATAGTTATGGAATATTATATTTTTTTGGAAATCTAGCTTGATCTATTTACTTTTAATAGTTTCCAAAATATAACATACTTATATTATATTTGTGTATGTTGAATAATTAACATCTTTATACGAATTAATACCATAAGCGAGACATGTTTATTTTAAGGAAATCACCATATTCTAGTGTTCTCTAAATTTATATTTCAACCAAAACTATATAATATTTACATTGAAGTCCCTTGGTCAGGTCTATAACACCGCGCTATCAATCAAAATTATATAGTATAATTACATTGAAATCCCTTGGTTTCCGGATTATATATATAGTATTGATTGATTACACAATACAAGAAGTGTGCCAAATGAATCCATTGACGGTATTACAACAGTAGGTGGATTATACATCTGATATATTACCACCAATTCTATAGTTTCTGAGCATTATAATAAGATTTTTGAGTTTTGTTTTAAAAATTATGAGTTTTACTATAAAGTTTCTGAGTTTATTCAATTAAACATTAAGTTCTAAAAAGTTACAATAAAACTCAAAAATATTACATATAAATTTAGTAAAATTTGAGTTTTGATGAAAAAAAATTAAAATCTAATTTATAAATTTCAATAAGCTCAAAAAAAAAATATACGTATGCTCAAAAACAAATAAAGTTTGAAGTAATAAACTCAAAAAATATACATATATGCTCAAAAATAAAAAAAATTAGAGGTAATACACCGATGTATTTTCTTTTTTCTCGTATTACAATGAGTACAATTAACGAACATTTTACATGAGTTCTATATATTCGATGACATTCTTGATATGCCCGGTACTCCAGTAAATTAACACTATTTTTTGTCAATGTCACATCTATTTGTCTTCCATAAGGTTTATTTAGCCCGCTAGTACGCGAAGGAAATGGTCGATCATCTAAACATAATGAATAAAAACAAAGATGCATTTTCCTGCTTTGTTCACTGACCAAGATAAACATGTTAATCGTCTCCTCGGACTCTTCCTCTTGCACATAGCTTCTTAGTGAACCAGATAATAAAGAGCAAAGCATGTCCAAGCAGCAATAGTATCATCACTGTTATGTGCGGAAGCGTGTTGAGACGATATAATAACAATAGCAAAATAAAGAACACAAGAATTTACGTGGTTCACTATTAATTTGATAGCTACCTCCACAAGGGCCAGGGAAATATTTCACTATGTAGGGAGAGAATTACAGATTACAAAAGACGAGCTCTCAAACTTGCCCCACCAAGTTTTCTACCTTTCTCTCTTAATTAACCTAGAAAATAGTCGGGTCTTTATATAGTATTATTCCACCCAAAACTATATACCTAAACTAATTAGGAAATTAAACAAAATCTTACCTAAAAACTAAACAAAGGAATAACACGTACAATGACCAAAAACTAGTTCTATTAGGAAGGTGGGGGGACCCACTATTTTCCTAAAAGAATGTCATGCTTCACGTAAGCACAAGGGCAGGAAATACATGCTGAACACAACGGTGTTTACGACCCGCAAATAACTCCGCACAACTTAAAACATTAATTGACTTAGTTCCTTAGTTTATTTTTACTCCATCCTTTAATCTCACTCTCATATACCCAAACCGAACACGACTCGGACGAGTCATATTCTAACAATCTCCACCTTAACTTGGACAGTCGGATCTACGAACAACTTCTAGTCAACTGAGCCCTCCACCATAGTCACACTATGATGGCCGATACCAGTCTCAAACCATGAGACACCGTGCTAGCTCCACCTTAGCCAATATGAGCTACACTATAGCCAGAACCTGACCCACGCCGGAGTCTAATGCCTACGCTGAGGCATGGATGCCCCCGTCGGGGCTTCTTACCTGTGCTCGCGCCGGAGCACTCACACCCTCGCCGTGGTGATCCTGCGCCCTCACCGGGACGCGCTAGCTAACTGGTTACTCCCCATAAAATCACCTCTCAACCCAACTTCTTCTGGCTTAGAGTTATTGCTCAAGACAAAATAGCTACCTTTTAGTATACAAGGCTCGAAATTTCCAAACCTTATCATACCACTCCGCAACAGAAAGAATCTTTGTTGTTCTTCTTGACGATCTGTTTTATCAACCCGGCCTTTAGGAGTATCCCCTAACTCCACCTTCCCGTTGACACAAGCATCCTCAACACAAGACGAACTCTTCAATCAGGTTGTTGAACTTCTTCTTGTTGATCCTGATCCATCGACCACTAGAGCCTCGGCAAGCTCCACCTCACCTTCGACATCATCAACTATCAAACCAGAAGCAAGATTCAACCCCTCTAGACCAACATGCCTAGTATGACTCACCTCTACATTACCACAATGTTTAGAAGGTGACATCCCTCTAGTCAATGCCTTACCTTGTAAAATATACAAGTTACCTGCACTTGACTTCACACCACGAAGCAACTCCCATGGACCCTTGCACACACTCAATACTTCACCTTTTCCTTGAAATCGAAAACCCCTCCTGTCTAACATTCCAAGAGAAATAAGATTACTCTTAAGTTGTGGAACATGCCTTACACCCTTGAGATATCTAACCTTTCCATCATGCATTAAAAACTTTACAAAGCCTACTCCAACAGCCTCACAAATCGCTCCATCACCCATGGTAACAGTGCTCCTATGATGACTATATGTTAGAAACATCCCTCGTTTAGAACACATGTGAGATGTGCATCCACTATCAAGAACCCATCTATCACCTAGATGCTTCTTTTCTTGGACCACCAATGCTAGATCATCCTCAGAGTCATAATCACTTTTTGATTATTGTGCAGCTGCAAAAGAAGCAAAATTTCCCTTCTTTGGCTTAGGACATTCTAACTTCCAATGACCCTTTTCCCCACAGTTATGGCAATAATCACTAGAACTTGGTCCCTTTGACTTAGGCCTATAAGACTTCTTCTTTTTCCCTCCAGTCTGAACCGTTTCCTTTTCAGCTTTAGCAACCAATCCCAAAGCTTGCTTATCTACCACAACATTAGTTGCCTTATGGCGTAACTCCCTAGTGTGAAACGACGACTTCAACTCCTCTAGGGTCAAAGTTTCCTTACCTACCACAACTGACTCTACAAAGTTCTCATATGATAACGGTAAAGAAACTAACAAAATAAGAGCAGCATCCTCATCTTCTATCTTAACATCTAAATTATGTGGATCTAGTAAAATAAAGTTAAGCTTATCTAGATGATCCGGAAGTGACATACCTTCTTGCATTCTGAGGCCAAACAAACGTTGTTTCAATAATAATTTATTGGCGAGTGTTTTAGTCATATAAAGACTCTCCAATTTTGCCCACAAGCCAGCTGCAGTTTCCTCACTTGCAACTTCTGTAATAACGTCATCTGCCAGACATAACAAGATTGTAGCATGAGCCCTTTCCTCCATTGTTACCAACTCATGATCCTCGCTCACCGTGATCGACGACTCGGACTCGCCACTCGCCCGCCCCGGTAGTCTTTGTCACCTTTGTGGAGAAACCCGGCGTCAACGGTCTCCAGATACACTGCTGCTTAAGCAAAACCCTCATCTTTATTTGCCATAGTCCAAAATTATTCCTTCCCGTAAATCTGTCAATATTTGTAGCTAACTGTTGTGCCATCATCTCTCCCAGATCAAATAATCTAGCTCAGATGCCAATTGTTATGCGCGGAAGCGTGTTGATATGATATAATAACAATAGCAAAATAAAGAACACAAGAATTTACGTGGTTTACTATCAATTTGATAGCTACGTCCACAAGGGCCAGTGAAATATTTTACTATGTAGGGAGAGAATTACCAAAAGACGAGCTCTCAAACTTGCCTCACCAAGTTTTCTACCTTTCTCTCTTAATTAACCTAGAATATAGTCGGGTCTTTATATAGTATTATTCCACCCAAAACTATATACCTTAACTAATTAGGAAATTAAACAAAATCTTACCTAAAAACTAAACAAAGGAATAACACGTACAATGACCAAAAACTAGTTCCATTAGGAAGGTGGGGGGACCCACTATTTTCCTAAAAGAATGTCATGCTTCACGTAAGCACAATGGCAGGAAATACATGCTGAACACAACGGTGTTTACGACCCGCAAATAACTCCGCACAACTCAAACAATAATTGACTTAGTTCCTTAGTTTATTTTTGCTCCATCCTTTAATCTCACTCTTATATACCCAAACCGAACACGACTCGAACGAGTCATATTCTAACAATCACTATAACCCAAACATTAACTGAAGCTACAATGGCTTGCCAAATTGTACGGTCCGGTTTACTAGACGCTAGAAAGTTAACTGCGATAACATAAGAAAATGTTGTCGCTGTGACCGTAATCCACATTATCACCATCAACATCCCTACGAATAGTCGCTTGCACAGAAGTTCACTTTATCAGTAGTAGGATGATAAGACGGGTTTATTACGCTATATAAGTGTCGATTTATGTGAATGATTGGTAGAGAGCGTCGATTATTGGAGGTTTAAGAGAACAAATTATTATTTTATAACTTGGCTTGTGTTTTGGGGATTCGTTGGTGAAATTATGGATTTGATTAGTAATTTTAGATCAATTCCACAATATGGTACAAGGTTGATCCTTTGGGCTCAACAAGGACGAAAGAACGAGACGATGATAAAAGATTAGAGGTTGGAATCTAACTTGGACTTGTGAATTGACTAATGGGCTAAAGAAATCAAAAGAAACAAGCAACCAACATGTGCACATGGGTTTGTCCCTACTTGGACCAACATACAAATTGTTGGGAGTGCAAAGATCAAAGACGAGGAGCATGGAGTAATTTGGAGCAGTAACTCATGCGACCCGTAGAAGATACCGCATGGGTCGCCCGTGGAAGTGCACTCCAAAGTAGATTTTTGTGCGTAGTTGTTTTCCAAATTTCAGCTACTTTTGGATATTAGTTATTATTATTGTTAGGTTAAGTACGTACTCTAAACTGTTATTCATTCGAGTTGTACTTTTGGGGAGACCTCAAGAACCCTATTATTATTCTAGATCTATTATGAGGAACTAATTCCTCCCTCTTGGTTCAAGACATTGAAGCTCTTAATATTCAGTTGTGAGTTTGAAAGTTCTAATCTTTGTCTTGACTATTGTTAATTGCTTCGTTCTCTATCTTATGAATGTTGTCTTATTATTTCTAGGTGCGCAACTAGTTGTCTAATTCATCGTTCTATTGTTATTAGAGTTAATTGAATAGGATTTATTAATTACTCTATATTTGTAACAACTAGGGATTAATATTGAACGAGATTCGTTAATATTGATACTTAGAAGCGATTAACATATATCGAAAGTACAACTGGATTGTATGTGCTATTTATTCCTTGTCGAATTATATTTTCATATTGCTGCTGTTAGATTAAACGTTGAACTGGATTGTTAAGGTTGTTTAATAGTTAGGGCTAGTTAAGAATGGGATACGTTTTAATTAGCTAATCAATACATATATATAAAACAGAAACTTTTCGAGCGATATTAGAGAGTCCAATTTTTTTAGAAATCCTATAATTTAAAGAAAAATTTAATAAATCATTCTAATAAGAGTAGATTTCTAAAAAAAAATATTAAATTTATAAAATTATCCTAATAAGACTAGATTTCTTAAAAAAACAAATTTTATTTAATTTTATATCCTAATATAAGTAGATTAAATTTATTAAATCACACACATATATGTAGATTTCAGTGATTATAAATTTATATGTAATTATGAATAACAACTTATCATTTTATCTTAAGTTGACAATGAACTAAAATGTCATTCAATGTATCCTAATAAAAGTAGATTTATAAAAAATAAATAAAAAATAAAAAATTATCCTTATAAAAGTAAATTTCTTAAGAACAAAGCAAATTTTATTTAATTTTATCCTAATATAAGTAGAAAACAAATTTCATTTAATTTTATCATTATATAAGTAGATTAAATTTATTAAATCGCACGCATATATATATATATATATATATATATATATATATATATATAGAGGAAGGATCAACTAAGGTCCATTATATATTTGAGTCCATAAGGTCTTTTGTGAGCCATTGGATGGAGGGAGATGGAGGGATGAGATGAACCCACCAAAAGTCATTATACAAGCAAATTAACACACTTTACTAATCCACCCTAATTAACCACTAATTTACTATATATTTGTTTTCTACCCACCTATTTCTCTCTCATCTCACACATTTCACTCTTCTCTTCTCTCAAAAAAAAAACCCAAAAAATCCAAATAAATAAAAAACCCAAAAAATCCAAATAAATAAAAAAAACCCAAAAAATCCAAATAAATAAAAAAAACCCAAAAATTCCAAATAAATAAAAAAAACCCAAAAAATCCAAATAAATAAAATTCATTTCTCTCTTCCTCATTCACCACCACCCACCACTATCCCACCCGACACCACCCACCGCCCACATCCACCGCCACCTCCACCACCGCCGTTGGTAATTATATAAACTCGTTTTTTTTTTTTTTTTTTTTTTTTTTTTTTTTTTTCCAGATTTTGCGTCTCGGTTTATTTTCGTCACTTTTTTTTTTTTTTTTTTTTTTTTTTTTTTTTTCGATTTTGTGTTAAATTAGTTGTTTGGGGTCGGTTTATTCTATTTCTTAATTTTTGTTAGTTTTTGTTGTTATTTATTCTTTTCAAATCTATTCTTATTATACGTTTTTTAAATAAAAATTTCGGGTTTTAAATATCGTTTTTTTTGGTGATGTACTTTTTTTCAACTAAGATCTACTAAAATATTGACTAAAATTATACAAATAAGGACTAAAGCTATACAAAAATTAACTAAAGTTATACAAAAATGAACCAAAGTCATACAAAAATAGACCAAAGTTATACAAAAAAAGACTAAAGTTATACAAAAATTGGACTAAAGTTATACAAAAAATTGGACTAAAGTTATACAAAAATTGGACTAAAGTTATACAAAAATGAACCAAAGTTATTCAAAAATCGACCAGAGTTATACAAAAATGCACCAAAGTTATACAAAAATTGGACTAAAGTCATACAACAATGGACTAAAGTTATACAAAAAATTGGACTAAAGTTATACAAAAATGAACCAAAGTTATACAAAAATGAACCAAAGTTATACAAAAATGGACCCGAGTTATACAAAAATGCGAAGTTATACAAAAAATTGGACTAAAGTTATACAAAAATGAACCAAAAGTTATACAAAAATGAACCAAAGTTATACAAAAATGCACTAGAGTTATACAAAAATGCACTAGAGTTATACAAAAGTTAGTCCATTTTTGTATAACTTTGTGCATTTTTGTATAACTCAGTGCATTTTTGTATAACTCAGTGCATTTTTGTATAACTACAGTTCATTTTTGTATAACTTTGGTTCATTTTTTGTATAACTTTAGTCCAATTTTTTGTATAACTCATTTGCATTTTTGTATAACTCTGGTCCATTTTTGTATAACTTTGGTTCATTTTTGTATAACTTTGGTTCATTTTTGTATAACTTTAGTCCAATTTTTTGTATAACTTTTGTCCATTGTTGTATGACTTTAGTCCAATTTTTGTATAACTTTGGTGCATTTTTGTATAACTTTAGTCCATTGTTGTATCACTTTAGTCCAATTTTTGTATAACTTTAGTCTTTTTTTGTATAACTTTGGTCTATTTTTGTATAACTCCAGTCTTTTTTTGTATAACTTTAGCCCATATTTGTATAACTTTAGTCCATTTTTGTACAACTTTGGTCCATTTTTGTATAACTTTGGTTCATTTTTGTATAACTTTGGTTCATTTTTGTATAACTCTGGTTCATTTTTGTATAACTTTAGTCCAATTTTTTGTATAACTTAAGTCCAATTTTTGTATAACTTTAGTCTTTTTTTGTATAACTTTGGTCATAAAATGTATAACTTTAGTCATAAAATGTATAACTTTAGTCATAAAATGTATAACTTTAGTCGTAAATAGTAAAAAAATCAAACAATAAATATGAAAAATATGAAAAAAAAAAAATAATAACAAAAACCAAAAAAACTCATAATAACAAAAACAAAAAACCAAATAACAATAATAAAACCAAAAAACCAACAACCCAACCAAACCCGAAATCTAAAATAAACCAAATAACAATAAAAAAAACCAAATTTAAATATCGTGTGTATAACTCTAATGCACGCAGTGTATAACTTTAATAGACAAGATGTATAACTTTAGTCCAAAAAATCAAATAACAATAACAAAACCAAATAACAATAACAAAATAAAAAAAAATAACAAAAACAAAAAACAAAAAACAAAAACAAAACAAAAAAGTAAATGTGCAAAATAACAACAAACAAAAAAAGAATGAGAAATGAAAAAAGCGTCCCTCACGAAATTGTACATCTTTATCTCGAATGACAACAACGACCACCATTTTTTTGTTGTACACAATGACCACCATTTTTTTGTTAAATGAGAAAATCATCATCACCACCATTTTTTTAAAAAAATAAAAGAAAAAGCAAGGTGGAGAGCAACATCAAATAAGAACAAAGAACCACATAAATAAAATCACCTCAGCCAACAACAACCAACAACAACAAGAACCATATAAATTTTTCGATCCAAAAATAAAAAGAAAAGGAGAGGATAGGGATGCGGTGCTTGTCGTCCGTCGCGGTGTGGTGGGGTGGTGCCGTGGTGGTGTGGTGTAGTGTGGTGGAGGAGGGGCTGTTTTGGTTTTTTTTTTGTTGTTGTTTTAGTTTGGTGCGGTGTGGTGCGGTGTGGTGGAGTGTGGTGGAGTCGGGATTGGTTGGTGGTGTTGGCGGGTCAGTGGTGTGTGGCGGGTTGTGGGTCGGGTGTGGTGTGTGGTGGGGCGGTGGTGGGTCGGGTGTGGTGTTTGGAGGAGGGGTTATTTTGGTTTTTTTTTTTTGTTTTTTAGTTTGGGTTTTTTTATCAACTGGTTTTTTTTTTTTGTTTAGAGAGGGTGGGAAGAAAATGAGAGAGAAAGAGTGAATGTGAGAAATGAGAGAGGATGAGTGAATGAGGAAGTGAGTTGGGAGATTAGAATGGTGGTAGAGTTGTACACAATTAGCCAGAGTTATACACAATTAGGGAAGGAGATTAGGGAGGGAGATTTGTAGCCCTCCATTGAGATGTAATCTCATCCCTCCATCCCTTCCATCCAAAGGCCCTTATAAGGACTTAGGGCCTTATATGATAGGAGGACCTTATAAGAACCCTTCTCTATATATATATATATATATATATATATATATATATATATATATATATATATATAGTTTAATGAGTATAAAGTTATAAGTAATGGTAACTTTAACTTCTTTTTCTATCTTAAGTTGAAAATTAACTAAAGTGTTATAGGAGGCATTATTTGTGATATTGGCATAGTGTTTTTCCAATGAATTTCTTTTGTAGGAGAAAATAATATATGGAGAGGATTTGTATGATTAACAATATTGAAAACACCTTTAAATTTTGAGTTTCTAAAACGTTTATTTGACTACTCTACGTTGTTTTAAGTTAAGACTGGTAAAGCAAGGACCAGTTGTTGTATCAATAGGACCCACATTATCATTATCATATACGGATTATACTATAAAATGCAATTGTTCCTTCAAAGTACCAAATATGTATTGATGAAACAAGTGTGTAAATGAGTAATAATGTATGCCGACAATTGTTCTTATTTAGAGTCTACAAAAATGAGTATTAGCTTGAAATAATCGTATATCTAGGTTATAGGTACAAGATTCATGTTAATAATTACATACTAAAGTTTAGTTCATTTAAAAAATTACACAAATTCTCAATTAAGATGGACACTATCCATCTTAAACTTAAAACGGGTCAAATATATACCAAATCACATGATAAATTGCTTAGAAAATGTCAAATTTTTTGTCTTTAATACCACTATGTGGTAGTCTTTGACCCGTTTTAAGATTTAAGACGGATATTCCATCTTAAACAAGACGTACTTTTTCAATCTTAAATATTCCGTAAGTAATCATACGGTGACACAAATTTTTATCTGGTCTTGAACTACTATAATATGATGGCTTGAGCTTCAAAATTAATTTTCACTAGAACGTCCAAAGAAAATCAAATAGTTACCTTATCTAAGCAATAAAAAATTAGAGTATACTTAGTGTAAGATAATAGTTTATTCATTCCATTTTTGTTGTTTTATTTTCATTTTGAAAAATTTAAGAAATATAGGTGATATTACTACTCTATCCCTTAATTAAGAAAAAAGGGAGAGAATGTCATCTTAATAGAATGAGTAAAAGTATAAGATTAGGGGTAATATTAATAGTCCATCGATTTTATCATTATCAGGAGATGGTTGATTTGGGATAAATTTTGAAGAAAAAAGGTCAATAAAAATAGAATGAGTGGATTATTTAATGCTCCGAATGAGACTATAGTGACGTTTATGTGCATAACATCCCACTTTTGCCGACCATTTTCAAGTTATGTTAGCAAATCCAATATCTGCAAACTACTTAAACATAAATGACAGTATAAAACTATAAATAAATACCCCGTATATGAGTTTTG
This sequence comes from Silene latifolia, assembly GCF_048544455.1. Lineage (NCBI taxonomy): Eukaryota > Viridiplantae > Streptophyta > Magnoliopsida > Caryophyllales > Caryophyllaceae > Silene > Silene latifolia. Next base: position 309,920,621 of record NC_133538.1, on the reverse strand, counting down.
GGTAGAGGTTGATCTGATCCTACTACTAAGTCAGGACTTATTACTACTACGTATATAATTTAGTTTAAGTGGACTATAATACAAATTTGACTCCTGATTCTATAAATAATCTTTTATTACATTATTGATGTATACCAATAAGGTAATTATATTAGTGCATTGAAATAGTATACCAAATGCACAGGTTAAACTTAAAATTTCGAAAGATAAACTATTAAGTACGATGTATATAATAGAAGAGGAGAACCAGAGTGAGTTCTAATGTTTAAAAGAATTGATACGATTCGATAACTTTCGGCCAACCTTAAATTGTAACCGAAAATAATATATTCAGCAAGTCACTGAAAAAAAATCAGCATTTGGCAGGGTATAACAAAATTTTGGTAAATAATTAAGATAGTAGGGGAAAAAAAATGTTTAAATACGAAGTACTTTAGTTTATTGGAAACGAGAGAAATGTTTAATAATTTTTGACAAAAAACGCTTATAAAAGCAAAGTCAAAATCAAAACCAATTAGACATTGTATATTTTATAAAAAAAAAAATGGGCATATAGCCAAACAGAGCTGTATATGATGGTGGTAAACATTATTAGTAGATTAATACAGAGAAACATATGTATATACTCCATAATTGTGATGAATATAATAAATAAGCAATTGATTCATAATAAATGTTAACATTTATCGTAAATATAAGAATAGTTAGCACTATAATAAGAGAAAATCACTTTTATTAGAAAGCAAACTCTATTAAAAGTGTTCAATTATATCAGTGCATTTGTTTTGGTTGGAGTGAATGTAAATGACGATTTATTAGGCCGGTATTAAATTGTACATCGTGTCAACTATGTGCGTTAAGACATATATAAAGCTAATATTTACATCTTTATAACTCTTGAGGCAGTTATGGTTTCCACCATCGTTCATGCCCCTTCTCCATATGACATCCTTGTTTTTAAATGAGTCATTTTTTACTTTCATTATGCGCGAATTTGACTAGGTATTTGAGTTGGACTCGGCAAGACGAAATTTGCTCTTGAAAATTTCACAATAAAGTGCATACACAATGAAGTTAATATGAATCATATTGCCAGTTAACTAATCCTATAACCAATTTTTTTAATAAAACTAATATAGATCTAATCGGATTTACAAGTAATACCTACTATCTATCCTAAACTCTTAAAAATTAAACATTTACTCCCTCCCTGGTCAATAGTTTACACTATCCCTTTTTGAGTGTTTCAGTCAATAGTTTACGTTTCTGTTTTGGGTATGTTTTATACTCTCCACTTTATCTTTTAAAAATATAAAATCAATTCCCCTCTTTTTGTACCTTGGTCTTTATGTATATATTTCCTCCGTCCCGATCAATAATTATCTATTACTTTTGCCACAAAGATTAAGGAAATAAATATGAGTGAATTTGGACTACATTCACATGAGCTACAAAAGGTTGCCAAAAATGGAAATATAGATAACTATTCAATGATACACCCAAAAATGGAAATAGATAACTATTGACCGTGACGGAGAGAGTATATGGAGCATATGTAAACATTTTATTGAGACAAATGGAGTATTTAGTTATTGGAGTAGTTAGTTATTCTCTAAGATATAAAGATACATCTATATAATAGACATGCAACTTTAATGACTCATATCTTCATAGATGTACACGGGGATAATGATGGGTTCTCAGATACAAAAATATATTTCGTGTTTAACTGGAGACAATATCCATTGAGGTCATGCTACGTGTGACGATCCGCACACTTGAACCCTTAGATTTATTTTATGCTTATGTAATTTCATTTCCCTTGTACATTTGTAGTAAGTATTTTCTTAGTAGTTTTAGAATAGGTTTCCATAAATAGGTATATCGCTATTCTGAACTAAACTTGTAAATTCAATGTCTCCTGCTACCAGGATGTAATAATCAAATTTCCCTCTTTAGGGAGTACTAGTGAATGAAAATCTACTTCCTACCTTGTGCCTTCGTATTGCTTGTTGTTGCTTTGTTGTGAACGACTCTTAGCCTTCACTTTACTAACAAGCCGTGTTTGTGGGATCGACACTAGAATCCTGACTCACACCCCCGAGACCGATTACGAGTGCCTAGTGCCTGACAAACACTAGAGCCTAACGCTCTCATTGCATCCTGTCGTGTGTTGCCGAGACCCGAGTAACATGCTAGTGAGCGATCCATCACTAGTTCGAAGATCCTTGTCGCTTGCATCTTGCCTTGAGACGGGCAAGGGTGCGCGCCACGGTCCGGCAAAAGTAGCGGACCGTGACATTTGGTATCAGAGCCCGGTCTTCGGACGGGCGTCTGCGAGCCGCATTTGTTTATCGAGATCGAGAAAATGGGCGAAACAATCGAGGACCGAGTGTATGCCTTAGAGGACACAATCGATGTCAAGCTTCCCAAACTCGAGGACATCGTTATGCGGATGGCCGCGAGCCTCGAGGAGTTGCAAAAGACGGTTTGTGACCTTGAGACGAAGGTGGACGGGATGGATACCCGCATCCAAGCGATCAGTGGTGCGATCCCCGACGATCGGGAGGAAGAGATCAATCATCTGCATCGAAAGGTCGAGATGTTAGAGAACACTTGCGCCACGCTCGTGAAAGCGGTGGCCAATGACGGGAAATCTGTGGGGAGCCATAAGGTGAAGGCACCTCCACCTCGTGCCTACGATGGGGCGAGGGATTCGAAAGCGGTGGATAACTTTATCTTCGATATGGAGCAATACTTCCGAGTAAGTGGGCTCGACGAAGACGCGGAAGTTGTCACGGCAAGCATGTATCTAGTCGACGATGCCAAGATGTGGTGGAGGGCTAGGTACAAGGAAATCGATGCGGGCACGATTACGGTGACATCGTGGTCCGACTTCAAGAGGATCTTGAAGGACCACTTCTACCCCGAGAACACGGAGTTTGTTGCTCGGAAGAAGTTGAAGGAAATCAAGCACACCAAATCAATCCGGGAATATGTGAGGGAATTCTCAGCGTGCATGCTCGAGATTACCGAAATGTCCGAGACGGACCGGACATTCGAATTCATTGATGGGTTGAAGAGGTGGGCACAACAGGAGGTCATGAGGCAGAATCCCAAAACTCTGTCTTCGGCCATATCGGCTGCGGAGCGCCTGCTCGACTTTCACGGGGAGCGAGAGGCACCAAGAGTTGTGGCACCAACGGGGAATACTGGTGTGTCACAGAGTGGGTACAATGGACAAAGGCCACAAAATAGCACCACTTCAGTTGGGAACAGTCGGTTCCGCTCGCAGGGAAGTCAAGCTCAATCGGCGAGCACTACGAGCTCGCCCTCAAGCTCGTCTTCGAAGGCGGGAAACTCAACTGCTTCTACTACGAAGAGACAATTTGCGTGTTTTGTGTGCAAAGGTCCTCACAAGATGGCCGAATGTCCGAGCAAAGCGGAGTTCAATGCCATGTTCAAGAACATGCCGAAGGGGGCTCAAGAACGTCTTGATGGGGCGTTGGCCGACTATCACCAAGAGTGTAACGAAGACTCGAGTGATGGTGAAGACTAACCACGGATGGGCTCACTTCAAAGGATCAGCGCGATGGGGAAGTACGAAGATTCCTCCGCCACGAAATCCAACGGGCTCATGTACGTGGACTTGATGGTGAATGGGAAGCAAGCACGAGCCTTGATCGACTCGGGCGCCTCCCATAACTTTGTTACGAAAGAGGAAGCGGATCAGTTGGGGCTAGTTCTGCGGGATGCTAACAGCTGCCTGAAGCCGGTCAATGGGAAAATGAGACGCGTCCAAGGAGTGGCTAAGAAGGTCGCGGTCCAAGTGGGTGAGTGGGCAGGGGAGCTCGACTTCACCACCGTTCCGCTAGATGACTTCAAGTTAGTAGTCGGGATGCAGTTCTTTCAGAAAGCATTGGTAGTATTAAAACCAAGTGACGGATCGATGCTACTAATGGGGTCTATCGTAGTGAATACGGTAGACGGCGACGAAGACAAGGGGCAGCATCGAATTTCGGCTATGAGGGTGATACCGACGCCGAAACAAGGGATGCGACCTTGGAGAATGCCTAAAGGTTTGGTGGAGCCGAGGGCGAACAAGACCCAGGCTAACTACGATGCTAAGTGGACTGGGAGACGAAAGAAGAGTCTACCCCCTCACCGAGGAGTAGACAATGAGGGCCGAGATGCCCAAAGAAGTAGGCCTCATACCATCAGGGGGCCGCGTCGATGTGATGAATCGACGTCCTGGTTTGCGGGTCAGTCGACCCAAGAGAGAAGGCCCCATACCATCAGGGGGCCGCGCCGAAATGCTGATTCGGCGTCCTGAAGATCTCACATTCCCTTGAATGCAGGTGCTGAAGTGACGAGAGACAAGGTGAAGGTCCGTTGGGGCCAGTACTTGAAGGAATCCCGAGAGAGGTCTTTTCAAGCAACGGCAAAGGGGACTTTCCCGAGAGACAAGGAGCACGTGGTGGACTTGGAGAACATGATGTTCAGCAGCTTCTATGTCAAGGAACTCCAGCCTATCCTTAAGGGGACGAAGAGGCCAGTCATTATTTGGGACGAAGCGCACATTCAAGCCGAGTTGTACAAGCCAATCCCCAACACTGCATGGACAGTCAGAGCTCACCGAGGATGTCTCACCGAAGCACCATTCAAGATTTTTTGTGTTGCCAAGGGCGGCAACAGATTAGGTGGGGGAGAGTGTGACGATCCGCACACTTAAACCCTTAGATTTATTTTATGCTTATGTAATTTCATTTCCCTTGTACATTTGTAGTAAGTATTTTCTTAGTTGTTTTAGAATAGGTTTCCATAAATAGGTGTATCGCTATTCTGAACTAAACTTGTAAATTCAATGTCTCCTGCTACCAGGATGTAATAATCAAATTTCCCTCTTTAGGGAGTACTAGTGAATGAAAATCTACTTCCTACCTTGTGCCTTCGTATTGCTTGTTGTTGCTTTGTTGTGAACGACTCTTAGCCTTCACTTTACTAACAAGCCGTGTTTGTGGGATCGACACTAGGATCCCGACTCACACCCCCGAGACCGATTACGAGTGCCTAGTGCCTGACAAACACTAGAGCCTAATGCTCTCGTTGCATCCTGTCGTGTGTTGCCGAGACCCCAGTAACGTGCTAGTGAGCGATCTATCACTAGTTCGAAGATCCTTGTCGCTTGCATCTTGCCTTGAGACGGGCAAGGGTGCGCGCCACGGTCCGGCAAAAGTAGCGGACCATGACACTACGCCATGACGATAAATAGAGGCAAGAGGCAGTCACTTAATCATGTTGAAATTTATATGAACTCACAGATTTTAGTCATGGTTAGCTTTAAGTAACAACGTAAAAAAACAACACCACCAAGGGATGAATGCTCTACATTGATGACAGGGAACAAGTATACCAATGCCACACGAAAGATATTGTTTACATGAAGTTCATAGGAAATAATCAGTCTTAATTGTAAATTATGAAAACAATTCTATTGGTTAAAGATATAACAAATTCTCCAAACATGCCACATATATGATCGAGATACCTGTTGTTTTGCATACCCTCATTCAGCTTTTACACCGGCTTATGCTTACATAGTCTAATATATGGGTAGATATTGTAGGTTAATCTAATTTGCGAAGCACATAAAGGTTAGCTTCAATTATCACATGTTTATTTTGGTAGAATTAAACCACATTTGGCAATACCGTTTTATGTTAACTAAAAACTGATGGTGCGTACAACAATAAAAATAGGTAACTACATAATTGAATAATACAATTGTCTCTTTGGATGTTATACAGCTGATATAATTAATACCAAAGAGAGTGACTTTTACATTACAGGGACTGAAGATCCAGCAGTAATCAACTAAATCAACCAGAATTTTTGTGCGTTCCAATTTTTAACATATTTGGATTTTTTTTATATTTAGTTTAGTTGATGATGCGTAAAGCGGAGCGGAAGACTTAATTGTGAATTCAAGTGAGGCGAGAGATCCGAATGCACTAGGTGCAACCCGACCAAATCGTTTCACTTGAGGTGAATAATGAAGGATATTTGCTTTAAGGTAGATGCGTATAGGCGGAAGCGTTTGTCATTTTGTTTGTTTTTGTGTTTTCTTTTGTGCAAGAATAAAGGGATATTTGTTTCGACATCTTGTGAAGAGATCGAACCAATGGGATATTTGCTTCAAGATCAATAATGACCTCGAAAACAATGGAATATTTGCTATCGTTAGACCTATAACGATAACAATAGGGGAATTACTCGAAAATGCGTCAAGTAATTCAACTCAAACTTCGAAACGCGTCCTTGGTTTAAGGAAATACTCGAAACTCGCCGATCTTTAAGAGAAACTGAGAAAGCCTCTCAAATTTCAATTCCATTTTCTTAAAACATGCCTGCTTACAAATGAGGAATTTCGGTCCTTATATAGGCCGAAATCCTTGGCCTCCAAGGCTACAATATAATGTTTTGCATGATTTCCTAGGTGCATGAATACTAGCCTTGACTAAGAAGAAAACTATGTTAGACTTTGAAAAGAATTAGGCTATACTTTGAAGAAAACTAGGCATTATATAAAAACTAGAATGTAGAAAATTAGGTGGTTCATTGAACCAAACCCACGGTTCCCACACAGGTTCGATGCACCTCCTCCACGGCCTTTCACGGTCTAAGGGGTTTCTTTGCGGATTTCGGATCCCTGAGTCGAGATCACGCATCAGTTGACTTCTGCTACCAAACATAGCAATGTAAACCAACGTTTACAATATGTTCTTCAACAAATTCTTGGAACATTCAACATGCACATTGTTAAAGATAATCCTAATTGGAGCCCCGTGCATCGCACGGGCTTTCCAACTAGTCTTAAGGATAATTGGAATATCATCATTCACGATAAGGTAGTCAAGATAATTAATTAGAATCGTCTTATAATGATCAATTGGTATTAAGTTGCGGATTTGTGCTTGACCCAAGATCTTTAAATCTCTGAATTTGCTCATCTTTATTATTTGCTTAGTATTAGTTCTCTAGTTAATCAAACAAATCATAATCCCCCCTAAACTGGTTACTTTACTCTTTACTCTTTACTCTTAGACACGTTAATTAATTTAGTCCTTCCTTGTGGGTTCGACCCCTACTTTCGCTATATTACTGTTTTAGTAGTTTAGTAAGTAAGTGGTTATAAATTTACATTTGATAGGCATACGACTTTCAACCCGTCATAGGATGACACTCAGGGACGACAGTAATCCTATTGTGTTCACTACTAGTAGCAATTGATATTCTCCTATTCCTATTTCAGCCTCATAAAAGAGCAACTTGGGATTGTTGGCTTGTTTTATTGTGGCATCGGCCATTATGGCTGTGCCTGCGAGGTGACCGTCGCTGTCTTGCCACGTTCCTCCTGGAGGACTAATCCCGATTGCGAAAGCAATGATTCATATCAAGGATGCGACCACCATTAGCCCATTTCGGTTGTCATCCAATCTTTGTTTGTGTTTGCGTTGAGGCTATAGTGCTTCCCTTGCTTTCATAGCTCGTGCCTGTCTTAAGGCACAGTAGATTGACTTGTCACTAGTGTTGGGGTATTTGATACAAATAATATAAAAGGCAAAATGCAAGACACAATATTATTGTTGTGCAATTAACTACAACCCAACTTTGTATTATTATTTGCTCTTTAACAATAATAAAATTAATCCTCCAACATTTAGATACCAGATAAGATTTCAATATATGATTAACCTCAGGATATTAAGCATATACACTCACTCTTTATCCAACATAGCTAATGACCTTTATATGTATGGTACTAAGTCTAACTTACCTAGTAACATTAAGACCCATTAACATCATCCTAAATCTAACTCCTTAAATTACTCTTATTTACATCTAACATAAAGTATCATCTCGTCTTAATGCAACTAATTAAATTCATATTCATACAACTTAAGGATTACATATCATGTTGGGGTTACTTTCTCAACAAACCTCTCTTTAAGCCCAACATTATTTTTCAACTGGTCAACCATCCAGTCGATCAATCCAACCTTAACTAGGAAGCACCTCCCCTTGAACTAACCCATCTTCACCTTATCTTCCATCAAATGTGAATAAGTTAGTTTAATTTCTTCTACCATTAAAAATCACCTTGTAATGATACAACCCAATCCCTCTAATCTACCTACCAAGATTAGATTTCTATTAATGTTTGGTATGCATCTCATATCACCAAACTTTCTAACTTAACCATCATGAAGTTTTACCTTCACTTAGAGGTGATCATGGGCCGGGCCGGGTCAGGCCAAATGTTTGGGGCTTATTTAGCAATCCTAAACTCGGCCTTTATGGGTTAAATTGGCTTGTGGGACTAAATGGGTTATTTTGGGCCCTAAAATATAATAAAGACAATCGCGGCCATTTTAATATACTTAATCATGTACTAATAGATAAAGTATTATTTATGTTATGCAAACATCATTTTTAAATCTTAATAAATATGCATGAGTTTGTAAATAATTGTTTATAATTTTAACGCTACTTTAACAAACTTTTTAAGAAAACGTATTCCTCAATTAAATAATGTGGGCTGGGCTAGACTAAAATTTCAGCCAATCGCTTGGCGTAAACCCGGTCCAAAAATACTTTGGGCCTTTTTGGGTTGGCCTATGGGCTTGTTTGGGCCAAAATAAAAGGCCCAAGTCCTTCAAAAAAGCATGATGAGCCGAGCCGGACCAATGGGTTTGGGCCATTTGATCGCCTCTACCTTCACCTCACCAATCCCCCTCAATCTTCGTCTTCTTATCACCATTTGGCAAATTAACCATCTTATCTTCACATTCTTCATAAGAAGAAAACCATTCTCTTGTTCCACATATGTGATAGGAAATGCCTGAGTCTAACATCAAACTCTTATTAGGTTTCTTTTTCCCATGAACTATGAAGAGCTCACCATCATCAACTTCTGCCATAGCTCCAACCCCACTAGCACGAGCCTTTTTCAACTCTTTCAAATCTTCTTTTACTTTAGGACACATAGTTTGTATATGACCTAACTCACTGCAATAGAAGCAATTGATATTGGGATTACGCTTTTTCCAACTGCCCTTCTTCTTTCGCTGATATTCACGCACAAAAGCTCCTCCATTACTTGAGGATCCACCACCTCTTTGCTTCATCAACTTCGGACTCAATCAAACCTACAATGGTCTTATCTAAGGCCAATGTTGTCTTACCCACAAGTAAATTAGTAATTACCGTGTTATACTTGTAACACCCCCACTTACCAAGGAGTCTTAATAAGACCTTCCCTAGTAAGTAAGGGCATCACCATCTCGGTTACCCGAGGTAAAGTATATCAAATTGGCAATAAAAGAACAATTAAAGCTTTATTAATACAAACTCGTTAAACTGTTACAAGTCCAAACCATACACTATCTACAACGGAAGGTACAAAAGAACTAAAGTGAGACTATTTGATCTAAGCGATCCCAATGCCGACACGCTCCCTCCATGGATACCAGCTAAGCTCCCAGCTATCAACACACCTGATAAGACTATGTGCTCACCATGTGCCGGCAATATCCAATGAATCACCGCAGACACACAACAGAAAGAAACATAAGACACACACATATACATATGGTCAGTCAACTATACAATCAATAATAAACTACAGTAAACAATCCATCCAATACAAACAAATCCTGTAACAATCATCAATATCCACTCTAACACAAGTGTCTGAACCGCAGCCCGGATACGACTACACCCCGCAGTGAGTAGTTCTGCTAGGTCATCCATCGCAACAGGTAACCCACTCTGCAAGTGGTAGACTGCAGCCATGCCACCTAAAGCCCCGCTCATCACAACGAGCGAACCCAGATCATTAATGTGCACATACCCCTTGTGACGGAAGCCACAAGGAGCGAACATGGGGGTGAAGACCATCTCGGGACAATGGCTTCACAATTATCCTAACAATACCAACAATAATACAATACCAAAAACATAACTATGATACCATATCAATGTACTTCACAACATCACCACACCACTTACAATTCACCATATAGAAGACTAAGTAGGGAAACCCTACCTTTAGCGATTCTCGCGCAAGACCAATCATCACATATGTACAAGGGATACCGTCACCGACACCAACAGACAACGGTATAACCCTATTACAACCCACTATAATCACAACCTAAAACGCAGGTGGTGATGACGACTTACCTGACTCGATTGACCGACGACAGGGTCACGTCCCGACTCGCACATCTCGCTCACATGATGGTCTTCTAGGTGGAGGATTTAGGGGTGATAAGATGAGGAGAGGAAAAGAGAGAGAGAGTGAGAGAGGTTCTAATTTTAGGTTTTAGAAAAGAAAAGAAAAGAAAAGAAAAGAAATGATTTGAGTCGCATCCACCGCGTAACATTATATTGCGCTGACACTAGGCCACTCGGTCGAGTAATGAACGTAGTCGACCGAGTACACTGCACTCGGCGACACTCGGCCTAGTGACCCTTACTAGGTCGAGTTTTCAGTCTCAAATAAAATCTAACTCCCTCTTTATCCCCTACCAAAGGTCTTACAAGGTCAAGGGTTGGTCAACGGGTCCTTAATAGGGTGGTTATTACAGTCTTTCCTCCTTAAAAAGGAACTTCGTCCTCGAAGTTTGCCCCAGACATCCAACGAAAAAGAAAAAGAATAACTCTAAAAGACGCGCGACACCAAGTGCAACTCACAAGATCGCGACCAAGTTTATAACGCACTACCATACGATTAATGTATCACTTCCAACATATCGTAACTCCAACAGCATGCCAGTTCAAACCACTTATTCACCATGTGAACACACTTACATCACCAGACACCTCGCACCATTACCTATAATCACCTCTTAACTACAACAATTAGTAACACTTAATAAAACATCTAATCACATGTTTGCTAGAAATTAAACACAGTGATTTCTTTAATATCAAGGAAAAGTTGATTATCAACATGGAACAATTAGTAACAGCAGAATGCAGAGCAATTAATAACACAACATCTATTAAGTCAACAGAATTGGAACTGAACATCCACCGGTTTTGACCACAATTGATGTGTATAAGTGCAAGTATTGTGTGACACGTGATATAAATCCTATTATATTCGTATGTAAATTCTCACAAAGCAGAGTCAAGATAACCCAACGTGCCATCACTGTCTTATCCACACCTCATGACTTCTCACACAACACAAAGTATCACAATCACGGAATCAGGACATAAGAGTCCCAAAGGAGTCCACCATAAACAAGGCAACATGAGTCACATAGCAATACACTCGGTCGAGTGTCAAGGGTACTCGGCCGAATGGTCACTACTCGGTCGAGTATTCGGTCGAGTACGTCGATACTCGGTCGAGTACCAGCGATGCTCGGTTAGTGTAGGGTACTTGGCCGAGTGAACAACAGTACTCGGTCGAGTACTCTACAAGCAGAATGCAAACAAAGGCAATTTAAGTGTCCAAATTCCTCGTGTACCTGCATTACTTAACACCTTACTATCAAAATCACATAGTCCCACTATCTCAAACGCACACACAAATCTAAATTATTCAACATCAAATAAATCTTAGCCTTATGGCCGATTATAATCCGAGCAAATAAGTAACACAAGTTTGAAAACAACCAAATAAATCCTCATTAAGTTCAATAAAATAACAAAAACATGATGAAGCAACAACTCATGGCTTTGCACCTATGTCCTCATCCATCCGCTCCTCATCACCTTCACCAAGCGTCCCTGCTCCATCACCTTCTCCCGCGAAGGCTCCACCTCCCATCCATCTACTCTTGGAGTCAAGCTGGCTTCCATAGTTAGCACCCTAAGGACTTGCTAGGCAACCATACTCATAGCTAGTCGGAGCTCCCCACGTAGCCATATCCACTTCATAACTATGGAAGACCACGTTATCATCTCCTACTCCTCTCCACCACACCGGCTAACCAAGATTAGTTCCCACGTTCTGGAGGTGCGCCATCTCATGCATGTTCCTCAAGACCAAGGCGTTACAACCTCTTCATGAGATGACTCACCTGCATCCTAGGGTAAGCGACTGTCGGGTAGGCCGGGTACTGGTACTGGTACTGGTAGGGAGGAACAAAGGGTACCTCGGCCTCAACCTCTCTAGTTCGCCTAACTCCCCTAGTCTCACGAGGAGGTTAAGTCACTCTCTTTCGGCGGTGAGGCAACACTGGCTCGAGCATGTCCTCAAGGATGTGATCAGGAATGAGGTAAAGTCTGGGGTGAAAGTTCAGGATCCCCACTCTCCAGGTCAAACTCCTCTAAGTGCTCAGTCTCCAGAAGGTTAGCCGCATCCGGTAATATTATCCATCTAGTCCCCCTCACTCTCCACGCTAGCGTCCCATCATCTAACTCTCTCAACCACTTCGTATGAAGCAAGTAGTACTTGTTGATGGTAGGGACTCCCTTAAACAAGGCCTGAAGGTCGGTAACAGGCTCAAAGTTGGCTAGCCTCTAAGGCAAGCGGGTCACTATGACACCACAACTAAGGTGATGGTGTCTAGAGTGGGCCATGGGAGCTAGACTAGCACATACTAGAGCTAGAGTGTTGAAGTAGAAACGCTTCCCTCGGGTCAGGTTGAGGTAGGATACTAACAACATTACTTCATATGAGTTCACATCACTCCTCCCGTACAAGAGACATGTCATTATCCTCATAAATATACGAAGAGACACATGTAGTACATCATTGATGAGCATAGCACTCACACTAGGTACGCGTCGGCCTGTGAACAAAGGAAGAAAACGGGCTGCCCCACTCTCGGTTTCCACATCCTCTAAGTACCCCTCCTTACCCTTTTCCAAGTTCAAGTGGTCAGTCAACTCATCCAGGGTCAAGTCAAAGTAGGTGTTCATAAGACGAAAATTAAGGGTTTCCTCAGCAGCATTATACTTATATGAACTCATAAATTCTAAGGTCAGAAAAGTATAGGACTGTAATACCCCGTATTTTATTATCTTGGTCAAAGGCTAGTCAACGGTAAATGGGTAAATATATTTTATAAATATATATTTTATATTGTTTATACGAATGAAGTATGAGACGGAATAATAAAATAATAATAATAATAATTATTATAAGATGGTAATGATAATAATGAAAATAATAATAAGTTATAATGATAATAATAATATATAATACGATACGCGTATACGTATACATATATACTCCACCTCACCTAATATACTCCACCCTTATCTACCCATCAACTTATCCACCCAAAATCCCACAAAATCCACCAAAAACATAAGAGAAGAGAGAAGAGAGAGAAGGAAGAGAAAAAGGAGATTTTGTCCCTCCGCCTCAAGATCGTAAGGTAAAACCGTCTTAAACTTGTTTATATATTATTTAATTTATACCATTGACCCGCCTTGACCCCGACTCATCTCTGACCGTCTTTGACCACCCCTTTGACCACCAAAAATCGGGTTTGACCGAGCCTTTATATGGGTTTTGTTGTTGTGCGACCGTCTTAAGACGGATTTTTGCCTAGGTTGTTGTTTCTGTTTTAGGGAGACTTTTGGAGGTTATTGTTGTGGGTAGAGTGGGTATCACGGTGGTGGTCTTGGGTGGTGGTTAGGATGGTCGTAGATGGTGGAAAATGGGTGTCAAAGCTGGTTGTGCGGGCAGTTTTTTGTGTGTTGTTTTGTGTTGTGTTGGTGATTGTTGTTGTTGTCGTTGATGTTGCTACTGTTGCTGGTGGCAACTACCGGCATGGTTACCGTGGTTGGACCTATCATGGTCAGGGTGCCACGGTGGTGGTGATGGCAGTCTTGGTGGTTTGTGTGTGTGGTGCAGGTTTGTGTATTGTGTCGGTGTCGTGGTTGTCGTGTCTTGTTGTTGTTGTTGTTGTCACGATGTTAGGGCTGGCTGTGGACCATCATGGCTGGTGGTGGTGATCCACGGTGGCAGCGGGGCATGGTGTTTCTCGGGGCTAGGAGTGAGTTCGGGTTTGAGTATGAGTTGGGTTTTTGAATAGCTTTAAGACGGGTTTTTATTTAATTGATTGAATTCGTACTTAATTTAATTAGATTAGCTAGTAATTATATATAATTATCGTAATTAGGTGCCGACTCTATGGAGGAGCATATTTGTATCCGGTTGCATTATTGTTTAGCGGGATTTGCTAAAAGGTAGGTTAATCCTACTCAGTTTTAATATATGTTTGAATGGTCATGTGAGTCGTATTTTAATAGTCATTGCATTATAACATGATATTGGTTAAGAAGATTGGATGAGTCGGTAATTGGCATATTGTGTGGCATCTTGCATTTATTGTACTTGTCATGTATATTGGATAATATGACGGTTGTGACTGTTGGTTGTTGTTGAAAGGCGGTTGGGAGACCGTCTTCCGCTTGAGTCGCCTCTTGGAGCTTTCCACTCCAAGAGGGATATGCACATTAATGACTTGAGTTTGGTGGGATTCGTTTGGTTGAGACACGACGTCTTGCAGGGGATCCGGTTGGCTTTCGGACCCGGTACGTCTGGGCATGTCCCGGTACCTATTGTGGTTGTTGGTATGTCTGGGCGTGTCCCGGTACCAGTGTGGTTGTCGGTATGTCTGGGCGTGTCCCGGTACCGTGGTGGTTGTGGTTACGTCTTTGCGTATCTCGATACTGGAGTGGTGGTTGTTTGATAGCAGTTCATTCATGTTATAGTCATGTTGTATACTCCGACACTTTGAGTTGTGTCACACTTTATTTATTTATTGAAACTGACGTTTGTGTATCTGTGTAATTGTCACCTATTTCCGGGGTGGCCTGTATCGATCCATATGATATTTCCGATCATATGAGCAGCAAGTTATGTACAAGTTTTGCTTGTTGACGTGATCGGGATTTGGGCCGCGCCTTGGACTCGGAGTCGAGTAGCATAGCATAGATGACATAGATGGTAGTCGACTTGTAATTTGTATAGTTTACATTTATCATTAGTTTATGGTTTGTAATCACTAAACTTGTTATTTATAATAAATGTTTCTTGATTGTATATCTGATTTACCACCTCGGGAAACCGAGATACTAACATCTCCCAATTACCTTGGCCGGGTAAGAAGGGGGTGTTACAAAGTGGTATCAGAGCGACGATTTTAGAACATAAACCAATGAACCAAAATGAATCTAGAAGTTTCTAATAAAATGAACCCGACATGAGTACAATAGGAGGTCGGTTTTGGGTGAGTAGTATCCCTCATTTCACAACTAGATCCTATTGTTTCGGTTGGTCACTACGTGGGTGGTTATGAGTCAGGAAACGTGGAGTGAAATGATGCATGATTATGCTTGTGTTATAGCTTTGTTGAACATCTTGCATGATATAGAGGTTGTGTGGTAAATGATAACATGTGATAGTTGAAATGATGGAATTGTAATGTCTACTTGAGTGAGATATATGTGATGTGAGTAGAGGATTGTTTCATACGAAATGCATTCATTTGTATCAGTGTTGCCTGATTGAGTATGATGAGTTTTGAAGCCGTAAATGCATAGTTGATAGGATTCGTACATGATGTAGTTATTCATTTGGTACATGTTAATATGTGAAGATTGGATGAAAAAAAAGTAATGTGTATAACATGTTTTGAAAGTGGTTATTACGAGTTAGTGTGTGAGGGGCACTAGCCCCATCCTTTGGCATGTTAATACCGCATTTGTACTTGGATTTCACTAGTGCCATAGTAGAGTGTGATTTGTATTAGTTGCTAGTAAAGTAGTCGCTAGTATAAGAATAGTAATTCCTTAGTCGAAAATTGCAAACCATAGAGAGGCACCCAACCGAGTGCGAGCTAGTACTCGACCGAGTACCAGTCACTCGACCAAGTGAACCCTACCACTTGATCGAGTGGACCAAAATATAGAAACTTGAAAATTTATAGAAGTGAGTCACTCGATCGAGTGGAGAGGGCACTCGACCGAGTGGACTCAGCACTGGACCGAGTGCAAATTTCTGGGCTGTAAAATTCGCAAAATCTGTGTTATTGCCTTATTTTATTTTACCTCTTTATTCTTTCGTCATTTAAAATTATTTTTAAAAATTCCATTGTTGATGCTTGTTGTTCGGATTCAAGTTTTCTGCTTCATTTATTCCTTAACTTGGCTAGTTTCATCATATAAGTGATGTCTTCTTTTCTCTTATTTCTTTTCTAATTTGGATTTTGTTTAAATCTACGCTAATTCCTTCAAATTTTGTCAATTAATTGTATGCCTTGTTTAATTAATGATATTAATCACCTTTTATACAATTTATGATGTCAAGTGTAAAATTTGATGTTGAATTTTGCCCGAAAATTTTATGAATCCGAAAATATGTATTATCGAGTAAATAATTGATTTGGTGGCTGCTTCATGGTTGATTGTTTAACAAGGACTAAAGTTTGGGTGTTATTGCTTACTCTTGTCTTATGTTTGAAATCTTGTCTTGAAAAATTTTTCCCAAAAATTTTAAAACTTTAAGGTTCATGCGTAAGTTTTGATTTTCGTGTTTAAAAACTTAGCTTAGTTGACTAATGAGGCTCAAGAACCTTGTCACGCTTAAGTTTTGATTTTTCTTTGTTGCTAACGGTATGTATAATCGTGAATCAAAATTCCATTTTAAGATGTTGCCCAAAATCTTTTAAAATTTTCTGTTAAAACGAATGATTTCGAATCTTGCACTCAAAACACGATTTAATTATTTTTCTTAGTACTTGTTGATGTTACAATGTGTCGCACTAACCAAGGATTTTTGCCTTACAAATGTTTCAAGTTTTGGCATGTATGTTAGTTATACCGACAAATCCGATTTTTATACCCCATTTTTGTCTAATTATGTCATAAAGATTCAAATGTTGTTTAATGATGTCAAGCATGGTCTACAAATTTGAAAATCTTGTCTCGGAGTTTTCTTGATTTAATTGAGTAACAAAACTTCAATTTTGTTAACAATGTTATGTATTGTCTTAAGTCGGGAATTCCTCCTTAAAACCTTGGCCAAATTTTGATTCCTTCTTTTATCTTAAACTTAGCTTAATGGTGTTTGAAGGCAATAATCCTTATGAGTATCACTATAATAACATGGTTTAAATCAAAATTTTCGTTTTAAAAGTGGACCAAATTCTTTTTGAGATTTCATGGGTACATCACTCAATTTTGATTTTTATGTTTGAAACATGGATGAATCGCCTCCTAGTGCCCAACCTTTGTTAATGGTGAGATGTGTGGAAAATTATAGTGTTGATGCTCAAATTTTGATTTGTGTGCTTAATACTTGGTTTTTATTGTGCCGTAAGCTTACAATTTTGTTAATAATGTGATTGATACGTGCATTTTATATAGTCTTTTTAGGCCTTTTTATGCACGTATTTCTATGTTATTATCGTAGTTTATTGCTACGAAATGCCCCGAATATGCTACTTTGGTGTATTTTGTCTTAATTGCAGGAATGGACCATAAAGTAGTAGATTCAAGCCTAAAACATGTCCCTACGCATGCATTTAGGAGATGAGCTGAGTCGGAGCTTGGAAAGTGCTATTTTGAGATGCGCATTGGAGTAAGGAAGTTAGGCGAGCCAAGAGAGTGCTTCAATTTGCTAGTTCCTGCTTGTAAGAGCCATATCTCGAGTTCTACAACAGTTATTAAGGTGATTCCAGTTTGAGGTGAAAGATTATCCTCTTAGCTTTCCAACGCCACCAACCACGCCTTATTTGTCCAAGTAACGAAGAAATGGCAGCCGTTTGAAGTTCAGTGCGAAGCGGAATTACGCGTTGAGAAGTGCTCGATCGAGAACTACTTCTATTCGATCGAGAGCCACCTATTCTGGATCGAGTGATTAAAGGGAAAGAAGTCCTCGATCGAGAGGAATTGTTCTCGATCGAGAGGAATGCCAAGGAATATCACTCGATCGAGTGCTTTAGTTAGTCGATCGAGTGGACTTTGCTACGGGTTGGGCTTTTTAGCTCTAATTCCGTCATTAGGTTTAATCCTAATCCTATTTTCTTATAAATAGGAAGTCAGTTTGTCATTATAAACTCTGCTCTCTCGACACTTTTGCTACAATGCTTGATTCTTTGTTACTCTGTTCTTATTTCCTGATCCTTAATTTCGATAATTTCTTCTCTCTTTTTATTTAATGTTTATTATTCCCTCTCCCTATTTATTTATTGTACTTATTTATTCCATGTCTAGCTAAATCCCCTTAGTATGTTAGGATTAGGGAAGCCGTGGTAGCGATGCTTTAATTGTATTAAATAGATTAGCCTGCGATAAGAATTGTATTAGGCAATTTAATCATTATCCTATCGGTCGAATGAATGCATGCAGGAGACCATAAATCTAGTTAACCCCGACCTAGATCGAAAGATTGGAAGGGAAGGCTTGCTTAATTACAATAGGGTATAGCAGTGAGGGCGAAAGTTAAGTCATTTACGCTCTAGGGCGGTTTAAGGACCGAAAGGTGACGACCATAGCTCTTCTTATCAATAGTCTAATCGCCTTAGTATTCTCGATAATATAAGATCTGATAGCTGCCACGGTGGACCGACTCCTAGCATACTCCCTTTCTCTTATTGTTAATTTCTCTCATCTTTTTCCCTCGCTTTAGTCTCCGATTAGTTAAATCAATTCAAAACCCCCAATTGTGACATTTAGACGGATAGAATAGACAAATAGATAGTACACCGCCTCCCGTGGAGATCGACCCTACTTGCCGACTTCTCGTTAGCGTAATCTAGGTATTTTATTTTTGGTACGAAACGACAAAGTATCAAATTTTGGCGCCGTTGCTTGGGGGAGGCAATCTATTTATTTATTTGTTAAATTTTATTCTTTTTAGCCTCGGGGGATTTTTCCCTTGAGGCCGTTTTAATCTTTTGTTTAGTCTTTGTTTTGATAGGCCTTACAAGTACTACCTAGACAGTTCTAGGTGAAAGACAGTCAAAGGGAAGGCTTGAGTACCTTTGACCCATCACCGATGTCCCATTATATGGAACAGTGGTGATCTCGCTACGGAGATGTGGTTCTGCCGAGCACAATGCGGCTGTATTTGTGCCGCCACATCCGCCCTATCAATGGCCACCGCAACAAGATTCCCCTGATATACAAGAAGAAGACATTGCGGAGCTGAAATCCTTGATGGAGGCACTGGCATTCCAAGTGCAAGAATATGTCTCGCGATTTGATGAGCTCGAGTCCAGCTTGCTCAATTAGCAAAGAGATGGAGAGAGAAGAGGTCGCGAGTGACATATTTAATGAGAATGCTTGTATCACAAATGCAAGAGAGTGATAGGTATATGGACGCTCGAATCCTGAACTGAGTCACAAATAGCTCGATTAGCGGCCGTGAGATGCAAGAAGAAGAGGTTTACCTTCTTTGAGCGGTTTTTCTCCCGAGGAAACCGTGTTGCCCAATGATGAGGATGACTTCTATGACTCGGACGACGAGTTCCTTTCATATTTCACTGCCCCACGTGAAGATTTCAGCTCTATGCAGGAAGAATCACTCGATCGAGTGACTTATAATGGTCGATCGAGTGAATTTCCAGAAGACAGTCCTCGATCGAGTAATATCCCTTCTCGATCGAGTGACATACAGGAGGATAGTTCTCGATCGAGTGATGTTGTTACTCGATCGAGTGAGATGCGGGAGGAAGTTGGTCGATCGAGTGATTATTCTGCTCGATCGACTGAAATGGCCATTGGGAGCTTTGGTTCGTCATTTTGGTTTGATTTGGATGACGAGTCCGACGATGATGAAGGTTACGGTAAACCTCCTATTCACGTAAAATGAGTCGGATACACTTGAAGCTGCGATTTACGGGATGGATTCCACTGAGGAGGTTGATGAAGAAGCGGTTGAGACGGTAATTGCTCCTAGCACGGAAGAGGTAATAAACTCTTTTACCTATGATTAGTGGTCAAGAGCAACCAATGCGAGGTAGTAAACGATAATTTTATTATTGTTTGTCCTAATAGTATTTTGCCTCGTTTGACTCGCGCTGTTTCTTTCAGAGCTATACCCCCTCATATGTGGACGCACAAATTAACGATTTTTCACCGTCCTTATCATTATAAAATTGTTAATCTGAATTGGAGCCCTATATTATCGTCAACTGCTCCCGCGCTCCTATATTTTGTGGATAAATTTAGGAGCGCCCATAGGAAATTTGTTAGACTTAAATGTTTACATATCTTTATTTCCTACTTTGCTATTCCACTATGGTGCTACTTATCTTTGTTGTGTAGCACATGCGCAGCTATTTGACAAAGTTGTCGCGCTTTGAGCTGTTTTGATTGTGATTAGTTTGAGTGGCTCGAAGAAAAAGAAGGTCGAGCTGGGACCTGACTGAAGCTAGCGCTACCCGGGAGGCAACCCGGCGATTTATTTCTGCTTTTTTTTTACTTTAAGTTATAATAAATGGTTTTATACCATAGACTATCTCAGTATGCTTGTCTTGTCAGTTTGCGGGCCGTTCTTATTGCGTTTTTGCAGGAGATACGATGAGAAGTACTCGATCGAGTACTTTTTGTGCTCGATCGAGCACTTGTGCTGCCAAATCCTCTCGATCGAGCTAATATATACTCGATCGAGTACCTGCAAAGTAAGAAAGCACTCGATCGACCTAGTTTCTTTTCGATCGAGCTGTTCTTGGATGCCCACTCACTCGATCGACCACTGTTGGACGGATATCGAGTGTTTTTGACTTGTATCAGCTTCCTGAGACGGTTTTTCCGGGCCCTTAGCAACCTCCCATTTCATGGTCGGTTTGGGGAGGTCCCCTTATTCGCGCGTCTTGTAAGTTTTCCGCTTTTACTCTCTTCCTCCTTTAGTTTGCATTTTCCTTTCCATGTTTTGGTACAATGGGGGCATTGTACGGTTTGGTTTGGGGAGGTTATGCATCCATATCTGTGTCTGCATATTGTTTTTATTGCATTTCAGTTATCACATTTAATTTATGTTTGCATCGTTGTTTATTTTCATAAAATTCAAAAATTCCATAAAAATTGAAAAAATAGAAAAATTCAAAAATTTCACGTTTATTTTAGCATATAGGTTGAGTCGGAACAGTCGATTTCCATGATGAAATTGCACTTTTATCGTCTTTTTGCTTAAGCCTTGCATTAAACTGTTATCTTTTAGCTTTGTCTTTTGCATAATCTACGAGTTAATGTTTAATTTAGTCAACATATAGACTTGACACAAATTTTGGCAACCTACTTATAATTTCTAAGATTTAGAGCCTTATAAACTGGTGTCATTTGTGACCAGTTTCATGTAGGATTGTGAGTAGTTACTCCTTGCATATCATGTATCATTAATTTGCACGTATATGAAATTCAATTGCTTCTTGCCTTCATACATTCGGGTTAGTGGTTGGTGTCACATGCAGGGAGGTGCTTACAATTTCCCTTTCTTTTATTTTTACCCATTTAAACTCCACATTAGCCAAATTTGCCGATTGACCCTTAGCTACATTCCAAATTTAGCTTTGCCTTACTGTCAAGCTAGTTTATTGTATGTTTTGCGGTATATATTTCATTGTATCAAATTTTGGCTTGTATCTGTTGACTTGGAGTTGGTAATTTATGAAGGAAAGGAGGATGATGAAAAAAAACACATGAAAAAAAAGAAAAAAAAAAGGAATTCGTGAAAAAGAAAAAAAGAGGAGAAGTTGAAAAAAAAGAAAAGAAACCGAGAAAATAGAAAGAAAAATCGAAAGAGAAAAAAACGATGTTGGTTGGTTGACGGTTTCACTCCTATGCTTTATCTATATCAATTAAGGAGTATTTTCAGTTTGGTTTGGTGAGTTTTATGCCAAATGAAGGGCATGTGCTTAATTCATAATTGAGTAAGAATCGGATGTTGTTGGATGGTTTTGTTTAGGTACTAGCTTGATCACCTATACCTCCACATTCCCATAAATGTTTTGCCTTTTCTTACCCATTGCCTCACTTTACCATATTTTTGTAAGCCCTCGGTGATGTGGGACCTTGTTTGGTTGGAATGTATGTTTGGTAGCTAGAATTGTCTATCATATTAGTTGCATGCATGTTTATGTGGGTCGTAGTCTAGGTGAGCGACTATTTTTCTTTCTCTCTTACATATATATGTTCACCCTTTGCTTCATGAGAGAAGAGTGACCCGTGAGAGTCCGATTTTAAAGGTCTTGCAAGGTCGACGGTTCAGCTTTATTTATAAACATCTTATAACTCGTTTGCATTTGACTGTCTTGCTTTAAGTGTTAGTTTGCTTGTATTAAATTGGCTTAAGTGGGCATTTGTAGCTAGCTCTGAGTTATCTTTTCCGTTCCATTAGTTGCATTTTAGTTTACTCTGGGACGAGTAAAGGTTTGGTTTGGGGAGATTTGATACGTGCATTTTATATAGTCTTTTTAGGCCTTTTTATGCACGTATTTCTATGTTATTATCGTAGTTTATTGCTACGAAATGCCCCGAATATGCTACTTTGGTGTATTTTGTCTTAATTGCAGGAATGGACCATAAAGTAGTAGATTCAAGCCTAAAACATGTCCCTACGCATGCATTTAGGAGATGAGCTGAGTCGGAGCTTGGAAAGTGCTATTTTGAGATGCGCATTGGAGTAAGGAAGTTAGGCGAGCCAAGAGAGTGCTTCAATTTGCTAGTTCCTGCTTGTAAGAGCCATATCTCGAGTTCTACAACAGTTATTAAGGTGATTCCAGTTTGAGGTGAAAGATTATCCTCTTAGCTTTCCAACGCCACCAACCACGCCTTATTTGTCCAAGTAACGAAGAAATGGCAGCCGTTTGAAGTTCAGTGCGCGAAGCAGGAATTACGCGCTGAGAAGTGCTCGATCGAGAACTACTTCTATTCGATCGAGAGCCACCTATTCTGGATCGAGTGATTAAAGGGAAAGAAGTCCTCGATCGAGAGGAATTGTTCTCGATCGAGAGGAATGCCAAGGAATATCACTCGATCGAGTGCTTTAGTTAGTCGATCGAGTGGACTTTGCTACGGGTTGGGCTTTTTAGCTCTAATTCCGTCATTAGGTTTAATCCTAATCCTATTTTCTTATAAATAGGAAGTCAGTTTGTCATTATAAACTCTGCTCTCTCTGACACTTTTGCTACAATGCGATTCTTCATTACTCTGTTCTTATTTCCTGATCCTTAATTTGATAATTTCTTCTCTCTTTTTATTTAATGTTTATTATTCCCTCTCCCTATTTATTTATTGTACTTATTTATTCCATGTCTAGCTAAATCCCCTTAGTATGTTAGGATTAGGGAAGCCGTGGTAGCGATGCTTTAATTGTATTAAATAGATTAGCCCTGCGATAAGAATTGTATTAGGCAATTTAACTGTTATCCGGTCGAATGAATGCATGCAGGAGACCATAAATCTAGTTAACCCCGACCTAGATCGAAAGATTGGAAGGGAAGGCTTGCTTAATTACAATAGGGTATAGCAAAGAGGGCGAAAGTTAAGTCATTTACGCTCTAGGGCGGTTTAAGGACCGAAAGGTGACGACCATAGCTCTTCTTATCAATAGTCTAATCGCCTTAGTATTCTCGATAATATAAGATCTGATAGCTGCCACGGTGGACCGACTCCTAGCATACTCCCTTTCTCTTATTGTTAATTTCTCTCATCTTTTTCCCTCGCTTTAGTCTCCAGTTAGTTAAATCAATTCAAAACCCCCAATTGTGACATTTAGACGGATAGAATAGACAAATAGATAGTACACCGCCTCCCTGTGGAGATCGACCCTACTTGCCGCCGACTGACTCATTAGCGTAATCTAGGTATTTTATTTTTGGTACGAAACGACAAAGATCAAATTTTGGCGCCGTTGTCGGGGAGGCAATCTATTTATTTATTTGTTAAATTTTATCTGTTTTTAGCCTCGGGATTTTTCCCTTGAGGCCGTTTTAATCTTTTGTTTAGTCTTTGTTTTGATAGGCCTTACAAGTACTACCTAGACAGTTCTAGGTGAAAGACAGTCAAAGGGAAGGCTTGAGTACCTTTGACCCATCACCGATGTCCCATTATATGGAACAAATGGTGATCTCTACGAGGAGATGTGGTTCTGCCGAGCACAATGCAAACAGATTTGTGCCGCCACATCCGCCCTATCAATGGCCACCGCAACAAGATTCCCCTGATATACAAGAAGAAGACATTGCGGAGCTGAAATCCTTGATGGAGGCACTGGCATTCCAAGTGCAAGAATATGTCTCGCGATTTGATGAGCTCGAGTCTGCAGTTGCTCAATTAGCAAATGAGATGGAGAGAGAAGAGGTCGCGGAGTCGACATATTTAATGAGAATGCTTGTATCACAAATGCAAGAGAGTGATAGGTATATGGACGCTCGAATCCACGAACTGAGTCACAAATAGCTCGGTTAGCGGTGAGATGCAAGAAGAAGAGGTTTATCTTGCCGAGAGCGGTTTTTCTCCTGAGGAAACCGTGTTGCCCAATGATGAGGATGACTTCTATGACTCGGACGACGAGTTCCTTTCATATTTCACCGCCCCACGTGAAGATTTCAGCTCTATGCAGAAGAATCACTCGATCGAGTGACTTATAATGGTCGATCGAGTGAATTTCCAGAAGACAATCCTCGATCGAGTAATATCCCTTCTCGATCGAGTGACATGCGGGAGGATAGTTCTCGATCGAGTGATGTTGTTACTCGATCGAGTGAGATGCGGGAGGAAGTTGGTCGATCGAGTGATTATTCTGCTCGATCGACTGAAATGGCCATTGGGAGCTTTGGTTCGTCATTTTGGTTTGATTTGGATGACGAGTCTGACGATGATGAAGGTTACGGTAAACCTCCCTATTCACAGTAGAGTCGGATACACTTGAAGCTGCGATTTACGGGATGGATTCCACTGAGGAGGTTGATGAAGAAGCAGTTGAGACGGTAATTGCTCCTAGCACGGAAGAGGTAATAAACTCTTTTACCTATGATTCCGTGGTCAAGAGCAACCAATCTGAGGTAGTAAACGATAATTTTATTATTGTTTGTCCTAATAGTATTTTGCCTCGTTTGACTCGCTTGTTTCTTTCGAGCTATACCCCCTCATATGTGGACGCACAAATTAACGATTTTTCACCGTCCTTATCATTATAAAATTGTTAATCTGAATTGGAGCCCTATATTATCGTCAATCGCCTCTCCGCGCTCCTATATTTTGTGGATAAATTTAGGAGCGCCCATAGGAAATTTGTTAGACTTAAATGTTTACATATCTTTATTTCCTACTTTGCTATTCCACTATGGTGCTACTTATGCTGTTGTGTAGCACATGCGCAGCTATTTGACAGGTTGCTGCGCGCTTTGAGCTGTTTTGATTGTGATTAGTTTGAGTGGCTCGAAGAAAAAGAAGGTCGAGCTGGGACTGACTGAAGCTAGCGCTACCCGGAGGCAACCCGGCGATTTATTTCTCGCTTTTTTTTTTACTTTAAGTTATAATAAATGGTTTTATACCATAGACTATCTCGATATGCTTGTCTTGTCGGTTTGCGGGCCGTTCTTATTGCGTTTTTGCAGAGATACGATGAGAAGTACTCGATCGAGTACTTTTGTGCTCGATCGAGCACTTGTGCTGCCAAATCCTCTCGATCGAGCTAATATATACTCGATCGAGTACCTGCAAAGTAAGAAAGCACTCGATCGACCTAGTTTCTTTTCGATCGAGCTGTTCTTGGATGCCCACTCACTCGATCGACCACTGTTGGACGGATATCGAGTGTTTTTGACTTGTATCAGCTTCCTGAGACGGTTTTCCGGGCCTTAGCAACCTCCCATTTCATGGTCGGTTTGGGGAGGTCCCCTTATTCGCGCGTCTTGTAAGTTTTCCGCTTTTACTCTCTTCCTCCTTTAGTTTGCATTTTCCTTTCCATGTTTTGGTACAATGGGGGCATTGTACGGTTTGGTTTGGGGAGGTTATGCATCCATATCTGTGTCTGCATATTGTTTTTATTGCATTTCAGTTATCACATTTAATTTATGTTTGCATCGTTGTTTATTTTCATAAAATTCAAAAATTCCATAAAAATTGAAAAAATAGAAAAATTCAAAAATTTCACGTTTATTTTAGCATATAGGTTGAGTCGGAACAGTCGATTTCCATGATGAAATTGCACATGAATCGTCTTTTGCTTAAGCCTTGCATTAAACTGTTATCTTTTAGCTTTGTCTTTTGCATAATCTACGAGTTAATGTTTAATTTAGCTGAACATATAGACTTGACCTGAAATTTTGGCAACCTACTTATAATTTCTAAGATTTAGAGCCTTATAAACTGGTGTCATTTGTGACCAGTTTCATGTAGGATTGTGAGTAGTTACTCCTTGCATATCATGTATCATTAATTTGCACGTATATGAAATTCAATTGCTTCTTGCCTTCATACATTCGGGTTAGTGGTTGGTGTCACATGCAGGGAGGTGCTTACAATTTCCCTTTCTTTTATTTTTACCCATTTAAACTCCACATTAGCCAAATTTGCCAGTTGACCCTTAGCTACATTCCAAATTTAGCCTGCCCTGTCAAGCTAGTTTATTGTATGTTTTGCGGTATATATTTCATTGTATCAAATTTTGGCTTGTATCTGTTGACTTGGAGTTGGTAATTTATGAAGGAAAGGAGGATGATGAAAAAAAACACATGAAAAAAAAGAAAAAAAAAAAGGAATTCGTGAAAAAGAAAAAAAGAGGAGAAGTTGAAAAAAAAGAAAAGAAACCGAGAAAATAGAAAGAAAAATCGAAAGAGAAAAAAACGATGTTGGTTGGTTGACGGTTTCACTCCTATGCTTTATCTATATCAATTAAGGAGTATTTTCAGTTTGGTTTGGTGAGTTTTATGCCAAATGAAGGGCATGTGCTTAATTCATAATTGAGTAAGAATCGGATGTTGTTGCATGGTTTTGTTTAGGTACTAGCTTGATCACCTATACCTCCACATTCCCATAAATGTTTTGCCTTTTCTTACCCATTGCCTCACTTTACCATATTTTTGTAAGCCCTCGGCTGTGACGGACCTTGTTTGGTTGGAATGTATGTTTGGTAGCTAGAATTGTCTATCATATTAGTTGCATGCATGTTTATGTGGGTCGTAGTCTAGGTGAGCGACTATTTTTCTTTCTCTCTTACATATATATGTTCACCCTTTGCTTCATGAGAGAAGAGTGACCCGTGAGAGTCCGATTTTAAAGGTCTTGCAAGGTCGACGGTTCAGCTTTATTTATAAACATCTTATAACTCGTTTGCATTTGACTGTCTTGCTTTAAGTGTTAGTTTGCTTGTATTAAATTGGCTTAAGTGGGCATTTGTAGCTAGCTCTGAGTTATCTTTTCCGTTCCATTAGTTGCATTTTAGTTTACTCGGGGACGAGTAAAGGTTTGGTTTGGGGAGATTTGATACGTGCATTTTATATAGTCTTTTTAGGCCTTTTTATGCACGTATTTCTATGTTATTATCGTAGTTTATTGCTACGAAATGCCCCGAATATGCTACTTTGGTGTATTTTGTCTTAATTGCAAGAATGGACCATAAAGTAGTAGATTCAAGCCTAAAACATGTCCCTACGCATGCATTTAGGAGATGAGCTGAGTCGGAGCTTGGAAAGTGCTATTTTGAGATGCGCATTGGAGTAAGGAAGTTAGGCGAGCCAAGAGAGTGCTTCAATTTGCTAGTTCCTGCTTGTAAGAGCCATATCTCGAGTTCTACAACAGTTATTAAGGTGATTCCAGTTTGAGGTGAAAGATTATCCTCTTAGCTTTCCAACGCCACCAACCACGCCTTATTTGTCCAAGTAACGAAGAAATGGCAGCCGTTTGAAGTTCAGTCTTGCGGCGGAATTACGCGCGAGAAGTGCTCGATCGAGAACTACTTCTATTCGATCGAGAGCCACCTATTCTGGATCGAGTGATTAAAGGGAAAGAAGTCCTCGATCGAGAGGAATTGTTCTCGATCGAGAGGAATGCCAAGGAATATCACTCGATCGAGTGCTTTAGTTAGTCGATCGAGTGGACTTTGCTACGGGTTGGGCTTTTTAGCTCTAATTCCGTCATTAGGTTTAATCCTAATCCTATTTTCTTATAAATAGGAAGTCAGTTTGTCATTATAAACTCTGCTCTCTCTGACACTTTTGCTACAATGCTGATTACTGTTACTCTGTTCTTATTTCCGGATCCTTAATTTCAGTAATTTCTTCTCTCTTTTTATTTAATGTTTATTATTCCCTCTCCCTATTTATTTATTGTACTTATTTATTCCATGTCTAGCTAAATCCCCTTAGTATGTTAGGATTAGGGAAGCCGTGGTAGCGATGCTTTAATTGTATTAAATAGATTAGCCCTGCGATAAGAATTGTATTAGGCAATTTAACTGTTATCCGGTCGAATGAATGCATGCAGGAGACCATAAATCTAGTTAACCCCGACCTAGATCGAAAGATTGGAAGGGAAGGCTTGCTTAATTACAATAGGGTATAGCAGTGAGGGCGAAAGTTAAGCTGTTTACGCTCTAGGGCGGTTTAAGGACCGAAAGGTGACGACCATAGCTCTTCTTATCAATAGTCTAATCGCCTTAGTATTCTCGATAATATAAGATCTGATAGCTGCCACGGTGGACCGACTCCTAGCATACTCCCTTTCTCTTATTGTTAATTTCTCTCATCTTTTTCCCTCGCTTTAGTCTCCAGTTAGTTAAATCAATTCAAAACCCCCAATTGTGACATTTAGACGGATAGAATAGACAAATAGATAGTACACCGCCTCCCTGTGGAGATCGACCCTACTTGCCGCTGACTTCTGTTAGCAGTAATCTAGGTATTTTATTTTTGGTACGAAACGACAGTATCAGTGATGTATTGTCCTAAATTAGAGAATTTTATCTTAAATTTTCTTCAAAGATTTTTTTTATATACCCAACATTTATGCCAAAGTTTGATTTCATGCTTCGTCATTGGTTTAACCATGTCAATTGCCTTGGTGTTCAATAACTTGTTGTGTATTGCCTCAAATTAGGATCATCATTTGTGTGATTTTACTTCAGTTCATATTTCCATGTGTGTCTTGAAGGTCATGAACACGGGACATGTATGTTAGTAGGGTTAATATGAGCTTAGTTTTTTGTTGTGGAGTTGAACCGTGTAAGTAGGTAGGTGTATGAGTCATGTTTGGAATTAGGAATAGAAGAAAGTAACTTTAACTTGCGTAAGGTGTCTTGGATTGGGTATGATGATTGTATGAAGTAATTTGTGGATAATGATTGAAGTGTAATCTAGGTTGAACATTTGTTAAGTATTTGAACTTATGGATAGTGAACGAGGTTTGAGTTGCATGTTGAGGTATATTGTTTCTAGCATGACTTGGAAACTTTGGTTGATAGATAATTGAGATATATAATGGTGGATTTAGTATTACCAAGTTTGGTTTTCTTGGCCATGAAAGTAAGAGTGTAGCGTGTGATGCTTGAGGATTCAATCATATTGTTGAGATAATTGATCATTCGTGTTATACAGTGTAACCGTTTAATTTGAGTAGGTGTGTATAAGTGTGAAAGTGGTTGTGTAGAAATCCGACCCTATGAGTGGTAGTATAAAGGTTGTTTGTAAAGTTGCCTCCCAATCGTCAAGTAAAGTGTCCGTGGTATACATCATGATCTTGTCGTAGTGTCGATTGAGGGTTGATGTTGTTAGCGCCGTGTCCATAAGGTAGTGTAAGTGTTGTGGATACCGATGTGGCAATTGCGATTGTTGGTGACGGAATGGTGATACCGTCAGCGGGTATAGAGGGAATGGAATGCTTATGAAACAGATTTGAAATATTATGTTCTATCTCGTTTTGTTTTAGTTGGATTGTAATAATGGCCATAAGGCCTTGAGTTTGTTTTAAATTTGTTATTTGATGATGTATTAGTCACCATCAGAGTCTATTAGCATTTGTGTGATGAATAGGGAAGTTTGGAACCGAGTTGAGAATAAAAATATTCTGCCCAGGTGGCACTCGACCGAGTTGTCGTCTACTCGACCGAGTGGCCTCCTACACTCGACCGAGTGTCCTGCTGTGACCCTTGTTTTGTTGATATTTGACCAAATATTGAGTGTTTACCCTTGTTTCGCGGTTTATACTAGTTGACTTGTGCTTGGATGAGCATGTTGACCTTACATGGGCGATATTTTGTGAATTATTTACATTTTATTATATGCTGTGGCATTTTACGAGTAAATGGAAACTATTAATTCGACATAAGTGGATTGATGAAAGAAATGATTTAATAATCTTATTTGATGTATGTTAATCGAGGTGAATTTTATTTGGTTGTGTAAAAGTAAGATGATATATGCAAATTATGTGTTGCATAGTGGTCATTTGCATGATTGTGATTGTGGTCTTCCGTATAAGCGAAAGTGTTGATGATGGATGGGACGGATATGGAAACACGTCTGTGATCATGTGGTGGATTTTACGTGGTATATGCGCCATGATGTTCAGAAATAGGAGTGTTGATCATTGTTAAGTCACATAACGAGAAATTTGCATTATTTGATTGTTTCATGGAGTCTGCATATTCGTGATTGATGTGCTTACATGTGAATGTATGAGGTTTGACGTGATATAGATACGTAATAATAATCGAGTTATACCCCGTTATAGATATGTATACATAACCAACATGAATGGGAGTTAGTTATGGGATTATTGATTGGAACCGTGGGTTTGACCTGACACTTGATCTTTAGGAGGCTTGTAGATAGGGGATTATATCGATAAAATTATAACTATATGAGAGTTGATTACAGATTTGCAATGAGTAAGAGAGAGTGTTGAACCTGGAACATAATCATTTGTGGAATTTAGTAATGATCGTATGAGAGCACACTATGAGGTTTGATAGTTGAACTTCGGGACGAAGTTCTCTTTTAGGGAGAGTGAATGTAACAATTCGGAAATTAAGAAAAGTGGAAGTACGGAATGTGTGAAATAAATGAGAGTGGACCAAAGAACATTGATGTGAGATCGATAATTAGAAAGAGCGTACACGGTTGATAAACATGCGAGGAGAGAGAGAGTGCATGAGAGTCAGTGATGAGACTTGAGGAAAGCAGAGATTGGGGCGAACTTCGAGGATGAAGTTCAATATAAGGGGGAAGACTGTAATACCCCGTATTTTATTACCTTGGTCAAAGGCTAGTCAACGGTAAATGGGTAAATATATTTTATAAATATATATTTTATATTGTTTATACGAATTATGTATGAGACGGAATAAAATAATAATAATTATAATAATTATAAGATGGTAATGATGATAATAATAATAATAATAATAATAATAATAATAATAATAATAATAATAATAATAATAATAATAATAAGTTTTAATGATAATAATAATAAATAATACGATACACGTATACATATACATATATACTCCACCTCACCTTATATACTCCACGCTTATCCACCCATCACTTTATCTACCCAAAAGCCCATAAAATCCAACAAAAACATGAGAGAAGAGAGAAGAGAGAAAAGGAAGAGAACATGGAGATTTTGTCCCTCCGCCTCGAGATCGTAAGGTAAAACAGTCTTAAACTTTGGGTGGTTATCGTTAAGGGTAGAGTGGGGATCACGGTGGTGGTCTTGGGTGGTGGTTAGGGTGGCCCTAGGTGGTGGAAAATGGGTGTCAAAGGTGGTTGTGCGGGCTGTTTTGTGTGTGTTGTGTCGTGTTGGTGATAGTTGTTGTTGTCATTGATGTTGCTGCTGTTACTGGTGGTGGCTGCCGGCATGGTGGCCGTGGTTGGACCCACCGTGGTCAGGGAGTGCCACAGTGGTGGCGGTCTTGGTGGTTTGTGTGTGTGGTGCGGGTTTGTGTATTGTGTTGGTGTCGTGGTTGTCGTGTTTTGTTGTTGTTGTTGCCACGGTGTTAGGGCTGGCCGTGGACTACCATGGCCGACGGTGGTGGTCCACGGTGGCAGCGGGGCATGGTGGTTGATGGGGCTAGGAGTAAGTTCGGCTGTAAGTATGAGTCGGGTTTTTGAATAGCTTTAAGACGGGTTTTTATTGAATTAATTGAATTCGTACTAATTTAATTAGATTAGCTAGTAATTATATTTAATTGTTGTAATTAGGTGCCGACTCTATGGAGGAGGATATTTGTATCCGGTTGCTTTATTGTTTAGCGGGATTTGCTAAAAGGTAGGTTAATCCTACTCAGTTTTAATATATGTTTGAATGGTCATGTGAGTCGTATTTTAATGGTCATTGCATTATAACATGATATTGGTTAAGAAGATTGGATAAGTCGGTAATTGGCTTATTGTGTGGCATCTTGCATTTATTATACTTGTCATGTATATTGGATAATATGACGATTGTGACTGTCGGTTGTTGTTGAGGAGACGGAAGGCAGTTGGGAGACCGTCTTCCGCTTGCGTCGCCATTTGGAGCTTTCCACTCCAAGAGGGATGTGCACATTAATGACTTGAGTTTGGAGGGACTCGTATGGTTAAGACACGACGTCTCGCAGGGGATCCGGTTGGCTTCCGGACCCGATACATCTGGGCATGTCCCGGTACCTATTTGTGGTTGTTGATATGTCTGGGCGTGTCCCGGTACCAGTGTGGTTGTCGGTAGGTCTGGGCGTGTCCTGGTACCGTGGTGGTTGTGGGTCCGTCTGGGCGTGTCCCGGTACCGGAGTGGTGGTTGTTTGATAGCGGTTCATTCATGTTATAGTCATATTTCATACTCACACACTTTGAGTTGTGTCACACTTTATTTATTTATTGAAACTGACGTTTGTGTGTCAGTGTAATTGTCACCTATTTCCGGGGTGGCCTGTGTCGATCCATATGATATTTCCAATCATATAGGGAGCAGGTTATGTATAGGTTTTGCTTGTTGACGTGTTCAGGATTTGGGCCGCGCCTTGGACTCGGAGTCGAGTAGCATAGCATAGATGACATATATGGTAGTCGACTTGTGTGGACATGGCCCACCTGCGACGCCCAACCGTTCTACAGGACGCGGCATCGGTCTTTTTGAAAGCCACGCTCGGCGGCGTAAAAATGCTTTCGACCGGATCATTTTAGATCGGTCGGTTTCGTCTCGGCAAGGGTCTCGAAACGATGCAAGAGATGTCCGGAGTCGTCACCAAGCATTTGTGGGATGCTTGGAACCCGTTATAATCCACTTTATACCTAGGTCAACCAAGGCAAAGAGCAGTGTTTGACATAGGTAGTAAAGATAAGGAAACGTCCCTCTTTAGCATCCTATCTCTAGAATGACTCTCGTACGCCCTGGATAAGGTCGTCCACTATCCAAAGTTTCTAAGTAAGAGGTGAAGGTATGTATTGGGAATCCCTTTAATTGGACACCCAATCTCGCCCGCGGCAGCGGCCTCTACTGATCGATCTTGGTTGGTTAAATGCAAAAGGTGATAAAACGGGTAAATGCATGAATCCGCATCCACAAGTTTTAAACCTAACATGTGAGCTTTCTATGTCGGTTGTTTAATCCAAGTATCAAGTATTTGATGTCAAGTTGGATTTAATGTTGATTTGCATGCAAGACAGAAATTAAACATCCATTTACCGAGTTAGGTTTATGGTGCATAACGTGATCCATTTGTCTTAGTAAGGCGTTTTGCAAATACGATGTAAAATGGGCAGATTTGTCATCTGATCCGTCCTGTATTCAGGTTAACCGAAATCGGGATCATCCTAGACAAGTGCTGGAAGGAAACAGGGTCTGCATCAGGCAGCTTATATAGGCGCGAGCCACCAGGCGATGCAAACAGGCTTGTCCTGATTTGAAAATGAGAAAATGAGTGGCCTGTTTAGGCGCGGGTCGACAGACGATTGTAGGACGTCTTCTGACCATTGAAAAGGTTTTTAAAATGGTTTGAAAAGTGGTTGTTTGAACCCATCTTGATTTTAAAAGGTCGTTTAGACCGCTTTTGTGTTGATGTGAAGAACGAGACTTGAATAATCGTCATTATTTTGACAATATTCGATGTCGGGTTCGATTTTGCAAGCTTGACATGAATAGTTTTAAAAATGATTATGAACTAATTGTTTTAAGTTCATTTGTTTGTAATTAGTCAATATTTATCATCGTACTCGGGTTAAAATCCGACATGGTATGTAGAACCAAGGATGATTTTGCAGTTATGACTAATGCATTTGTTTTGAAAATAAAAAGAAATGAAATAAAAGGTTTTAAAATACCTTTAAAATGTAATTAACCAAATATTATCACCGAAACACGGTTAAACCATCATGGTATTATGAACCAAGGATGAAAAATATTTTATGGTTAAAAGTTTATCATAAAAATGATTTGAAGTATTTGAAACGGTAAAAACCGATTACAAATATGAAATGAAAATAAAGTGGAAGAAGAGACCAAACACGGCTGGATTAAGGCCTGAAAGGGGCTTTAGGCGTGAGCCGTGCTGCTATACAAGCAGCCCATGTCTCGGCCAAAAATCCGGATTTGGCTCATTTATCCCATATTTAGACCATGTTATGCATGTTTTAGCATGTTATAGTCATGAAACAAATGAAAAACATGATAGAAGAGGATTTTTACACCCTCATACTTACATGCTAGGCTTGAGACGAGAAATCGACGAAAGTGTATCAACTTGTTTGGTCGGAAAACTCGGTTTGAAAACCGTTTTAGCAATGTAAAAGAGTGTTTTAAGTTTAGTGATGGTGTAGTTGGTCGAGATGGTCGGTCAAGTGATTTAATGCACGATGACGGTACCAAACAATGTGTAAGGCTTGTGTTTTCGAGCGGTAGGTCGAAAACATGTGTCGGTTTATGATTTGAGAAGTCAAGTCTAGAATTTTAAGGGAGAAATGAGGGGGCGGACACTCACATAAGGTGTTGTGGTGTGTGAAGGTGGGTATTTATAAAGAAATGGGTGGTTGTGTGTGTTTTGAGCGACGTGGCCGCATGGCTGCTCGAAGAGGCGCGAGCCGATTCGCGGGTCTTCGAGGTGTCTTGTCACTATCACGCAATTGTAATCATGATTTGTTCTATCCTATGTATTGGATGAACTTGATTGGTACTTGACCATGAAGCATTCCAGAAAATACTTAACATGGAAGTCTAGAAAAGTTTTGTTTTTTATGTTTGACTCATTATTGGAGTCGGGATTTGAATTTTGGCTCAGTTTTTGGTCCGGTGTCGGTTTTGACTCTAGTTAGTGTCATTGCGACCCCGTCGTCATGCATTAAACACTCCAGGTACTTTTGAAAAGTTTTGTTTTCGAAATCGTTTTAAGTTTTCCGACGTATAGTTGTACAAAACTGTCGATCAAACTCTGCGATTCCTAAGCATGTTGTAGTCCGATAATCATCGGGTGTTTGTTGGAGACTCGGCAGATACTGAGTATCTACAGAGCCCCCACTTTGACTGAGGCTTGGACAGGGCGAAAGTCAAAGTATAGCCCCCAGGCCAATCAAAGATTACAACCTGGAGACCGAAGCGACGCCGAGGCGGCTCGAAAGGATTCGGGCCAAGGACCTACCGCCGGGAAGGGCGACGTCACGGCGACTCGGGCGTACGAGCAAGGACCTGTCATCGGGAACGGTTTAGAGTCTGTCGACTGTCCGTGCGGGTCGTTTAAAGTCCGTTAGACTACGTACAAAGTCTCGCCAGCCATAAGAAAGAGTCATACCTGAGGCATCTTCGGGATATGTCCTTGAGTCTTTTCTTATTTGCGGATGAAGGCTCGCCAACCATATTGCGGATATGATGGGTCTCGCTAGCCGCGTTGCGGATATGAAGAGGCTCGCCAGCCGCGTGCGAATATGAAGGGGCTCGCCAGCCGCGTGCGGATATGAAGGGGCTCGCCAGCCGTGTGCGGATATAAAGGAGCTCGCCAGCCACGTGCGGATATGAAGGGGCTCGCCAGCCACATCGAATGTGCGTTATGAGGCTCGCCAGCCATGTTGAATGTGTTGCGTTTTGAGGCTCGCCTGCCATGTTGAATGATGTTGCGTTATGAGGCTCGCTAGCCATATCGAATGTGTTGCATTTTGAGGCTCGCCAGCCATGTTGATGGTGTTGTATTTTGAGGCTCGCCAGCCATATTAAATGTGTTGCATTTTGAGGCTCGCTAGCCATGTTGGATGCGCGTTGTGAGGCTCGCCAGCCATGTTGAATGTCGATTGATCGACTGTGGAAAATAGCCGTGTTGGACGGGCCTATTTCGAGAAGTTGTTTGAGTTAGTGGGCTCCGTGAGGAGGTTTCCGATGTCCTGTTGGGGAATTTCGTTGTTCATATTGAATGTTTGTGGTGCCGGAAAGGGATAGTCTCGTGAGCCTGGCTCCCGTGGTCGGCGGTAATTTTGAACCTCAAAGGGAGATGGCGGTTTTTATTGCCGTTTGTTTTATAGAAAAAGGACAGATGTGTATTCTGTCGTCTGATGTGTGTTTGGGGAGGACGATTCTAGTTTTATCCTCCCATGTTTTGAGATTTATGAAGGGTAGTGATTTTATCTATCCCTTTTTGAAGGTTTGACGGTTTTTAATGCCGCTTGTGTGAGATTTGAAAATATTAGGTAAAAATTTCGTGAGAATAATGAATTTGAATTCCACTATTTTGTTTTTGTTTTTGAAAGATGGCGGCTTTTAATGCCGTCGTTGAAATTTGTGAAAATAGCGGATTTGAATTTCGCTGTTTTGTTTTTTGTATTTGGAAAATGACGGTTCTTATTGATGTCGTTGGAGATTTGAGATTTGTGGAAATAGCGAATTTTGAATTTTGAATTTCGCTATTTTGTTTTTGTTCGAAAAATGACAATTTTTAATGCCGTCGTTGAAGTTTTGTGAAAATAGCGAATTTGAATTTCACGATTTATTTTTGAAAAATGACGGTTCTTATTTCCGTCATTGAAATATTGTGAAAATAGCGAATTTGAATTCCACTATTTTGTTTTTGTATTTGAAAGATGAAGGTTTTTATTGCCGTCGTTGAAATATTGTGAAAATAGCAAATTTGAATTCCACTATTTTGTTTTTGTATTTGAAAGATAACGATTTTTAATTCCGCTGTTGAATAATTGAAGTTTGTGTGGGAAATTGGGCCAAAGCCCAAAATTTCGCTGAATAAAGTTGGGAACACGCCAATGAGGCGCGAGCTGTTGTGCGAAGGAAGGGGGCTTCCCTGTTTCTAGTAAAAGACGCGAGAAGTGGCTGCTCTCATTCTCACTTCGTCTTCTTCCCTAAAACCGCGACAATCACAAAAATCGCCATACTTGGGTTTCTTTTCTTGCTCGACTTTGTGCCATTACTATCATGTCATCTCAAGGTATGTAAATCCTCTTGAATCCATTTGAATTTGTTTGTCTTTTTGTTAATTGAATTAAGGCGAAACCCTAAATTGTCGAAAATTGAATTGGGCGTTTTTTATTAGCCTATTTTCGAGTGAAATTGATGATTGTATTAGGTTAGAAACCTGTTTACGAATATAGGGGTGCTTTTAGTTTGCATTTTGGTCCCCGTTCCCACTCTCTATTCTCGAAAAACGCGAATGAGACGAGGAAACCGTCTTATTTCACAATGCCAAGTTTGTTTGCTTGGGTTGTGTACCCCACTAGGTTGTATTGTAGTCAGGGAAGACCGTGTTTGCCATTTTGGACCTTCGTTGGGTGTTATGGGCAAATTTTTGAGTTTTTTGCTTTTTACGATGGTCTTATGTCTGATGAAATAAGCATTTGTTTGAGCTCAAATTGAGTCAGTTTGTCTTGAAATGGACCTTAACGGTAGTTTTGGTCACTTTGAGACGTGATTAAATCACATTTTTTTGTTGTGGTCGTATTTCGAATTTTTGACCTGTTTGTGCCCGAATTGGCGTAAAATTGCCTTTTTGAGCTCTGAAAAATACCCAATTGTATCGGGAATTTTTGTTGTTTATTTTGCGGGCCTTGTGTGGGCCTTAAGGCGTTGGGTGTTTTTTTTTTTTGAAAATTTTGTTGTTGTTTTGACTACTCTTTTGCTTGAAATGAAGGTGATCGGTCCGTTTCGTGTTCACAATTTAATAGATGTTGTCGTTGGGTCACGTCCGAATCAAAACACAATTTATAGCTTCACAAACAACTCTACAATTACTAAAGAGGCAAGTAAAGGTCGGATCCCAAGGGACGGGAATTGAGATTAGATTTCTATTGAAACTAGTGGTGTCTTAGGGGTGTCACAAATTGGGTTGATGTAGAAGGTCACTAACTAAAAAGCAATGAAAGTAAATAAGCAAGATGAATTAAAAGGGTTGCAAACAATTGATAAAAAGCACTAGGGTGTCATGGGGTCATAGGGGAATCATGGGAATTGATCATACAAACATGTTCTCAAATTATAAGCAAGCAATTATTGTTGTGATGGATTGAGTTGGGTTATATCTTACAATCCTAGGAAAGTTTGGGTCCCAGAGCCGAATCGATTAGATTGTACAACACCTACAAGTCGACTTAGTCTTCCCTACTCAACAACATGCATGGTCTAATGAGACTCGAGTTGGTTTATGTCTTACAAGTCTCATTGAAAAGATAGGTGATGGGTAAAAAATGCAAGGATTCATAGGCTCACATTTCATCAAACATAACATGTGCATGAGTTGAGATCAAAACAAGCAAGCAAATAAACCATGAAAGCATATTAATTTAAGCATGAATCATTCCCCATGTTGGTTTTCCCTAATTACCCATTAACCCTAGCTAGGTCACTACTCACTCATTATCATGTTGATCATGCTAGCGAGGTTGTCAATCATACCAACAAAAGGAAACATGATGAATAAATGAAAGTAATTAACAATAATTAAAAAGGGATTAAGAGAATTATACCTACTAATGATTCCAATAATAAAGCAAAGAATAAAAGAAGTACTTGATGCTTGATTGAGAGGTTGTCAATCTCCCAATAATAACCCAAATAATCTTCAATTACCCAAAATAAAGGATGAACAAAAGAGAGATTTAGGAAATAAAACTTCTATTAGAACTTGATTAATTGTTGATTACAACACTAAAGAGAGATTTGATTGATATTAACTACTCTAATTAGTGATAAGAAGAACCTCCTCTTCTAATTAGACTAATGGGGTATTTATAGTGGAAATTAGGTGGATGCATTAGGGTTAACTAAAGGCTAAACTAGTAATTACACTTTTTAGATTGAGCAGGGAGGAGCCGATATTTTTCGAAGGAAGGGCTTCTTTCTTTGTATCTTGGAGAAGACGAAATTTCATTGATCGAATCCGTGCGTATTGGAGTCGGGACGGGCGGATTCAGGCGAGGGAAGACGGGCGTCTTCAGGAGAATCCGGGCGAATTCTGGGCTGCTAACCCGGGCGTCTTTGGAAGAAGACGCACGGATTGTGCTTTTGGAGGACGAACGGATTGTGGACAATCCGCTCGGATTGTAGCTCAGCACTATTTCTTCTTCTTTTCTTCCCTTTTCTTCATAAAATCCTTGGGGATTTCCTCGGAGATGCAAGGATCCTTTCTCAACATTGCTCATCTACTATCATATGTACAAAGGCCTTCTAATCTTGTCTCTCCTTGATGCTTGGTCATTGAATTCAATCAATTTAGTCTTGTTTTGCCATGAAAATGAAAGATTTGCACTCCTTTCCTACCAAGGGATCAAAATCTCAAAGAATATGCAAAACAAAGAACTAAAGACAATAAATGACCCAAATATGCACTAAAAAGCATGGGAATAAGGCTAATTCGGGGGCTAAATATGCGCTAATTATGGTCACATCAAATATCCCCAAACCGAACCTTTGCTCGTCTCGAGTAAAGAGGTGACAAAGACTAGGACCATTATTTAAACTAACCTAATAACATAGCCGATATGAGACAATTAGCGGGTCTCACTCCGCCCCTTCAACTCACAACAAGACAACCATGAGGTAGGATGCCTTCTTGCAAGGCAAGGTGGGTCTTGCCAAAATGGCGACACATCCAAACATTAAGCACACAAAATCAAATAATGGATGCATCTACAAAAGGAATAGCCACTTCCTCATCAAGTGGCGGAGGCACTAAGAGAGAACAAATTTAAGAGCATGTAATCCTTCACAAATACTAGTTCAACAAATTACTAAGGCTAAGAGGATGGCATTAAATCACCTCCAAATGGTGTTAAACTAGACTACTTTCGTCCTCAATTTCCAAATGCTTTCGTCAAGAGCGATCGGATGGTGGTGGAATGATGATCCCTATGATGCTAGTAGCATATGACATGACAAGTCTCGAATTCTCTACAAAAGTAAAGGTCATGGATCGTCCCAAGCTCGACAAAGTGGCTTGACAAAAGGCTTTTTGGGAATGAAATGCTCAAATCTTTATAAACAAAGGGTGGATATGACTAGTATTCAAAATTGTCCTCATTTCACTTTCACATTTCAAAAATTTAAGATGGGATTTGTCCCTTCCAGGCTAGTGTCCTTTGCTTTCGCCAATCGCTTATTAGGCAACCGGTTAACCTCTAGACAATAGCTTTTCGGGGTGATAGTCACTCTGTCTCTGGGCGGCCGAATTCACAACCGTGTGGGGGCCCAATTCAATGGATCCCGCTCCAAAGCACATCGAAGTGGTACGCCTCCATCAAAACAACTAAATTTCTCAACATTTCAACATTTCATAACATTTGAGGTTTCCTTGGCAATAAATTACTTCCACATAACAAAATTCTTTGAAATGAGCATTTCAAACTTATTGATAGAAAGCATTTTTGGGTTGCCTTACCACAAGGTCAATCAAGGTCACCTAGACAAGTTAACCAAGTCCACATCGCATCACGGGGTTGGATAGGTGACTCACATGCAAACCCTTGACTAGGCTTTGGGTCATGGGTCAAAAGACACTAGTATGACACTATCTAGGGTGTTTTACAACCATTCTAGTAGGCAAAGTCTTAAGTTGAAAAAGTATTTGTAATGGCTTAGTTGCTCTTGTTAAAGTTCTCAATTAGGCACTTTTCAAAATGTTTTATCTAAATGCAACTACATGCCATGATGCAACTAGTGTATACATCCTAATGCAAGTGATTCTATCAACTAATATGACATATAAACTAAATGCAAGTCCTAAATCCACATTGTTTTTACCGCATCAATCAAAATAAAGCCACATAGTCATTAACATAAAGAGGAAAAAGGAGTTTTGAAAGATCATACCATGCGATCTTCATGATCCTCATGTCTCGGATGTGGCATAGTCATTCAATGTGAACAAGGATAGAACAAACACAATATATACAATATATATATATAACTACACTACAAAAGGAATAAACATGTTTTTGGGTTTTTCAATTTTCAAATTTTTATGGTTTTTCGAAATTTTTCAATTTTTTTGGATTTTTGAATAAAAGTTAAGTTAGAATTCCCCATCCCCACACTAATATGGGCATTGTCTTCAATGGCCAAAATGATGGGAAATTATACAAACATGATGCATGATTTCTACACTAAATGCAAGCTACACTAATCTACACTACATGATGCATGGTTTTTGTTTATGACGGGGAGGATAATTTAGATTACCTCCCGTTGTGTATGCATTAACTTCCCCAAACCGATCTAGACATTATTGCTAATGTCCAAGGATGGGTGTAGTTCATGCACACACTATGCAATGCATGAAACTAATTTGTCATTTTGGATTTTGAAAGGTGGGAACAATAAAATGAGAACACCTCAAAAGTACCAAGGTGTGAGTCCTCAATGGTGCTAGGACTACTCCAACAATGATAAAGATTAATAAAATACAAGTTAACAAAACACAAAATTCTTTTCATGAAACTTTAGAATTAAAGAGAGGGGATGAGGAAACTTCACTTAAAATTAGGTGGGTGCCTCTCGCCCGCTCCACCTAGCTATGACGTAATCCTCTAGAGATCGGCATCATCTCCTTCTAGATCGCTATCCCATATCTCCTTTGATGCATTACTCAAACTTGGGTCCATGAACTCGTCCTCTTCACTTTCAAGCTCCACCGTATCTCCTCCACAAGAATTGTTGCTTCCCTCCTCTTGTCTCCCGTTTGCTCCTTCATTTGCTCTCTCTGAATTGGGGAAGAGTAGGTCCATTTGAGCCCATGAGGGAAATGCTCCTTCCTCACTAATCTTTCCCTTTTGAACCATATCGTGGTATTGAGGATAGAGTGCATAGTAAATGTCCACGTTGGTTTCGTATTGACGGTAGTGCAAATCTTGTAAGATTCCCGTGACAAAGTCGTCACGTGGAGGGATGAAGGGATTTGGATGGTTGTACGGTTGGTAAGGAAATGGGTAGGGGGGCACTTTGATCTTCTCATCTTGAGTTTGTTGTCCTTGTTGTTGTGGTGGTGGATTTTGAGGTGGTGGTGCTTGTCTTGGTTGGGTTGGATTTGGAGGGATGAGGTAGGATGGAATTGGAGCCAAATGTCCTCTTCTCGGGGAGATACGTGGTAGGTCGTTCATTGGTAGATATATCGGATCGCTTCCTTTTGTTAACCACTTGATCCGCTTATCGACCCCCTCAAGGGTTATCCAATGGTGATGAATGAGAAGAAGATCTTCATTTATCCTCGTGCTTCCCAAAAGAGGAGCATACTCATTATTCTCATTGAATCTCGGGTTGAAATGCTTCGCAAGTCTAGTAATGAGTCCTCCATTCACAATGTGTTTCATTCCATCATCGTCACCATTCCTAAACTTTGCCCATTTCTCTAGTAATACTAGAGGTGCATTGAAGTGGTACACATTTCTTCCTTGAATATTGAGGTATGATTCCATAAACACAAGGTCTAATTGGTTCACTATGGCTGGATCTCGGCGGGCAAGTAGAGTGCCCGAAAGAAATCGATAAGTAAGCCTTATGATCGGATTTTGGATGTGAAAAGCGAGGCATTCCTTGGTGTGTATGAAATCCCGGCCGGTCATGGCCCTCCACAAAGGTTCAACACTATACTTCTTTGGCTTCGATGTTCGGATATGCGAAACATCGAGACCGAGTACATTTGCGAATTCTACAAGGGTCATCATCCTAGAAACATTCTCCAACCTAAACTCTATGTAAATTGTTTTGTTCAAGGTTGTAATCTTCAAAAAGCTCAAAAATTCAAGCACAAGAGATCGATAAGTTTGTTCATACATGCGAAAAAGGGTTGAGAGACCAAATACTTCAAAGAGAGCTTCCACTTGGTGATAAATCCCAAGTTTCCTCAAGGTAGCATGACATAAAAACTTAGTGGGAAGAATATTCTTACTTAGAAGCCGGTGAAAGACTAATCTTTGCACATCATTGACAAATTCCACATTTGAGAAGTCATCAAGCCTTGTAAGATCTACAATCTCTTC
This sequence comes from Silene latifolia, assembly GCF_048544455.1. Taxonomy (NCBI): domain Eukaryota; kingdom Viridiplantae; phylum Streptophyta; class Magnoliopsida; order Caryophyllales; family Caryophyllaceae; genus Silene; species Silene latifolia. Next base: position 309,877,200 of record NC_133538.1, on the reverse strand, counting down.
ATGCTCCCTTCTTAATGTGTTGACATGGGAGGTAGAAGAACTTCCCCTCATCCTTGGTCTCCTCCTATCCCTAAAAGAGGATCTTCTTGGTACCATTCTTTGATTATAGAGCTGGATTCTTTGATTTGTGAAGGAATAGAGATGCTCCTTGTTGATTGAGTGTTGCCTTTGGAAACCCTAGAAAATTGGGGCTTTTTGATTTTTGTGGGTTTAAGAATGATTTGGATGTGCTTGGGAGTCATAAGGAGGTGGGTTTTATAATGCAAGTGGAAGGAGGGGTGATGTGTCACTAAATATGCGGTGGGGTGTAATTTTAATTAAGAAAAGACGGGTCAAATCAACGTGGGAAGACGGGCGGATTCGAGCAGAAGATGCTCGGATTCAGGCTCCTCGGGCCGGGCGGATTCTGGGTAAGACGCCCGGATTCTTTCACAGCTAAATTTCAAAAAATATAACGCCACAAGACGGGCGTCCCGAGTATGAGACGCTCGGATTCCTTTTTATCGGGACGGGCGGATTCTACTGAAGACGGGCGGATTCTCTTCCAGGAATTTTTCTTGAAATGCACAGGTAGAAAGACGGGCGTCTTTCTAGAAAGCCGGCCGGATTCTTCAGGACGGGCGTTTTCCCTTCTGGGACGCTCGAATTCTCCTTCAGTCCAAAAATCTTCAAATTCTCAGGGTAGCAGGACGGACGGATTCTCCTCAGGCCGCCCGGATTTTGGCAAGACGGCCGGATTCCGGGGAACACGCACGTGTTCAAGCTGTGAATTCTTCCTTTGACTTTATTTCCTCTCCTAGATGCTTTCCCACACTTGAAAATTGGTTTCTTCCTTCATAAAAATTCATTAGTGACCCTCCCTCACTTACTCTCATGAAAAGAGTTCATACTTATTATCAAAAGAAGTGCAATAAAATTATAAATACAAGTTAGAGGGTTAGTATATTTACAAGTGGTGGTTTAGGGAGGACTCCACCAAACTCTCCCTTTGATGGTTCTTTCAAGGATGAGAAGGCCCAAGGTAGGTGACCTCGACCTCTCCAATGAATGCTCCTTCATAATATGGCTTCAATCTTTGACCATTGACCTTGAACTTGCTTCCATCTTCCGCCTTGAGTTCAAAATCTCCATATTTTCCAACTTCGGTTATCACATAGGGGCCCATCCATCTAGAGTTCAACTTTCCCGGAAAAATTCGGTAGCGGGAATTGAATAGAAGGACTTTGTCTCCTTTGTGCAAGGCCTTTTGTCTAATCCTCTTGTCATGGAGTAATTTGGTTCTTTCCTTGTAGATCTTTGCATTCTCATAGGATTGTAGTCGGAATTCCTCCAACTCTTGAATTTGAATCATCCTCCTTTGACCACTCAACTTGAGATCAAGATTAAGTGCTCGGATTGCCCAAAAAGCTTTGTACTCTAATTCGATTGGCAAATGACATGCTTTTCCATAAACAAGTTTGTAAGGAGAGGCTCCTATGGGAGTCTTATAGGCCGTCCTATAAGTCCAAAGAGCATCATCAAGCTTTGTGCTCCAATCCTTCCGGGTCTTTTTCACAACTTTCTCAAGGATTTGTTTGATCTCTCTATTTGAAATTTCAACTTGACCGCTTGTTTGAGGATGATATCCCAAGCCGGTTCTATGTTGAACACCATATTTGGTCAAAAGAGATGCAAGTTTCTTCTCATGGAAATGTGTTCCTCCATCACTTATGATCGCTCTAGGAACTCCAAATCTTGGTAAGATTATCTTCTTGAAGAGCTTGGTGACCGTTTTTGCATCATCATTTGGAGTGGCAATGGCCTCCACCCACTTTGAGACGTAGTCTACGGCCACAAGGATGTACATATTCCCATTGGATGTCACAAAGGGACCTTGGTAGTCGATTCCCCAAACATCGAAGATCTCCACCTCTAGAATGCCCCTTTGTGGCATTTCGTTCCTCCAAGAGATATTCCCCTTTCTTTGACAAGCATCGCAATGAATGATGAATTCTCTTGTATCTTGAAACATTGTAGGCCAATAGAAGCCCAATTGAAGAATTTTTGCAACGGTCCTCCTTGCTCCATGGTGCCCACCGTAAGGTGATGAGTGACATCCTTCCAAGATTCCTTGGACTTCCCATTGAGGGATGCATCTCCGGTAGAGCCCATCACTACATTCTTTGTAGAGGTTTGGGTCATCCCAAAAGTACCTCTTTACTTCGAATAGGAATCTCTTCCTTTGGTTGTGATTCAAATTTTGAGGGAGTACTTTTCCAACAATATAATTAGCATAATCGGCAAACCATGGGGTGATGTGCCTTTCGAGTTGTGTTTGAATGGCCATCAAAATATCATTGGGAAATGAGTCATTGATCGGGGTTTCTCCATTTTCATCATGAAACCGGATCCTTGACAAATGATCCGCCCCTACATTCTCGGCTCCTTTCTTGTCTCTTATTTCTAAGTCAAATTCTTGAAGAAGCAAAATCCATCTCAACAATCTTGGTTTTGCCTCCTTTTTTATCAAGAGATGTCGGAGAGCACGGTGATCCGAAAATACAATCACTTTGGATCCAAGCAAGTAGGAACGGAATTTGTCCAAAGCATAGACAATGGCAAGAAGCTCCTTCTCGGTGGTATCATAATTCACTTGGGAGGAGTCAAGAGTCTTGCTTATATAATAGATGGCGTGAAGAGATCTCCCTACCCGTTGGCCAAGAACCGCTCCAACGGCGTAGTTGCTAGCGTCACACATAATCTCGAATGGTAATTCCCAATTTGGAGGTTGGATGATCGGTGCCGAGATTAGTGCTTCCTTGATTCTATTAAAGGCTTCAACACACTCATCAGTGAATTGGAATTGGGTATCTTTAAGCAAAAGTTGAGTGAGGGGTTTCGCTATTTTTGAAAAATCCTTTATGAAACGGCGATAGAAACCCGCGTGACCGAGAAAACTTCTCACCCCTCTAACATTCACGGGAGGTGGGAGTTTCTCTATCACCTAAACTTTAGCCTTATCGACCTCGATGCCCTTTTCCGAAATTAAATGACCCAAAATAATTCCTTCATTGACCATGAAGTGACACTTTTTCCAATTTAAAACAAGACTAACATCTTCACATTTTTGCAACACAAGAGAAAGATTATGCAAACATGAGTCAAAGTCCTTTCAATAAACGCTAAAATCATCCATAAAAACTTCCATTATGGTCTCTAAGTAATCGGATAAGACACTCATCATACATCTTTGGAAAGTGGCGGGGGCATTACATAAACCAAAAGGCATCCTCCTATATGAAAAGGTACCATAAGGGCATGTGAAGGTGGTCTTATGTTGGTCATCCGGGTGTATAGGGATTTGGAAAAATCCCGAATACCCGTCAAGGTAACAAAAGAATTTGTTGGAGGCTAACCTCTCAAGCATTTGGTCAATGAATGGTAGGGGGAAATGATCCTTTCTTGTTGCGGAGTTTAATTTTCGATAGTCAATACACATACGCCAACCGGTGATCATTCTTGTGGGTATTAGTTCATTCTTTTCATTTGTCACTACCGTGGTACCTCCTTTCTTAGGTACCACTTGGGCGGGGCTAACCCACAAAGAGTCCGATATGGGATATATGATTCCCGCATCAAGCAATTTCATAACTTCTCCTTTGACAACTTCTTGCATGTGGGGGTTCAATCTTCTTTGGGGTTGAATGGTAGGTCTATGGTCTTCCTCTAGATGAATACTATGCATGCAAAAGTTGGGACTTATCCCCTTAAGGTCATCTAGACTATAACCTATAGCCTTTTCATGTTGTTTCAACACATCAAGCAATTTTCCCAATTGGTTCTCATCAAGTCTATCATTGACAATCACGGGTTTGGTCTTTGATTCATCAAGGTAAGCATATTTCAAATTTGGGGGAAGGGGTTTTAAAGTAGGAATTTGTACCTCACTTTCCTCCTTTGGAGTTTTATTGAGAATTTGCTCCATCTCCATTAGACATTCCATTCTCATAGCATATTCAACTTCATTCTCATCAACCTCATCATATTCAAATTCCATGATGGGTTCCTCTTGCTCTTGAGCTTGTAAAATATCTTCTAGGATGGATTGTTCATCCTCTATGGGTTGACATGCTTCCACAAGGATGTTATGCACCAATACGGATTGTGCATGAGTAAGTTCTTTGTTAGCTAGAGCGGCCTCAAAAAGATCCACCTCCAATTCCCAATACATATTTTTAGCCTCACTTGCTTCCAAGGCTTCCAATGCTTGCATGGGATCTTTGAAGAAAGGTATACTTAAGTGGTCCTCTACAAAACAATCTATAAGGTCCATCTTGCAAAATATCGAACAACTTGAAAATAATTAGAACAAACCTTGAGGAATTTTACTTCCCCAAGGCAAAGAAAGACACAACTAATAACAATATAAGAAAATCTAAATCAAGTTAACACCGTCCCCGGCAACGGCGCCATTTTTGATCGGTCCGTTTCGTGTTCACAATTTAATAGATGTTGTCGTTGGGTCACGTCCGAATCAAAACATAATTTATAGCTTCACAAACAACTCTACAATTAGAAAAGAGGCAAGTAAAGGTCGGATCCCAAGGGACGGGAATTGAGATGAGATTTCTATTGAAACTAGTGGTGTCTTAGGGGTGTCACAAATTGGGTTGATGTAGAAGGTCACTAACTAAAAAGCAATGAAAGTAAATAAGCAAGATGAATTAAAAGGGTTGCAAACAATTGATAAAAAGCACTAGGGTGTCATGGGGTCATAGGGGAATCATGGGAATTGATCATACAAACATGTTCTCAAATTATAAGCAAACAATTATTGTTGTGATAGATTGAGTTGGGTTATATCTTACAATCCTAGGAAAGTTTGGGTCCCGGACCCGAATCGATTAGATTGTACAACACCTACAAGTCGACTTAGTCTTCCCTACTCAACAACATGCATGGTCTAATGAGACTCGAGTTGGTTTATGTCTTACAAGTCTCATTGAAAAGATAGGTGATGGGTAAAAAATGCAAGGATTCATAGGCTCACATTTCATCAAACATAACATGTGCATGAGTTGAGATCAAAACAAGCAAGCAACTAAACCATGAAAGCATATTAATTTAAGCATGAATCATTCCCCATGTTGGTTTCCCCTAATTACCCATTAACCCTAGCTAGGTCACTACTCACTCATTATCATGTTGATCATGCTAGCGAGGTTGTCAATCATACCAACAAAAGGAAACATGATGAATAAATGAAAGTAATTAACAATAATTAAAAAGGGATTAAGAGAATTATACCTACTAATGATTCCAATAATAAAACAAAGAATAAAAGAAGTACTTGATGCTTGATTGAGAGGTTGTCAATCTCCCAATAATAACCCAAATAATCTTCAATTACCCAAAATAAAGGATAAACAAAAGAGAGATTAAGGAAATAAAACTTGTATTAGAACTTGATTAATTGTTGATTACAATACTAAAGAAAGATTTGATTGATATTAACTACTCTAATTATTGATAAGAAGAACCTCCTCTTCTAATTAGACTAATGGGGTATTTATAGTGGAAATTAGGTGGATGCATTAGGGTTAACTAAAGGCTAAACTAGTAATTACACTTTTTAGATTGAGCAGGGAGGAGCCAGTATTTTTCGAAGGAAGGGCTTCTTTCTTTGTATCTTAGAGAAGACGAAATTTCGATGTACTAGAATCCGTGCGTATTGGAGTCGGGACGGGCGGATTCAGGCGAGGGAAGACGGGCGTCTTCAGGAGAATCCGGGCGGATTCTGGGCTGCTAACCCGGGCGTCTTTGGAAGAAGACGCACGGATTGTGCTTGTGGAGGACGGACGGATTGTGGACAATCCGCTCGGATTGTAGCTCAGCACTATTTCTTCTTCTTTTCTTCCCTTTTCTTCATAAAATCCTTGGGGATTTCCTCGGGGATGCAAGGATCCTTTCTCAACATTGCTCATCTACTATCATATGTACAAAGGCCTTCTAATCTTGTCTCTCCTTGATGCTTGGTCATTGAATTCAATCAATTTAGTCTTGTTTTGCCATGAAAATGCAAGATTTGCACTCCTTTCCTACCAAGGGATCAAAATCTCAAAGAATATGCAAAACAAAGAACTAAAGACAATAAATGACCCAAATATGCACTAAAAAGCATGGGAACAAGGCTAATTCGGGGGCTAAATATGCGCTAATTATGGTCACATCAGAAGGGCGAGTCGTTTTTGTGCGATTTTTGTAAAGTGTTTTATTGTTTGGGTTTGGGCGGGTTTGCCCTGGTTTTGTTTTGCGTTTGCAGGTGTGTTTTTTTGGATTTCTCCATTTTGTGCCGTCGTAATGCCGAAATTTCGGCTGACGTTTTTGTTTTGTCCTGATTGCAGGGAAGTGTTCTGGGCCCACTGGGTCCGTTGCTGAGACCTTAGAGGAGGAGGATGATCCAGGAGGAGGAGAGATGGTTGTTGCCTTGTCCCTGTCGAGTTGTGTTTCGCCCTGGTGGCCTTTGTCGAGCCTTTGATCGAGTATCGATCATTGGCTGTTGTCTGCAGAGATTCGGACGTCTGATGATTGGGGGTCAAGACGGGTGCATCGTTCTATGTTATCGTCTTCGATCTTTATTGAATTCTGATGATTGGGGTTCAACATCGGGGTGGCACTCTTTGTCTTGGCTCCTTCTCATCGCCGAATTCCGACGATTGGGGGTTAACGTCGGGGTGATGCACTGAGTCACAATTCCTGATTGTCATGTCGTCCGAAATCTGCCAGGCATTGTTTCCCTGTTTGTCACGGAGTATGAATGAGGTATTACCATCATGGTAACCACCTCTGCTTCCACTGTTACTCCTTTGTTTTTCAGGTTGCTCATTTTCTTTTCCGATCGGAAGGATAGGGAGTGCGGTATGTGGCGGATAGCCTCCAGTTCGTTGTTTTAGGAAAGTGTGTCGGATCCTGTTTCTATGGTCAGTCGTTTGTATCAAACGTGTGTTGATGTATTTTGCGTGAGGCGGTTTGTATATATGTGTTTTTGGTTTATTTGGTTTTTGGCTTTTTTTTGTGTTGTGTTTCGGAGAAGCACGGTCAGCTACTAGTTCAACTTTGCTTTGCACTTGTTCCTGCATTGTTAGTGTAGAAAACAAGCAACATGTAGCTCGTACGCATAAACGTAAACACGCAAAAAGTATTTGATGAAAACAAAAATAACCACGATGACTTGAAGTTAAAATTTGAAATTTAAATTTTGAAAATTCCACGACAGGTTGTCAGGATTGGATTTTTCAAATGAAATTGATTTGAAATTTTGAGAAATGAACTCGTGTATGAATTAAATTGCACCGAATTTTACTAGAAATTGATTTGTAACTCGAAAAACTAAAACTCAAACCGTCACGGGTGAATTTTAAAAGAGATTTTTGCGAGTGTATTTGATTGATTTTTGTGAGATCAAGACTCGGATTTGCGTGATCTTGAATTTTGGAGGAAAATTGACGTCGTGTTATCAACTTTAGAGTTTTGAGGAAAAATGCGAAAAAGCGAAAAATTTTCGGAATTTTCGATCGATATTTTCGGTATTTTCGATTGATATGGAAACGATCCGTCGCGGATCGGGACGACTAGCCCTTCCCTCCTAAAAAAAAGAAGAGAAAAACCCGTATGCTTAAAGCGGCGTCATGGAAACCGTGTCGAATTTCGTAAAACGCGAAAACAAGGAAATGTGAGTGTGAGAAAACAAAAAAATTCCTGGATAAGCCCGAAGAGGCGCGAGTCCTATGGCGGGAGGATTTAGGTGTCAGGAAGAAACACAACTTGAAAGGGACAAATCAAGGTGCGGATCTTGAGAACCAGCCCAAAGAGACGCGAGGCGGTGGGCGATACAAGGGAGCTTCTCCTTTTTCAGAAAAAAAGCGTTGATTATTCATGGATCCTTTCGAAAATAGGTTGCGACATTGGTGTCGGGATTTGTCGCCTCTCGAGAAGCATCAACTCGTTGTAATGAGAGTTGGTCAATTGTTAGTGCTTCGTCAAGTCAAGGTGCAATCCTCGTTCCTTGAAGCATGCTCTCGGTTTTGGGATTCGAAACATCATGTTTTCGTTTTCCCAAAAGGTGAAATTTGTCCTCTTGCCGAAGAAGTAGGTGCCATTGGTGGAAGGGCGGGTTGTACTCCGGCGCTTCCCCCGACTCGGTTGTGTTACAAAGAAAAATTTCGTTCAATGTTGGGTTTGTCAACAAGTCAAGTCAACTTTCTCCTTGCTCCCCATGGTGTGTATATGTTGGCTCTTATCAATATTTTCTCAAATCGGTTGGATCTCAATGTTTCAGAGGTAGCTAGGAGAAAGGCTCTCGCCTTTTGCCTAGTGCATGCATACCTCCTTGTTGATGCCTTGAAGAAGGAGGGGTCCAAATGTTATGGTAGTATGACCCTTGTGCATGTGGTTGAGAAAATGGAATATGGTAGGGATCCATCATGGTTGGTGCTTGGCGAGATCATCCAAGTTTTGGATAAGAAGGGCTCTTGTGCAGAAGCTCCCTCGTTCGGATCTCCAAGGATCCTCCAAGTGTGGCTATTGGAGAGGCTAAGGTATGTAGAGCCTCCAACCGATTCTTCTTCTTATTCCTTCGGTCACCTTACTATGAGGAAGAAATTATACTCGGATAGTTTTACATCCACCGAGGCCTATTGAACCTCGAGATTGGTGGAGGAGGGTGGTCCTCATATCCGTTGGGTGGTACCATGGTGGCACTTGAGGTTCTTCACGCGGTTGCCCGCTTCGGCCTCTAGTTCTTGTTCTTTGATGGTGGTGGGTTTGAAGGTTGCTTCCTTCATTTATCTCGAAAGGCTTATGAGGCAAATGGGGCATCAACAAAAGGTGCCCGCTCAAGATACTCTCGTTCAAGAGAGTGTTTTCCGGAACTCCGAGCTTGTGGAGGTCTTTGAAAGGTGGTGGGCTACTCGGCCAATTTGGGAGGTACCAAACCCCGTTGCCACGACATGGGTGACTTCCTCTTATGTCAAGTGGTTAAGAGCTCAAACCTTGGAGGAAAGGTCCAAGTCTCGTAAGGACGAGGTCGTCGACTTGAAGTATAAAGAGGTAAGGACAATACTGCCTTCTTTGATGACTTTGTTGATGGAGCTAGCCCGAATGTAATGAGGCCACCAAAGAGGGGAAGCTCGGGTCCCAAAGAGGATGTAAGCCGTGTATGGGCTCGTCTTTGGCCGAGCATGGAGTGATGTAAGAGACCGGAGGCCGTCGCCGTTGTAGATCCTTTGAGGATCCGTTTTTAAGAGGAAGTTCATGCTAGGCGGGCCAACAAGAAGAACAAGGGGAAGATGTACCCTGAGGGAAAAGGCAAGGTTAGAATGGAAGAATGAAGACCTCCATTACCCGTTGATTATTATGTTATATTAGTGTTGTGAGTTTTTTTATTATGTTGTACTAGCTATGTATTGTGTGTTTTTTGCTAGTTTTACTATGTGAGATGTCTTAGTCGACATCTTAGCTTTGACAAGTTGTAGACTTGCTTAGCTTTATTTGTTGTCAAATTTGTAATCCTTCTCATTATTAATTAAATAAGAAGATTTCTTGTGTTAAAAGAAATTGTGAACACTTGTTTCTTCCATTCATTTTGCAAAGGCAATTCGGTTTGAATTATCCTAAATATTGCACTTGGGAAATGGGTTTTTTGTGGGAAGGGAGAAAGTCTCTTTTTTGTATTTTTTTGTGGGTAAGGGGAATGTTTTTCCCTTTCTTTTTTTGATGTTGATATGGTTTTTTTTTTTATTGTGGAGATGGTTGTATCCTTCTTGTGTAAGAAAGGACTGCCTACGTATCCACCTAAAAAAGGTGAAATCAAACCATGCTCGTAGTTCGAAATATTTTGTAAAGTTTATTTGGGTTTTGCGGTTGTATCATTCTTGTGTAAGAAAGGACTGCCTACGTATCCACCTGAAAAGGGTGAAATCAAACCATGCTCGTAGTTCAGGTGTTTTTGTTTAAGTGCAAATGGATATTGCCTTTGACAGATCAAAGGACGTTTGAAACGTGGCAAGGTGCCGCAACTTAGACTCGATAAAACATGCAATTTTAAATTAGAACGCGTTAAGGAACTTGACTTGAAAGGGAAATTGTGGTTGCTAGTTGTGAAACTAAGGCAAGGTTTGTTGGTTACTAGGTCTTAAGGGTAATATTTCTTGAGTTGGTCGGGTTTGTGAAATCCTCCCCATCTAGGTCACTCAGTCTCACTGCGCCCCCCGAAAGTATTTTCTTGACCAGGTACGGCCCAGCCCAATTGGGTTTGAATTGCCCCCTCGGATCGACGGGTAGTGGTGCTCGAACCGACTTGAGGACCAAGTCGCCTTCTTTGATGTTCCTGGGTTTGACATTTTTGTTGAATGCCCGTTGTATATATCGTTGGTATAGCTGGACGTTGTGCAAGGCGTTGAGTCGCCGTTCGTCTAGAAGTGTGAGCTGTTCGAACCTTCGTCGGGTCCATTCCGCCTCAGGATCTTGACTCTCCAGTAGGATGCGTAGAGATAGGACCTCCAACTCTACTGGTTGAACCGCCTCCATACCGTATGCTAGGTCGAAGGGTGTGGCCCCTGTTGGTGTTCGAATGGAGGTTCGGTATCCCCAGAGTGCGAATAGGAGTTTCCTCAGCCAATCGCGGTAATTATCTTGCATCTTCTTGATGATGGTGACAAGAGTTTTGTTTGCTGCCTCTACCGCTCCGTTGGTTTGTGGACGATAGGGGAATGATCGATGTCGCTTGATTTTGTATATGTCCAGCAATGCTTGTGTTTCCGCCCGGAAGTGAGAGCCTTGGTTGCTGATGATGTCATGGGATACCCCATATCAGCAGATGATGCTGTCCTGGATGAACCTGGCCACTTGTTTGGCGGTCAAGACTTTATAGGACTGTGCTTCCACCCATTTGGTAAAGTAGTCGATGGCGACGAGGACGAATCAATGCCATTTGGTGCTCACCGGGTTGACCTTCCAGATGATGTCGATGCCCCAGGTCGAGAAAGGACAGGGAGATGTCATGGTGTATATAAGGGATGGTGGGATGTGTTGTATTTTGGCGAAGATTTGGCAATTGTGGCAATGTTTGACGTAGTTTCTGCAATCGGATTCCATGGTGGTCCAGTAGTAGCCTAACCGCATGATTTTTCGGGTCAGCATCAATGCGCTCATGTGAAGGCCGCATTCTCCGTCGCGGACCTCTCCCATGAATTTTTTGGCTTTCTGGTGATCAATACAAAGGAAGAGAATCCCTTGGGGTGTTCTTTTGTATAGTTTTTCTTGGTTATCACGAATTGTGATGCAAGTAAACGGATGGCTCTTTGTCATGATCTTGCATCAGAGTTGGGAGGGAATTCATTTTTGGTTTTGTAGTTGAGGATGGCTTGGTACCATGGTTCGATATGGTTACCCTTGTCTTTTTTGATGGTGCAGATGTAAGCTGGCTCACTCCTTCTCTTGACACATAAGAGCATCGATGTCATGTCGTCAGGTATGTTGACGAGCGCGGCAAGTTTTGCCAGGGCATCAGCAAATTGATTTTCCTCTCGTGGCAAGTAGAAGTAGTCGACTTGGTCAAAGAATTCGGCCTCTTGATTGATTTTTGCTCGGTAGGGTGCAAAGCTGTCGATACGGATTTTCCATGATCCGGACACCTGATTGATGTTGACTGAGGAATCGCCATGGACCCTCAGTCTCTTTATGCCAAGTGTTATGGCTGCATGTAGGCCGATGAGGCATGCTTCATATTCGGTGGCATTGTTGGTGACGGCGAAGTCTAGCTTGACTGAGATCAGGACATGTTCTCCCTCCGGTGATATTAGAAGGATCCCTACCCCGAAGCCTCTCAGGTTTGATGCACCGTCGAAGTATAGGTTCCATGCGTCGGAGTCGACACAAAGGATGTCTTCGTCAGGACGTGACCATGTGTCGGTCGTTGAGTCCTCGTTGACGGGATTTTCTGCTAGGAAATCGGCGATTGCCCTTCCCTTGATAACCTTGAAGGGTACAAATTTGAGATCAAATTCACATAGCATGAGTGTCCATCTAGACAGCCTTCCATTTAGTACGAGTTTTTCGAAAATGTATCTAAGAGGGTCCATCTTGGAGTAGATGTGAACCGTGTTGCTGAGCATGTAGTGTCACAACTTATTTGTTGATCATACTAGGGCAAGGCATGACTTTTCAAGCTGGGTGTACCTTGTCTCATACTCGATGAAATTTTTGTTTATGTAGTAGATGGCTCGTTCTTCGCCGTCGACTGTTTGTGCTAGCATTGCTTCCATGGCTGTGTCGGTGTTAGTCAGGTATATGGATAAGGGAATCCCTTGTTGAGGTGGCATGAGGTCAAGAGGTTTGGATAAGATTTCCTTTATCCTGTCGAAGGCCTTTTGACAGTCGTCGTCCCAATCGGTGTGATCGGAGGCACGAAGCTTCTTGAAGATCGGTTCGCAAATCATAGTGAGTTTGGCTATGAAGCGGCTGATGTATTGAACTTGACCGATAAATCCCCGAATCTCCTTCTCATTCTTAGGCCAGGCATTTGTTGAAGGGCTTTGATTTTGGTAGGATAAATTTCAATGCCTCTCTTGATGACGACGTGTCCCAAGAGTTTCTCGGAGGTGACACCGAATGCACACTTTTGAGGATTCAGTCTCATGTTATATTTCCGCAGACGAGCGAAGAATTTTTGGAGGGCGCTGATGTGGCCGTCCCGTTCTTTCGATTTGACGATCATGTCATCGACATATACCTCTACCTCCTTGTGCATCATGTCCTTTAGGAGTGTGGTTGCGGTTCTTTGATAAGTTGCTCCGTCGTTGATTAAACCGAAAGGCATGACAGTATAGCACTATGTACCCCATTGTGTAGTGAATGCAATCTTGTGCTTGTCTTCCTCAGCCATTTTGAACTGGTTGTACCCAACATACCCATCCATGAATGATAATAGGGTGTGCTTGGCGGTATTGTCCACCAGGATGTCAACATGTGGCAGAGGGAAGTCATCTTTTGGACTTGCTTTGTTCAGATCTCTGAAATCAACGCAAACCTGAATTCTCCCGTCTTTATTGGGTACAGGAACTATGTTGGCCACCCAGTCAGAGTATTCGGACACTTTGATGAACCCGGCTTAGAACTGCTTGTCGACTTCTTCCTTGATTTTCAGGGCGCATTCGGCGCAGCTTTTGTTTCACGGGTTTAGCTCCTGGTTTAATGGGTATTTTGTGCTCTCCAATCTCTCTATCGATCCCAGGCATATCTTTGTATGACCAAGCGAATACGTCGTAGTATTCGTGTAGCAGGTCGATGGACTGTTGTCTTTCCGAGGGGTCAAGGGTGGTCCCTATCCTAAGTTCTTGAGGTGTGTTATCGGTTCCTACGTTAATAGGTTCGGTGTCCTCAATGATGGGAGTACTATCTTCTCGTTTGCCAAGTTCTTTGGCTAGGTGAGGTGGGTAGTCACTCCAGTCAAAATCCTCATATTCGTTCAGAATTACATTGCAGTTAAATTGAAACGAGTCATAAACAAACTTAGTGTTCATTAAGTCGACTTGAGTGAAAAGCTCGGATATGACAGACATCTCATGAGCAGTCAGAGGCGACACAGCAGAGGAGGTGGCCCCTGAAACAAGCTCTAGGTTGCTACCTTCCATGGGAGTGGGGATGACTCTAGTTGCCTCGGCCTCTAAAGCAGCCACAAGTTTTTGATAAAATTGTGGAAAAGGGACTTTGACTGGGATGTCAGGAGTTCTAGGATCTAAGACAGACTCAGACTCAGACTCAGACTCTTCTTCACTTCCCTCTTTGAACATAGGGCCTTCTCCAGGTATAATCTTGAGAATGCGGCCTTGACGATCGGTCCACTTGACAGTTTTCCTCCAGCGGTGGTATCAAACTGGTTGTCGTTTAGAGCAATGTTGATGATGTCCTCATAGTCGAGGCCCTTGATGTTATCCTCTCTGAAGAATAGACTGACGGCTTGTCCATTGAGGCATGGGGTCGACTTAGATTTGGTTGACGCAGCTTTGGTGTTGTCGGGTATGAAGTAGCAGTCTTGAAAGACTTCTACACCCGGGCGTTTGACCTTGGCCGCGGAATATCAGATTGGCTCAGGAAAGCCGTTGTAGAGATCGGATTCTACCTCGGGGACGAAGTATCTATTGAGAGTCAAATGGTAGGGACGGAGGATGACCCCGTGCTATTTACGCTTCCGTATTAGGAGGTTCATTTCCTGGATGTCTTCATCGGTAGGCTCACAGCCTAGCCAGAAGGGGATGTTGGGGACTTAGCCTGTTTGAAGGGAGGCATGGTGATTTCAGTGGATTGAGAAGTAGACCCGGGAAATAACCCTGGCGCATCAGAATGCGGTTGACTGTGAGGTTGGAGAACGGGGCACAATCAAAAGGTGTTGATTCATCGATTAAGGCATTCACAGGTTGGAATCCCCACATTTTGTTGTCGTCTTCCTCAATGACTTGGGAGGCTATTCCCTTTTTTTATGATAGCCTTGATCGGGGAAGCGGGGATTGTGATCGTCTTCCCGTTGAAAGGGACCCTAATTTTCTGATGAAGGGTTGAGGTGACGGCCTTGACGGCGTGAATCCAGGGGCGTCCTAGGAGAATGTTAAAAGAGGCCGTCGATGTCGACCACCTGAAAGTTGGCTTGTCTCTCCAAGGGTCCAGTTGCAATGGTCAAGGTGATAAGCCCCGCAACCTTACGACGAGTGCCGTCATAGGCGCGTACTCCTTTATTGGTTAGGACCAAATCAGCTTCTTTGATACCCAGTTTATGAGCCGTCTTGAGGGGGATGACATTAAATGCAGATCCGTCATCCACTAGAACCATAAGCACATTCTTTTTTAGGCATTGTACGGTGATGTATAGTGCCAGGTTATGGTTGGCTTCGAATGGAGGGATATCTTCGTCAGAGAAAATGACTGGGTTATTCAGGTCGGGGACATATATCATCCACAACTTCTTCAGGAGAGAAGGTAGATAGAACTGTCAACTTTCTCAAGGCTTGTAGTTAAGTTTGCCGATGTTCGAAGGATGTAGTAATCAATTGCCAAATTGAAATTTTGGCCTTTGATTTTTGCAGTTGCTTAAGGATCGAGTTTTCAAGAAACTTGGGTTGGGTGTCCACGTCCGGGACAACCTAGTCATTCGTTGTTGGAACGACTGTTGAATTGTTCGGGTTTTGGTAGAGGTGTCCAGACCGGGTAAGATGACCAATCTCTTTTGTTTGTTTTCCCTTTCCCGGAACCATGTTAACATCCTCCGCGTCGTCTCTCCAGATACCATTGATTTCGGGATCTCGAGGGTTCCTTGGAGGGGTATTCCTCGGTGGGTAGTTTTTGTGAGGGAATTTTTTGTGAGGTTGATTATTGTGGGGTGCATGCCAGAATGGTCGCGGGAGCAATCCTTCCTGGTGAGGGTAGTTTTAGGTGTTTGGAGGACCTTCCCTCGGGCACGGTGTTGGTGTTGGTGGGTTAAAAATTAACCGGTGGTAAGCGTCCTCAAGTCGGGTAATCCTTTCTGAGAGACTGGCTATGACCTCCTCAACCTGTTGGAACATGGTGAGCATGGTTGCGGCGCTGAATACGAATATCCCATTCTGGGTATCCTTTTCTAAGGTATTCACCTCGTCATCAATTGGCGTGATGAGGTGCGAGCAATCCAAGGTTGGCTCGTCATCAGATGTAGCATGGATTCCCAAGGGGTTTCTTTTGTTGTTTGGTTTTGTTGGTGGAGGTAAAGGTAATTCTTCTTTCTCGATCGTGTCTCGAATGATGTGTTTCAGCTTAAAGCAGGCTTCCGTGCCATGACCCTTTCCCTTGTGATACTGGCAATAGGCATTGGGATTCCAGAAACGGTTTTTCTCACCTCGGATGGGTCCGGAGTGGGCCCGATTGGTTGTAATTTCCCTTGGTTCAGTAGTCTTTTCAAGGCACTGGCATAGGTTGATCCCAAGTTGGTGAATAACTATATTTGAGGACGCTCGGTTTTCTTTGTGGTTGGTTCGAGGAGATTGACCTCATCAATTTTGTTCATTTGATCATGGGGGTGAGATCCAGTTGATGTGGATCCTTGATAGCCTTTACCAGTGGTTTTGGCTAGGACGCCGTTGCGGAGGTTGTCTTCAATGCGGGTCCCAAGGATTTGTAGGTCCTGTAACATTTTGATATTTTGGTATCTCAACAGGTTGGCATAAACCAGGCGGAGGTTGTTGAACAATTTATCCACCAGAGTTGATTCACTCGGCTTACTGACCAATTGAGTGCTTACCCTCCTCCAACGGGTTAGGACTTCTGTGAACCCTTCCTTATCATTCTGAGTCAGGACCTCAAGAGTGCGGGTGTTAGCTTGGATTTCAACGTTGTCGGCATACTGTTTGGCAAATTCGACGGCGACTTCGTCCCAGGTAGTAACGTTCTTTGGGTCGAGGGAATAGTACTACTGGCGGGGAATCGGTTCCAGGGATGATGGAAAGATCCGGGTGAAGAGCTACTGTTTGACCCCCTTGATGGACATGTAATCTTTGAAGGCCAGAATGTGATTGAGTGGGTCCTCCACTCCCTTGAACTTGGGTACATCAGTGAAGGTAAAGTTGTCGGGTAGTTGATCCCCAACGGGTTCGAATCTTCGATTGTTCTCAAGGTGGATGTTGTTACCATGGGCTAGGAGTTGTTCTTCCAAAAGCTTGAGCCTTTTCTCGGTTTCAGTCAAAGGCGGAGTGTTGTGTTCTCCGGTTTCCTTGTTTTCCAGAGTGTCGATACGAGTCTCAACATGGTCCAGGGTGACCTTAAGAGCAGTGAGTAGGCTGGCTAGCTGAGCAGTTGTAACATCTCTGTTGTCATTGTTGGATGAAGCTGAAAACGGGGCCATGGTTCTGAGGCAGAAAAATGGCTCACATTACATCTCAATCCGACACGGTTAAAATAACTAAACACAGACAACACAAGGGACGGAAAAAAAAGATCAGACTCAACAAGACGAGGGCGACCGTGTGTGGTGCCTTGGTGCTGACTCGACTTATGACGTGACGATATTGACCGGACTTTGACTCGCGTCCAACGTAGTGGCGTGACGCCGTTGAACGAGTCTAGGGGTGAGACGACTCATAAGTAAAGTCCCATAAGTACGCTTGATTCGACTCGGTAGACACAAAGGCGGAATTGGAATGGTGGACTGAAGTTTTCGAAAATAGAGATTTTCAAAAGATTCGTTTGTCGCTTTATGGACGGCTTCCGAAGAATAAGGATCTCCGAAAGTCGGTCAGTTGAAGAGTTGTCTTAAGTTTGTTTTCAAAAGACGGTTTGTGTTTGAGTTGGCTCGGAAAGCAATGTACTGCTTCCAAAGACGGTTTTTGAAATTCAAAATTGTATGTTTTGAAAATCGAGTTTTGAAAATTTTGAAAAGGTCTCGGGGACGGTGTATGGTCCTCGGGATTTGAAAATGCTTTGAAAAAGGGGTGTGTGCCTTTCTCGGGTTTTGAAAGAGCCATTGTGTCGGCGCAAGACGGGTTAAAATCCGTGTCTTGACACGGTGATTATAACGGCGTAAAAAGTGTTTTTGAAATGGTTGTAAAAAACCAGGTTTGAAAATTGTCATTACGACGGCCTAGAAAGGCGTGTTGAAATGGTTGTAGAAAACCGGGTTTGAAAGTCGTCATTACGATGGCCTAGAAAGGCATGTTGTTTGAAATGCAACGGTCCGCGAAAGACCGAGGTTTGGAATGGCCATTATAACGGCGCAAAAGGGTGTTTTGAAAGTTTGAAATGATACGGAAGGACTTATGATCACATAACACATAAGCACTCACAGTTTCATTATATTATGCATGATGCTGACACAGGTTTTGGCTTAAAAGGATGGGTTACACACCAAGCAATCAAACCCCGATTTTCGAGGGGGATACCAATCCAAACAAAATGTGTAAGGAGGGTGCCTAGCCTCATGCTCGAAGGTGATGAAAGCTCTTTGACGCAACATAAATGTGTACCGTCAACGGTATGTTTGACTCAATCGAGATTTGAAATGCGGGGATGAGAAAACTCACGCCGACGAGACGGGCCAATTAGTCGAAAAGGGTTAGGTTGTGGGCCCGTACAAGGAACCCGACTATGACCGTAATATCAATTAATGCATTTTAACCAAGACCTCGTTCAAATCTCACCATCTAAGGATCACAAAGACACAAGTGTCCTAGTTTTACCAGTGGAGTCGCCAATCTGTGGACATGGCCCACCTGTGATGCCCAGCCGATCTGCGGGACGCGGCAATGGTCTTTTTGAAAGCCATGCTCGGCGGCGTAAAAATGCTTTCGACCGGATCATTTTAGATCGTTCGGTTTCGTCTCAGCAAGGGTCTCAAAACGGTGCAAGAGATGTTCGGAGTTGCCACAAAGCATTTGTGGGATGCTTGGAACCCGTTCGAATCCACTTTATACCTAGGTCAACCAAGGCAAAAAGCAGTGTTTGACATAGGTACTAAAGATAAGGAATCGTCCCTCTTTAGCATCCTATTTCTAGAATGACTCTCGCACGCCCTGGATAAGGTCGTTCACTATCCAAAGTTTCGGAGTAAGAGGTGAAGATACGTATTGGAAAGCCCTTTAATCGGACACCCAATCTCGCCCGCGGTAGCGGCCTCTACTAATCGAACTTGGTTGGTTAAATGTAAAAGTTAACAAAATGGGTAAATGCATGAATGCGCATCCACAAGTTTTAAACCTAACATGTGAGCTTTCTATGTCGGTTGTTTAATCCAAGTATCAAATATTTGATGTTAAGTTGGATTTAATGTTGATTTGCATGCAAGACGGAAATTAAACATACATTTACCAAGTTAGGTTTATGGTGCATAACGTGATCCATTTGTCTTAGTAAGGCGTTTTGCAAATACGATGTAAAATGAGCAGATTTGTAATCTGATCCGTCCTGTATTCGGGTTAACCAAAGTCGGGATCGTCCTAGACAAGTGCTGGAAGGAAACAAGGTCTGCATCAGACAACCTATATAGGCGCGAGCCATCAGGCGATGCAAATAGGCCCGTCCTGATTTGAAAATGAGAAAATGAGTGGCCTGTTTAGGCGCGGGTCGACAGACGATTGTAGGACGTCTTCTGACCATTGAAAAGGTTTGTAAAATGGTTTGAAAAGAGGGTGTTTGAACCCATCTTGATTTGAAAAGTTCGTTTAGACCGCTTTTGTGTTGATGTGAAGACCGAGACTTGAATAATCGTCATTATTTTGACAATATTCGATGTCGGGTTCGGTTTTGCAAGCTTGACATGAATAGTTTTAAAAATGATTATGAACTAAGTGTTTTAAGTTCATTTGTTTATAATTAGTCAATATTTATCATCGTACTCGGGTTAAAATCCGACATGGTATGTAGAACCAAAGATGATTTTGCATTTATGACTAATGCATTTGTTTTGAAAATGTAAAGAAATGGAATAAAAGGTTTTAAAATACTTTTTAAAATGTAATTAACCAAATATTATCACCGAAACACGGATTAAACCGTCATGGTATTATGAACAAAGGATGAAAAATGTTTTATGGTTAAAAGTTTATCATAAAAATGATTTGAAGTATTTGAAACGGTATAAACCGATTACAAATATGAAATGAAAATAAAGGGGAAGAAGAGACTAAACACTGCTGGATTAAGGTCTGGGAGGGGCTTAAGGCGCGAGCCATGCTGCTATACAAGCAGCCCCTGTCTCGGCCAAAAATCCGGTTTTGGCTCAATTATCCCATATTTGAACCATGTTATGCATGTTTTAGCATGTTATAGTCATGAAACAAATGAAAAACATGGTAGAAGAGGATTTTTGCACCCTCATACTTACATGCTAGGCTTGACACGAGAAATCGACGAAAGTGTACCAACTTGTTTGGTCGGAAAACTCGGTTTGAAAACCATTTTAGCAATGTAAAAGAGTGTTTTAAGTTTAGTGATGGTGTAGTTGGTCGAGATGGTCGGTCAAGTGATTTAATGCACGATGACGGTACCAAACAATATGTAAGGCTTGTGTTTTCGATCGGTAGGCCGGAAACACGTGGCGGTTTGTGACTTGAGAAGTCGAGTCTAGAATTTTAAAGGAGAATGAGGAGGCGGACACTCGTGTAAGGTGTTATAGTGTGTGAAGATGGGTATTTATAGAGAAATGGGTGGTTGTGTGCGTTTTGAGCGACGTGGCCGCATTGGCTCCTCGAAGAGGCGCGAGCAAATTCGCGGGTCTTCGAGGTGTCTTGTCACTATCACGCAATTGTAATCATGATTTATTTTATTCTATGTTTTAGATGAACTTGATTTTTACTTGATTTTTGTGTTTGATTCGGTTTCACTCGTTGTTGGAGTCGGCATTTTAATTTTGAGTCGGTTTTTGGTCCGGTGTCAATTTTGACTCAAGTGAGTGTCATTGCGACCCCGTCGTCATGCATTAAACACTCCAGGTACTTTTTAAAAGTGTTGAAATGTTTTGTTTTCGAAATCGTTTTAAGTTTTCCGATGTATAGTTGTACAAAACTGTTGATCAAACGCTGCGATTCCTAAGCATGTTGTAGTCCAATAATCATCGGGTGTTTGTTGGAGACTCGACAAATACTTGGTATCTACAAAGCCCCCACTTTGACCGAGGCTTGGACAAGGCGAAAGTCAAAGTATAGCCCCCAGATCAATCGAAGATTACAACCTGGAGACCGAAGCGACGTCGAGGCGGCTCGAAAGGATTCTGGCCAAGGACCTGCCTTCGGGAAGGGCGACGCCAAGGTGACACGTGGGTACGAGTCAATGACGTTTCATCAGAAACGGTTTAGAGTGTGTCGACTATCCGTGCGGTTTGTTAAAAGTTCGTTAGACTACGTACAAAGGCTCGCCAGCCATAAGAAGGAGTCATACCTGAGGCATCTTCGGGATATGTCCTTGAGTCGTTTCTTGTTTGCGGACAAAGGCTCGCCAGCCGTGTTGCGGATATGAAGGGGCTCGCCAGCCGCGTTGCGGATATGAAGGGGCTCGCCAGCCGCGTGCGGATATGAACTGGCTTGCCAGCCGCGTGCGGATATGAAGGGGCTCGCCAGCCGCGTGCGGATATAAAGGGGCTCGCCAGTCGCGTGCGGATATAAAGGGGCTCGCCAGCCGCGTGCGGATATGAAGGTGCTCGCCAGCCACGTCGAATGTGCGTTATGAGGCTCGCCAGCCATGTTGAATGTGTTGCATTTGGAGGCTCGCCAACCATGTTGAATGGTGTTGCGTTTTGAGGCTCGCCAGCCATATCGAATGTGTTGCGTTTTGAGGCTCGCCAGCCATGTTGATGGTGTTTCATTTTGAGGCTCACCAGCCATATCGAATGTGTTGCGTTTTGAGGCTCGCTAGCCATGTTGGATGCGCGTTGTAAGGCTCGCCAGCCATGTTGAATGTCGATTGATCGACTGTGTGAAATAGCCGTGTTGGACGGGCCTATTTCGAGAAGTTGTTTGAGTTAGCGGGCTCCGTGAGGAGGTTTGGGGAATTTCAGTGTTCATATTGAATGTTTGTGGTGCCGGAAATGGATAGGCTCGTGAGCCTGGCTCCCGTGGTCAATGGTGATTTTGAACCTCGAAGGGAGATGACGGTTTTTATTGCCGTTTGTTTTGTAGAAAAAGGACAGATGTGTATTCTATCGTCTAATGTGTGTTTGGGGAGGATGATTCTAATGTGTGTTTTGAGATTTGTGAAGGGTAGTGAATATCACTATCCCTTTTTGAAGGTTTGACGGTTTTTAATGCCGCTTGTTTGAGATTTGAAAATATTTGTTAAAAATTTCGTGAGAATAGCGAATTTGAATTCCACTATTTTGTTTTTGTATTTGAAAGATGGCGGCTTTTAATGCTGCCGTTGAAATTTGTGAAAATAGCGGATTTGAATTTCGCTGTTTTGTTTTTTGTATTTGGAAAATGACGGTTCTTATTGCCGTCGTTGGAGATTTGAGATTTGTGGAAATAGCGAATTTTGAATTTCGCTATTTTGTTTTTGTTCGAGAAATGACGGTTTTTAATGTCGTCGTTGAAGTTTTGTGAAAATAGCGAATTTGAATTTCTCTATTTATTTTTAAAAATGACGGTTTTTATTGCCGTCGTTGAAATATTGTGAAAGTAGTGAATTTGAATTCCACTATTTTGTTTTTGTATTTGAAAGATGACGGTTTTTATTGCCGTCGTTGAAATATTGTGAAAATAGCGAATTTGAATTCCACTATTTTGTTTTTGTATTTGAAAGATGACGGTTTTTAATTCCGCCGTTGAATAATTGAAGTTTGTGTGGGAAATTGGGCCAAAGCCCAGAATTTCGCTGAATAAAGCAGGGAACACCCCAATGAGGTGTGAGCTGTTGTGCGAAGGAAGAGGGCTTACCTGTTTCTAGTAAAAGACGGGAGAAGTGGCTGCTCTCATTCTCACTTCGTCTTCTTCCCTAATACCGTGACAATCACAAAAACCGCCATCCTTGGGTTTCTTTTCTTGCTCGACTTTGTGCCATTACTATCATGTCATCTCAAGGTATGTAAATCCTCTTGAATCCATTTGAATTTGTTTGTCTTTTTGTTAATTGAGTTTGGGCGAAACCCTAAATTTTCGAAAATTGAATTGGGCGTTTTTATTAGCCCATTTTCGAGTGAAATTGATGATTGCATTAGGTTAGAAACCTATTTAGGAGCTAATGCAAAGGCTTGGGAGACGTCCTAAAGTCACGAAACTTGCCCTTACAACTTTGAACCGGTCACTATGGGGTGTCATGGGATTGCTACTTGTTTACTATTGTTCATATGAATATGTTGGATGAGTATGTGGTTGAATGGATGACGTGGTGGAAAAGATGAAGTAATTGTTGCGTAAGAATATGATTTTATAGTTAAGAGCATGTTTATGTGATGGAATTATTTTATAATATGGCTATTCTAGTAACATGTGATTAGGGGATGTGATATGGTTAATAAGTGATTTTGTTTTACGTAAACTTGTATAATAAAGGCATGCGGGTAGTATAGTACGTGAGCATGACTCGATCGAGTGGGAGTAACTCGATCGAGTAGGGTGGACTCGATCGAGTAGGCGTGGCTTGATCGAGTGGGCATATGTTTGTGCTGGGCAGTGGCTACTGGAGTCGTGCTACTCGATCGAGTAAGGGGAGTACTCGATCGACTGTCTGGTACTCGACTGAGTACGTATGTGACTCGATCGGGTATGTTTTATGCCAGTACTGGGCAGGTTCTGGAGTTGGGGTACTCGATCGAGTGTGTAGCTTACTCGATCGAGTGACTCCTACTCAATCGAGTATGTGTGGTTACTCGATCGAGTATGTCTTTGTGCGGGAATATTTGTTTTGAGCCGTAGGCTTTGTGCTTACGTTTATCTCCCTTTTATAGCTCAAAGATATGCCACCAAAGAGATCAGCTTTGTATGTTAAGGCTCAAGAAATGAGCATCGAGGATATTGCCAAGATGCTTGAGCATCAAGACGCGCTTACTGAAACCCTCAAGAAGATTGGGAAAGATAAGGAGGCCGGGGTGGACTTTGCCAATATGAGCATTACAATATCTCGCTTCAACCCCATTACCTATGTGGGTACAGGTGCGCCGATTTTGCTCGACAACTGGCACCGTGAGATGGAGAATATCCTAGGAGTGGTACATTGTCCGGAAGAGTTTAAGGTGGAACAAGCTGCGTTCTACCTAAGAGATTCAGCCGGAGAGTGGTGGGATAAGGTGAAGGACAGTGCTTTAGACATCAATAGGAAGCAGGGTAAGACTGCAATCCCGTGGTCTGAGTTCAAGAGAGCTATGAGGCAGGAGTTCGTTCCAGAGCATGTTCGCAGCAAGCTACATGATGAGTTCGATTCTTTTAAGATGATCGGGGACATGACAATGATAGAGTACTATCACAAGTTCAAAGAGAAAGCAAGGTATGCTGAGGATATGAGGCTATATCAGGAGAACTTAGCACTTCGCTTTGAGAACAGGTTGACTTATCAAATTATGGAGAAGTTACCGGCGGGGACTCTTACCGATGTGAAGGAGGATTATGAGAGGGCTGGACGGGCTGAGAGGTTGGTCGAAATGGCCAAGGAAAATAAATAGAAGGGCTCGGAAAAGAGGAAGCTTGAGAGTGACGGTGGTGTCTAATTTAGTTACAAGAGGGGTAACCACAATCAAGCAAGGGCTTATTCTTCTGGGTCGGGCTTTAGTGGAGGATCTTCTTATGGGCGTGGTCATCGTATCAGCAGCAGCTGGGGTATCGCCTGTTTCAACTGTGGCGGTGTTGCTCACAAGAGGCATGAGTGTACTAGTGTAGTTGGGAGGGGCTTTCAGAGACAGTCTCAGGGGAGCTTTTCTCAGGGACCGACGCAGAGTTATGGTAGCAACCGACCAGCCGGGTCGTGGAACAACCAAGGAGGGCAGAGTAACAACAACGGTGGGTTCAACCGCAATGACGGTAATTCTTATCAGAAACCGGTGGCTAATACCAATCAGGTGTCAGCTGCCAAGCGTTCTACATCAGCTAGGACAGTGCAAGGGGGTGTTCAAAAGAGTAGTAGCAAACTGTTTATGATGCATAAGAAAGTTGCTGAGGATGATGCTCACGTGATCACCGGTACTTTTCTTATTAACAACGTCTCTACCTTTGTTTTGTTTGATTCAGGGGCATCGCATTCGTTTGTATCATCAAGTCATGCTAAGTCTATGGGTTTGAGAGAGCTTGAGTCTGTAAAAGATGGAGTTTTTATACCGTCTGGGGAGTCAGTGTCTTGTGGGAAACTGTATAGAGGGGTGTCCATGGTTATTGAGCAAGTTTATCTTCCTGTTGACTTGTTAGAATTTTTTATGGATTGTTTTGAAATGATAGTCGGGATGGACTGGTTGGGTAAATATAAGGCTAGAATAGACTATCACCAAAAGAAAGTTTCTTTGAGAGGTCCTAAGGGGGCTAGTGTGTCTTATCGTGGGTTTGTTATCAAACCCAAAGTCAAAGTGATTGCAGCGGTGACATTGAAGTCTTACTTGAGCACGAGGTGTCCTTTTATCCTATTCCATGTGAAAGATACTAGCATGGTGGAACCGACAGCAGCTGAGATACTAATGGTGGGGGAGCTTCCAGATGTTTTTCCAGATGAGATACCGGGTTTACCACCAAAGAGAGAGATCGATTTCAGTGTGGAGTTGAAACCAGGGACGGGACCAATCTCTAAGGCCTCGTACCATATAGGTCCTAAGGAGTTAGAGGAGCAAAAGAAACAGTTGAATGAGTTGGTGGACAAGGGGTACATTGGACCTAGTGTATTACCTTGGGGTGTACCAGTCTTGTTTATGAAGAAGAAAGATGAGAGTTTGAGGCTGCGTATCGACTACAGAGAGTCGAACCATGCTAAAGTGAAAAACAGGTATCCTTTATCAAGGATAGATGCTCTTTTTTACCAGTTGAGTGGAGCAGGTGTCTTTTCGAAGATTGATCTAAGGTCGGGGTACCATCAAGTGATGATTCGGGATGAGGATATACCAAAAATAGCTTTTCGATCGAGGTATGGTCACTATGAGTACGTGGTGATGCCGTTTGGGTTGACTAATGCACCGGCAGTGTTTATGGATCTGATGAACCGGGTTTTTAGCCAGTACTTGGATCCTTTTGTGGTGGCGTTTATAGATGACATGTTAGTCTATTCCAAGACTAAGGAAGAACATGAGAAGAGCTTATGATAGGTGTTACAAACTCAACGTGATAACCAATTGTATGCTAAGTTGTCTAAGTGTGAGTTTTGGTTAGAGAAAGTGGCCTTTGTGGGCCATGTAATCTCTAAAAAGGGTGTAGCTGTGGATCCTTGTAAGATTGTGGCGGTGTCTAACTGGGAGGCACCAAAGAATGTGGCCGAGATCAGGAGTTTTCAAAGATTGCCAGACCTATGATAGCTTTAATTAGGAAAGAGAACAAGTTTCGTTGGGATGAAAGTTGTGAGACGACGTTCTAAACATTAATAGAGCGTTTGACCACATCTCCAGTCTTACCTTTACCTAAAGGGATTAAGAATTTCGAGGTGTATACAAATGCTTCGAAGAATGGGTTGGGATGTGTGTTGATGCAAAACAGAAAAGTTATTGCCTATGCTTCTAGGCAATTAAAGTCATATGAGGAGAACTATCCGACACACGATCTAAAGTTGGGTGCAGTTGTGTTTGCTCTCAAGATTTGGAGACACTATCTATATGGGGCGACCTTTAAGCTGTTTTCTGATCACAAGAGTTTAAAGTACATCTTTACTCAAAAGGAGTCGAACATGAGACATAGGAGATGGACGGAGCTCATAGGAGACTATGACATGGATATTATATACAATGAAGGGAAAGCTAATGTGGTGGCCGATGCGTTGAGCAGGAAGAGTGTGCATTCTCTATGCGCAGCTATGTCACTGATGAGGTTAAAGGATGAAGTGACCAAGATGGGGATACATGTGATCCAGAATGGAGATGCCAGGGGAGATTTAATAGTTCAACCGGTTCTTAATGATGATATTCGCAGGAAACAGGCTCTTGATTCATTCTGCTGGGAGTGTTCGGTTTGATGGCAGATGGTGTGTACCTAAGGATGAGAAGTTGCAAATATAATCATGACAGAGGCTCATTTCACACCGTATTCAGTGCATCTAGGTGGTGATAAGCTTTATAGGGATCTTAAGAACACGTTTTGGTGGCCTGGGATGAAAAGGGAGACAACTGAGTTTGTGGCTCGATGTTTGACTTTCCAGAGAGTCAAAGGGGAACAGCAAAGACCGCAAGGTAAGATTTAGTCTCTGGAGGTACCTGAGTGGAAATGGGAATCTATCTCCATGGATTTTATTGTGGGATTACCTAAGTGTCAACATGGTAATAACATGATATGGGTGATCGTTGATCGTTTGACCAAGTCAGCTCATTTTATTCCCATGAAAGATACGTGGTGTAAGGTGCAGTTGGCAAATGTCTACAGGAAGAATGTAGTGAGGTTACATGGATTACCAAGGGACATTGTATCAAATTGAGATGCGAGGTTCATCCTGCGACAGATGGGCAGACAGAGAGAACAATCAAGACCTTGGAAGACATGTTAAGGGCTTGTGTGATGGAGTGTAGTGGTAGCTGGGAAGATAGGTAGGATCTGATAGAGTTTTCTTACAACAACAGCTATCATACGAGTATTGGGATGGCTCCGTTTGAGGCTTTGTATGGGAGGAGATACAGGAGTCCGATTTGCTGGGATGATAGCGCAGAGGTTGTGGTTTTAGGCCCACAGATGTTACAAGATATGGTTGAACATGTGAAGTTGATTCGGCAAAAGATGAAAGCGGTACAGGATTGACAAAAGAGTTATGCGGATTTACATCGTCGGGACATCGAGTTCCATGTTGGGGACAAGGTTCTTTTGAAAGTGCCACCTATGCGTGGGGTGATGCGATTTAGTAAGAAAGGGAAGTTAAGCCAAAATTTCATTGGCCCTTGTGTGATTTTGGATCCTGTGGGAGAGGTTGCTTATCGGTTAGCTTTGCCACAAGCTTTGGATCGTGTACATAATGTGTTTCCTGTCTCTCAATTACGGAAGTATGTGACTGACCCTTCTCATGTGCTAGAGGTTGAGCACATTCAGTTGGATGAATCCTTGTCTTACCTTGAAGTGCCAAAAGAGCTCCTAGATCGTAAGGTTCGCAAGACTAGAACTGGGGAGACAGTTTTGCTAAAGGTTTTATGGTCCAATCACAACATTGAGGAAGCAACTTGGGAGGCGGAGGAAGCTATGAGGCAACGCTACCCATCTCTTTTTTATCAGGTATTTGTGGTTACGGGGACGTAACCATGTTTGTTTTAGGGCGGGTAGGAGATGATCGCATAAGGTTTTGGCACGATTTTTGGTCAGTTTTGATAATGTTAGTGTTTGTTTTGAATCTTTATGAGTCGTTTTTAAGTTTTGTTTTTGAGTTTTAGTTGTGTCAATACGTTATAGTAGAGTTTAGTAAGTTTGTTTTCGTTATGAATTTGAACTTCGGGGACGAATTTCATTTTTAAGGAGGGAAGACTATAATACCTCCGATTTATGAGCTGTTGGGTACTCTATCGAGTAGGACTTACTCTGTCGAGTAAGTTAGTTTTTCATTCGGGAGTACATTCTGCTTGATGGGTACTCGATAGAGTAAGGGAAACTCGATCAAGTAGGCGGTACTCGATCGTGTACCTTGGTTACTAGATCGAGTATGTCGGGTTTTACGGTTTTTCGGCTGGGTTTTGATAGTAACGCTTGAAGAGAATATAAAATGATTTCGTCAGTTCCTTTTTACTTTTACATTATTTCTAAACCTTTTTACAAAAGAAAAACAAAGCGACGTTCTTCTCTTCACTCATTGCTATCAAAACAAGGACTAGGGTTGTTGGATTTCGGAGTTCATCATACATTTATGATCGTCGTATTGTGGTTAAGATCTTTGTACTGTTTTTATGTCAAATAATTAATATTGTTTAAAACCCTAATTGAGTGATTTGGGGGGTTATGGGGATTGTTTATGCGATAGATTGTAATTATTCGATTAATTGATTTTAGGAGGTGATTTTGTAGAAGAAGGTTTTTGATCTGCTGCTTGTGGTTGATTATTAGTGATTTCATTGCAGGTAGGGTTTTCCTACTCAGTTGACTGTGTAAATGTTACAAGACGGTTTGTTTGATTGATTGGCATGTTGATTGTATGGTTAATTGGTATTTGCATTGTTTACATTGGTATTGTGGTTGGTTGTATTTATCTGTGATTCGCGAGGTGCGCCCTCGGCTGAGTGGAGTCACTTGCGGGAGTGGCTTCACGCCCTTGATTCGCCCCTTGTGGTTCCCGTCAGAAGGGGGATGTGTACATTAATAAACATGGGTTATTCGCTCGATGGAGATGAGTGGGGCTTATGTGGGAATGACTATGGCCCCCCACTGGCGGTGTGGAATATCTGTTGAGATGGATATTCTGGCAGAGCTACACACTTTAGTGTGTAGTCAGATGTTTGGTGATGTGACGGAGTTGGAGGATTGTGATTGTGTAATTAACTGTTGTATTGTCTTATATTGTTTATGCAGTAACTGACCCCGTTTAAATATTTTTAAAACTGTGGTGATCCATTCGGGGATGGTGAGCAGTTGTTTAGTAGATATATCTTGGATACGCGAGGGATCTAGCTGCGGATGGGGTCACAACGTGTCAGAGTCGTAGCCTTCCGCAATGTTGTCATAACACTTTTACTTTAGTTGGATTTTGGTTTTGAGAATTTGTATTTTACATTTCAGTTGGTTTTGATGTACGCACATTTAAACTTAATTACTTAAATACGATTCTTGATGGTCACTTTTGATTACTATGCCTCGGGTAACCGAGATGATACCATTTTCATGTGCTAGGTGTTCTTTGTAAGGCACCTTGGTGTATGGGGGTGTTACAGTATCTCCGATTTACCGCCTCGGGAAACCGAGATGTTAACATCTCCCAATTACCTTGGCCGGGTAAGAGGGGGTATTACAAGGAATTCTTACGAATTCGGTACAAACCTTCCATACCCAACAAATCAAACATGTGTCGGACATCCACCTAAATCTCCAATTCCTCCAAAATATCCACATCCACTGATAAGTCCATTTTATATACATTTTAACCCTCTATTTTAGCTCGGTTTATTTGATTATCGCACTTCTATTAATGTGTTTATAAGCTAATTCTGTGTTCTAAAAAGTAGCAAGCACATGAGTTCACGAGGCTAAAAAGACTAAGTATGACATCGAAAGGGTATTTTGGTAATTTCCAAGCCCGAGTAAGAAGTATGGAGCTTGGGTTAATGAACAAATGAAGAAATAAATTTGGCCCAAGCAAAAGTCCAAGTCAAGGAAATTCCAAGTAACAAGTTTAGAGATGCTCTTTGGATGCTCTTAAGGTGTGTTACTAAGCATTCAACCGGAGAAATTAAGGAGCATTAAGACTATACATTAGATTCCTTTGCAATTAAAGACGGAAATTAAGAGAATGGCTAGAACATCACGACCCCGATCGGGGTGTGGTGTCCCCGA
The DNA here is from genome assembly GCF_048544455.1 of Silene latifolia. Taxonomy (NCBI): domain Eukaryota; kingdom Viridiplantae; phylum Streptophyta; class Magnoliopsida; order Caryophyllales; family Caryophyllaceae; genus Silene; species Silene latifolia. Next base: position 309,847,090 of record NC_133538.1, on the reverse strand, counting down.
TCGGGGCTAGCCCTTTTTCTCTTGTTTCCGTTACTTCTCTTATTCTTATATAAAGGCTATTGATCGACACTTTTTATACACTTCTTACACCTCTTTCCACATACTTTCATATATGTTTTAGTCTTAGTTTTAGAATAGAATGTAGGTAGATTTCCTTTATGTTATTTACATTTAACTTAGCATTTCAATATTGTATAAAAATTTCCATTCAAGCTTTCGTTCTTCAATTCCGTAATTGAGACATTTTAAGTGTTTGGGAACCCCTAGAATTTGGAATTGGAATTGACTCAATTCCTTATCAATTCCAAGCTAGTTAAAATTTGGGATTCTCAAATACCTACCATATAGTAGTCATTTCAATTCCATCACTTCTTACGTTTTATTTTGTGACGTAAATTTCACCACAATATTTTTATTTATGATATTTTTTCCGATCGCAAATATTTCCCGAGACAATATTTAATTTTTTCAAATATAAAACATCCAATGACCTCCTCAACCCATATCCGCTCAAGTTCAATTCCAATTCCAATTCCATGTGTTTCCCAAACGCAATTTTGGAATTGGATTTGGAAATGAATTCAAACATTTGAGTTTCTACAATTGAAATCATGAAAATGAAATCAATTCCGTATTTCCAAACACTACCGTATGTTATTTACATTTCCCTTAGCATTTCAATATTATATTACAATTTCCATTCAAGCTTTCGTTCTTCAATTCCAAGTTTCATTTTCAATTATTAAGGTAATTCTATTTCTTGTATTGTTCTATTATCTTCTTTGTCATTTCCATTATCAATTAGTTATTATGATCACTTTATCATTTATCATTAGTTTAGTTTATATTATGCAAGAGTAGTTTACTTTGTCTAGGGAATAAGGGAAGCCATGAACAAATAGTTTTTGCAATTGTTGACTTAGGATGTTATAGTAATCGATTAAGAGCTTCTATTACATGTTTGCTTTGTTTTGTTAATCTTTGATAAATGATCACTATCTTAGATTAAATTTGTTAATTCACTTTTATAAGTCGAGAGGCACGAAATTGAATTACAGTAAGCATGTTTTAGTAGACGACCTAGTCATAACAAGAGTTCTCTAGGACCCGATCTATGGTTGACAATAAGGCCGAGAGGTGGTTGTCTTTAAGCCTAAACAATTAACGATTTTATCAACTCCTATATGTTTAATTTGAGCATTTACATAATTTTTATGTGTGACCCGACCTCCCTAGACTCTTTCTTTATTGTTATTGTTTACAAACCCAATCATATAATCAATCGATAACCGACCTAGATAGAATTCACCCCATAACAACTTATATAGAAACTCTCGTCTCCTCGTGTTCGACCCCTATTACTACATTCATTTGTGTCTAGGGTTTTTATCTTTGATTAGGTTATGATATCCTATCATCCACACACCAAGTAGGTTTCAAGGTGTCTGCCATCAAAGCAACAAAGGCCGCGAGCTGATCGAAGTCCGCGAATATCGCTAAAGGATACTCATCAACTTGAGGAACGGTCGGTCCTTGGCTTGACTGGCTTTGCTCGGCCAAAGTAGTAGCACGAGTCCTCTTATTAGTAGTCCTATGGATTCTCGACAGCCTGCAAGGACACAGTTTCAACAAGAATTTCCGAGTTTTCACGAGTATTAAAGCAAATTTCAGAATTTTTCAAGTTCCAAAAGACGAGTTTAAGACGATTTAAAGCGGGTTTTTCGATCAAAATATGCAAAAAGGAACGCTAAATTATCATTAGGAATTTTATAGCCTCTTAAGATGGATTTAATTAGTCAATAACAAAATCTTGGGACAAACCATAGAAATTTTCGGTACACCAATAAGCCAATTTAGGGGTTGAAAACCATTCCTCCTCTAATTGATACTATAATTAAAGCAAATTTCACTAGTTTAACAACATCTAGCTTATGATTTCAAGGGTTCTAAAGTGAAAATTTCAGTTTCTAATCAACAATAAGTATACTAAACTTGAAAGGAATTAGAAACACATTACCTTGAAATTAGGAAGAAGATTGATTGTAAAGATGAGCAAAGTATTGAATTGAAGAAGCAATAAGCATAAAATCACCAAAACTTTGTTGAGAGAAACTTTTAAGAGAGAGTTTGAGTGTGTTTCAATGAAATAACGTCGAAAATTTTGAGTAAAAGATGTTTATAGGGTTTCCGGAAATAACTCGAAGAACTGGTTAAAATAGGGCACTCGGTCGAGTATTGGGTGCACTCGGTCGAGTACCCTCTACTCGGTCGAGTGTTCTGGTGCACTCAATCGAGTGCTTAAATTAACAGATTATACCTGCTTCTGCCTATTGGGCACTCGTTCAAGCACGCCTTGCACTCGGTCGAGTAGGGTGGACTCGGTCGAGTACCCCAATGAACTCGGTCGAGTTCCCCGAATAGTTGAATGAAATCGTTTAACAATAGCATCGTTACTCCTGCAACACAAGAAAAGTTGTTTGGAGTCTAAGATAAACTTAGAACTCGTCGCAAATAAGATTCTAAACTACTACCAACAATTCATCTAGCAACCATGCACATAATTACTGCAAATATTACTAACACAATCCAACACAACTCGTACATGCTACCATCTCGTGTACACACACCATGTAATTCATCTTAATGCTCACATGTACACCTTGCAGCATTGATACTCAAATTTCACACATACCGGCTTCACACACACACACACACACACACACACACACACACACACACACACACACACACACACACACACACACACACACACACACACACACACACGCGCGCGCGCGCAATGCCCACACCTTTACTCAACTGTTCACGTACACATTCCAATCTTGACAACCGTAAGGGTACTCACATACTCATTCACATACCTTTCACATATTCATGCTCATCAGATTCTACATTTCAAGCCACACATATAATGACCAAGATAAGTTACACATCACGCATACCACATACTCATATCAGCTCCTAACTAATTTATGAATATGACTACTACAGATGGACTGTATATAGCACACATGCATACACATAATTCCTGAATCTTTTACCCACCACGAAGTTTCTGGCTTAAACATGTTAGGGCCGGGATTCTGGAATGAGGGCGTCTTCACACCCAAAATCAGCATAAGAGGGCTCCCAACATACATAAACCAGATTAGTTTTAATTGACACCCTACGTTCAAAAGATTCATTGGCGTCAAGTTCCAAAATTGTCAGTCTGATACAAATTTGTAGTATCCCTATTTACCAAGGAGCATTAACAACACCTTCGCTAGTAAGTAAGGGCGTCACCATCTCGGTTGCTCAAGGTAAAGTATATCAAATTGGTAATAAAAGAACAACTAAAGGTTTATTAATATAAACTCATTAAACTGTTACAAGTCCAAACCATACACTAGCTACAACGGAAGGTACAAAATAACTAAAGTGAGATTATCTGGTCTAAGCGATATGTACGCCGACACGCTCCCTCTATGGATACCAGCTAAGCTTCTAGCTATCAACACACCAGATAAGACTATCTGCTCACCATTTGTCGGCAATATCAAATGGATCACCGCAGACACACAACAAGAAGAAACACAACACACACACACACACACACACACACACACACACACACACACACACACACACACACACACACACACACACACACACACACATGGTTAGTAAACTATACAATCAATAATAAACTACAGTAAACAATCCATCCAATACAAACAAATCCTATAACAATCATCAATCTCCACTCTAACACAAGTGTCTGAACCGCAGCCCCGGATACAACTACACCCGCGGTGAGTAGTTCTGTCAGGTCACCCTTCGCAAGAGGTAACCCACTCCGCAAGTGTTAGACTGCAACTATGCCACCTAAATCCCAGCTCATCGCAACGAGCGAACCCAGATCATTAATGTGCACATACCCCTTGTGACGGGAGCCACAAGGGGCGAACATGGGGGTGAAGACCATCTCCCAATAATGGCTTCACAATCATCCTAACAATACCAACAATAATACAATACCAAAAACGTAACTATGATACCATATCAATGTAATTCACAACATCACCACTCCACTCACAATTCACCATATAGAAGACTGAGTAGAGAAACCCTACCTTTAGCGATTCTCGCTCAACACCAATCATCACATACGTACAAGGGATGTTGTCACCGACACCTACAGACAACGGTATAACCCTATTACGACCCACTATAATCACAACCAAAAATGCAGTTGGTGATGACGACTTACCTGACTCGATTGATCGATGACAGGGTCACGTCCCGACTCGCACATCTCGCTCCCATGACGGTCTTCTAGAAGGAGGATTTAGGGGTGATAAGATGAGGAGAGAGAGAGAGAGAGAGAGAGAGAGAGAGGTTCTGATTTAAGTTTTAGAAAAGAGAATAAATGGTTTGAGTCGCATCCACCGTGTAACATTATATCGCGCTGACGCTAAACCACTCGGTCGAGTAATGAACGTACTCGACCGAGTACACTGCACTCGGTCGAGTGCCACCGACACTCAGCCGAGTGACCCTTACAAGGTCGAGTTCACAGTCTTAAATACTATCTAACTCCTTCTTTATCCCCAACTAAGGGTCCTACGAGGTCAAGGGTCAGTCAACGGGTCCCTAATATGGCGGGTATTACAATAATTTTTAGGGAGAGAAGCCAACAACTGTATAGCCCTGTCTTCCTTTTTGAAAGTTTTATCCAAACTTTCCAATTGGGTGATCAAGCCATTGAACTTGTTTTGATGGTCCCTCAAGTCGCCATCATCTACCATCTCAAGCTCAAAAAGATCTTTATCCAAGAATAGTTTATTTGGTAGATGACGGGTTTTGGGTAGTTGCAAAACGGGTTTTATTTAATTAATTGAATTCGTATTTTAATTTAATTAGTTTAGTTAGTAATTATATTTAATTATTGTAATTAGGTTCCGACTTTATGGAGGAGCATATTTGTATCCGGGTGCCTTATTTTTTTAGCGGGGTTTGTTAAAAGGTAGGTTTATCCTACTCAGTTCGATAATGTGTTTAATTTTTAAATGAGTCGTTTGTCATTTAATTGCATTGGATGAGTCTGTAATTGGCATGTGATACGGTATCTTGCATATTTGTATTATTTTATATGTCGGAGGGCATGATTGGTTATTTGTTGTTGTGGAGACGGAAGGCGGTTGGGAAACCGTCTTCTGCTTGAGTCGCCTCTTTTGAGTTTCCCGCTCTAAGAGGGATGTGTACATTAATGACTTGAGTTTTGGAGGGACGTGTGTGGGTGAGGCACGACGTTTGGCAGGGGACCCGAGTCGCTCTTGGGCCCGGTACCACCGATGTGTTCGGAGTACCTTGTGAGAGTGTGGTGTCGTGGACGTGTTCCTGGCACCAGTGGTTGTGGGTACGTCTAGGCGTGTCCCGGTACCGGCATGATGGTTGGGTAATTGTGTGTCATTCATATTATGGTCATGTTGTTGACTTACACACTTGAGTCATGTCACACTTTATTTTTCGTTATTGACGTTTGTGTGTCTGTGTAATTGTCACCTATCTCTGGGGTGGCTTGTGTAGATCCATATGATATCCTTTGGTCATATGGGGAGCAAGTTGAGTACAGGTTATTTGGATAGCACATGGGAGACGGGACGAGCTTGATGAAGTCACGAGACGAGTATAGTTGGCTAGAGAGTATAGTTGTCATGAGTTGTACTTTTATTCATTTATTTACGTTTATGTAATTCACTAAACATTATATTTATTTATAAAATGTTCTTTTATTGAAGTTTTGAAACACTACCTCGGAAAACCGAGATAGTAACACTCCAATTATCTTGGCCGGATAGTTGGGGTGTTATAAAGTGGTATCAGAGCGACGATTTTGCAACCTAAACCAATGAGCTGAAAAGAATCTAGGAGTGTCAAAAATCATCAAGTAACTGCTAACACAAGCATATAACAAAGAAAAAAAAAGAAAACAAAAAACATACACATCTTCTCATATTCATTTCTAAAAGCTGTCAGAAATCGACAACAATAAACTTTCATAAATTTCCGATTTACGGTTTGTTCATAATAAATTATTTATGAACAGTTCGCTTGTAAACTGCGAATCTGTCATCAGTCAAAAGAATAATTCGTAGACTGACTTTCCCTTATGATCCAGTGGCTAAAAATTTTCCTACATAAACTTTGGAATGTCTAGTTATGTTTAGAATTTTACTTTACCTTAAAATGTTTCCTTAAAGTCGTTTTATGAACCGAAACATTATTGGTGTCGATTTCTGACAGCTTTTAGAAATGAATTTTTAGACCCCTATTACTTTCGTTTTCTAAAGTTGATTATTAATAAAAGTTGTGGTTAAGAGCTACTAGAAACCAAGAAAATTTGCCTTATGTCATTTCGATAATTTTGTATTTAATTATGAATTTTATAATACTGTTGTCCTGTTTTTAAAATCTGATTTTAAGAGTTTGTCTCGTTAAGGCCCAATAATATATAGGGTTATTTAACAAGAATACTACAAACTATAGACACTCTTCTCAAAATACAACAAACTTCAATTTAACTCACAATAAAACGAACAATTGCCCCCCTCTTCTTATATTAAACTAGATGACCGTCTACCTCTTTAGCAGGTTCCTCCCTCTAATTCTCCTATATCCATGACCCAGCCAACACTAATCCATCACCAACAATCCAACATCACAACCGCCACCTCCTTGTTTAATTATCGACCCGTACAACTCCCTCCACCGTCGAGCACCGTAACGGCAGTGACCCGAGGAAATCCGATTGCATATTCAGACAAGACCCGAGTAGGCGAGTTGAGGAGAGGATTCTTCTTTGTACAAATGGAACCTTAAAAGGTATTGGATTCTTAAAAGCATTAAGCCGATGCCAATCAGGAAAGTTACGCTCACCTTATAAAACCTCGAAATACCCTATATACAGTGGTCATAGGCTGAAGTATCTAGTATCTAAATTTTGTGTTGTAGCTTAATGTAAAATCGTAGAATTGTTATCTTGGCCCAGATCCACAACCGCCAAGGCTTCAACATCAAGGTTCAAATATTATTTATACCCGTCGTTGTGAGTACCAAAGATAAAATTTGTAATTCCTATTAAGACTAACCTAGGCTACTGGTAACAGGGTCGAACCACAAGGAGGCAGATGTAAATTCTAGTTGATTTATATTCAGTCTAAGGTAACAATTGTGGGGGTTTGAGTTGAGATGGTCTATAGCTAAGAACAGATAAAAAAAAACTAAAAAGACGGTCTAACAGATAAAGAAGGGGGTACTAGGATGATCGGTTCATTATAGCTTCTGGCGACAAAGAAACTAAGTCGGTGCGAGTCAACACAGGTGAGGCGGAAATAAAGAGGTCCTCTCGGTCCACTCTTAACAAATAGCATCTTTCGATCTCGCTATAGGTCCCTAATATCACTAATACTAACTTTCGTTCTGAAAAGTGACTAACGGTCTAAACTATACCTATCTTTCGATCTTAGCACAGTTTAGTCGATTCAATTGATGGTCTAACAACTTACCCTATCTTTCGATCTATTGGGTCAGTCATAAAGGGGTACTTAACTGGTCGCATGCATTCGATTCGTTAAATACAACAATTAAAATCAATTAAAATGAAAGGTAACCTCACGAGGTCAGTCGATCGACCGGGTAAGGTGGTCGATCGACCAACACGCGGGTCAGTCCGTGTATAATCTATTGCCGCCTATGCCATAAATCGCCTACATCCTAGCACTATAGAATTAGCTACTCATGCTAAGGGTAGAAACAACAACATAAACGATAAAGCTAACTAATGAATTCATGCTTAAAACAGTAAAATAAATAATTAACATAAACTATGATAACGGTTATGGAATCTACTTAGCAATTCTAAACTATTGATAAAATAAAGATGAACTATAATTAGGCGAAGAATGCCGAATTGCAGAGGAAAGATTAGTTATTAAGAACCGAAAATCCAATGCTCAACAATCCCAAACCCTAACTATCAAGAACCGTATGCGAAAACTTAATCTAAATTACTGAATAAAACTTTGAATGAAAACTGAATAATAACTTGATGATGATTGAATGTTTCTAGGTTACGTTATATAGCAACTAACGTAACTTTATTTCCTAAACCTAGCATAACTTTGGGCTTCAAGATTCACGGTCTTTTAATTCTCGTGCCTGGAATAGCACTGACGATCGACTAAGGTAGGTGGTCGATCGACCACTCAAAGAATGAACAAAGGGCTTCGAACCCGAACATTGGTCGATCGACTGAGGGTGATGGTCGATCGACTACTTGAGCTGCTACTTGACTTCTTAAAACTCGCGGACTTGTCTTTTGGGCCTTGGATTGCGCACCAAGCTCGTTCCTTAAGTGATTCCTTTACGTCATTTGCAATGCAGATTACTCGGGGACGGATTTGGCTTGATTTCCCGTTGAATTCTTCACATTTCTGCAATAATGTACACTACAAGAAAAACGCGGGTTACTGACGGCTCTACCGACGCAAAAAAGAGGCCGTCAGAAAACACGGGTTACTGACGGATGTGTGATGGAAATTCCGTCAGTAAAGTTTCCTGACGGATATCCCGTCAGTATCTATTGGCGCGTTGACCAAGTCAAAGGCGCCAAAGAACTGTGACGGAAATTCCGTCGAATCTCTTATACTTGACGGAAAATCCGTCAAAGGGGCTTTACACGTTAAATTGGATTACAAATGAAATCACTTTAGCCTCCCGACGGAATATCCGTCGGTTTTTCTAATCTTGACGGAATATCCGTCAGTGGGTCAATTATTAGTTGATATTAGTGTGTGACAGGGTGTCACAATAATTGTAGCACTGACGGATATTCCGTCAGAATTTTCAAAATACTGACGGATATTCCGTCAGGATTTCTACTTTAACTGACGTGTACAGTCACTTGCATTATTTTCTGATAAAGTGAACGTATGACGGATTTTCCGTCAGTATTTTGACAATAACCGACGGAATTTCCGTCAGAGGTTTCTATTAACTGAAACACGCGAAGAGTTTCTCCTTCACTTTACTAAAATTCCCCCAAATCAATTAAAATCGCCTTAACCCTTACCTCCTTAAAACCCGACACCACCACCACCCTCCTCCACTTCCGGCGCCACCACCACCACCACCAACACCACCACGCCGTCGCCATCACTATAAGGTAATTAACTTTATCTTTTTTTTCTATTTCCTTTATCTTTTTCCTTCTCCTTCATCCTTTTCCTTCTCCTTTTCTTATTTATCTTTTTTTTTTGTTAATAGTAGGCCGCCGCCTCCGCAAGCCGCCGCCAGCCGCCGCCTCCGCCAGTCGCAGCCGCCACTGCCCTTTCTTTTTCATTTTTTTTGTCAAGTTAATTAGGTATTACTCCTTTTAATTTTTTTAATTAGTTTAATTAATTTAGATTATTAGTTATTGTTTTAATCCGTCAGAGGTTTCTACTGACGGATATTCCGTCAGAATTGTGAAAAAACTGACGGATATTACTCTTTTTAATTTTTTTAATTAGTTTAATTAATTTAGATTATTAGTTATTGTTTTAATTGTTGTTGAAAAAGGGTTGGTGTTGATGCATGTTGACTTAGGATAGAAGTCAATGTTGTGACGGATGTATGTTGTTAATTTAGATTATTAGTTATAATTTTTTTTTTTTTAATGTATGCATGTTGACTTAAGATAGATATTTAATTTTATTGTTAAAAATTAGATTATTGTTAAATGTTAATTAGAATAGATATGAATTAGACTAGATATGTAAAATGAAAACTAAATCATGTTAGTTTTTGTTAATTGAAAAAGTAGTCATTGTTGTATGTTTTGTTTTTAATATTGTTAAAATTATTGTTCATATTGACCTAGTACCCGTTCAAAAATTACTCACTAGGAGTAATTTTTGAATAGTCCCCGTTTTGGGACTGTCTTTGTACGTTTTAAGTCACTTAGGTAGTAAACATGTGCTTGTGATTTGTTAATGAGAAAAGAGTTTGGTGACAATTCCTTTAATGTTCTCTAAATGCATATGTAGAGTAATTATTTATTCTATATTGTGTATTTGGAGAACGGATGGGAATTGCTGCCGAATTTTTTTTCTCATTAATAAATCACAAGTACATGTTTGCTAGTGACTTAAAACGTACATTGATGGGTTTAGGTTGGAGTGATAAGGACCCAATTCAAAGAAATACAATATTTATATTGGTTAAAATGTTAAATTATTGTTTATTATGCTTGATTTTGATTGTTGTTAGGTTATTATCTTTTTTAATGACATATATAAATGTGTAGATATATAATAACATGAAAAGATTAGAACGGCAGTGGATGTATGAAAGATTAGACGAAAAAAAGAAACCCAAGAAAGCATATGCAGAGGGGGTGAAAGAGTTTATTAAATTCGCGGAAGGAAGTAGTGAGTACAAGAATTTAGGTGAAATGAGGTGTCCGTGGAAATGCAAAAACCTAGGTTTTAAAAGGAAAGCAGATGTTCAAATTCATCTTTGGTCGTATGGTTTCGCCGATAATTATTATGTATGGACGTATCACGGTGAGAAACTACCTAGTACAAATGCTAGTGAGAATCCTTACCGTGAGTTCGTGGAAAATGCATTGCGTGATACTGTTGACCAAATTTTGGAGGATCGACTTAATCTCTTTCTTATAAAGATAGGTATATATATATATATATATCATTTCTGACGATTTTTTATTTTTTCAGCGTGATTTCCAAGAGGAGATGAGTCAGCCATTGCCACCTGGACAGTCTCCCGACGAGATTCGGGCCTACTACAAGGCTGTAGGAGGCTTTGACGAGAAGAACCGGATGTTTGGGACAGGAGATACAGGGGCCCAAATATGGTATGATCTTCCTCCTAACAAAGCTGGCCGACGGTCTTTATCTTATGCTCCTAGCATGATTTCACAGCTTTCCACCCAAATGAATGATGAGCGATCCGCTCGAGTTGCTCTTGAAAGACAGGTTCGTGAACAGGCTGAAGAAATGGCGGCAATGAGAAAGGCTTGGGCTGATTTGCAAGCATCTCAACCCCCAAACACGTGTTCACAATTTACTCCACATAGACGGGATGACTTTGGGGGTGGTGATGACGGGTTTGGAGGTATTGGTGGTAGTTTTATTAACCCTATAAACACTTAGAGCCTTTAAGTTAGAGCCTTTAGGTTAGAGCCTTTAGGTTAGAACTTTAGTTTAGTTAGTATTGTCGTCTAGTAAGTATGAAAGACATGGTAAAAGAATTCTCTGTTTAATTTGTAAGACAATGTACAAATTTGACTATGTTTTTATGTAAAACAATTTGCGTCCCCTTCTCTTTTGTTGTCTATTGATTCCCGCATTAGCGGTCGACGTGAAATGGATTCCCGCTTGGCGGTCGACGATTGGATGTGTTTTGCAGGTTTTGTTTATATTGGAAACGATGCAAATAGGCATCGTGGCTGGGCAACAGGCTGTATTTGAAACGATGCAAAAAACGCAACGTGGCTGGGCAGCAGGCTGCTGTATCCTCTCCTGTTTTTTAATAAATCTGACGGAAATTCCGTCAGTATTTTCTTTTTACCGACGGAATTTCCGTCACTGTTTTTCTCCATCATTTTCCCAGAATTAACAGAAATGTGCCACGTGTCTACACACTGACGGAAATTCCGTCAGTAAAAAGCAAAATACTGACGGAAAATCCGTCACTACCCTCTGTTAATTTGATTTCAGAAACTTACGTGGAATGCCACGTGTCTAGACACCACAGACGGAAAATCCGTCAGTAATGAGAAACACTGACGGAAATTCCGTCACTATTGACCTATAAATAAAGACGGATTTTCCGTCAAAGATCCGTCAGTTTTGTGGAAGACTGACGGAAATTCCGTCAGTACAAGTATTTTACTGACGAAATAAGTGACCACGATTCGACGGAATTTCCGTCGGGGAAATTTACAACTTGACGAAATGCCGTCAGTATGGGCTTTATTTTTCCGTCAGTTTCCCGCGTTTTTCTTGTAGTGGTACAAAATACGGAAGTAGACGGAAATAGGGAGAAATGTAGCATAAACTACAAGAATGAGCTCTGAAATGCGTGTAAAATGGGATGTAAAACATCATATAAATGACACGCATCAAACTTCCCCAAACCAAACCCTTGCTTGTCCCCAAGCAAGAACTAGACTCGATCCTAAAACCTAATGGAACGAGTTCAATCTCAGAGCGAATTGTCAACTGTAAAGCCTAAACCAATTTAATGCATAACCAACAATCAATTAGTAATGCGAATCATGCAAACGAATTATAAAGTCGTTAAAGACTGCTGAACCGTCAATTGTAGAGACTTATCAAATTGGACTCTCACGGGTCGCTCAAATCACTCAATAAGTACAGGTGAATATATGTAAGATAGAAAGAATTAATTTTGTAGTGACTCTTACCTAACTACGACCTATGAAGACATGCCAGCAATAGAATATGAAAATGATCTCTATGACCGTACATATGCATTCCAACCAAACAGATGACCAATGACACATGCCGAGGTAAATATGGGATATGTGAGGTATGGGTAAGAAGAGGCAAAACATTTTGTGTAAAAGTGGAGGTACAGGTGATCAAGCTAGTACCAAAACGGAACCAAATGGCAACATCCAACTTCTTGCTCATAATCAAGCGAAACGGTGCTATAGCAAGCACAAAACTCACAATCTCCAAACTAACAAATCAATAAACTCCCCATAGGATATAAATGAAACATGGGAGCATAAATCGCCAAAAGATAAGGTTTAAATTATGCGAATTGACTTCTTCCTCGAATCTCAGTCGATCGACCAAAAGGGCAGTCGATCGACTGCTATGAACAGTGCAGAACCTCTTTTTCTTTTTTTTTCGAATCATTTTTTCCATTTCTTTCTTTTTTTTTTCTTTTTTTTCTTTCTTTCCTTTTTATTTTCATTTTCCAATTATCATCTCAACAGAGCAAATGCCACCAAAAACGAGTAACAATCCCAAGAACACAGACTACTAGCTTGACAAAGGTAGGCTAAATGTAGGATGTAGTAAACGGGACAAAAAGGCTATTTTTGGCAGTGTGGAGCTTATGGGCAAAATGAATAAAGGAAACATCTTCCACATGTGTCAACTAACCACAAACCGAATGCATACAGGTATTAAGTAGATCAAATTCATATTTATGCAAATTAAGGAAACATGTCTCATAAGGAGTACTACTCACATTCCTAAATAAACCGGTCATAGATGTCACCAGTTATAGGCTCTAAATCTCAAAATGTATGATGTAGTTTGCCAATTTTCTAAGTCAAATCTCAAGTTCAGCAAGAATGTAACGAAAACTCGTAGATATGCATTTACGATTCTACTAATAACATGTTAATCTAGCAAGGCTCAGGCAAAACAAGTGCAAATGCAAAATAATCATAGAAATACTACCGTTCCGACTCGACCTATATGCTAAAATAAACGTGTATTTTATGGGAATTTTTTGAAATTTTTCAATTTTTTTTTTTGGATTTTTGTATACATATGAAATGAAATGAACAATGCAAAACAGAATATAAACGTGAATGCAAGCAAATGATATACGACGCAAAACCCTTCCCCAAACCAAATCGCACAATGTCCCCATTGTGCAAAATCATGTAATGAAGAAAAGAGAGATGGGAATTTGCTAGAAAATAAATAAGCAAGACACAAAGGAAAGATATGGAACTCACAAGACTTTAAGCGCGGCAAAAGAAAACCTCCCCAAACCAGCGTGAGCTAGGAGGTTTCAGTAGCTAGCAGTGCTACTAACAAGAGTGCCTGAAAGACAGAAAATACCACGCATAAGACTGAGAAAACAATTTTGAAGCGGTAAAATTGTGCGTAAATGAGAGAACAGAAGAAATAAGTAATATAACGGAAAGTAAAGCGGAGTAGAAAACTCCCTTAGGTCCCCATATCGACCAAACACAGCAGGGGAGAGGTCGTGAACAAATACAAAGAAGAGACGCGGTGGTCGATCGACCAAGAAGATCGGTCGATCGACCAAGTGGCGTGAATGTAGCTCTGTAAACCCGCAAAATCGATCGATCGACTATATAGACCAGTCGATCGACTGAAAACACTGCTGCGACTTCTTATTTCTTCGTATTAGCTCAATAACTCGAGCTACCGAGGTCTAGAAACCTGCAAATGCACAATAATACGCGCCCAAAATTGCGCGAAAACCCAGAAGAAAGTCTAAAGTACTTAAAAATCCTAAATAAGCGAAATAAAATGCGAAGTTTTCGCGCACACAAAAAGCAATAAAAAACAAAATAGTTCGAAAGCAATAAAATGTTTGTAGAGCTTTTGATCAACTAGTAGTTAATCAAGAAAGGCCAAGGTATGGTCCACTTCGTCGGCTTCTGGCTACTAGAGGTAGCTTCAATGGTGCTCAGTTTATCAGCTGCACCCTTCTTAGCTTCAACAGTCGGAGAGCTCAATGGATCAACCTCGTCATCTTCCCAATCAAGGGTCTCTTTGGGTTCGTCGGACTCCAAATCAGACCATCTCACCTTGGCTGGCTCATCTTCCACTTCCTCATCAGTCGCATAGCTAAGGCATCCAAGACCTCCTCTTGAAATAGTTTGCTCTTTCGCGGCGGGAGTAACCTGCAGCTTTTTCTTCCCCAAACCAGCTCCTGCAATGTCTGAAGCAACAAATTCTTCCTCCTTTTTGCTCCCAGTCTGGGGCGGAGGTGTTAATACAGGAGTAGTAATAGAGATAGGTAATTCAGGGAGCACAAAGTACGATTTCTTTTCAGAGACCGTATTACAAGTAACAGGCCACATGGGATCCTTTTTCTTAGCCGGCTGGGTAAAGACAATAGAGTGCTTTCCCACTTTGAAAGTCAAGGTTCCTAGATTGACATCGATGACTGCACCAGCAGTGTGCAGAAATGGCCTACCCAAAATAATGGGAATATGAGCATCCTCAGGCATGTCAAGTACAACGAAGTCAATGGGGAAGAAAAACTTCCCTATTTGGACAAGAATGTCCTCTAAGACCCCTATTGGCTGGACCGAAGATCGGTCATCCATCTGTACTGTCATATCGGTAATAGCAAACCTGGTCAACTTAAGCTTCCTAGCTAGACTCAAGGGCATGACACTTATACTAGCTCCTAAGTCACATAAAGCCTTCTCAATTGAGAAGGTACCTATTTTGCAAGGAACAGAAAAGCTACCCGGATCCTCTAACTTATGGGGCACAGTGTGAGACAAGTAGGAGCAAGACTCTTTAGTTAACGCAACAGTGTGAACATGTTCAAGCGATTTTTTCTTTGACAATAACTGTTTCATAAATTTAGTGTATCTTGGCACTTGGTTAACTAACTCAAGGAAGGGTACACGAACATTCAAGCTACGAATAACTTTCTCAAACTTACTTTGAAAGATACTGTTCCTTCGTCGGCACGAGTCTCTCCGGATATGGGGCTGTAAGGAGTACCTTAGCCCTCTCCTCTAAATCGCGCGTGCCGATATCCTTGGACTTTGGTGGAAGTCCACAACTTTTTCTTGTTGAAGCTTGACCCTCCCTCGGACCGTCTCAAATGAGAACCATTAACTCATCATTGGGTCGAACTTGAGCCGGGATCGACCCATCAGCACTCGGTCGGCACCCAATATTTTCGGGATCGTGGTACCCGAAACAAGTGGTCTCGCATGATTATTTGGCATCAAAGGACGAAATTTCTCAAGATCGGAGCGATCTCGATCGATCGACCACTTTGTCCTCGATCGATCGACCGAGATGTACGATTCAAGCTCCAGTAACCCGTGCTTCGATCGATCGACTAGGTATATCGATCGATCGACCGATATACCCGTAGACAATGTTTCTTTGATTTATTCGTTGAAGCTTTCTTTTGACTTGTTTCCGGCTCATCTTTTTCAACAGCGTCCTCGACCATGGCAAGACCATCAAGGGTGGACCCGCTCCTCAAAGTGATGGCATTTAGGGTCTCCTTTTGTTCAGGTTGAGTCGGTAAGTGTCCGGGAGCTCGAGTGTTACTTTTGCTAGCCAATTGAGCAATTTGGCTCTCTAGTAGCTTCATCCCGGCCTCTCTTGCTTGGGACTCCTTTAGAACCAGGTTCTTAAGCTCGGAAAATTCAGAATTCTGCGATTGTTGCTGCTGCGGCACATAAGGAGGTTTCTGATATTGTTGTTGCTTTTGATGAGGGGGCATATAGGGTTGCTTCTGCGGCGGAGCTTGAGTTGGATTCAGGACATTTTGGCTCCTCCAACTAAAGTTTGGGTGGGTTGGCTCGTAGTAGGTGTTGGTCTGCCTATAGTGTTGAAGGGCAGCACAAGATTCAAAGGGACTAGGGCAGTTCTTCGAAACGTGCCCCTCAGCTCCGCACCTTTCACAGACGAAGGGACCGTCTGACACGGCATTGACTTGGTACATCCCACCTTTAGAGGCTCCTCCTAGCTCATACTTGTCAAATCTCGCATAAGAGCCTCAAGCGCAGCTGGACAGAGGAAGATTCAATGACTCTCCTATGGTTCCCTCTAGAATTCCCATACTCGACCTTGTGGGTAGCTAGATCATCAATGATCTTCCACCCCTTGGTTGCTCCCAAATTTTCAGCGAATCGTCCATTGGCTGCAGCATCCAAAATGGCCCTCTGATCGTCGTACAACCCATTGTAGAAATGATTGCACAAGCTCCACTTTTCGAACCCATGGTGCGGTATGGTTCGCACCAGCTTCTTAAAACGGACCCATGCTTCGTGGAAATTCTCATCCGGCCCTTGTTTAAAGCCCGTGATTTGGGCTCTGATAGCAATCGTCCTTGAAGCAGAAAAGTACTTCTTGTAGAATGCCAATGCCAAGGTATTCCAATCGGTGATCCCCTGAACGGTCCGGTCCAAATCTCTATACCACTCCCTTGCAAAGATCACGAAGGGAGAAGATGAACATGGTCTCCTTGATCTGGTCTTGGGTCACGCCCCGGTGGTGGAGGTATGGAACAATGAGAGTCAATAAAGGTCTCCATATGCTTAGCCGCATCTTCATTTACGGCCCCCGAACCGTTCTTCTCAACCATGCTAATGTAAGAAGGCTTTGGTTCGAACTTCCTTGCATCTCCTGGTAATTCGAACCCCTTATATAAGTTTTCAAATTTTTCGGCTCGGAATGACTAGCAATACTTGCTTCCTCGGCCATGACCGGAATTTCCGAGAAGTAATCGTCTCGGTGAAGAAGTGGAAACGGTGAAGACTGTGGGTCTTCTTGAACAGATCGTTCTCGTAATAGCTTGACAGTACTCGGCTCTTCCTCGGTCGGTAGTACCCTTTGTGTTCGTCTCAACTCGCGCAAAGATTTCTCTATCTCAGGGTCAAATGGCACTAGTTCACCACCCTGTGACCTGCGCATAAGAGGAACTACAAAAAGAATATAAGAAAAGTTTAAGGAACAGAAGTCCCTTAAACTAAGAAAGACTAAAAATAAAACAACTAAAATTAGGACTATTGCCTCCCCGGCAACGGCGCCAAAATTTGATACCCGTCGTTGTGAGTACCAAAGATAAAATTTGTAATTCCTATTAAGACTAACCTAGGCTAGTGGTAACAGGGTCGAACCACAAGGAGGCAGATGTAAATTCTAGTTGATTTATATTCAGTCTAAGGTAACAATTGTGGGGGTTTGAGTTGAGATGGTCTATAGCTAAGAACAGATAAAAAAAACTAAAAAGACGGTCTAACAGATAAAGAAGGGGGTACTAGGATGATCGGTTCATTATAGCTTCAAGGCAAAGAAACTAAGTCGGTCTGAGTCAACACAGGTGAGGCAGGAAATAAAGAGGTCCTCTCGGTCCACTCTTAACAAATAGCATCTTTCGATCTCGCTATAGGTCCCTAATATCACTAATACTAACTTTCGTTCTGAAAAGTGACTAACGGTCTAAACTATACCTATCTTTCGATCTTAGCACAGTTTAGTCGATTCAATTGATGGTCTAACAACTTACCCTATCTTTCGATCTATTGGGTCAGTCATAAATGGGTACTTAACTGGTCGCATGCATTCGATTCGTTAAATACAACAATTAAAATCAATTAAAACGAAAGGTAACCTCACGAGGTCAGTCGATCGACCGGGTAAGGTGGTCGATCGACCAACACGCTGGTCGATCCGTGTATAATCTATTGCCGCCTATGCCATAAATCGCCTACATCCTAGCACTATAGAATTAGCTACTCATGCTAAGGGTAGAAACAACAACATAAACGATAAAGCTAACTAATGAATTCATGCTTAAAACAGTAAAATAAACAATTAACATAAACTATGATAACGGTTGCGGGAATCTACTTAGCAATTCTAAACTATTGATAAAATAAAGATGAACTATAATTAGGGCAGAAGAATGCCGAATTGCAGAGGAAAGATTAGTTATTAAGAACCGAAAATCCAATGCTCAACAATCCCAAACCCTAACTATCAAGAACCGTATGCGAAAACTTAATCTAAATTACTGAATAAAACTTTGAATGAAAACTGAATAATAACTTGATGATGATTGAATGTTTCTAGGTTACGTTATATAGCAACTAACGTAACTTTATTTCCTAAACCTAGCATAACTTTGGGCTTCAAGATTCACGGTCTTTTAATTCTCGTGCGGAATAGCGACTGGTCGATCGACTAAGGTAGGTGGTCGATCGACCACTCAAGAATGAATAGTGGCTTCGGAACCCGAACATTGGTCGATCGACGAGGTGATGGTCGATCGACTACTTGAGCTGCTACTTGACTTCTTAAAACTCGTGGACTTGTCTTTTGGGCCTTGGATTGCGCACCAAGCTCGTTCCTTAAGTGATTCCTTTACGTCATTTGCAATGCAGATTACTCGGGGACGGATTTGGCTTGATTTCCCGTTGAATTCTTCACATTTCTGCAATAATGTACAAAATACAGAAGTAGACGGAAATAGGGAGAAATGTAGCATAAACTACAAGAATGAGCTCTGAAATGCGTGTAAAATGGGATGTAAAACATCATATAAATGACACGCATCAATTATAAGATTTCATTTCAAGCTTAGTCCATAATAACGACATCCCTACAAACACCCCCCCCAAAACCTAAAATTAATATTAACCTCAAAATCCCTAAATTGATTAGGGGATCTAGGGTTTACCTTGACAATTAGAGGAGGGAAGGACAACAATGACGAAGGCGTACGTCTGGTAAGATAGACGAAGTCGGAGCCGCGATAATCAAAAGCGAGAAGGAAGGTTGGATTTCAACTCAGATGCGGCTCGATGTTGGTGTTAATTGTGAATGATGGTGTTTTGCTTTGATGACGAAAGAATTATGACACTCATGGTGTGGATGGTGGTGGAGAAATTTGGTGTGAATGGGGCGGTCAGTAGTTAACTGTGGTGTTAGTGGTGGGTTAAACAAGGTGACTAATGGTGGTGGTTGGAAGGTGATGACGTGATGTCGATGTCGGATGTTATGGTGTGAATGACAAAGAAGGTAGTAGTGAGGTGCTTGAGATGGTGATGACAGTGGGACCCACTGACATCTACTTGAATTCTAAACGGTTTTACAGGTTAAAATTAATCTAAGTATAATACGAGAAGAGGGAGGCACTAGTATGGTTTATTGTGAGTTAAACGGAAGTGTGGAATATTTTGAGAAGACGACCGATAGTTTAGAGTATTCTGGTTAAATAACCCTAATATATATCTTACTAAAGTACATTAAATATTTGGCTTATTCTAAGCTTTATTACAGTAACTTTACTAATTCGTAACCTTGAATTTATTTTATACTTTTGAAATAAAGTGAAGTCTAAGCTTCCTGTTTTAAAGAAATAAAAGTGTAGTTCACTTACGAACCTTTGAAATAATAAACTTTGAATAAGAGACTATCTTTGGGATTTTTAAGTTTGGAATAATTAACATAAGGGCAAAGAATAATGAACTAAGGCATACGGGTTCTTATACAACTATATGATTGGGTATCCTGCGAGCGGTACAGATTGTCGTAGAGTCATGTACATGTACGTAGACTAGGACTTCGCACTGCGTGGTAAGACGTGTCCTATTATAGTTTGTTGTATAGTGAGTGGAGTTGGAGTTGGTCACCTTTGCATGACACTGGGTTCCCTAAACTAGTGTAAGATGCTGCGGTGTCAAGGAGTATAGCTAAAGTTAAAATCTAGCCTGAACTGTATTATTTCCTTTCTGTCATTTGAAGAATTTTGCTTTTAAGCATGCAGCACGTTTGTTTTAAACGTGATCTTGGTCACCGTATTTTGTTACATATTGTTTAAAATATTTCAAGTTATTTTGAGATATATCTGCTTCTGCAATATTTATATCATGTGATATAGTTGGGAGAACGTCAAGTTACTCCCCACTGATTGTGGCTGTTATGTTTATAACATGACATGTGTTAGCTTTGCTGGGGATTTCTGTGTGAGCTAGCGAGTAGTTTGCAGATCCTAATCTGTTTTTCTGCTTTCTTTTATGGTTTTAGTCTTGAACACTTTTGGAGGTTTTCTTTATTTTCGCCCTTTTTATAAAAGTGGCATTTGTTTAGACTTAACCATTTAATTTTATCCTTGAGAATTTTATACATTCTCAATTTATAACAGTTAGAACTTTTATCTTTGTGTATTTAATCTCATTCGACAGTGTTTCCGCCACTGTTTTGCATTAGATTTTGTAGGGGATTACAGTTGGTATCAGAGCATCACTGCTCCCGGCGCTCACACATTGATCTTTATGAAAATGCCTAATAAATGATTTGACTAAATAAATGATTTAGTGAGAGATGGGTAAAAATGAATAAGGACTTGGATGTTAGTCTATGTGTTTTTGCAAAATCAATGATTAGCATTGAATCTATGTTTTATTTCTCCGACAAAGAAGATGAACGAAGGTGGACGTGGACGTGGTGTTTTCCCGTACCAGAACGCGATCATTATGGTGATATTGAACTCGCTCAACAACCTAGCTGACCGCATGGAGAACTTGATGCCACAAGGAAGGGTTTATGGTGGTTTCCAACCCAGATTAAGTTTTGCTCAAGTTGCAGACCAAATGACCAAGAGAAGACTAAAGTTCATGATGGTGTAGTAAACCAAGAGATGATTACACTATGGATTCGTCAGATGGAGCGACCTAAGACTGGTGTGTTTGTTTTCTCTACAAGAAGATGAAGTGACCCGGTGAGCCCTCTTACAACTATGGAAGCCTCATGATTCCTCCTTTGATCTCAAAACTTGTTAGTCTGCGATCAAGGTTCCTTTTCCTTCACTGTTACAAATTTTCATCTCCTATTATAGTGAATGAAACCTTGTTTGCGATTCCTCCACCTTGGTATCTATTATCTTGAGATTCATTGGTTAGACCGACCCTCCCATGGTGAGTTTGATGGAAGTTATGTGCGTTTGAGGTTTAGTGAAGCCTTGTTACTTATGGTTGAGGATGGTAAGTTTATATCTAATGCCGAATCTTGTAAGAACTTTTATTCTTTAAGGATGAACTTATATGGTGATTAATGGTTTAAGGAGTTAGAACTTTAGATTGAATGTTGGTTTTGAATTATAGGTATCTTGCATATTTTGGACTTGTGAAGTAAAGGGCCATTGTTTGGAATAATGACATGAGTGTTGTGGTACCATTGCAATTTCTAATGTTGTTAGAGTTTTGATTGACCTAAATTAACTACGGTTCCGATCCCTATGGATTTAGATCGTTGAGAGTTGATGTAAGGTTGTAACCTATGACCTTTTGCTTGTGCGACTTAACTTCATTTGGGTTGATTAGTGCTAATATTGAGAAAAAGAAATGTCCTTGCACAGTCGCATTGTGGGTTGATTGTGTTTACTTGAGGAATGTAAGATCTTGAAGTTGAGGATTATGTATCTTTCGTGCGTTGATGTCTTGACCTTAGTAAAATGAATGTTTTGAGGATTTTTGGTGCAAACTACCTTAAAGGATTTTTGGTGCAAACTACCTTAAAGGAGATTTTCAATCACTTAAACCTTATTGTTATTTAAATTATGTTTCGTTATTGTCATTTGATTATCATTGCCTCGGGAAACCGAGATGGTGATATTTCTATACCTGAGTGATCCTGGTAAGGCACTTGAGTATGGGGGTGTCTCAAAGTGGTATCAGAGCCAGGTTCCTGAAACCCATAACCAATGAATCTAATGAATATAGGGAGTCAATTAAAATGAACCTGGGGTAGAAGTTGTAGGAGCTAATGCAAAGGCTTGGGAGACGTCCTAAAGTCGCGAACTCGCCATGCAATTTTGAACCGGTCACATGGGGTATGTGTCAGGGTCGTATGTACTGTCTATTGGTTTGTATGTGTACATAGTGGCATGTGTAGTAAATTGTTGGATGTTGAATGTGGAGGATTGGAGGTATGGAAGTTGAACGATAAGTGATTCGTATGTTGAATTGGATGAAAAGCATGTTGTATGTTTATGATGTGGCATTTTGATAATATGAAGTAGATCGTTTTGTTGATTACATAAAGAAATGCGTATATATGTATGCGTAGTTGTTGTTATTTTATTGAAATTATGGAAGTTATATATATAATGTTGGTAAAGTGAGATGCACATGCGGGTAGTGTATACGAGTCGGCATGACTCGATCAAGTGGGGGACACTCGATCGAGTAGGTGAGGTACTCGATCGAGTGGGTGTGACTCGGTCGAGTAGTTAGTTTGATGTTTTCTGGGCTGAATCATGTTTTTGGGTACTCGATCGAGTATATAGGGGCAATCAATCGAGTAGGGGCCGCTTGATCGAGTCGCATGTCAGCTCGGTCGAGTATGTTTTTGAGCAGAGGTCTGTTTAGGTTCTGGAGTCGAGGCACTCGATCGAGTAGGTTGGGCACTCGATCGAGTAGCCTCAACTCGATCGAGTGGGTTCTGGTACTCGATCGAGTGGGGTCTGTGCAGGTCATATACGTGTTTTGGGTTATAGTATGCGTGTTTATATTTACCTTTTCTTATATAGTTACAAGATGCCGCCAAAGAAAAACGCCTTATATGCTAGAGCTGAGAACATGAACATTGATGATATAGTAAAGATGTTGGAGCACCAAGATGCTCTTACGGAAGCGTTGAAGAAAGTGGGAAAATATAAGGAGGTTGATCACTTCAAGATCAGCATCCACATATCTAGGTTCAGCCCGAAAGAGTATAAGGGAACCGGGGTGCCAATTCTTCTGGATAACTGGATAGAGAGATGGAGAATATCCTAGAGTTGGTGCACTGCCCGGATGAGTTGAAAGTGGAACAAGCTGCGTTCTACTTAAGGGAAGCGGCAGGTGAGTGGTTGGATAAGGTAAAGGTGAATGCTAGGGAGATGTATGCGAGGCAGGGATTACCTGCAAAACCTTAGGATAAGTTCAGGAAAGCCATGAGGCCAGAGTTCGTGCCGGAGCATGTGAGGAGTAAGCTGAGGGACGAGTTCGATGAGTTTAAGATGACATCTGATATGACGGTGGCTGAGTACTACCGCCAGTTTAATGAGAAGTCTAGGTACGCTGAGGATATGGGGCTGAGTGAGGAGAACCTAGCTTTGAGGTTTGAGAAGGGGTTGACCCCCAAGATTATGGAGAAGCTACCGGTGGGAGTCCTTACTGATGTTAAGGAAGTTTATGAGAGAGCTTGGAGGGCTGAGAGGTTGGTAGAGATGACCCGAGAGAGAAGTACTGAGAAAAGAAAGGCTGAGAGCAAGGGTGGTGGCCAATCCAACTACAAGAAGGGCAACCACACTCAGGCAAGGGCATATTCATCGGGTTCGGGGTTTAGTGTTGGGGCTACCTATGGGCGTGGCCGTGAGAGCGGTAGTAGTAGTTGGGGAATGACCTGTTTTAACTGTGGCGGTATGGGCCACAAGAGACATGAGTGCACCAGTGCGGTGAGTGGGGGTTTCCAGAGGCCGGGACAGGGGAGCTTTTCTCAGGGTCCTGCACAGAATTATGCGAGTAACAGACCGGCTGGGTCATGGAACAACAGGGGAGGTCAGAACAACAACGGTGGGGGTAACCGCAATGGCGGTAATTCTTATCAGAGACCAGCAACGAACACCAACAATAACCAGGGGTCGAGTTTGTTGTCAAACCCAAAGTTAAGTTGATTACAGCTATAACCTTAAAGTCTTATCTGAGGAAGGTGTGCCCGTTGATCTTGTGCCATGTGAGGGATCACAGAGTAGAGAGTCCGACAGTTGAGCAGATACCAGTTGTGGGAGAGTTTCCAGATGTCTTTTCCAGAGGAGATACCGGGGTTGCCACCGAAGAAGGAGATAGATTTAGTGGTTAGCTAACACCGAGGACGAGACCAATCTCTAAGGCACCATACCTTATGGGTCCTAAGGAGTTAGAGGAGCTGAGGAAGCAGTTAGATGATCTGATTGAGAGAGGATACATTAGACCTAGTGTATCACCGGGGGGAGCGCTAGTTCTGTTTATGAAAAAGAAAGATGGGAGCCTGAGGTTGTGCATAGATTACAGGGAGCTGAATAGAGTAACAGTGAAGAACAAGTATCCTTTACCAAGGATAGATGACCTGTTTGATCAGTTGAGTGGTGCAGCAGTCTTTTCTAAGATTGATTTGAGGTCGGGATACCATCAGGTGAAGATTAGAGAGGAGGTCATACCAAAGACAGCTTTCACGTCAAGGTATGGCCATTATGAGTATGTGGTGATGCCGTTTGGGTTATCTAATGCACCAGCTGTGTTTATGGATTTGATGAACAGAGTATTCAGTTAGTTTTTGGACAAGTTTGTGGTGGTTTTCATAGATGAAATCTTAATCTTTTCTAAGACTAAGGAGGAGCATGAGGAGCATCTCAGGATTGTGTTGCAGACCTTGAGGGAGCATGAGTTGTATGCCAAGTTGTCCAAGTGTGAGTTCTGGTTAGAGAAAGTTGCCTTTCTGGGGCATGTGATTTCAAAGGAAGGGGTAATTGTGGATCCTGCAAAGATTAAGGCAGTTACCAAGTGGGAAGCACCAAAGAATGTAGCTGAGATCAGGAGTTTCTTGGGTTTAGATGGGTATTATCGACGGTTCGTGAAAGATTTCTCCAAGATTGCTAGACCTATGACAGCATTGATGAGGAAAGAGAACAGGTTTCATTGGGATGAGATTTGTGAGACGGCGTTCCAAACATTAAAGGAGCGTTTGACCACAACTCCAATCTTAGCATTGCCTGAAGGGAGTGAGAACTTTGAAGTTTATACAGATGCTTCAAAGAATGGGTTGGGATGTGTGTTGATGCAGAATGGTAAAGTGATTGCCTATGCTTCTAGTCAATTGAAGCCGTATGAGGAGAATTATCCTACACACGATCTGGTGTTGGGTGCAGTTGTGTTTGCTCTCAAGATTTGGAGACATTACCTGTATGGGGTGACCTTTAAGGTATTTTCAGATCACAAGAGTCTCAAGTACATCTTCACTCAGAAGGAGTTGAACATGAGACAGAGGAGGTGGATGGAGTTTATTGGCGATTATGACATAGATATTATCTACCATGAAGGGAAAGCCAATGTAGTTGCAGATGCTTTGAGCAGGAAGAGTGTACACTCCTTGTGCACGGCTCTATCGTTGATGAGATTGAGAGATGAGGTTGGGAAGTTTGGGATACATATGATCCAGAAAGGGGATGCCATGGGAGATTTTACAGTGCAGCCTGATCTTTATGATGATATTCGCGGTAAACAAGAGTTGGATCCTAAGATGGTGAAGTGGAGAGCTGGAGTAGAGAAAGGGACAGTGTCTAGATTCTCTATTCATACAGATGGTAGTCTGAGGTTTGATGGGAGGTGGTGTATCCCTAATGATGAGGAGCTGAAAAAGACAATCATGATAGAGACTCATTGTACACAATACTCGGTACATCCAGGTGGTGATAAGCTATATAAGGATTTAAAGAAGACTTTCTGGTGGCCTGGGATGAAAAAAGAAACAGCTGAGTTTGTGGCCCGTTGTTTGACATGTCATAGAGTTAAAGGGGAGCAGCGACAACCACAAGGTAAGATTCAGTCTTTAGAGGTACCTGAGTGGAAGTGGGAGTCCATTTCTATTGATTTTATCGTGGGTTTGGCAAAGAGTCGGCAGGGTAACAACATGATATGGGTTATAGTGGATCGACTGACCAAGTCAGCTCATTTTGTACTAATGAAAGGTACATAAACTAAGGCACAATTAGCTATGGCTTATCGGAAGAATGTGTTACGATTGCATGGAGTGCCTAAAGACATAGTATCTGACAGAGATTCGAGGTTATCTCAAGGTTTTGGAAATAGTTGCAGGAGTCTTTGGGAACTACATTGAAGATGAGTACAGTATTTCATCCTGCGACAGATGGTCAGACAGAGAGGACGATCAAGACTCTTGAGGATATGTTACGAGCTTGTGTGATGGATTTTGGTGGTAGCTGGGAACAGAGGTTAGATTTGATTGAGTTTTCTTATAACAAGAGCTATCACACCAGTATTGGCATGGCGCCATTTGAAACTTTATATGGGAGAAGATGTAGGAGTCCGATTTGTTGGGACGACAGTGCTGAGGCAGTGGTTCTAGGACCAGAGATGGTACATGAGATGGTAGAGCAGATTAAGCTGATCAGGGAGAGGATGAGGGCGGCTCAGGATAGACAAAAGAGTTATGCAGATCTACATCGCCGGGATATAGAGTTCCAGGTTGGGGACAAGGTTCTTCTGAAAGTGTCTCTTATGTGTGGGGTCATGAGATTTGGTAAGAAAGGCAAGTTGAGTCAGAAGTTCATAGGACCTTATGAGATCTTAGACCGGGTAGGAGAGGTTGCTTATCGGTTGGTCTTACCGTCTGCTTTGGATAGGGTACATAATGTGTTTCATGTGTCTCAACTGCGGAAGTATGTGAGTGATCCGTCACATGTGTTAGAGGTGGAGAACATAGAGCTAGATGAGTCCTTGTCTTACCTTGAGGTGCCTAAACAGATCCTTGACCAGAAGGTTAGGAAGACTAGACATGGTGAGACAGTCTTGCTTAAGATCCTTTGGTCTAATCATGAGGTTGAGGAAGCTACATGGGAGGCGGAGGAGGTCATGAGAGAGCGCTATCCGTTTCTTTTTTATCAGGTATGTATGGTTACGGGGACGTAACGTTGTTTCTTTTAGGGGGTAAGAGATGGTCGCGAAGAGTTTTTACATCTTTTTGTGTTGATTTTGTTATAGTTAGTAGCTGTTTGAGTTGGGTTGAGTTTGGTTAGTACATATGTGTTGGAGTTTTTATGTTGAGTTTTGTTTTGGTTGTTGTGTCCGGAGTGTGTTAGTATGTTTTTATTTTGTTGTGGTTTGAACTTCGGGGACGAAGTTCTTTTTAAGGAGGAAAGACTGTAATACTACTGTTTTATGAGTCTCTGGGTATTCTATCGAGTGGGCCTTACTTTGTCGAGTAAGGGTGTTTTGATTTACGAAACAGTATTCTGTCTGTAAGGTACTCAATCGAGTAGCCTTGGCACTCGATCGAGTAAGGGGCACTCGATCGAGTACATTACTTACTCGATCGAGTAAGTCGGTTAGCGGGTTATGTTTTGACGGGTTTTGTTAATAATGCGAATTAGTATATATATTATGTCGTCGTCTTTCCTAAACACTTTTATAAATCTAATACACTAAAAAAGGAGATTCAAACTACGTTGTTCTCTTCATCTGCATTATTGGCAAATCCCGGAGCTTGAGAGGTCGGATTTCGTTGTTCTTTGTGTCTTCGTGATCCGTGCATCAAGGTTAAATCCTACATACCAATTTTATAGCATTTGGTTGACTTTGTTTAAACCCTAATTTTGGAAATTGGGGGTTTTTATGATTTGTTGTGTTAGTAGTGATTGTATGATTATGTGAATAGGAGGAGGATTCGTAGAAGAACGGTTTTGTGATAGCTGCTAGATCGTCTGCTGATTGTGTTGCATTCCAAATAAGGTTTTCCCTACTCAGTATTAGTTACATGATATGTATGGTGATTGTGCTGTAGTTAGTGATTGTTGATTGATTCAGACGATTGTGATTTCATACTATTGATTGTTTCAGACGGTTGTTGATAACGTGTTGTGGTTACTGTTTAATTGTCTGTGTTTTTCAGGGTGCGTCTCTGGCTGAGTGGAGTCACTTGCGGGAGTGGCTTCACGCCCATGATTCGCCTTCTGTGGAACCCGCCACAGAAGGGATGTGCACATTAAAGGACTTGGGATTATCGCTCGATGGAGATGAGTGGGGCTTAGGTGGGAATGGCTGCGGTCCCCCACTGGCGGTGTGGAGTACCTGTTGCGATGGGTACTCTGGCAGGGCTACACACTTTGGTGTGTAGTCAGTTACGGGGAGATTGATTATGGAGTTTGGGGTTTGATGTGATGACTGAGTTGTGTGACTTTTATCTTTGTCTGTTGTGATTTATGTTGTGTAATTAGTACTGACCCTGTT
The DNA here is from genome assembly GCF_048544455.1 of Silene latifolia. Lineage (NCBI taxonomy): Eukaryota > Viridiplantae > Streptophyta > Magnoliopsida > Caryophyllales > Caryophyllaceae > Silene > Silene latifolia. The sequence goes on along the minus strand of NC_133538.1, from coordinate 309,818,532 downwards.
TATTGTTTTAAAAACTGTGGTGATCCATTCGGGGATGGTGAGCAGTTAATGAGCAGGTTTGAGTAGAGGCATTGGGTTGGCTGGGATGTGTCACCACGAGCTGATTAGAGTCTTCCGCTGTCGTACTTTAGTAGTTTGAGACATTTGGTTTTAAGAACATGTATTGTACTTTTGGTCAGTTTGGTTTTGGAATTGTAATCACTTAAACCTTATTGCTATTTAAATTATGTTTCGTTATTGTCATTTGATTATCATTGCCTCGGGAAACCGAGATGGTGACATTTCTATACCTAAGTGGTCCTGGTAAGGCACTTGGAGTATGGGGGTGTCACAACTTGTGAATGTTAGAGGCAAATTCTGCTCTCGGTTTAGAGATTTCTCATCAGAACTTTGTTAGACGGTGATTTTGGTTTGGTGTTCCATATCTTGAGGAATCTTATAGATTTGATGATTTGAGGAATTTTAATTAGTCAGCTGGTTGTTAAAGTACTTGGGGGATTACCATAGTGTTTTGAGAAGTGGAGCTGTTACGTGTGGGTTTCGATGATATTGGGGAAGCCTGTGACCCTTAGCTGAGTCATTCCAGGTATCTCAAGTAAACTAACCTGTTCAATAATTTTCTAGAGCGGTTCGTATGGCTCCTCCATCTCCCATCTTTAAATGTCTGATTGTTCTAGCTGCTGTCAATCTCCTCAATCCTTGTTTAAGTTTGAAAACTTTTGAATTGATTTACCGTAACCCTTGACCTCGAAAATTTCCGTTTTATAAAATTTTGGCTAATATAAAATCTTGACTATCTCGAAAAATTTCAGTAATTTTTGAATCATGATTCGAAAACTTCAAACCTCACTTTTGGTTGTACTCTCGGATGGTATTTTAAAACTGATATTTTTTCTAAATGTTTTGAAGCTCGTTTGAAAATATTTCGAAAATGTTTAAAATAATTTGATGTCCTAAAATTTTTTTCAAGTTATGTCATAAGTACACTTTGGGATTGTCCTAAAGTTTTAAAGTAAAATGTTCGCATTTTCTTTTGAATTTTCACGTTGGTTGAATGCTAGGACGTGTCATTAAAGACCTCTGATGACCGGTTCGGTATTTGCTAACGTGTGACTTTAAATTTTTTTTTTTTCAAATGTTAACTTGCTCTTATTTGGACTACGGAATTCTTGTTTGCGACGGGTATTCTTTCGTACCAAGATATTAGACAAGTGGTTTCTGTGGTTCAAATTTTGAAAATTTGTTTAAGAGATGGTTCGATCTCATAAATGACTTTTTCGAAATAGTTTGTCAATTGGAATGTTTTGAAAAGTCCTCGTACTTTAAATTTTGTTTTCTACTTTTAAGTTTCGAGGACAAAACTTTTTCTTAGTGGGGTAGATTGTAACACCCACTAATTTTCGAGTTTGATTTTAGTAATAATTTTCGGGTCGATTTGTAAATTTAAATATTTCTCAAGTATTCGATAATTCGAACGTATTTAATAAATTTTGGCTCGAAAGACCATTTTCATTTTACACTTGGTCGAGATACATTTTTATTAATTTCCTCGACATGTTACGTACATAATAATTTCATAACGATGTTTCGAAAACTAACAGTTTCCAATTTAAATTGTAACCGCGTTTTCTTAGTGTTAAATTTTACAACCAAAATAATTTAAGTTACGATTTTATTTTGGACCGTTCGCATTTGTGATTTTATAAAGTGGGTCATTTACGAGCTAAATTCCAGTAGTGTATTGTGAGCTACTCGGTCCATTTTAATTTTACTTTTAATTGCAATATTTTCTTTTAACTTAGATATTTTGCATACAATTTGTTTAGTTGGATGAAATTTGTTGAAAATCACTCCCTTGTTTCTCTCCACACAACAGGCTATATTGTTGTATATGGCATGTTGGACTTTTTCTTTGCTAAGTCTTTAAGTACATTTAATGAGGGAGTTGTTGTCTATTTTTTCTGTGGAATAAAAACTGATTATGAGAGATTGAAGTTGTAGGTTATTAGAAGAATTCCTCTCAAAAACTGAGAACATCCCATCCCCTGTGGATCAATTTTTCGATCATCGATCAACAATTCCTTCGGTATTCTCCTCGATAGATCATTGCTATCGTAAGGGTTATCAAGAAGACTCAGACGTAGATGAATATTTTGTTGATTCGGATCTTAACAATTAAGGTAACTTCGATGTTACTCGGTATTACACGATTTAAATTGTTATAGTTACATGTAATAGGAATTTTAATGAAGATTATATTAATATATACTTTTGAAATTATGATAACCTGGTTCTATGAAGTTTACATATGATTTTTGACTATGCTTAATTTTATTTTGTTAATTGGGAATTTATTTGGTTGATATATTGATTTTTATGCTTTAATCGATTGTTTTGGATATTAGGGTTTTAATATTTCGTTTTTATACTTTAATCTGGTGTAAATTATTTTTCTGGAATTAATAGTTGATTTTAAGATACCATGAATTTTTGTGGTAATTGTTTTGGGGTTATAGTATTTTTTTTCGGATTTTCTAGTGTTAATAAGGTTTTTGCGATTATAGCGATGCTGAACTGTTTTAATTAGATTTAAAATACTAAATCATAAGATTAATTCTCGAAATTTTAGTATGTGGCCTAGACACTGTATATTGAGGTGTGTGTAAAATTTTAGATCTTGAAACCTTAATTTCGATTTTATAAGTATTTTATAAGTTTTGGTGAAAACCGTTGTAAAATCTGTCAAATCTGTCAGTCTGTTTGTAAAATTTATTTCTTGTGTTTAAAGTGTTCAAACCTAAAAACTTAAAAAAGAGACTCTTGTTTATTTGAAGCCAAGAATTGTAAGTTTCTATAGTCTAAATTAACATGTTCTAGTCTCACAATGAACATGTATAAACTGAATGTGGAAGCGATAAAAGAGATCGATTACTTACCTCTGGCCATTGCTTAAAATAATTGATCCGTCTTAATAAATAAGCTTAATTCTTACACCCCAAATCTGACTTGGCTTCCAAACCCTCAACCTCACAATTTAGATGGTATATTTTCTTAATGAGGTAGGCTTGGTGAACCTTAATCAGAATAAATATGTTCTCCTTATATACTCTTGCCATCAAAAAGTCAACTGAACAATTTCCTAAACTGTGAGTGGTAAGTTATGAGAGACAATAGTGGAAACGGAGTCCTAGGTAAATTCCACCATACAATGGACCAACTTGATTTCCATAAAATAACTTAATTAAATATTAATGAAATACTTATTTATTTTATGGAATATCTTGCATTCTCCCACTTGGTCCATTTAACAAGAGACACAACATATGGATCATGGCGACGAATTCTCTTAGAGCAAGAATTAATCTTCCATGTATTACAATATATCAATTCACTCACACCACACACATTTAACTTAATGAGTAAACCCCATGTTTACTCGAGGTTCAAACAAAATGATATTTCTCAACATAACTATATGAATATGCGCATAAATCCAAATGAGAAAATATCCAACATAATAAAAGTTTCTTATAAAAACTTAATGAATGTATTACATAATGGAACCAAGTCCCATTCTCACTATATGATCCTTGAAAGTCTTAATTGGCACGCGTTTAGTCAAGGGATCTGCAATCATCAACTTTGTGCTAATGTGTTCAATGATCACTTTCTTTTCCTGAACACGCTCTTTTATGGCTAGATACTTTATGTCGATGTGTTTACTTCGACTTCTACTTTTATTATTCTTAGCCATAAACACAGCAACTGAGAAAGCCACTTTTATTATTCCCACTTTTATTATTCTTAGCCACTTTTATTATTCCACTTTTATTATTCTCAGCCCAGATATGAAACTTTTCAACCAAACACCATGTGAGGTAGCCTCAAAAGAAGGTACGAACTCAGCCTCCATAGTAGAAGTAGCCGTCAAGGTTTGCTTCACACTCCTCCATGACGCAGCTCCATCAGCTAGCATAAACACATATCCTGATGTGGACTTACGTGAATCTATGCAACCAGCGTAGTCAGAATCGGAGTAACCTACTACTTCAATATTCTCAGTCCGTCTAAACATAAGCATGTAATCCTTAGTACCTTGAAGGTATCTCAACACTTTCTTTTGTAGCCTTCCAGTGATCAAGTCCTTGGTTACTCTGATATCTTCCTAACACTCCAACCGCATATGCAATATCGGGTCTAGTACAGACCTGAGCATACATAATGCTACCAACAACTGAAGCATATGGAATATTCTTCATTTGTTCCTTTTTAATGTCATTCCTGGGGCACTGGTCCAAGCAGAACCGGTCACATTTCACAATTGGCACTACACTTGGTGAATAATTTTTCATCCTGAATCTTTCAATTACTTTATTGATATAGGCCTCTTAAGACAACCCCAAAATGCCACGAGATCTATCTCTATGGATCTTAATGCCAATGACATAAGATGCCTCACCCATATTCTTTATATCAAAATTACTTGAAAGGAATTGTTTCACCTCATTTAGCAACCCTTTATCATTGGTTGCTAGCAAAATATCATCCACATACAACACTAGGAAACCAAATTTACTCCCACTAACCTTAAGATATATACATTGATCCATTATATTTTCTTCGAAACCGAATGAAGAAATAACTTCATGGAATTTCTTATACCATTGGCGGGAAGCTTGTTTTAAACCGTATATGGATTTATTTAGCTTACAAACCAAATGCTCACCATCTTTAGAGAAGAATCCTTCAGGTTGTTTCATATAAACCTCTTCCTCTAAATCACCATTTAGAAATGTTGTTTTCACATCCATCTGATATAACTCGTAATCAAAATGAGCTACTAATGCCATGACAATTCGAAGAGAATCTTTCTTTGATACAGGAGAAAAGGTCTATGTGTAGTCAATTCCTTCCCTTTGAGTGAATCCTTTAGCAACGAGTCTTGCCTTATGTCTCTCGATGTTTCCAAGTGAATCTCTTTTAGTCTTATAGACCCACTTGCACCCAATAGGTTTTACATCATCAGGCAATACAACGAGATCCCAAACTCCATTAGATGCCATAGAATTCATCTCATCTTTCATAGCATTCATCCATAAGTTTGATTCTGTAGAACTTACGGCTTGTGAAAACGACATAGGATCATTATCAGCTCCAACATTATAATCCAATTCTTGTAGATATACTTCATAGTCATCAGGAATAGCCGATCTCCTTTCACGAATAGATCAACTTAATGAAACTTGTTCATCCTCATGATGAACTTCTTCCTCATTATGATCTACCATATTCTGATCAACAATTTGTGGAATTTCTATCACTGGTTGTCTAACACTTGATTGAACTTGAGTAGTGTGAATGGCAACCAACCTGTCGCTTGAATCAGATGGTGGAACTTCATGATGATCCCTCTCCAGGACAATATCCTGAATTAGGTCACTCCCACTGATCAAGTCATTCTTAAGAAATTTAGCATTTCTTGATTCCACAATTCTGGTACTGTGAGATGGACAATAAAACCTATAACCCTTAGACTTTTCGGCATATCCAATGAAATACACACTAATAGTCTTTGGATCAAGTTTATTTTCTAGTGGATTATACACTCTGACCTCTGACGGGCATCCCCAAATGCGTATATGTCTCAAACTCGGTTTCCATCCTTTAAATAACTCAAAAGGTGTCTTAGACACTACCTTGGAAGGAACCCGATTTAATATATACGTTGTCGTCTTAAGAGCATCAGTCCACAAAAATGAAGGAAGTTTAACATTACTCTCATACAACGCACCATCTCAATTAATGTCCTATTTCTTCTTTCTGCTACACCATTCTGGTCTGGAGAACCAGGCATAGTGCATTGGGCAACAATCCCATGATCTTGAAAAAATTTAGCAAATGGACCAGGTGCTTGTCCGTTCTCAATGTATCTACCATAGTATTCACCACTTCTATCAGATCTCACAATCTTAATGCGCTTACCGCATATATTCTCTACTTCAGCCTTAAACAATTTAAAGGCATCAAAAGCTTCATCCTTAGAATGAAGCAAGTTAAGATACATATAACGTGAGTAATCATCAATAAAGGTGATAAATTATTTTGGATCATTAGCGTTCATGTCCGGACAACAAATATCCGTATGTATGATTTCTATTAGGTTAGAACTTCTCTTTGCACCTTTCTTAGACATGTTAGTTTCCTTACCCTTAATGCAACTAACACAAGTATCAAAATCAGTAAAGTCTAAAGTATCAAGTACTCCATCCTTTACTAATCTTTTTACCCTCTCAATGGAGATATGTCTCAATCTCTGGTGCCACAAAATAGATGTAACACCCCGTATTTTATAATAATATTTTATTATAAAAGTATTTTATTAAATTAATTATTTCGAAGTGTATGGATGTATTTTGGAAATATTTATATTTATCGTCTCTGTTCTCTATTTTATTATTTCTCATTTTAATCTACTTTTGGAAGGGTTAAAATGTCGGGGCACGATTTGACTATTTTAGTTTAATAATTTCTTTTCTATAATAAGCTCTCATTGCGTTTTAATATCGTCCAATCAGATTTATAATCAGATAATCCATTGTATGAGCTAATGGACCCAAAACCCATTAGTTAATATCCTTATAAATAGAATTAACCTAGCAAGCAACTAGGTCAATTCATTTGATTCACACGTAAAAGTGCCGCACGCCTCCCTCATCTATTTCTCTCTTTTGTTCTCTTTTTCTCCCTTTGACTCTATTGTTGAATATCTTTTCTTCTTTCAAACTCATATACAAATTATATTTTCATAATCCTTTCTCTTATCTTTACAACATATTTATCTCCAAATAATTTTATGGGGATTATTTGTATGGACCTTTGGACATACCTTTAAGGTCTCTTATTTTAATGGGTAAAGAAGAAGAAGAGTCTTTCGTGACGTTTTCAAGGGTTGCTAGTTGTGCCTTTCTTTAAAGTCGATTTTTGGGATGTTGACACTTGTTGGAGACAAGGCTTTAATTTGTTGGTCGTATTCTTTATGAAGATTTTCATTAATTGCTAAAAAGGTAACTAGGTGTTTTCCTTTAATTGCGTTTATACCAATTGAATGTAATTTATATGATTTAATAATTGATTTGTGTAAATAGTACGTGTTTGATTGTTTACTATCATGTTAATTGTTTTGGTATGTTTACGTATGTGTTTTTACCGTTAAATTTGCATAACGTATGTTGCTTATGCCTCGTTTTTGGGCGTTTGGTGCGCGGCTAGGGTTCACAATGGAAACCTTAGTGGCGGCTTGTGTGGGAAATAAATCTGTATACTTCCCTTAAACTAGAAGGATTATAACGATTTAATAAAGCTGATCTAAGGTCATAAAATAAAATACATAAACATAAGTAAAAAGATTAAGAATTAACCTTCGGTCCTAGCAAATATGGCCTAAGAACAATATCAAAATTGATATTTGCCTATTAGTTGCACCCAAGACGATCTGAGATATGCCCTTTGATTATGCTAGAAATCAATCTAAAATTTTCTGTAAAATTTAATTGTCTTTGTGTTCTTGTGATGAGAAAGAGGAGGCTAGGTCAAGAAAAAGCATTAGGGTAGAAATAATTCTCTCTCTTTCTTTTATATAGACCGAATTACCAAATTAATTAGGAAAGATATTACTCTCCTAATTTTCGGCCTATGTTGACCGAAATAAGGAATAAAAATTTTCTTATTTTTGGTCTTTCCAAAAATATATAATATGTGTTGAATTGTCATCTAGTGAGGATCGAACCCATGACCTCTTGGTATGTGTACCCTCACTATTACCACTATGACACATTCAGCTTGTTGATATTAAATACAACTGATTATATTTAATTACGAATTAACAGATTAATTCGTCCAAACTAACCTTATATATATTTAATTAAATATAACTTATTATAATTAATTTACGAATTGACAAGCATTCGTCTAATCTTAATATTATTTAATTTTCATTAAATAATTATCTCATCAACACATTGACTAACTTTTTAGTCATTTTGGGCATCAATGTAATTATATTTCTATAACCAAATTTCTCAAACACGTCCTATAGGTGTGACCTTTAGGGACCAGTTGATCACCGCCATCTGTATGATAATAACGTCAAACTTTCTAGCAAGCCAACCGTTATTAGGTAAACGTTAATCAACTGATTAAATATACGAAGTATACCCTTGTGAACTTGTAAGAGATTTACAAATGTTATCACACTAATTTGTGGAGGACACAAGCTCTAACAAACTCCCACTTGTCCTCACAAGTGTATGTGTGATAAGCGATTCTCATATCCTATAAAATTTCTCCCACTCAATGTAAAACAATTTGCAAATCCGAATTCACAAAGGTCGTATTTTACAAGCGATCAGTATCAAGAGTGGTTTCCCCGACTAGAGAGTAACTTAACTGATAAACGAATCATCATTCGAGCATGGCCATGCATTTCAGTTACAACTCCTCGAGTGGCCCTGAGAAATAACTATACCTGATAAAGGTTGGATATTTTCCTCAACTCAAATCTTGCAGATGTAAGCACAGTATGAAATGACACAGAAAAAATCTACTTAGCCCCAATTATGGTAGACCGTGAGAAAGAAACCAAAGTCACCCAAAAACTGCCTTAATCTCAAGAGACAGTTGATAGTCAAAAGAATCGACTCTAGGAACACAATGGATGTCCTATCCACGACCTGGCACCGAATGTCGTTATAAAACATTTAGGACTCCATTATGTTGTCACAAAAAGTTGTCCTACGAGGTATCGTCATAATCTCGTATCTGTGATCGATTAGTCAACCGTTTAACTTATGGCTCGTTGAACCCACCATCAATCGACTTCACAATATAATAGCCGGAGTTATCAGCTCACATTGGCGATTACGGACCAAAACAAATATAATGTAATTCAGTTCACTTTGTGGCGTTCAAAGTTGTCAGTACAATCCACATGAAAAACAAAATATTATATATAAAACGATGAAGTTATAAATAGTATATGAAAAAGATAATGTATCAAATCCATAATCAAGTACTACAACTCAGAAACATGTTTAATTCCCATGGAATTAACATGCCCTACATGCTTATCATAATTCAACGGTTTGGTGAGAGGATCCGCGATGTTATCATCCGTCGCAATCTTGTCAATCACTATCTCTTCTTGCTCCACGTAATCACGGATCAGGTGAGCCTTCCGAAATACATGTCTAGATTTGTTGCTAGACTTTGGCTCCTTAGCCTGGAAGATGGCACCTCTATTGTCACAATAGATGGTGATCGGGTCATTCGAACTAGGAACTACCGAAAGCCCTTGTAAGAATTGACGCAACCATATCGCTTCCTTTGCTACCTCCGAAGCGGCATAGTACTCGGATTCAGTAGTAGAATCTGCTACAACACTCTGTTTGGAACTCTTCCAGCTGACCGCAACACCATTAAGAGCGAAGATGAACCCGGACTGAGATTTTGAATCATCTCGATCCGTTTTGAAGCTAGCATCTGCGTAACCGGTTGCGCATAGCTTAGTATCGCTTCCATAAGTCAATACCCAATCCTTAGTCCTCAGTAGGTACTTGAGGATATTTTTGACTGCTATCCAGTGTGTTTCACCTGGAGTCTTTTGGTACCGACTCGTCATACTCAATGAATATGCCACGTCTGGACGTGTGCATATCATGGCATACATGATCGATCCTATTGCAGATGCATAAGGAACACGACTCATGCGCTCAATCCTTTCAGGCGTCGTGGGTGACTGAGACTTGCTCAACTGCATCCCAGTCGTCATAGGAAGGTTCCCCTTCTTGGAGTTGGTCATGCTGAACCTCTCAAGAACCTTATCCAAATAAGACTCCTAACTAAGTGATAACGTCCGTCGTGATCTATCTCGGTAGATTCGGATTCCCAAAATACGCTGTGCCTCACCCAGATCTTTCATCTAGAAATGGTTCTTCAACCATTCTTTAACCGAAGATAGGAGAGGAATGTCATTCCCAATCAAGAGTATGTCATCGATATACAATATCAAGAATACAATCTTGCTCCCACTCGACTTGATATATAAGCATGGTTCCTCGACCGATCGAGTGAAACCATACTCCTTTATCACTTGGTCGAAACGATGATTCCAACTCCGAGAAGCTTGCTTAAGTCCATAAATGGAACGCTTAAGCTTGCATACCTTCTTAGGATGTTTAGGATCTATGAAACCTTCGGGTTGCACCATGTACAACTCTTCCTCCAAATAACCGTTTAAGAAGGCGGTTTTCACATCCATTTGCCAAATCTCATAATCATGAAATACGGCAATTGCTAAGATTATCCGAAAGGAACGTAGCATGACTACAGGTGCAAAAATCTCATCATAATGCAATCCTTGCACTTGAGTGAAACCTTTTGCCACAAGTCGTGCCTTATAGATATCTGGTTGCGCGTCTACAGAACGCTTTATTTTGTAAAGCCATTTGCACTGTAGAGGTTTTACCTTATTAGGTAAATCAACTAGATCCCATACGTTATTCTCATACATGAAGTCCATCTCGGATTGCATGGCTTCGAGCCATAGCTTTGAGTCGGAACAGGCCATATCACCTTTATAGGTTGCGGGTTCAGTACTTTCTAGAAATAAAACGTCATTCTCCTCGACCATACCAATGTATCTGTCCGGAGGATGAGAGTCTCTACCCGACCTCCTAGGTTCCTCAGGAATATAGACCGTATCATCAGTTGGAGGTACAGCTTCCTCCATCTGTTCCTCGGTTGTTGGTTCTGGAATCTCCGACAGCTCGAAGGTTCTATTACTCGTTTTGTTCTCGAGAAATTCTTTCTCTAAGAACGTCGCACTAGCCGCAACAAAAACTCGATGTTCGGTTGGCGAATAGAAGTAATGACCAAATGTTCCTTTTGGATAACCTATAAAGTATATCTTGACCGATCGCGGGCCGAGCTTATCCTCGTGTCTCTACTTGACATAAGCCTCGCAGCCCCAAACCCGAATAAAGGACAAGTTAGGTACCGTTCCCTTCCACATTTCATATGGAGTCTTGTCGACAGCTTTAGACGGACTTCGGTTAAGTATAAGAGCAAAATGACAAAGAGCATAACCCCATAATGAATCAGGCACTACGGTGTGACTCATCATGGATCGAACCATATCAAGTAAGGTTCGATTTCTCCGTTCGGACACACCATTCAATTGAGGTGTTCCAGGTGGAGTTAACTGCAAAATGATTCCACAGTCTTTCAGGTGTTGATCAAACTCATTTGAAAGATACTCGCCACCCCGATCCGAACGGGTGTGCTTTAATCTTTCTACCCAGTTGGTTCTGCCCTATTCCGTATTCCTTGAATTTCTCAAAGGACTCACTTTTATGCTTCATTAAGTAGACATATCCGTATCTACTCAAATCATCCGTGAAAGTGATAAAATATCTATAGCCATCTCTAGCGGTAATTGACATAGGTCAACATACGTCCGTATATATGAGTCCTAATAGGTCACTAGCGCGCATTCCAACACCTTTGAAGGAAATTCGAGTCATCTTGCCAATGAGACATGATTCACACGTGCCATATGCAGAAAATCCGAATGAGGGAATAGTCCCATTATCGACGAGTTTCTTTACGCGTTTCTCATTTATATGTCCCATTCGACAATGCCATAGATAGGTTTGATCTTTGTCACCAACCTTTAATTTCTTATTATTCATGTGTAATACTTCCGTGGTTTGATCTAAGATATAAATTCCATTCATGGAAACTGCTTTGCCATAAATCATTTCATTAAAAGAGAAAATACAACTATTATCCTTTATTGAAAATGTAAAACCGTCTTTAGCAAGTACGGAAACAGAAATAATGTTCTTAGATAAACTGGGTTGTAGATACCCGTATCCGTCGATATTGGAATTTATAGAGAACCCGACAAACACCCGATGATGATAGGACACATGTATTCTTTAGTTGTCATTGTCATTATTTGGAGCTCGTTTACGAGGTAGAATGGGCGTCGTCGATGAAGTATTCTATTAATTTAAATGATATTTAAATTAATGTTTTTTTAAGTGAATTCATTTTATTAATTTAAATGATATTTAAATTAATGTTTTTTTAGTGAGTTCATTTATTTAATTTAAATGATATTTAAATTAAAGCTTTTTTTAAAGTGATTTCAATTTAATTTATTTTATTTTGAATTTTATTTTCCCAAGCTTATTTTATTGAAAATAAAATAAATATTGGATTTGAAAAATCATTTTATGAGTATATTTGATTTGAAAAATCATTTACTAATTGATTTGAAAAATCGATTTGAAAATCGAAAAGAACTCGTTTTGAACACTTGTTTTTGAGCTCGATTTTAGCTCGGTTTTTGAGCCCGTTTCCTTTACGAATTGGCACGAATCTCGAGTACACTAACCAACCTAAGCCTCTACCCATCCACCCTTGTTCGAACCCCCTATCCACGGCCCAAATTCCATCCCCAAACACCCCCAATCAGCCCTCACTAAACCGAGCCGCCCCTGTTTTGGCAGCTCAATCCCGAGCCCAAAACCCGCTCCAAACACTACCAAGACCCGTACCCATTAACCCTAACCCATACCCTAGTATCCTACCCATATTATCCTAGCTTAATCACCAAGAAAACCCCCCTCAAACCCTCACAAAAGCTGCTGGACAGCAGCCATACGTGATGAAGCCCGATTGCCTCTCCCTCTCTTTTAACCTACTTTAACTCCTTATAAATACCACCCCTTCACCATACATTCATTCCTCTAAGTTCTCCATACATCCTACCATCACCCACAAGCTTTAAACCTCAGAAACAAACCCTAATTGCCTCCCAAAAACCCTAAACAAAACCGACACACAAACTGAACTGTTTGTGTGTCCTCCTCGAAAAGCAACTCGTTCCCCCATCAAACCTCCATCAAAACTCGATTTTCTTGCTCCTAATTAACCACATAACATCCATCTACACATTAGATAAAGATTTACGAGCCAAATTGCCCTTGAGAGTACACGAAATCCCTCGAAAAACAGAGTGTTATACACTCTGTTTTTCGGATTTATTCTTGTCTGTCCAGTTCTGTTTGTGCTCGTTTTTCGTGCCCAATAACCCAAAACGAGCAGGGGTTGCTTTAAGATTCCTGTTCTCCTCTCTTTCTAGTTTTCAAAACATCTTTCAAATCGAATTTTCGTCATGAAACGAGGGAGATATCATCGTTTGAAAATCGCTGTCCGAAAAGTTTCAAAAACGCGTGTTTGCTCTCTCTTCGTCGACGACGGCCTCTCGAGATAAAATCTACCATCGATTACGACCCAAGACGGTGTCAACGATACATGTAGGTTGAGGGTGCATCAAATCCTCTTCTTTTCCCTTTTATTTCGTTTGTTTTATGCTTTTTTTTTATTGTCTTGTTTTTGTTTGTTTTTCGTTTTGTTTATCGATTGTTCTAATTAATTATGAAACTAGTTAGTCCGAGTATGAGTTAAAGTACCACCATGAACACCCGCATTGACTTGAGATGGGAAAATAAACCGCTACTTCAGTCGGTCGTACACCCCCGTCTCATTTACATATCCTCGTGTTCAAGGTAGGGCATAAATAAAACGAGTTTCTAACTTCGCTCTTCGCTTTTGACCCCTTTGTTATTTCGGCCAATTCGACATACCCTAGGACCCGTTGTATGTTAGTTTAACCTCTGATTGTTAACCTATGACGTATTTAGATGACATTAAATTAATTTAATAACCTAATTAGACACATTAGGGTACATCGACATAGCTTTAAAAATCAACTAACAATTCTGTAAATAATTGAACGCATCTTTCTCATCACTTGATTTCTCGCTAGCATAGGAGTGCGTGATTAGCACCTTCCTATTAACACTCGACGAGTAAGCATTAATCTTATGATATCTGACCTAATTGGACCCTTAGGCCGTGTAGAATAACACACTTGCGCGTTTCTTCTCAATCGATCAATTTGTTTTATAACTTGTTTTCTAACTCGTTTTCTAATCCGTTTTGCATCATTCGATCTAACTAATGAACCTAACTTAGGAACTAGGTTGGCCTTGTCTTGGCCGTGAGGGTGGCCGTTGGTTTGGGCCGTGAGTTGGCCGTGTGTTTTGTCTTTCTTATTTCGTTTCTCTTTCCTTGTTTATCATTTGTTCTTTGTTGTTTTGTAGCTTGTAATTTATAGTTTGTTTATCGAGTTGTAATCTTTCGAGTTAGTTTTCTTTTTTACGGGTCAAAACCTCTTCAAAAAAAACCTTAGTCTTATTTGGTTAGACGGTTGTTCCCCAATGCTTGTAGGAGCGTAGTAAACCGCATGTTGTTTAAAGCAACATGGCCCGGTTTATGCTAATACATGCTTTGGTGCGTAGCCCTATGTCTAATTCGATGGGATTAAGTGAAAGCACGCATTACGAGGAGTGACCCAAGGCCCTGTGTCATGTAGGCCGTGAGTCACCCCCCCCCCCCCCCTTGTGCACGGTTTTCTAGGCCAAACGGCCATGTATTGCGTCGTGTGTATAGCTTTGTATTTAGATCGAGTTGTATCTTTAATTTGTTGTTGTGTCGGCATGAAATGCCTGGTTTGTAATAGGTAGATCCCAACGGCTCCCCTTTCCCCTAAGCCTTGTTTGCTTTCGTTTGAATGTTGCTAGATCAATCAACCCACATGCTAAATTACAACTTTGACAAAGTTAGTTTAGTTGCATCTAAAACGACATAGAAATTGTTGTCACATGATAGGGTTAAAACAACGTTTGCATATCATACATCGTAGTAGCTATGACCTTGTTTGAAATCCGACACTTGACTTAGTAGAGGCCGTTATTAACGGGCGGGGTTGGGTGTCCTTATGGGCTTCCCAACACGTACCCTCACCCCTTACTCAAGATCTATGGTTTGTGGATCCGTCTAAATACCATTGGATTACGAGAGTCATTCAAATCGAGTGATATAGGGTACAAGTCTTTATCTTTAATCACTCGTAGTCGATTGGCTTTATGCTTTTCGATGAAAGGTGTAAAGTTGACTTGAACGGTTCCAAGTTCCCAAAAACTTGGTGGCGACTCTAATATGTCTTAATTCGATTCGAAAGAACCTCGAGTCGATTATGCCTAGTGTGGATCCCACGGACGCAGCCTTCCCGAGGGCCTTGTCCACGCTTTGGCGACTCTACGGGGGGAAAAGAGGACTAGTTACACTTTGTTTCTAGGGTCTTTTCCTCCGAGGTGAAACTTGAAAAGAAAGTGTCGGAAAGTAAAACATTACTCATAGTGCTACGATTCATGCATAAACCCTTAAGGACTTGCCCGGGCCGTCCCAGCGTTTCTTCGTGATGCGTGGGGGGTGACGTCCCACTATGCTAGGAAGCTGCACATTGCTCGCTTCCACTTCACCTCGCGTGGTTCTTGATGGTGGGGACGATCTTCTAGGTACTCTACCTTAAGACACCTTGCTCTATAAGACCGCAAAAGGATGGAGGGCATATACCTTCTTGTAGAAGACTTGCCGAGACTTAGAGATGTCTAGGAGCATACATCCTTATAACATGAGAATGACAATGTGCAAATTGTTTTCCCGAGTCTTTTCGAAATTTCCCATGTCCTTTTCAAACCGAACTTTTGAACAACTTACTTTCAAAAAGCATGATTTTCAAAACGCGAATGCTTTGCCCAAATAGGACTAGAAATTTCGGCCAAAATGAGCTTTTATAGCCAGATGTCGCCCATTTCAAATCTCATTTTTCAAATCAATCCTTCGTTTTTCAAAATCAATCCAAAATGCCTCTCGAACCTCAACCAAGCATGAAATGCGTCAAGTCGTGTCTGGGTCATGGCCGTGTTAGGCCGGGTGTGTTTCGTTCTAAGAGTCTAGAACACGACCTTGTTGGGTCACCCAAGCTCACCTCTTGGGCCTTGAGTCATGTTGGTCGACCATTTGGTCTAGGATAGTCCACAGAAACGTCCAAGCTAGGCCCTTTAGGACGTTTCACTCGAACCTAAGGACTATGTTGGTCCAATCACGGGTTTAGTCACATCGAGTCCAGTTTAGAATCGAGCTATGACAGTTTGAGTCATGTCGTTTTGTCGAGTCTAAAACGAATCGAGGTTTAAATCCAACCGTGAGCCGAACCTTTGGTTAATCCGTCTCAAGTCGAGTCTTTGTTTGAGTCAAGCTGGTGTCGTGTCCTTAAGTGTGCAGGGGCTCTTACTTTAAATATTGACTCGCTTCAGGGTTTTCTTGTAGAAAGGCCGCCAAAAACCCGACGTCAAGCAATGGAAGATGCTGTTAACAAGCTCACTGAGGCCGTGAACCTCATGATGACCCGAATGGATGCAATCGAATCTAAGCTGGGTGAAGATTCCCCTCCACCTCTGACTGATCTGGAGAAACGGTTCAAGTTCATCGAAGACCGTCTGAAACTCTCCCAGGGGAAGAACATCCATTACGAAAATGCTAGGGCCTATGCCCCAATTCAGGATAAGTTGCCCACGAACATGGTACTCACTGATATCCCAAAGTTTAAGGGCACAGAAGATCCAGTCCGCCATGTTAAGGCCTATAAAGGGTACCTAGCACTGAAGGGAGTACCTGCTGATATGCTCTCTGAAATTTTTGCCCAATCTATGGATGAACACCCGAATGCGTGGTTCTATAATCTTGACCTCAAGAACTTCCCCACTTTCGAAGATATTACGGTGGAGTTCTGTAAGCACTATGCTGACAATGTTGAGATTCAAACCAACATAAGGACTTTGGAAGTAATGACACAGAAGGAAAAAGAGGGCTTTACTGAATTCCTCGCAAGATGGCGCGCTGAAAGCGTGAAACTAGCCAAGAAGCCTGATGAAGTTGAAATGGTAGATAAGTTCGTAAAGAATCTACGACCTGTTTACCGCAATGCTCTGAAATACCAGAATTTTGGCTCTTTCAAAGAATTGATAAGAATCGGGATAAAGGTAGAAGATGATGTCATAAGGGCAGAGGCTGAAAAGCCGAAAGGGTACCAAGGGGCCTCATCGTCTAAGGGCAAGGCCCCAGCAACGGCCCATATTGATGAAGCCATCAATCTCTTAGAAGGGAAATCGAAGAAGTCGCAGCGCCAAACACCTAGGGCATTCACCAATATCGGATGCACTTATACATATGCTCTCCAAAGGCTCATAGCCCAAGGAAAGCTGAAGCCTATTGGTCCAACTCCGGACCCTCCTGCTGATCAACAAGGTAAATGGTATAAACCAAATGCCTACTGTGCCTTTCATCAAGGGAAAGGCCATGATACTGAAAGGTGCTATTGACTGAAGCACGAAATTCAAGACATGATTGAGAACGGAACACTTCCGATCCCAACTGTTAAACCCAATAACATCACCAATCCATTTGGCGATCACGCCAACTTTGTTTCTGTCGAAGACAATGTCGATTATTCCTATCTTATCCACCCATGTCACTTGAAAGGGGTGTTTATCGGGAAAATATTGGTGGATTGCCTTGAATTCTTTCCAAACCCGAAGAATGAAATTCAAGTTAGGAGTCTTGCTCTAGAATGTACTCCTCTCGTTAACGAAGTTAATAAAAGTAAATTCAGTTCACCAACCTTTATCACTGGCGTAGATCCTCAGAGGACTACCTCGGGATGAAGGCAGACCATCAAAGGGATCAAGGACCAGAGCCGGGTATCTAAGCTGACAGTTGAACAAGGGAAAGCTCAAGACCAGATTTGAGAAATTATGAGTCGGGATCTGTTTTCTTTTCTTAGTTGAGTCGAGTCTAGGACTTTCTTTTCCTGAAGTTGAGTCGTTTGTTCCGCGATGACCTAGGGTGTGTCCTAGGAATCGTTCTTTCGAGTCTGTTAAACTTTTGCCATTCCAATAAAAGGTTGCAGTTTCGTTTCCCAATTTGTCTTGTTTTCAATCCTCAATCATTCTAAAAGAATGATAAAAATGCACAACACACTCAAAGAGATCCCTGGGGTAGAAATATGTCCCGTTTCAAAATGTAAGGTACACCAGGATCCCGTGTTTGATTCCTTTACCTATTCCATGTCTGGCGGTAGAAAACCTCCATCTGAACCAATGTTTGTGACAAGCCTTTAGATGATTCTATGACAAACCCGGACTAGCTCCTTGTTTCCCCTATCGATGATGGAAGGCAAGCCTTTTCCCAAAAAATCATCCCATCTCGAAAAGAGAAGATATCAACCCGTTCTAACAAGGAATTGTTAGTTCTTACCCAAATTAGTTGGCGAAGCCCAGTTTTCAAGGTGTATCCATTTGTGACTAGGAGAATGAGTAGAAGACTTTTTTTTTCAAAAAGAATGAGAAAAAGAGAAAAAGAGAAAAATTGGAAAAATGAAAAAAAATGAAAAAATGAAAAAAGAAAAGTGATGAAAGAAAAAGGAAAAAAGAAAAAAAGATGTTGAAGTCATTGCAGAACGCTTTTGGTTGAATGTCGAAGTCACGGAAGCCAGAAGTCAAGTCAAGTACCCATAGTTGAAGTTCAATGGGCAAAGCCCAAAAGCGTAAGTAGTAACCTCTTTACCCTCTAAGTCCTTCCTGAGACGATTCTGACAAGGGGATAGTCGAATTTTGAGAATCGATCTGCTTGTGTTAGTACATCCAAGCCTTTAGGGTCCAGACATGGAAATTTGAACCCACATCATTTTTCAACCCATTTGCACTCGTGGTTCATCAAAACCGAGACACCCATTCCAACCACATCAGCAGCCATAGCCCTTGGCCTTAGCACCACAAAACAAACCTTCAGAATGATGGTTAACCATTCCAACTTGTTATTACCAAGCTCTACATCCCAAAAGATCCAAGCCTTTTACACCTAACCCCAAACACGGGATTTAACGGTACTTTACAGGCTAGAATGGGATATGACATGGTACCTTAGGTGAAACCTTTGAGTGTGTACACACAATCAAAATGCCATGTTTATGCACCTTGATCGAACTACGTCGGATTTGATTTCGCTCCACGCGAATACGTAGGCAGTCCTTCAGAATAAGGGATTCAATCCACTCACCAACCAAGTTGTCATCTTGTTGGTTTCTTACGGGTCTTAACCAAGTCCAAATGAAGCCACCTTTGTTCGAGTCAGTCTTAGCACTCGATGTAGGCTAGGATAAGGATTTAGGTTCGGATGAATAGTATCAAGTCTCAGAATGAGCTTTATCTAACAGTTTAGGCAAAGATGTTGAGTCACATAGATGTGGGTTTGTGTTGGGAACAGAAAATATGAAAAACCCGCTGAAAAGAAAGAAGGCGTGGAAGAAAAATAGTAAAAACCCGCTAAAAAGAAAGAAGGCGTGGAAGAAAAATAGTAAAAGCCCGCTGAAAAGAAAGAAGGCGGTGGCAAGAAATGATGAAACTCGCTGAAAAGAAAGGAGGCGAGGAGAAGAGTGGCAGAATGTTCCCAACAAGAGTGATGTGTGATGTCCAACTGTTCTCATAAAATCAGTCTGTGTTTAGTGTCTAGGCGAAGCTAACGTTGTTGCTCCATGAGTTTAATCCACCTTGTCAATGTCAAGTGATCTTGATTCCTATGTGCCCTCGGGAGCACGACCATGCCATACGATATCTCTGTCTCAAGTCCGACGACCTTGTGATTCCCATTTGCCATCTTTTGGCGCGCCAGATTGGCCAATTTACGTTTCTACCTCCAGCAAGTCCATATTTGAATTAAAGCCCGTGCACACTTACGGTTTTATTTTCCTTTTTTGTTTTACGGTAGCGGGCTACGCCCACGTTGTTTACGGGTCATACGGAGTGTTTGAGTCGTATTTCATGCTCACCCATCAAGGTTCGATTTCAAAAAATTTCAAAATTTCAAAATTCCAAAAACTTTTTGCGAATTGTGGATAGATGATCCAAGTAGTAGAATCTCTTCGGGTCGATGGCCCAATTATTCAAAATTTTCAAATTCAATTTTCGGGACGATGACCCAGTATTTCAAATGATTCAATTTCAAGATCGATGATCCAAATGTGCTTATGTGATGATTGTTGCTAGTACGTTTTTGTGTTTCAATTATAGCAGGATATGCTTCAACTGGGGGCTCTAAAGTCTTCGACTTTAGAGCCATTACAAACTGGGGGCTCTGAAGCCGTTGGCTTCAGAGACCATTATCAAGATGTAAAGGATGATATCCACCAAGAATTCAATTCAATACAAGAGTATGAAATGGAAGAATTCCATAGCTGAAAGCAAATGATGAAAGTGGCGGCAACCTCCTCGGAAAGTCCCGTCCCATTTTGACACCTGCCAGCAGATGATAAATTTTGGGCAAATGTCAGCAGATGATGAATTTTGGACATACGCCAGCAGATGATAAACTTTGGGCATGTGTCAGCAGTTGCCGAACTACGACGCGGGTTTGATTTCGTCAGAAACGGATACGTAGGCGCCTAAGGATAAGGCTCAATCCACCATATATGCAATTTATGGGTCGATGACTAACGATGATAATTCGACGCAACAGAAGCAAGAGTCAATCCCCAACGAAGTTTCAGGTATGATCTCTTCTTATGGCTGGCGAGCTTATATACGCAAGTCTAATGGACTATAAACGACCCGAAGAATCCTCAGGTCGAGAGGGACCTGGGGTATACTTTGACTTTCGCCTTGTCCAAGCCTCAGTCAAAGTGGGGGCTCTGTAGATACCCGTATCCGTCGATATTGGAATTTATAGAGAACCCGACAAACACCCGATGATGATAGGACACATGTATTCTTTAGTTGTCATTGTCATTATTTGGAGCTCGTTTACGAGGTAGAATGGGCGTCGTCGATGAAGTATTCTATTAATTTAAATGATATTTAAATTAATGTTTTTTTAAGTGAATTCATTTTATTAATTTAAATGATATTTAAATTAATGTTTTTTTAGTGAGTTCATTTATTTAATTTAAATGATATTTAAATTAAAGCTTTTTTTAAAGTGATTTCAATTTAATTTATTTTATTTTGAATTTTATTTTCCCAAGCTTATTTTATTGAAAATAAAATAAATATTGGATTTGAAAAATCATTTTATGAGTATATTTGATTTGAAAAATCATTTACTAATTGATTTGAAAAATCGATTTGAAAATCGAAAAGAACTCGTTTTGAACACTTGTTTTTGAGCTCGATTTTAGCTCGGTTTTTGAGCCCGTTTCCTTTACGAATTGGCACGAATCTCGAGTACACTAACCAACCTAAGCCTCTACCCATCCACCCTTGTTCGAACCCCCTATCCACGGCCCAAATTCCATCCCCAAACACCCCCCAATCAGCCCTCACTAAACCGAGCAGCCCCCTGTTTTGGCAGCTCAATCCCGAGCCCAAAACCCGCTCCAAACACTACCAAGACCCGTACCCATTAACCCTAACCCATACCCTAGTATCCTACCCATATTATCCTAGCTTAATCACCAAGAAAACCCCCCTCAAACCCTCACAAAAGCTGCTGGACAGCAGCCATACGTGATGAAGCCCGATTGCCTCTCCCTCTCTTTTAACCTACTTTAACTCCTTATAAATACCACCCCTTCACCATACATTCATTCCTCTAAGTTCTCCATACATCCTACCATCACCCACAAGCTTTAAACCTCAGAAACAAACCCTAATTGCCTCCCAAAAACCCTAAACAAAACCGACACACAAACTGAACTGTTTGTGTGTCCTCCTCGAAAAGCAACTCGTTCCCCCATCAAACCTCCATCAAAACTCGATTTTATTGCTCCTAATTAACCACATAACATCCATCTACACATTAGATAAATATTTACGAGCCAAATTGCCCTTGAGAGTACACGAAATCCCTCGAAAAACAGAGTGTTATACACTCTGTTTTCGCGGTTTATTCTTGTCTGTCCAGTTCTGTTTGTGCTCGTTTTTCGTGCCCAATAACCCAAAACGAGCAGGGGTTGCTTTAAGATTCCTGTTCTCCTCTCTTTCTAGTTTTCAAAACATCTTTCAAATCGAATTTTCGTCGTGAAACGAGGGAGATATCATCGTTTGAAAATCGCTGTCCAGAAAGTTTCAAAAACGCGTGTTTGCTTTGCTCTTCGTCGACGACGGCCTCTCGAGATAAAATCTACCATCGATTACGACCCAAGACGGTGTCAACGATACATGTAGGTTGAGGGTGCATCAAATCCTCTTCTTTTCCCTTTTATTTCGTTTGTTTTATGCTTTTTTTTTTATTGTCTTGTTTTTGTTTGTTTTTCGTTTTGTTTATCGATTGTTCTAATTAATTATGAAACTAGTTAGTCCGAGTATGAGTTAAAGTACCACCATGAACACCCGCGTTGACTTGAGATGGGAAAATAAACCGCTACTTCAGTCGGTCGTACACCCCCGTCTCATTTACATATCCTCGTGTTCAAGGTAGGGCATAAATAAAACGAGTTTCTAACTTCGCTCTTCGCTTTTGACCCCTTTGTTATTTCGGCCAATTCGACATACCCTAGGACCCGTTGTATGTTAGTTTAACCTCTGATTGTTAACCTATGACGTATTTAGATGACATTAAATTAATTTAATAACCTAATTAGACACATTAGGGTACATCGACATAGCTTTAAAAATCAACTAACAATTCTGTAAATAATTGAACGCATCTTTCTCATCACTTGATTTCTCGCTAGCATAGGAGTGCGTGATTAGCACCTTCCTATTAACACTCGACGAGTAAGCATTAATCTTATGATATCTGACCTAATTGGACCCTTAGGCCGTGTAGAATAACACACTTGCGCGTTTCTTCTCAATCGATCAATTTGTTTTATAACTTGTTTTCTAACTCGTTTTCTAATCCGTTTTGCAATCATTCGATCTAACTAATGAACCTAACTTAGGAACTAGGTTGGCCTTGTCTTGGCCGTGAGGGTGGCCGTTGGTTTGGGCCGTGAGTTGGCCGTGTGTTTTGTCTTTCTTATTTCGTTTCTCTTTCCTTGTTTATCATTTGTTCTTTGTTGTTTTGTAGCTTGTAATTTATAGTTTGTTTATCGAGTTGTAATCTTTCGAGTTAGTTTTCTTTTTTACGGGTCAAAACCTCTTCAAAAAAAACCTTAGTCTTATTTGGTTAGACGGTTGTTCCCCAATGCTTGTAGGAGCGTAGTAAACCGCATGTTGTTTAAAGCAACATGGCCCGGTTTATGCTAATACATGCTTTGGTGCGTAGCCCTATATCTAATTCGATGGGATTAAGTGAAAGCACGCATTACGAGGAGTGACCCAAGGCCGTGTGTCATGTAGGCCGTGAGTCACCCCCCCCCCCCTTGTGCACGGTTTTCTAGGCCAAACGGCCATGTATTGCGTCGTGTGTATAGCTTTGTATTTAGATCGAGTTGTATCTTTAATTTGTTGTTGTGTCGGCATGAAATGCCTGGTTTGTAATAGGTAGATCCCAACGGCTCCCCCTTTCCCCCTAAGCCTTGTTTGCTTTCGTTTGAATGTTGCTAGATCAATCAACCCACATGCTAAATTACAACTTTGACAAAGTTAGTTTAGTTGCATCTAAAACGACATAGAAATTGTTGTCACATGATAGGGTTAAAACAACGTTTGCATATCATACATCGTAGTAGCTATGACCTTGTTTGAAATCCGACACTTGACTTAGTAGAGGCCGTTATTAACGGGCGGGGTTGGGTGTCCTTATGGGCTTCCCAACACGTACCCTAACCCCTTACTCAAGATATATGGTTTGTGGATCCGTCTAAATACCATTGGATTACGAGAGTCATTCAAATCGAGTGATATAGGGTACAAGTCTTTATCTTTAATCACTCGTAGTCGATTGGCTTTATGCTTTTCGATGAAAGGTGTAAAGTTGACTTGAACGGTTCCAAGTTCCCAAAAAACTTGGTGGCGACTCTAATATGTCTTAATTCGATTCGAAAGAACCTCGAGTCGATTATGCCTAGTGTGGATCCCGCGGACGCAGTTCCCGAGGGCCTTGTCCACATGGGTACATAGTAACAGTTATTTAAAGATAACTCAAAACCACTAGGGAGTTGGATTACATATGTTCCCTTCGAGGCAGCAGCTACTCGTGCTCCATTCCCGACTCGCAGGTCCACATCACCTTTTTCGAGAGGTATGATGTTCTTTAGGCCCTGCAAATGATTACACAGATGAGAACCACAACCAGTATCTAGTACCCAAGTTCCGAAACTTGCATGGTTAATCTCAATCATATGCATATAAGATGACATACCAACAGGAACGACGCGGCCTGCCTTGATGTCCTCACGGTAGACGGGACAGTTCCTCCTCCAATGTCCAGTCTTGTGACAATGGTGGCATTCTATGTCACCGCCCTTGCTCTTTGTCTTGCCCTGTGAGCCACTAGTCTCACCAGGCGCACTCTTACCGTTTCCTGGCTTCTTAAACTTTGGCTTACCTACAGCTAGGTCGCCATGAACCTTGCCCTTACCTTTACTCTTGTTGTGAATCGTGAGAACATCCTGCTTCATGCTCCCACTCAATTTCATATCCTTCTCGGTGCATACGAGAAGGGAGTGTAGCTCATGAGGACTCTTTTTCAAGTCATTCATGTAGTAGTTCGCCCGAAAAGGGCAAAACCATCGTGAAGAGAATGAAGCATTCGGTCAATGACAATGCTCTCACCGATTCTACAATTCATCGACTCCGATTTCTCGACATTCTCAATCATGTGAAGAATGTGTGGGCTAACCGGTTGGCCCTTCTGGAGTTTCGCATCAAAGAAGCGACAGGTATGCTCATATGTAACGATTCTCGGTGCCTTTGAGAACTCGTTAGTGAGCGTGGTGAAAATCTTGTTTGTACCTTGGGCAATGAAGCGTCTATACAAATTGGTTTCCATTGCAAAGATGAGTACGTTCTTTATCGCACCCGCTTCCATAACGAAATCACTATAAGCGAGTGACTCGTTGATTCCTCGCATTTGGGCCTGGTTGACCGGTATTGGCTCGATTAAATACCCGAGCTTACCGTCAGAGTGGCGATTCCGTAGTGCCGCCTCCCAGTCCGCAAAATTGGACCCATCATTCTTCAGTCGAGTGGACTGATTCATTTGGTCCATGAACATTTTAAGCCAGGACGAACGATCTAGTGTGGCACTAGGCATTGGGATTGCGTTATTTCCGCCATTTGTTGTAACAAAGATTATTGATAATAAGCGTGTTCTACACTGCGAAAAAAGAATAAAATAATAAGCATGCATCGTTTTTATTTTAAGTCTAATGAACTAATGTCATAACGCGAAGACTCAAAAACATTTATACAATTGACCTCCCTCAAGAATTATATAAATGACCCCAAGACTCAATTTTCTGTAAATTGATAAGCTAACCTTTTAGCTAATTCTACCGTTAGAATTCCTGGTCGATAAATTTCTGTAAATTCTATCTTTAGTCCATCATAATCACGAGAAACTCTTCGGACTATGATGTTGAGGTAAACTAAGTCAACACAACTACTTACCCAACGTAGAAGGGGTCATATTAGGCCTACCGACGAAGAAGGGACTCATAGATGTTTGCCCTTATAAAGAGAAATCTCAATTTCCGTTTTAGAGGAAGATCCCATCAACTATTTTTAATTCATTTTAAGTGAACTATAATATAGCATGCGAGAATGATTTAAACTAAAGTGATGGCTTATAGACAGTGACATCTGCATGTCCATGAAAACTAACATACAACTATATGAGTCAATTTTCATGCATATTAGTAGTAGGTGGTTTTGTTTTAGGCGGAATATGATGCAATTACTAACATGTGAATGAAAAGCAATAAAAATTAAAAACGTAAAAAAAAACAGTAAAAGTCCTAGTGTGGCCTATCCTATCAAAATGAACAATAAATACAAGTTTGGAATCCATCCTTGGACCCGAGAAGCTTGTCTTGATGTTCCATCTTGATCCATGTAGCGGGAGTGAGCTTGAATCTTCATCTTTAGTCTTCTTTGAAATTACAATAAATAAAATTACATAATTGACCTATTAATTACATTCTAATTTCAAAAACCCAAAACTAAAATAAAGGAGATTCGAGATCTCATAATTACATAAAAATCATGTTTCCTTCATTACGAAAACATAATTGACTAAGGCCACACTAGGTATTACAAATTACAACCGATTGCAAAATTAAATACGTAAATAAAATTCATTCATTCGATTCATTCAACATAATTAAAAGCATCAACTAAAATAAATTAAACATACATAATACAATACATTAATTATGTTGATTAATTTATCCAAACCACCTATTAAATTAAATTAAGTGACAATTTCGCAATTAAATCACATTAATTTCATACTTAATCCATATTAAACTTGTAATATGAATTCTATCCGTCTAAATTTTAAACCGCTTTAAAATAACTCGGTATCTTTAAATTGTGAACCGATTCACAATAACTAATTCGCCAAAATAAAGAAAACAAAATCCTCTTTATTTTTTTATTTTGTCTCGGCAAAAAATAAAAAAACAAATTTTTTTTTTTTTATATCACGGCCGAAATTAAAAAAAACAGCCAATTACCTTATGTTTTCTTCCTTTTCGGCAATTAGGAAAACAAAAAAACTTTCCATAAATATTTTTCGGTAATATGGCAAAAACAAGAAAAACTAAACTTTCCTTATATTTTTTTTGTCATCTCGGTTTACCCAAAAAAAAGCAAAAACAAATTTTTTTTTTTTTTTTTATACGGTAAGCCCTAAAAAAACGCCCTTCCCCTTTTTTTTTCTCTTTTGCGGCACTTATGCCCTAATTCAAAGATATGATGAAAAAGTTTAAGTTGCTATTAGGACATGATTTAGCAAATGCATTAACAAACATGATTAATCGTATACGCTAAAACTATATAGCAAAAACGAATTCTTATATCAATGACATGATGATACTATATGTAATTTAACTTAATCTGCATTAAAACAAAATCTACCAAATTCTTCATATGATAATTTTAACCGATTAAAACAATGATATGATCTATAGAAATTGGTTATATATCATCAAACAAAAGGAAAAACGAAAGAAGGAGAAAGAAAAAAAAAAACAGGCCGAAACAAAAACTCGGCCAAAAAAAAAATCAAGCCGGAAAAAAAAAAGAAACCCTAATTTTTCGAGAATTAGGTTATAGTTTACATACAAATTTTATGAAAATCATCAAAATTAAAATCGTGGCCTTGTGCTCTGATACCACTTGTGGGAAATAAATCTGTATACTTCCCTTAAACTAGAAGGATTATAACGATTTAATAAAGATGATCTAAGGTCATAAAATAAAATACATAAACATAAGTAAAAAGATTAAGAATTAACCTTCGGTCCTAGCAAATATTGTAATACTCCATATATTATGGGCATTTTATATATGTTACTACATATTTTCTTTTGAGCTTTAATAATTAAAAAAATAGTCTTTTATTATCTTTTTTTTTTTAGCTAATTAGAGTTTCTATGCCCTTCCTATAAGAATAATTATTCTATTTAACTATTTTATTAAATCTCACCGACTTAAACCTGTGTATCAAGTCTTTCTATATAACACTCTATTCTTTACCTTGCTTTAGCTTTTAATGTGTTTTGTCTTCTACCAAAACCCTATATTCAATTGTCGTCTATTTAATCCATGCCTTAATCTTTCTGGCATAGTTAATTATTCTATGCTCCATCTTAATCTTTGCGAATTAATATCACTTCTCACAACAACATACTCCATATCAAAGGTTTTGTTTTGTCTTTCTCATAAATAAAATTCAGCACATGGTTATTTGCAAAGATAATAAAAAGGGGATTTTATCATCTTCATTGCTTGTCACAATCAACATCTTCGCAAAACAATTTTCGATATTCCCTTATTTCACGTGTTGAGCAATTTCGACTATTTTAAGGTAACACGATTTTACCGATCCTAATACTCTTGTTATTGTTCGGGGTTGTATGTTATATTTGCTAATTGTTATTAACGTGATGTCGTTTATGTTCTCAAGTTTAATCAGAGCGTTGAATTATGATGAAAATATTATATACAATATTATTATTATTATATTTTTACTGTGAAGTACACTAATCATGCGAGGGGTTTTCTATGAGTAAGTATTCAAGTCCAGTTTGTATTTAACGGCTTCTTAGTTGTATGTATAATGGGATTTTAAGCCATGGTGTATACGGTTTTCATGTTGTGGCTATGGAGTTGTAAGATGATAACTAATCAATGAATAATGACATTGATATGCTAGTGGATTTGATTTTACACGAAATCGTCAGACTTGGATGGGTATATGGTCTGCGTTTTTATGAGCAACATTCTTTCGCTTGAGATTGATGGTTTATCATCGTAAAATTGGATTTTAGTGTTGTATTAAATTGTCGTTCCTTTGACATTGACTCGTGGGTGAGTAGCATAGAGGCTTACTCTAAGTGTTGAGCAGTTCCTTTAACGGAATATTTGACAATATCAATATTGAGATTGAGATAGAAATTGGTTACTGGTATTGAGTTATGAGTTACGGGGCCTTTGAGCCGAGTTATTTTTATGGTCCAGTGCGACCATGGTTATTAAGTTATATTATTTGAGTTTGAAATTGATATTGAGATGGAGATATTGTTTCGCGGTCTTACTGCCAGTTCACTCACCCCTTGTCCTTGGCTTAGGTTCGACGATGAGAATACGATATCTGTTTACTTTGGAGTACTATATTATGAGATGGAATAATGAGTAAGACGGAGTAATGAGTATGATGGAGTAGAGAGTTGAGATTGAATTAATTATTGGGATGAGAGTGTCTAAGTTTGAGTTTCAGATTAGTCATGGGGAGTGCTTTTATTATTCTCTCTGTTTATTTTTATTTTTACGTGTACTTGTTTCCACGCCATGACCAAAACTAAGTCATATATCGGAAAGTTTCCATTTAAGAAAACTTTCCATTTAAAGAAGTTTCTATTTTTAGTAACTTTCTATTTTGGGAACGGGAATAGTTTAAGTAATTGTTTATCATTTATTTATCTTTCAGAGGGCGAATTTGTTGTGGAATATTACTGAGCACCCGACTATTTGACTCAAAGATCTTGAGGTAGGGAATACACTTGACTTATTATCGTTGTTGTTGAATTGTGTTGGCTTGTTGTGTTTCATATGACCAAACTGTGAACGTTGACTTGATTCGTGGTTGTTGATTCATGTTATGATTCATATCCTGGAATGTGCTTGACTGAATTGATCGTATTGAGTATATTATCACAACATTCGGTAGCCGACATGATTCTATGATTTACCAGTTCAATGATATACATATTGTGTTGCATTAATTTCTTGAGCATTCATATGCATTGGAGATGGAGGATGTTGTGGTGACGTGGTGTGGTGATGATGATGTTGTGATAAGGCCCAGGCGGGTTCTGCAGGACTTTCCCTGGTGTCCTCACTGCGAGCTGGCAGATCGGCTACGGTCGATATATAGTCTACCGGGGATCGGTATGGCTGGGTTGTACGGGTTATGAGATATGAGTTGAGATGGAGGTGGAGGTGACGGAGGAGCATGCATATCATATTTTGTTGTTTTATTGTATTCCCTACTCAACCTCGTGGTTGACCCTGTGTATTCGTGAACACCTGTGATGACCCAAATTATTGGCGAGCAGACTTGACAGGTTTATGAGATAGGATGGGAGCTTGATGGGCGTGAGACACTGGATCAGAAGACTTAGTAGCTAGATCATCATTTAGAAGACTTTCACTTTTATTTATGTTAGTTCTTTGTAATTTGATGTAAATGAGGTTTTGTAAAAAAAGTTAAGTTAAAGAAATTATGTAATTTGCCTTGGAGTTTAATTTGTTATTCACTACCTCGGGAAACCGAGATGGTAACAGTCCGGTTTATTAGGGAATGTCTTGCTAGAGGCTCCTTTATAAATCGGGGTGTTACAAAGTGGTATCAGAGCGAACGATCCTCAGGCCTAAAAACAAATGAACAAAAATAATGAACATAGGAAGAGTCAAATCAAAGTGAACCCAGGCTAATAACTGTTAGGAGCCCCCAGGATTGGAATGAGTTAGGGGCCCCCTCAAACCAAGCCACTGGCCCTTTCAGTCTAACCTGGTAACCCTTGAGTGATGCAGAGAGTGGGTAGTAACAAAATAAAGGATCAGACCTTGCCTATATTATACTAACAGTTTTGCAAGAGCGGAATGAGGTAAGTAATGATGAGATACATGGTTAAAGATGAGCAATGAAAGAATATGGTTGATATTGGCATGCTGACTTATTTGAATAATTGAGTGAAATTTTAGTGTATGGATGATATGAGTTGTGAATTATGAATTATATGATGATATGCATGCGGCTTTCTGATCCCTGAACCCTTAGGTAGAGATATAATATAATGATATGTTTAATGAGTTGATCATAGAGGCACCATAAGCTATAGCTACCTAAGAGGTTAGATGTAGGAGGGATATGACCATGATTGACTGGAATGGTTAGTAGAGCCAACCAGGCTATGTTGTTACAGGATGAAGAATCAAGTTAAGTCCTATGTGTAAAGCTAGTAGACCGAAACGGGTGTCGTGTCCGTTGATAATTGTTTGCTGTTATTCTAAGTGTGTATATACTTCTTGTTGAATGTCTTATTCTTTGCAAGAGTTTACTGTTTTGCATACTAGGCAAATGTGATCGAATTTTGAGATTTATGATTGTTATTATTTTACTAATTGCCTTAGCAATCCATGTCTAGTGGTATGTGAAATGTGTTGCCCTAAGCCATGAATGTTATATAGTTGTGTGTTGAAAATTTCATGCCAATTTTTACGTCTAATTATATACATTTAATTTAGTTATAAGGTTAATATTCAATAAGTGACACCTTAGTGATTTCTAGGATATATTTTCGTATTTAAATAAGTTGTGATTGTTACGATGAGAAACTAATGCATTGTCTATACATACATGATTATTGAGTTATTTAGTTGATTTTATTTTCGGTTTCGCAATCTTTACCGTTTTCTAGATGGCAATTACATGTATATGGTGCAACGTGATTTCTATGCCTCAAATGATATGTAACATGTGTTGGAGGAAGAATGGTTGTGTGATGATGTGAAGTAATTTAAAGGAACCAAAGATTTTAATAAATTCCAGAATGTTACCTTGTTTGTACAGGCTGCCATTTAAAATGTGTTCTCTATATGATGGTGAAAATTTTATGTGTGATAACATTCTGATTTAGCTTTTCAATACTTTTAGTTTCATGCTAATATGAATTATATTTTGAGAGAAATAAATATTTTAGTTGTCAGTGGTCAGATTGTTACTGCACAGTTCTGTTTTGACCCATGGTTTTGAAAAAGAAACCATTTAAAACGTGTTTATTGTTTATGCATAATTCCAACTCCACTGTTTAGAATATTCATTCACGTTTTCAAAATGATAAGCCACATAAAATATTAACGAGTCGTTATTTAATAGTGATTTTTGCAAGTTGCCCAATTTTCTGTCTAATTGCTGTAAAGTTTTTGTTCCGACCAACTGAGTTGTAAAATTTGTTATAAATAAATTCCTTAAGCTTTGCAATTGATTCTCTTTCCTATGATTAGTTAATTCATTATATTTCCTAAAAACGATAATAGCTCGCAAAATAGCTAAGCGGTTATTTAATTATGAATTTTGAAAGTTGTTGCATGATGTTTGATTGTTGAAATTGTAAGTTATGTGAGTTTCATATAAAAGTTTAATCAAATATGAATTATGTGATGTAACCATGTAATACTCTGATATGAATTCTGTAGCATGAACGGTAGGCATATGATATGAGTATGAACCTTGTTATATGATAATACAATCTTATTTGTTTCGGTGAGTTTTATGTAAAGTATTCTCAATTATACAAACGCTATTACATTGCTTGAATTTTGCCTAGTGTCTTTCTCTAAACCTGATTTGCAGAAATATGGATCTTACTTCTATGATATGGTTACTGATATGAAATATTTTAATTCGTCAAGTATGAACTATGAGTTAGTTGATTGTCTACATTGATGTAAATGTGTTAATTTGGTGTCAAAGCATCCAAGTATTTGTTACCTTGATTTTGTGTAATGCGTAGCATGAAATTGACAAGTATGTTTTGTTGCTTGAAAAGTCGGATGCTAGTTGCCAGTATAGAGTAATTAGCTTATCAGATGATTTGTGCCTATTGTTTCAGTAATCTTCTTGAACATTGGATGTGGAATTTTATAATGGGGTTACGGGGACGTAACCATGTTTTAAGGAGGATAGGATTGTAAAATCTTGATGGTTTACGATCTGGCTAAGTGGTATGTTATGATTGGCTGACTGAGAATTGACCATGCATGGAGTCTGCTGTTTTAATTTGTTATTATTCGGTCAATGTTGTGGTTCTTTAAGTGCCACATACTTCTGTCGTATGTTCAACTTTGGGGACAAATTTTCTTACGGGGGATAGAATATAACACTTCGCGTTTTAGAGCTTATGTATACGTACTACTTGTGTTTGTCTTATGCTTGTGGATGTTTGGTTATCGTTACGGGGTGGCGAACTTCGGGACGAAGTTCATTTTAAGGGGAGAAGATTGTAATACTCCATATATTATGGGCATTTTATATATGTTACTACATATTTTCTTTTGAGCTTTAATAATTAAAAAAATAGTCTTTTATTATCTTTTTTTTTTAGCTAATTAGAGTTTCTATGCCCTTCCTATAAGAATAATTATTCTATTTAACTATTTTATTAAATCTCACCGACTTAAACCTGTGTATCAAGTCTTTCTATATAACACTCTATTCTTTACCTTGCTTTAGCTTTTAATGTGTTTTGTCTTCTACCAAAACCCTATATTCAATTGTCGTCTATTTAATCCATGCCTTAATCTTTCTGGCATAGTTAATTATTCTATGCTCCATCTTAATCTTTGCGAATTAATATCACTTCTCACAGCAACATACTCCATATCAAAGGTTTTGTTTTGTCTTTCTCATAAATAAAATTCAGCACATGGTTATTTGCAAAGATAATAAAAAGGGGATTTTATCATCTCCATTGCTTGTCACAATCAACATCTTCGCAAAACAATTTTCGATATTCCCTTATTTCACGTGTTGAGCAATTTCGACTATTTTAAGGTAACACGATTTTACCGATCCTAATACTCTTGTTATTGTTCGGGGTTGTATGTTATATTTGCTAATTGTTATTAACGTGATGTCGTTTATGTTCTCAAGTTTAATCAGAGCGTTGAATTATGATGAAAATATTATATACAATATTATTATTATTATATTTTTACTGTGAAGTACACTAATCATGCGAGGGGTTTTCTATGAGTAAGTATTCAAGTCCAGTTTGTATTTAACGGCTTCTTAGTTGTATGTATAATGGGATTTTAAGCCATGGTGTATACGGTTTTCATGTTGTGGCTATGGAGTTGTAAGATGATAACTAATCAATGAATAATGACATTGATATGCTAGTGGATTTGATTTTACACGAAATCGTCCGGACTTGGATGGGTATATGGTCTGCGTTTTTATGAGCAACATTCTTTCGCTTGAGATTGATGGTTTATCATCGTAAAATTGGATTTTAGTGTTGTATTAAATTGTCGTTCCTTTGACATTGACTCGTGGGTGAGTAGCATAGAGGCTTACTCTAAGTGTTGAGCAGTTCCTTTAACGGAATATTTGACAATATCAATATTGAGATTGAGATAGAAATTGGTTACTGGTATTGAGTTATGAGTTACGGGGCCTTTGAGCCGAGTTATTTTTATGGTCCAGTGCGACCATGGTTATTAAGTTATATTATTTGAGTTTGAAATTGATATTGAGATGGAGATATTGTTTCGCGGTCTTACCGCCAGTTCACTCACCCCTTGTCCTTGGCTTAGGTTCGACGATGAGAATACGATATCTGTTTACTTTGGAGTACTATATTATGAGATGGAATAATGAGTAAGACGGAGTAATGAGTATGATGGAGTAGAGAGTTGAGATTGAATTAATTATTGGGATGAGAGTGTCTAAGTTTGAGTTTCAGATTAGTCATGGGGAGTGCTTTTATTATTCTCTCTGTTTATTTTTATTTTTACGTGTACTTGTTTCCACGCCATGACCAAAACTAAGCTGCTATATCGGGAAAGTTTCCATTTAAGAAAACTTTCCATTTAAAGAAGTTTCTATTTTTAGTAACTTTCTATTTTGGGAACGGGAATAGTTTAAGTAATTGTTTATCATTTATTTATCTTTCAGAGGGCGAATTTGTTGTGGAATATTACTGAGCACCCGACTATTTGACTGCAGTACTGAGGTAGGGGAATACACTTGACTTATTATCGTTGTTGTTGAATTGTGTTGGCTTGTTGTGTTTCATATGACCAAACTGTGAACGTTGACTTGATTCGTGGTTGTTGATTCATGTTATGATTCATATCCTGGAATGTGCTTGACTGAATTGATCGTATTGAGTATATTATCACAACATTCGGTAGCCGACATGATTCTATGATTTACCAGTTCAATGATATACATATTGTGTTGCATTAATTTCTTGAGCATTCATATGCATTGGAGATGGAGGATGTTGTGGTGACGTGGTGTGGTGATGATGATGTTGTGATAAGGCCCAAAGCGGGTTCTCAGACTTTCCTGGTGTCCTCACCGCGAGCCGCGGATCGGCTACGGTCGATATATAGTCTACTGGATCGGTATGGTCAAGGTTGTACGGGTTATGAGATATGAGTTGAGATGGAGGTGGAGGTGACGGAGGAGCATGCATATCATATTTTGTTGTTTTATTGTATTCCCTACTCAACCTCGTGGTTGACCCTGTGTATTCGTGAACACCTGTGATGACCCAAATTATTGGCGAGCAGACTTGACAGGTTTATGAGATAGGATGGGAGCTTGATGGGCGTGAGACACTGGATCAGAAGACTTAGTAGCTAGATCATCATTTAGAAGACTTTCACTTTTATTTATGTTAGTTCTTTGTAATTTGATGTAAATGAGGTTTTGTAAAAAAGTTAAGTTAAAGAAATTATGTAATTTGCCTTGGAGTTTAATTTGTTATTCACTACCTCGGGAAACCGAGATGGTAACAGTCCGGTTTATTAGGGAATGTCTTGCTAGAGGCTCCTTTATAAATCGGGGTGTTACAAATATGGCCTAAGAACAATATCAAAATTGATATTCGCCTATTAGTTGCACCCAAGACGATCTGAGATATGCCCTTTGATTATGCTAGAAATCAATCTAAAGTTTTCTGTTAAATTTAATTGTCTTTGTGTTCTTGTGATGAGAAAGAGGAGGCTAGGTCAAGAAAAAGCATTAGGGTAGAAATAATTCTCTCCCTTTCTTTTATATAGACCGAATTACCAAATTAATTAGGAAAGATATTACTCTCCTAATTTTCGGCCTATGTTGACCGAAATAAGGAATAAAAATTTCCTTATTTTTGGTCTTTCCAAAAATATATATGTGTTGAATTGTCATCTAGTGAGGATCGAACCCATGACCTCTTGGTATGTGTACCCTCACTATTACCACTATGACACATTCAGCTTGTTGATATTAAATACAACTGATTATATTTAATTACGAATTAACAGATTAATTCGTCCAAACTAACCTTATATATATTTAATTAAATATAACTTATTATAATTAATTTACGAATTGACAGTTAATTCGTCTAATCTTAATATTATTTAATTTTCATTAAATAATTATCTCATCAACACATTGACTAACTTTTTAGTCATTTTGGGCATCAATGTAATTATATTTCTATAACCACATTTCTCAAACACGTCCTATAGGTGTGACCTTTAGGGACCAGTTGATCACCGCCATCTGTATGATAATAACGTCAAACTTTCTAGCAAGCCAACCGTTATTAGGTAAACGTTAATCAACTGATTAAATATACGAAGTATACCCTTGTGAACCTGTAAGAGATTTACAAATGTTATCACACTAATTTGTGGAGGACACAAGCTCCAACAGCTTGGTGGTAGTATATGAGAAAGCCTAGAGTTATGGCTGAACTAGTATAACCTTGAGATAATGGCTAAATATTATAGCTGGGTTGGTACAACTCTGAGGTTGTGATAAAGTTATAGGTGGAGCCGTATAACTTTGAGATTATAGCTCAATGTTATAGCTGGGCTACTATAACTTAAGTCACATGTCGATGTTATAGCTAATGCTAATGTAGCATTATGCTAATGAAGTCATTGTTACAGCTAAAGCTAATATAACATTAGGTTACGAGGTAAGCTTATTGCTAAAGTTATAGCTGAAGTTACTATAACATTGGTTGCTTATACTTGTTTCATTTGTTATATTGTGTTCAACGTGTTATGTCCTTGTGTTGCATATGTATTTGGTAACGTTTGTTCATATGATAAGTGGGATAGTCAGTTTGACTATCTTATGAGTTGAGTCATGATGTTGTTCACGCATGTTGGTACAGTCAATTATATTATACTGTGCATTTGTGGTTTGCTAGTCTGAATAGATGACGTTAGTATCAGTTATATACTATCGGAACGAAGTAACATCACCCGTTGATGCGGGATTTATTTTGGTCTATGTTCGGGGGGTAGCAGAGGCAGTGGCTATATGCTCTGTTCCCCGAGTGTCGTTCGGTTTGCACCGAGAGTCTGGCCAAGTCTTAGATATATAGGCAGTGGTTATACGCTATACATAGTACCGTGAAGGCAGTGGTTATACGCTTCACACCGATGGAGGCAGTGGTTATACGCTCCGTTAGCTAGAGGCAATGCTTATATGCTCTGGCAAGTTAGAGGCAGTGGTTATACGTTCTAACGGGCGTTCGCTCTATTCGCTATGCTTTGTTGCTAGCTTTGTGCCTTCTGTTGCTGTGGATCGTGTGTCACCATGTTCGTTATGCTTTAATGCTAGCATCGTGCCTTAAGTTGTTATGAGTCGTATGCTAGTTTGGTTGTAAGTGTACATGGTCTAGTGGTTGCATATGGTCTAGGTTTGCATTATTGCATCCGTCTAAGATTGATAAAGTCATGGTAAGCTGTATTCGGTTTTCATGAGTATAGATGCTCTCACATGTTTACTGTTTATGCCTTTCAATTGTTATTGAATGTTGATTATATTCAATTGTTGTAAACATGATTCGGAGAGCATCTAGTTACTCCCGACTGATTGTCGACCCCCATTCTCAGGTTGTTCGGATTCTTGCTGACTGGTTTATGTTGCTTGGGATGCGTCAAGGGGCGAGACGAATAATAAATTTGGAGTTTG
The DNA here is from genome assembly GCF_048544455.1 of Silene latifolia. Classification (NCBI taxonomy): domain Eukaryota; kingdom Viridiplantae; phylum Streptophyta; class Magnoliopsida; order Caryophyllales; family Caryophyllaceae; genus Silene; species Silene latifolia. The sequence continues at coordinate 309,781,182 of NC_133538.1, read as the reverse complement.
TTTTTATGTTTGTGAACCTTGAATAATGTATTAGTTTGGTTTTGGATTTAGTAGCGAACCGGTTTGTTCAGGTGTTTCCGCCACCTTGACCCTTTTATTATTGTTATACTCTGATAATTCATTTAGTATATGTTTTTCCTTTGTTTCATAATCCGGGTTGTTACAATAGAGGAATTCTCATCATAATACAACGTTTTAAACCAGCATTGACATCCATAGAATTATGAGTAATATTATTTTGCAATTCAAGACGATATAAATTATCAGACAAAATACCACAACCAATAATTTCAGAATTTCTGATAATACTGAATCTAGAGTCTGAAAAATTAAAGGTAAAACCTAAAGGTACAAGTCTTGATACTGAAATCAAATTTCTAAAGAAATTTGGAACATAAAATGTCTTTTCCAAATACAAAACAAAACCACTACTTAATATTAAGCTGCATTTCCCAATGGCTTCCACATGTGAACTAATCTGGTTTCCTAAATAGATTGAAAGTTCACTACCCACTGGTTTCCTTAGGTTTGTCATACCCTACAAGGTATTCGAAACATGGATTGTAGTTCCAGAATCAATCCACCAAGTATTATGATTAACATTAACCATATTAGATTCATAGCAAACAAACGCATGAAAATTACCTTTCTTCTTTAGCAAGCCTTAAAGTTAATGCAGTCCATATTCATGTGTCCCTTCTTTTTATAGAAGAAACACGTCCTTCTTAATGGCTGGCTCAACTGAAATCTTTCCCTTTCCCTTATCTTTAGTGTGACCCTTTTGCGTATTTGAAGAAGAAGCGACAGTAAGGTTCACCTTTTCACCTTTCTCCATTAACAATCTCCCCTCCTCTTGAACACACATGGCCATAAATTCATTAATTGACCATTTATCCTTATGTGTGTTGTAAGAGATATTAAAAGGAGCATATTTGGAGGAAGAGTGCATAAAATGAAGTGCACAAGGAAAGTGTCAGACATGGTAACTTCCAAGGTCTTAAGTTGAGCTGCAATATCCGTCATGCGCATGATATAATCACGCACACCTTTAGTCTCGGTGAGCCTCAAAGATGAAAACTGCATTATTAAGTTACTAACAAGAGCTTTATCAAAAGTTGAAACTGCTCATCGATGGCCTTAATTAGATCTTTAACTTTAGTATTCTGATCGACAGAACCATGAATACTAGCACAGATTTTGGTCTTTATGAACATAATGGAGAGACGGTTATATTTCTCCTACTTTCATAAAGATCAATTGCTTCTTTAGTGCTTTCTTTAGTTACTTTAGGTGATTCGTCTTTCCGAATAGCATAATCAATATCTAACCATCCCAACTGCAGTAGCATTCTCTCTTTCTAGACCTTATAGTTATCACCATTCAATTCAGGAATGTCAAATTCGACATCAGTAGTACTCCCAGGTTAACTTACTGCAAATATAATAAATAACATGCTTATTACAAAAAAATTGAGACTTAAAACTTATCATGTTTTACGAATGTAAATCATGCTCAAATATGAAATCTAGTGACATAAAACTTGCCTATGGGATAAAGTTCTACTCAATTAGATACATAAAAATTTAACTTTATGACAATAATATCAAAACATATACATCTCTTAACTCCTATGGGTAGATTAAGAAACAAGATTCAATATATCATCCTAATTAGTCATACAAATACATACAACAAGATTCCCGTGGGTAAGTCTCATTATATTACATACGACTAATTATAAATAATGTCTAGTTTCCACATGTGATTTCAAAATAAAAAATTTTTAATTAATTAGAGATGTTGTGGCTAAACTCTAACTATTAAAACTTTGAATCACTCGACATTAAAATTTAATCTATATACTCAATTTAATGTATATAGAAAAAATTCAATGACCAAAAACACAATTGATCTTACTCAAAAGTAAATGTCAAACAAAGTAATTCCAATGTACGACATACAACTAGTAATGAAGGTTAAAACTCATCCATAAAGACTAGTGCGTATGTACTCGGTGAAAATCAATTGCTGTGAACTTATGCAACTCAATATAACCATGAATTTTCATTGCTTATATGCCAAAGTATTAAAAACACATGCACTACGAGCGAAGCACATGTCAACAAAAAAAAAAAGCAAGGAAACCATGTACTCCACAACAAGAAATACAAATTTATTAGGAAATAATATCCTTATTATTAGGATATTATTTCTAGTCAATATTATGATTGATTAGTTGCTACATTGTTGTTATTCTTTCCGATATTCTTGCCTTGAGTTGCGATATTACGATTGACTTGTATTGCTATTTAAGCCTAATTGGGCATCATAATAAACAAGATACATTCTCACAAACCTTAACATGGTATCAGCTTGGTTTCTTTCCTCTCTTTCTAATTTTCAATTCTAAAAAAAAAAAAAAAAAAAAAAAAAAAAAAAGAACCCTAATCACGAAAATCCTCAGAACAATCACACTGCCTTCCATGGCTGGAGACGACACCAACACAACTGTCTCCTTTCCCCGAATTGATCCCTCTAGCCCTTATTATCTCGGATCCCAAGATGGTCCGGGTGCTAAAATCTCAAATATCGAACTCCGTCATGACAACTATGACGCTTGGCAGATGTCAATGAAAATGTCGTTGAAATCCCGACGCAAATTTGGCTTCGTTGATGGAACAATCAAAAAACCCACCACTCAATTTGATCTTGAAAACTGGGAGGCGGTTCATTGTACCATTGTACAATGGATTCGTAACACGATCTCTCCGTCTTTACTGGATAACGTGACCTACGGGTATGATGCTTCAATTTTATGGGCCGAATTGGAGTCGCAGTTCGCGGTTGTCGACGGTACAAAAATTCACAATCTCAAAACTCAGTTAAAAGATCTCAAGCAAACTAAAGGTATGTCTGTTACCACTTATTATGGTAAATTGAAATCAATTTGGGACTCGCTTGCCGTTCATGAACCACCATTTTCGTGCAAATGTAACAAATGCGAGTGCGATATTGGCAAGGCCGCGATTCAGCGTCTTGACAACGAAAAATTACACCAATTCTTTATGGGACTAGATACGACTTTATACGGTAACATCCGCTCCCAACAATTTCAACTTGATCCCCTACCCACTTTGAATGGTGCTTATAATATCGTACTTCAAGAGGAACGACTTCGTTCCGAGTCTATTCCAGATGTGTCTGATGTCAGTGCCTTTGCACTGTCGCCTGCCAATTTTAATACCCATTCCAAAGACCGGGCTCCTCGTCGTCCTCTGTTTTGCTCTCACTGTGAGACCCGAGGACATGAGGTTGCAACTTGCTTCTTTAAGACAAATCGCTTCCCCGAGTGGTGGGGTGACAGGCCAAGGACCTTAGCCGAATATCGTCACTACCGACTGACAATTGCAGGAGGTTCGCGTGGTTCTGGTTCGGGTGCTGCGGGTTCGGGTGCTGCGGGTTCGGGTGCTGCGGGTTCGGGTGCCTCTGGTTCCGGGTCTGGTCGGGACAAGGATGGTACTATCCCTGTTCGTGCCAATGCTGTGATGGGACCTACGGCCCATTCTCTTCTTGCATCCGATCGACTAAGCGGTATGTGTAGTTGGATTCTTGACACCGGAGCTTCCAATCATGTGACGGGTACTTTGTCATGCTTGGAAACTCGCAAAGAAATTAATGGCCGGCCTGTTTGTCTACCAAATGGACAACAAGTTGTTGCTGCTATGACAGGAACCGTTTACATTAATGAATTCATCACCCTTCGGGATGTTCTTTATATACCAAGTTTAAAATGCAATTTGATATCCATTTCGCAGCTTACATCGGACACCAATATCTGTTTTGAATTTGCTAACTCTTCTTGTCTTATTCAGGACCGTTCCTTGAGGACGACGATTGGAGCCGGTGAGTTACGGGATGGACTGTATTGGATTCGTGCGGGGACGAGGACTGCGGTGGTGAACAACATGACCCAACAAGGTACTTTTGATCTTTGGCATCGACGTCTTGGTCATCCGTCCGATAAGATAGTCAAGCTCATTCCTCCTCTTAGTAGTTTCAATTGCGATAAGACTATTAATAAGGATTTGGTTTGTGATATTTGTCATTATGCAAAACAACATCGTCACAGTTTTACTTCCAATAATAAGCATGCTTCGGATTTATTTGAATTGATACATTGTGATTTGTGGGGCTCTTATCGTACTCCCTCATCGTGTGGTGCACGGTATTTTTTGACTATTGTTGATGACTACTCCCGAGCAACTTGGGTCTATTTACTTCTCGATAAAAAAGAGGTCACCGACATGTTTATGAGCTTTATTAATATGGTTGCCACTCAATTCTCAAAAACAATCAAAACGGTTCGTTCTGACAACGGGACGGAATTTAATTGTATGGCCGCGTACTTTTTCTCTCAAGGAATTAAATTTGAGACATCTTGCCTTGGCACGCCTCAACAAAATGGGCGTGTCGAACGTAAACACCGTCATATTTTAAATGTTGCGCGAGCTCTTTGTTTTCAAGGTAATCTTCCCACATCCTTTTGGGGCGAATGTGTCCTCTCGGCTGCATATCTAATTAATCGAACTCCGTCTTCTTTACTAAATGGACGGACTCCGTTTGAATGTCTATTTGGAGAGTCGCCCTCATACTCCAATTTGCGGGTCTTTGGTTGTTTATGTTTTGCTCATAATCAGTATACTAAAGGAGACAAATTTACTAAACGGGGACGTAAATGTGTATTCGTGGGTTATCCATCTAATAAGAAGGGGTGGAAACTTTATGACCTCGAAACAAAGTCGTTTTTTGTTTCCCGTGATGTTATTTTTCATGAAACGGAATTCCCGTTTAATTCTCATGGGGCCACTGAAATATCATCTCCTATGGCTGATTCGATCTCTTATGATGAACCCTTTGATGGGTCACTCTATTCTGACCCGGGTCCTGATGGGGCGGGAAATTCGACCCATGACGGGTCTGGTGAGGCCACGGTTGAGACCCCTGCCACTGACACAAGCAACAGCCCGACAGGGGCTGCCACTGACCCAAGCAGCAGCGAAACAGGGGCTGCCGTACCCCATGAAACAGAGGACACGGTACTAGGCCGCGGTCATCGCATCCGCTTTCCAAATTCCCGTCTTCAGGGCTACATTCTCGATACAACGCACAGTCCATCCCCGTCTCCCAGCCCACCGAGCTCTCCCACGTCGTCCTCAGGTACGTCTTATCATTTAGCAAATTATCTAAATTGCAATTTATTCTCGGAGAAACATCGTAATTTTTTGGCAGCTGTAACCATGGGTGTTGAACCACCATCCTTTAAAGAAGCTATCCGGGATGATGGGTGGTGCGAAGCTATGAAGCTCGAAATTGACGCTCTTGAACGAAATGACACTTGGGAACTTTCCGACCTTCCACCTAATAAGAAGGCCCTTGGGTGTCGATGGATTTATAAAATAAAATATAAATCTGATGGCTCGATCGAACGACTTAAGGCCCGTCTTGTTGTCTTTGGGAATCATCAAATCGAAGGTTTGGATTATGGTGAAACTTTTGCTCCCGTCGTTAAAATGGTCACTGTCCGTATATTTTTAGCTATTGCGGCTATAAATAAATGGGAGCTTCATCAAATGGATGTTCATAACGCTTTCTTACATGGTGACTTAGACGAGGAAGTCTACATGAAAATTCCTCCCGGTTTCAGTCGTGGCAAAGAAGGCAAAGTGTGTCGTTTAAAAAAGTCGTTGTACGGTCTTCGACAAGCTCCTCGCTGCTGGTTTGCTAAGCTCACAACGGCTCTCAAAGATTATGGGCTCCAACAATCTCATTCCGACTATTCATTATTTTCTTACTCGTAAAACCAGGTTCGACTCTTTATCCTTATTTATGTTGATGATCTGGTTATTGCGGGAAATGATTCTTCCGCTGTTGCAAATTTCAAGTCATATTTGGGAAAGTGCTTTCATATGAAGGATTTGGGACCGCTCAAATATTTTTTGGGTCTCGAAATTTCTCGTAGCTCGGAAGGAATTTATGTCAATCAACGAAAATATGCCCTTGAAATAATTTCTGAAGTTGGTTTATTAGGATGCAAGCCCGCTCAAACACCCATGGAGCAACATCACACACTTGGTAATGCTACTGGCCCTTTACTCGAAAATATCGAGTCCTATAGAAGACTTGTTGGCCGTCTTGTTTACCTCTCTGTGACCCGCCCCGACTTATCCTATGCCGTTCACATTCTATCCCGTTTTCTCCATCAACCCCGAGAGGATCATATGTCCGCGGCGTTACGAGTTGTCAAATATCTCAAAGGAAGCCCGGGTCAAGGCATTCTACTTCGTGCCGATAGTAACTTAAACCTTACGGGATGGTGTGATTCGGATTATGGTGGCTGTCCGACCTCTAGACGATCCGTTTCTGGTTGGTTTATTTTTCTCGGAGACTCACCTGTTTCGTGGAAAACAAAAAAACAAACCACGGTCTCGTTATCCTCGGCCGAAGCAGAATATCGCTCCATGGCGAATATTGTTTGTGAATTAAAATGGATGAAAGGCCTTCTTCTTAATTTTGGCATCAATATCAACAGTCCCATGAAGGTCTTCTCAGATAGCAAGTCGGCTCTTGACCTTGCTCGCAACCCCGTCTTTCACGAGCGCACAAAGCACATTGAAATCGACTGCCACTTCATTCGGGATGCCATTATCGAGGGCCTAATCACTGCGGCTCATGTGTCTACTACGTCCCAATTGGCCGATATTTTTACCAAAGCTTTGGGCGCATCTCAATTCCATACTCTTCTCCGCAAGCTTGGCGTTCTCGACCTTCACGCTCCAGCTTGAGGGGGGGTATTAGGAAATAATATCCTTATTATTAGGATATTATTTCTAGTCAATATTATGATTGATTAGTTGCTCATTGTTGTTATTCTTTCCGATATTCTTGCCTTGAGTTGCGATATTACGATTGACTTGTATTGCTATTTAAGTCTAATTGGGCTTCATAATAAACAAGATACATTCTCACAAACCTTAACAAAATTGAAGCATAAGGAAATCACGTACCCCACGACTCAATACATGCTTTAGCAAATCAGACACCCAACAGCCAAGTCAATATACATACACCGTATAATTGCATAAATAAAACACCCAACAATCAAGTCAATATACATACAGCATGTATAGTCGCATAGATAAAAAATTCTCAACCAAAGCAAAATTCATGGAATACGGATCATTCTATGCGATAACTATTATTTTAATTAAGCAAGGCAGAGGCGATTATTCGCTCTGATACCAACTGTAAGTTTCTATAATCTAAATTAACCTGTTCTAGTCTTATAATGAACATGTATAAAATGAATGGCGGAAGCGATAAAAGAGATCGGTTACTTACCTCCAGCCATTGCTTGAAATAATTGATCTGTCGTAATAAATAACCTTAATTCTTACACCCCATATCTGACTTGCCTTCCCAACCCTCAGCCTCACAATTTAGATGGTGTATTTTCTTAATGAGGTAGGCTTGGTGAACCTTAATCAGAATAAATATGTTCCCCTTATATACTTTTGCCATCAAAGAGTCAACTAAACAGTTTCCGAAATTGTGAGTGGTAAGTTTTGAGACACAATCGTGGAAACGGAGTCCTAGGTAAATTCCATCATACAATGGACCAACTTAATTTCCATAAAATAATTTAATTACATATTAATGAAATGCTTATTTATTTTATGGAATATCTTACAAGAATCTCTCTATAAAATTTAATAAATTTTCGTTTTACAGTTTGTTCATAATAAATTATTTATGAACAGTTCGTCTGTAAACTGCGAATCTGTCATCAGTCAAAAGAATAATTCGTAGACTGACTTTCCCTTATGATCCAGTGGCTAATATTTTTCCTACATAATCTTTGGAATATCTAGTTATGTTTAGGATTTTACTTTGCCTTAAAATATTTTCTTAAAGTCGTTTTCTGAACTGAAATATTATTGGTGTCGATTTCTGACAGCTTTAAGAAATGAATTTTTAGACCCTTGTTGCCTTCGTTTTCTAAAGTTGATTATATAATTAAAGTTGTAGTTAAGAGCTACTGGAAACCAATAAAATTGGCCTTGTGTCATTTCAATTTTTTTGTATTTAATTATGAATTTTACAGTACTGTTGTCCTGTTTTTAAAATCTTATTTTAAGAGTTTGTCTCGTTAAGGCCCAATAATATATATCTTACTAAAGTACATTAAATCTTTAGCTTATTCTAAGTTTTAGTACAGTAACTGGTCGGAGTAAATATTTTCGGTAACTTGTCGTTAGGAGCACCTAGACCAAAACACAATTTATAGCTTCACAAACAACTGTACAATTAGTAAAGAGGCAAGTAAAGGTCGGATCCCAAGGGACGGGAATTGAGATGAGATTTCTATTGCAACTAGTGGTGTCTTAGGGGTGTCACAATTTGGGTTGATGTAGAAGGTCACTAAACTAAATAGCAATGAAAGTAAACAAGCAAGATGAATTAAAAAGGGTTGTAAACAATTGATAAAAAGCACTAGGGTATCATGGGGTCATAGGTGATTCATGGGAATTGATCATACAAACATGTTCTCAAATTATAAGCAAGCAATTATTGTTGTGATGGATTAAGTTGGGTTATATCTTACAATCCTAGGAAAGTTTGGGTCCCGGAGCCGAATCGATTAGATTGTACAACACCTACAAGTCGACTTAGTCTTCCCTACTCAACAACATGCATGGTCTAATGAGACTCGAGTTGGTTTATGTCTTACAAGTCTCATTGAAAAGATAGGTGATGGGTAAAAAATGCAAGGATTCATAGGCTCGCATTTCATCAAAAATAACATGTGTATGAGTTGAGATCATAACAAGCAAGCAAATAAACCATGAAAGCATATTAATTTAAGCATGAATCATTCCCCATGTTGGTTTCCCCTAATTACTCATTAACCCTAGCTATGGAACTACTCACTCATTATCATGTTGAACATGCTAGCAAGGTTGTCAATCATACCAACAAAGTGAAACATGATGAATAAATGAAAGTAATTAGCAATAATAAAAAAGGGATTAATAGAATTATACCTACTAATGATTCCAATAATAAAGCAAAGAATAAAAGAAGTACTTGATGCTTGATTGAGAGGTTGTCAATCTCCCAATAATAACCCAAATAATCTTCAATTACCCAAAATAAAGGATGAACAAAAGAGAGATTAAGAAAATAAAACTTGTATTAAAACTTGATTAATTGTTGATTACAAAATTGAAGAGAGATTTGATTGATATTAACTACCCTAGAGATTGCTAAGAAGAACATGATCTTCTAATTAGACTAATGGGGTATTTATAGTGGGGATTAGGTGTAGGAATTAGGGTTAACTAAGGGCTTAAATGACGATTAAGTCCCTACTTAAGGAAACGCCGGTATTTTTGGAAGGATGGGCATCTTTCTTGAAGCTTGAAGAAGACGAAGTTGTGCTGCCTTGGAATCCGTGCGTCTTTAGCACGAGACGGGCGGATTCGAGGGTCTCTGCCCGGGCGTCTTGGGGAGAAGATGGGCGTCTTCTGGGGTTGCTGCCCGGGCATCTTGTGGTGAAGACGCTCGGATTGTGGAGGTGGAGGACGGGCGTCTTCAGGACAATCCGCACGGATTGCTGGACAGTCACATTTCTTCTTCTTTTCTTCCCTTTTCTTCATAAAATCCTTGGGGATTTCCTCGGGGATGCAAGGATCTTTCCTCATCATTGCCCATCTACTATAGTATGTACAAAAGCCTTCTAATCTTGTCTCTCCTTGATGCTTGGTCATTGAATTCAATCAATTTAGTCTCGTTTTGCCATGAAAATGCAAGGTTTGCACTCCTTTCCTACCAAGGACACAAAACCTCAAAGAATATGCAAAACAAAGAACTAAAGACAATAAATGACCCAAATATGTACTAAAAAGCATGGGAACAAGGCTAATTCGGGGACTAAATATGCTCTAATTATGATCACATCAAATATCCCCAAACCGAACCTTTGCTCGTCCCAAGTAAAGAGGTGACAAAGACTAGGACCATTATTTAAACTAACCTAATAACATAGCCGATATGAGACAATTAGCGGGTTTCACTCTGCCCCTTCAACTCACAACAAGACAACCATGAGGTAGGATGCCTTCTTGCAAGTCAAGGTGGGTCTTGCTAAAATGGCGACACATCCAAACATTAAGCACATAAAAACAAATAATGGATGCATCTACAAAAGAATAGCCACTTTCCTCATCTAAGTGGCGGAAATTATCTACAAGGGAAGCAATTCAAGGGTACACACTCCTTTATAGATGCAATTTCTTCAAACTACTAAGCCTAGAAGGATACCAATAAATCACCTCCAAGTTGTGTCAAGCTAGGGTACCTTTGTCCTCTATCGTTAAATGCTTTTGTCAATAGTAGACTCCCTATGGTGTTAGAAACACTGGAGGATCGCGGAATTCCCCCTCTTGCCTAGACAATAAGAAGGGTAGTCCCCTCTCTACCATGCACAAAAATGGATACGGTGGATAAAGGGATCAATAGATATTTGAGTTTCACTTTGGGAGTTTGCTTTTGTTTTTGTTTTTCCCCCCAATTTCATGTGGCATATAACATTTGAGAACACTTTCTTGCCATTTCTTTTGATTTTTGGCATTTCAACACTTGACAACTTTCTTTGCATTTCTTTTGAACATTTTCAAAGTCACCCCATATGTAGTGAGGGTGGCTTATATTTGAAGCTTTAGGAGTTCTATTTTTGCTCCTCTTTTCATTTGATGCATTTTTTTGCAAACTTTATTTCACTTTTCATTTCATTGAACTCAAATTGATTTCTTTTTGTGCCCATTCCCTTTGATGACAAAAATGTATGGTAGAACATGGATGATGGATGCATGGTTTCAAGGGTCACCTTGGAATAAACGGTAGCCAAGGAGTTATCACACCACAAAGTACTCTTGACTAGGCTTTAAACCATGGATCAAAGGATACTAGCATGACACATCCTAGGGTGTTTTACAAGTATTCTAACAAGCAAAGTCTTAAGAAGAAAAAGCATCTAGTAGGGCCTATATACACTTGTCAAGCTTCCCAAGTAGATGGTTTCGCAAAAAATTTCTAACATGCTACTACATGCCATGATGCAACTAACATATAAACATCCTAATGCAAATGATTATACCAACTAATATGACATATAAACTAAATGCAAGTCCTAAGTTCACATTGTTATACCGCATCAATCAAAATAAAGCCACATAGTCATTAACATAAAGAGGAAAAAGGAGATTGGAAAGATCATACCATGCGGTCTTCAATATCCTCATGTCTTGGATGTGGCGTAGTCGATCAATGTGAACAAGGGTAAAACAAACACAATATATAAAATAATATATACACGACTACACTATAAAGGAAATGAACATGTTTTTGGTTTTTCAATTTTTCAAATTTTTATGGTTTTTTTGAAATTTTCAATTTTTTTGGATTTTTGAATAGAAGTTAAGTTAGAATTCCCCATCCCCACACTAATATGGGCATTGTCCTCAATGGCCAAAATGATGGGAAATCATGCAAGCATGATGCATGAATTCTACACTAAATGCAAGCTACACTAATCTACACTACATGATGCATGGTTTTTGTTTATGACGGAGAGGATAATTTAGATTACCTCCCGTTGTGTATGTATGTACTTCCCCAAACCGAGTTAGACATTATTTCTAATGTCCTAAGGTTGGGTGTAGTTCATGCACACACGATGCAATGCATGAAACTAAATTTATCATTTTGTATTTTCAAAAGTGGGAACAATAAAATAAGAACACCTCAATGGGGCCGAGGTGTTAGTCTTCTATGTTGCTAGGACTACTCCAACCATGATCAAGATTAAATAATATACAAGTTAACAAAACACAAACTTCTTTTCATGAAAATTGAAACTTAAAGAGAGGAGATGAGGAAACTTCACTTAAGCTTGTGATGGGTGCCTCTCGCCCGCTCCACCTAGCTATGAAGTAATCCTCTAGAGATCGGCATCATCTCCTTCTAGATCACTATCCCATATCTCCTTTGATGCATCACTCATATTCGGGTCCATGAACTCGTTCTCTTCACTTTCAAGCTCCACCGTGTCCCCTCCGCAAGAATTGTTGCTCCCCTCCTCTTGTCTCCCGTTTGCCCCTTCATTTGCCCTCTCCGAATTGAGGATGTAACACCCCCATACTCCAAGTGCCTTACCAGGACCACTCAGGTATGAAGACATTACCATCTCGGTTACCCGAGGCAATGATAATCAAATAACAATGAAGAAACAACGTTTATTATAAATACTTAGCGAAGAGTTACAAATCTCAAAACCAAACCAAAAGTACGATACATGTTCTCAAACTGACTGTTCTAACTGAAATGTAAATACTAATAAGCTACAGCGGAAGACTCCTATCATCATGTCGTGGCATCCCAAATATCCCAGACTCATCTCAATACTGCTCAATATCTGCTCACCATCCCCGAATGGATCACCGCAGATTTACAAAACAACACCGAGTCGTACTAATCACACAATTCAATATATACTAACAATAAGATAAACAAGACAGCTTAACTCACACACACACACCACGCCAAATCCAATCATCTCAATCACTCGATCGTCCCACCGGACCCATTACGCCAATGGGGGGACCGCACCGTACCCACCAAATCCCCGCTCCACATAGTGAGCGATAACCCCGTCCATTAATGTGCACATCCCTTCTTTGGCGGGTTCCACGTATAAGCGAAACTAGGGCGTGAAGCCACTCCCGCAAGTGACCCCACTCGGTAGAGGCCACGCCTCGCGAACCATCAACAACGATCACAACCACAATCACAATACAATTACTATATCAAACAACCAAACACAATACATCAACCAATATCCCATTATGGGACTAATACTTTGAGTAGAAAATCCTACCCGTATGCACACAATCGACGGTCTCTCATCGCCGAGTCAAAAAGCTTCTTCTATGAACCCTCCTCCTATCATACAACACATAGAGGCTACCAAATCACATACTACACATAAAACCCCCAAATCTCTAAATTAGGGTTTAACCAAATCAAAGGAAAGACAATAAAAAGGGTACATAGATCTTACCCTCGACGCAAGGAACTCAACGGTATGAACAACGATAAGAACTGACCCTCCAAACTCCGGGTATTGCTAATAATGCGATTAAGAAGATGGACTTGCTTGCTTTCTCTCTTAAACAGTAATTTAGGTTTTGTAAAAGTGATTTAGAATAATGACGACAAAGCTTAAATACCTTAATCGCATAATTAACAAAACCAAAGAAAACTCCCCGTAAAACCGGCTACTCGATCGAGTACCCGAGGTACTCGATCGAGTACCCCCTTACTCGATCGAGTGCCCCAGCTACTCGATCGAGTACCCAACAGGTCAGAAACTTTTCTCAAACGCAACTTACCCTTACTCGACAGAGTAAGGCCTACTCGATAGAGTACCCCCAAGACTTATAAATACGGAGTATTACAGTCTTCCCTCCTTAAAAGGAACTTCGTCCCCGAAGTTCAAACCACTACTAAACAAAGGTACTCCCCTAACATTCCCGACTCAACAACCATACAAAATTCAGCATAAAACATGTTACTAACCCAACTCATCCCGACAAACATACCGACACAACATATAAAAGGGGTATAAGACTCTTAAAAACTGTTCGCGATCATCTCCTACCCCCCTAAAAGAAACAAGGTTACGTCCCCGTAACCATACTTACCTGATCAAAAAGGAAAGGGTAACGCTCTTTCATAGCCTCCTCTGGCTCCCATGTAGCTTCCTCGGTCTCGTGGTTAGACCAAAGGATCTTAAGCAGAACTGTCTCACCATTCCTAGTCTTTCTAACCTTTCGGTCTAGAATCTGTTTAGGCACCTCAAGATATGATAAGGACTCATCAAGCTCTAAGTTCTCGGCCTCTAACACATGTGACGGGTCACTCACATACTTCCGCAGCTGCGATACATGAAACACATTATGCACTCTCTCTAACGCAGCTGGTAAAGCCAGACGATAAGCAACTTCCCCAACTCGCTCTAAGATCTCATAAGGTCCTATAAACTTCTGACTTAGCTTGCCTTTCTTCCCAAATCTCATAACCCCACGCATAGGAGACACTTTCAAAAGAACTTTGTCCCCCACTTAAAACTCTATGTCTCTCGCGATGTAGATCTCGCATAACTCTTTTGCCTATCCCGAGTGCTCTCATCCGTTCCCCGATCATCTTAATCTGTTCCACCATCTCATGCACCATCTCTGGTCCTAAAACCACTGCCTCAGCACTATCGTCCCAACAGATTAGACTCCTACATCTCCTCCCATATAAAGCCTCAAACGGTGCCATACCAATACTAGTGTGATAGCTGTTATTGTAAGAAAATTCTATCAAGTCCAACCTCTGCTCCCAGCTACCACCAAAATCCATCACACAAGCTCGCAACATATCCTCAAGAGTCTTGATTGTTCTCTCGGTCTGCCTGCCTGTCGCAGGGATGAAATGTCACTCATCTTCAAAGTTGTTCCCAACGATTCCTGCAACTCCTTCCAAAACCTCGATATAAACCTCGCATCTCTGTCAGACACTATGTCCTTAGGGACTCCATGTAGCTTCAGCACGTTCTTTCGATAGGCCATAGCCAGTTGTGCCTTAGTCCATGTATCTTTCATTGGAACAAAGTGAGCTGACTTGGTTAGTCGGTCTACTATTACCCAAATCATGTTGTTACCTTGTTGACTCTTTGGCAAACCCACAATGAAGTCCATGGAAATGGATTCCCACTTCCACTCAGGTACCTCTAAAGACTGAATCTTACCTTGTGGTCGTCGCTGTTCCCCTTTAACTCTCTGGCATGTCAAACAACAGGACACAAATTCAGCTATCTCTTTCTTCATCCCAGGCCACCAAAACGTTTTCTTCAAATCCTTGTATAGCTTGTCACCACCTGGATGTACTGAATATGGTGTACAATGTGCCTCTGCCATGATAGTCTTTTTCAACTCCTCATCATTAGGAACACACCACCTACCATCAAACCTCAAACTACCATCTGTATAAATAGAAAACCGGGACACTGTCCCTTTCTCTACTCCAGCTCTCCACTCCACTAACTTAGGGTCCAACGCCTGCTTACCTCGAATGTCATCATACAACTCAAGATGTACTGTCATATCACCCATGGCATCTCCTTTCTGCATCATATGTATCCCAAAGCTACCTCATCTCTCAGCCTCATCAAAGATAGAGCTGTACACAGGGAATGTACACTCTTCCTACTCAAAGCATCAGCTACAACATTGGCTTTCCCTTTATGGTAGATGATTTCCATGTCATAATCGCCAATCAGCTCCATCCACCTCCTCTGTCTCATGTTCAACTCCTTCTGAGTGAAGATGTAATTGAGACTCTTGTGATCAGAAAATACCTTAAAGATTGCTCCATAAAGGTAATGTCTCCATATCTTGAGAGCAAACACCACCACACCCAACTCCAGATCATGAGTAGGGTAGTTCTCCTCATAAGGCTTCAATTGCCTAGAAGCATAGGCAATTACTTTACCATTATGCATCAACACACATCCCAACCCATTCTTCGAGGCATCTGTATAAACCTCAAAGTTCTCGGTCCCTTCCGGCAATGCTAAGACAGGAGCTGTGGTCAAACGCTCCTTTAATGTTTGGAACGCCGTCTCACAACTCTCATCCCAACGGAACCTGTTCTCTTTCCTCATCAACGCGGTCATAGGTCTAGCTATCTTAGAGAAATCTTTCACGAACCGTCTGTAGTATCCAGCTAAACCCAAGAAACTCCTAACCTCAGCAACATTCTTCGGTGCTTCCCACTTTGTCACTGCCTCAATCTTTGCCGGATCCACAGCTACCCCATCTTTAGAGATCACATGCCCCAGAAAAGCAACTTTCTCTAACCAGAACTCACACTTAGATAGCTTAGCATACAACTAATGGTCCCTCAAAGTTTGCAACACGATCCTCAGATGCTCCTCATGCTCATCCTTAGTCTTAGAGTAGACTAAGATATCATCGATAAATACCACTACAAACTGGTCTAAGAAATGTCTGAAGATTCTATTCATCAAATCCATAAACACTGCCGGTGCATTAGACAACCCAAACGGCATCACCACATATTCATAATGGCCATACCTCGACGTGAAAGTTGTCTTTGGTATGTCCACCTCTCTAATCTTCACCTGATGGTACCCCGACCTCAAATCAATCTTAGAAAAGACTGATGCACCACTCAACTGATCAAACAGGTCATCTATCCTTGGCAAAGAATACTTGTTCTTTATCGTCACTCGGTTCAGCTCCCTGTAATCTATACATAACCTCAAACTCCCATCTTTCTTCTTCACGAAAAGAACTGGTGCTCCCCACGGCGATACACTTGGTCTAATGTATCCCTTCTCTATCAAATCATCCAACTGCATTCTAAGCTCCTCCATCTCCTTAGGACCCATGCGGTACGGTGCCTTAGAGATTGGCCCCGTCCCTGGTTTCAACTCAACGGTGAAATCTATCTCTCTTCCCGGCGTGCAAACCTTTAATCTCCTCTGGAAAAACATCGGCAAACTCTCCCACTATTGGTATCTCATCCACTGTCGGACTCTCTATCCGGTCATCTCTCACATGGCACGGGATCAAAGGGCATCCTTCCTCGGATAAGACTTCAAGGTAACAAAAATCAACTTAACTTTGGGTTTGACTAGAAACCCACGATAAGACACACTAACGCCCTTAGGACCTCTTAAAGACACTTTCTTTTGATGCCAGTCTATCTTAGCTTTATACTTTCCCAACCAATCCATCCCAACTATCATCTCAAAACCGTCGAAAGGAAATTCTAGTAAGTCTACAGGGAAATCAACTTGCCCAACTATCATAGATACATCTCTAAACAATCTCCCACATGATACAGACTCACCCGAAGGTACAAAAACTCGCTCACTAACAGACTCATATACCCTCAGACCCAACCGTTTAACATGACTCGAAGACACAAACGACTGAGAAGCCCCCGAATCAAACAAAACAAAGGTATGAACGCCATTTACAAGAAAAGTACCGGTGATAACGTGCGCATCTTCCTCACCGCTTTCTTCTCCATCATGAATAACTTGCCATCGGTCTTCCGCCCACCTCCCGGACAAGATCTTGGCTGAAGTGGTCGGCTTAGCACCCGACCCTTGATTGTTGTTGTTGTTCGTTGGTGGTTTCGGATAAGAATTACCGCCGTTGCGGTTGCCTCCACTCTGTAACTCGACTTCCCGGTTTGGCCATGATCCAGCCCGGTCTGTTGCTCGCGGCTCTACGCAGTCTCTCGGAAAGATCCTGGTGCACTTGTGCACTCATGTCTCTTGTGGCCTACACCACCACAGCTATAGCAGGTCACTCCCCAACTATTACTCACACTTCCTCGGCCACGCCCAAAGGAAGCCCCAGGATCAACCCCCGACCCAGAAGAAAACCCCTTAGATTGATTGTGGTTGCCTTTCTTGTGATTAGATTGGCCACCACCCTCACTCTCAGACTTCCTCTTCTCACCACCTAACCTCTCCTGAGCCATCTCCACCAACCTCTCAGCTCTCCCAGCCCTCTCATAGGCTTCCTTAACATCAGTAAGGACTCCCACGGGTAACTTATCCATAATCTTAGGGGTCAACCCCCTCTCAAACCTCAACGCTGGTTCTCCTCACTCAAACCCATATCCTCGGATACCTAGACTTCTCATTGAATTGCTGTAGTACTCGGCCACGACATCTCAAATGGTCATCTTAAAACTGTCAAACTCTTCCCTCAACTTACTCCTCACATGTTCTGGTACAAACTCCTTCCTCATAGCCCTACGAAACTCCTCCCAAGGTATAGCAGGTAACCCTAGGTTTGTATATATTTCCTTAGCACTCACCTTCACTGAATCCCACCACTTGCCAGCTGCCTCCCTCAGATAGAACGCAGCCTGTTCCACTCTTATCTCATCCGGACAGTGAACCAAATCTAATATGTTCTCCATCTCTCTCAGCCAACTATCAAGAGGTTAGGCTCCCCAACTCCCTTGTACTCTTTTGGGTTAAACCTCGCAATATATAGGCTGATTTTAGAATGGTCAACCTCTTTTTCCTTATCCTTATCCTTATCCTTCCCCACAGTCTTTAAAGCCTCAGTGAGAGCATCCTGATGCTCCAACATCTTAACGATGTCATCTATGTTCATAAGCTCGGCTCGCAGTACAAATCGATCTTCTTGGGCGGCATCTTGAAGCTATATATAAGAAAGGGTAAACATAAACACACGTACTAAACCTCAAAACATGAAAACACGCTGCCCAGAACCTACTCGATCGAGTTCCCAAACATACTCGATCGAGTAGCGGCTACTCGATCGAGTGCCCAACATACTCGATCGAGTACCCAAACATCAGACCCCAAACAGACCTTCTGATCTCTTACATACTCGACCGAGTAGCTAGGCTACTCGATCGAGTGACCCCCTACTCGATCGAGTACCCCTAGTTACTCGATCGAGTACCCAAAAACACGATTCGACTCAAACCGTCAAAAACCCACCCGATCGAGTCGGTCCCCACTCGATCGAGTCATGCCAAATCATAAAAGCTACCCGCATGCTACGTCATATGCTAACATGCTAAACTTTATAAACCACATTATATCATAATAAACATGCTACGCATCTTTTCCTACTATCTACGAGATCACTTCATCATGTTATTAAATGCCACGTTGTAAAACATTCAACATGCTATCATTCCATCAACAGTTTCCACATATTTCATTAACCTTTCTTTAACATTCTCAACCTTCAACTTCGAACATCCAACAATTAACACATTTCATCACACTCTTACACAAGTTAACCAAACACACATACGACTCGACAAACACTCCCCCCATGTGACCGGTTCAAAGTTGTAGGGCGACCCCGCGACTTTAGGACGTCTCCCAAGCCTTTGCATTAGCTCCTACAACTTTTACCCCGGGTTCATTTTAATTGACTCCCTATGTTCATTAGGTTCATTGGTTACAGGTTTCAGGATCGTTTCTCTGATACCATTTGTAACACCCCCATACTCCAAGTGCCTTACCAGGACCACTCAGGTATGAAGACATTACCATCTCGGTTACCCGAGGCAATGATAATCAAATAACAATGAAGAAACAACGTTTATTATAAATACTTAGCGAAGAGTTACAAATCTCAAAACCAAACCAAAAGTACGATACATGTTCTCAAACCGGTTATTTCTAATCGAAATGTAAATACTAATAAGCTACAAATGCGGAAGACTCCTATCATCATGTCGTGGCATCCCAGCTATCCCAAGATCTCATCTCAATACCGCTCAATATCTGCTCACCATCCCCGAATGGAT
Source organism: Silene latifolia (assembly GCF_048544455.1). Lineage (NCBI taxonomy): Eukaryota > Viridiplantae > Streptophyta > Magnoliopsida > Caryophyllales > Caryophyllaceae > Silene > Silene latifolia. Next base: position 309,761,676 of record NC_133538.1, on the reverse strand, counting down.
CACCGCAGTTTACAAAACAACACCGGGTCGATTAATCACACAATTCAATATATACTAACAATAAGATAACCAAGACACCTTAACTGTCACACACACACACCCACGCCAAATCCAATCATCTCAATCACTGACTGTCCACTGGACCAGCCCTGCAGTGGGGGACCGCAGCCGTACCCACCAAATCCCCGCTCCACATAGTGAGCGATAACCCTGTCCATTAATGTGCACATCCTTTCTGTGGCGGGTTCCACAGAAGGCGAAACTAGGGCGTGAAGCCACTCCCGCAAGTGACCCCACTCAGCCGAGGCCACGCCTCGCGAACCATCAACAACGATCACAACCACAATCACAATACAATTACTATATCAAACAACCAAACACAATACATTAACCAATATCCCATTATGGGACTAATACTGAGTAGAAAATCCTACCTGGTATGCACACAATCGACGGTCTCTCTTCCGCCGAGTCAAAAGCTTCTTCTATGAACACTCCTCCTATCATACAACACATAAAGGCTACCAAATCACATACTACACATAAAACCCCCAAATCTCTAAATTAGGGTTTAACCAAATCAAAGGAAAGACAATAAAAAGGGTACATAGATCTTACCCTCGATGCAAGGAACTCAACGGTATGAACAACGATAAGAACTGACCCTCCAAACTCCGGGTATTGCTAATAATGCGATTAAGAAGATGGACTTGCTTGCTTTCTCTCTTAAACAGTAATTTAGGTTTTGTAAAAGTGATTTAGAATAATGACGACAAAGCTTAAATACCTTAATCGCATAATTAACAAAACCCGAGAAAACTCCTCAGAAAACCGCTTCTGATCGAGTACCCGAGGTACTCGATCGAGTACCCCCTTACTCGATCGAGTGCCCCAGCTACTCGATCGAGTACCCAACAGGTCAGAAAATTTTCTCAAACGCAACTTACCCTTACTCGACAGAGTAAGGCCTAGTCGATAGAGTACCCCAAGACTTATAAATACGGAGTATTACAGAGGAAGAGTAAGTCCATTTGTGCCCATGAGGTAAATGCTCCCTCCTCACTAATCTTTCCCTTTTGAACCATATCGTGGTATTGAGGATAGAGTGCATAGTAATTATCCACGGTGGTTAAGTATTGGCGGAAGTGCAAATCTTGTAGAATTCCCGTGACAAAGTCGTGACGGGGGAGGATGAAGGGGTTGGGATGGTTATACGGTTGATAAGGAAATGGGTAGGGAGGCACTTTTATCTTCTCATCTTGAGATTGTTGCTCTTGTTGTTGTTGTTGATTTGGAGGTGGTGGTTCTTGTCTTGTTTGAGTTGGGTTTGGAGGGATGAGGTAAGATGGGATTGGTGATAAAGGTCCTCTTCTTGGGGAAATCTGTGGTAGGCCGGTCATTGGTAGAAAAATCGGATCACTTCCTTTCGTTATCCATTTGATCCGCTTTTCAACCCCCTCAAGGGTTATCCAATGATGATGAATAAGAAGAAGATCTTCATTTATCCTCGTGTTTCCCGAAAGAGGGGCATACTCATTATTCTCATTGAATCTCGTATTGAAATGCTTCGCAAGCCTAATAATGAGCCCTCCATTCACAATGTGCTTCATCCCATCATCATCACCATTCCTAAACTTTGCCCATTTCTCGAGTAGCACTAGAGGTGCATTGAAGTGGTACACATTTCTTCCTTGAATATTGAGGTAGGATTCCATAAACACAAGGTCTAGTTGGTTCACGATCGCTGGATCTCGGCGAGCAAAGAAGGTGCCCGAGAGGAATCGATAAGTAAGTCTCAAGATCGGATTTTGAATATGAAAAGCGAGACATTCCTTGTTGTGTATGAAATCCCGGCCGGTCATGGCCCTCCACAAAGGTTCAACACTGTATTTCTTTGGCTTCGATGTCCGGGTAGGCAAAACATCGAGTCCAAGCACATTTGCGAATTCTACAAGGGTCATCATCCTTGAAACATTTTCCAACCTAAATTCTACGCAAATTGTTTTGTTCAAGGTTGTAATCTTCAAAAAGCTCAAAAACTCAAGCACAAGGGATCGATAAGTTTGCTCATACATGTGGAAAAGGGTAGAGAGACCAAATACTTCAAAGAGAGCTTCCACTTGGTGATAAATCCCAAGTTTCCTCAAGGTATCATGACATAAAAACTTAGTAGGGAGAATGTTCTTACTTAGAAGCCGGTGGAAGACTAGTCTTTGCACATCATTGATAAACTCAACATTTGAGAAGTCATCAAGTCTTGTAAGATCCACTATTTCTTCATGCTCCCTTCTTAATGTGTTGACATGGGAGGTAGAAGAACTTCCCCTCATCCTTGGTCTCCTCCCATTCCTAAAAGAAGATCTCCTTGGTGCCATTCCTTGATTATTGAGCTGGGACTTTTGATTTTTTAAAGAATAACGATGCTCCTTGCGGATTGAGTGTTGCCTTTGAAACCCTAGCAATTTGGGGGTTTTTGATTTTGTGGGGTAAAAGAGTGATTTGGATGTGCTTTGGAGTCATAAGGAGGTGGGTTTTTATAATACAAGTGGAAGGAAGGGTGATGTGTCACAAATTGTGTGGTGGGGTGTAATTAAATTAAGAAAATTCGGGCCAAATTATCGCAGGAAGACGGGCGGATTCGAGCAGAAGACGCTCGGATTCAAGCTCCTCGAGACGGGCGGATTCTGGGTAAGACGCCCGGATTCTGTGACAGTTAACTTTCCAAAAAATATGACGCCACAAAGACGGGCGTCCCAACCACAAGACGCTCGGATTCTCTGAAGACGAGACGGGCGACTTTTCTCAAAGACGGACGGATTCTTAGGCAATGAAATTTCTTGAAATGCACAGGCAAAAAGACGGCCGTCTTTCTGCAAAGACGGGCGTATTCCTTAGGACGAGCGTCTTCCTTTCTGAGACGCTCGGATTTTTCCACAGTCCCAAAATTTCTAATTTCTCAGCTTAGCAGACGGACGATTCTTCCCAATATGCCCTTCAGATTCCAAAAAACGGGCGATTCCATTGAAGACGCACGGGTTCAAGCTGCGCATTTTCCTTTGATTTCCTTTCCTCTCATAAATGCTTCCCCACACTTGAAGATTGGTTCCTTCCTTCATTCAAAATTCGTTAGTGACCCTCCCTCACTTACTCTCATGAAAAGAGCTTATGCCTATAATTAAAGAAATGCAATAAAATTATAAATACAAGTTAGAGGGTTAGTATATTTACAAGTGGTGGTTTAGGGAGGACTCCACCAAACTCTCCCTTTGACGGTTCTTTCAAGGATGAGGAGGCCCAAGGTAGGTGGCATCGACCTCTCCAATAAACGCTCCCTCATAGTATGGCTTCAACCTTTAACCATTGACTTTGAACTTGCTTCCATCTTTCGCCTTTAGTTCAAAATCTCCATATTTTCCAACTTCGGTTATCACATAGGGACCCATCCATCTAGAGTTCAACTTTCCCGGAAAAAGTCGGTAGCGGGAATTGAATAGAAGGACTTTGTCCCCTTTGTGCAAGGCCTTTTGTCTAATCCTCTTGTCATAGAGCAATTTCGTCTTTTCTTTGTAGATCTTGGTATTCTCATAGGATTGTAGTCGGAATTCCTCCAACTCTTGAATTTGAATCATCCTCTTTTGGCCACTCAATTTGAGATCAAGATTAAGTGCTCGGATTGCCCAAAAAGCTTTATACTCCAATTCGATTGGCAAGTGACATGCTTTTCCATAGACAAGCTTGTAAGGGGAGGCTCCTATGGGAGTCTTATAGGCCGTCCTATAAGCCCAAAGAGCATCATCAAGCTTTGTGCTCCAATCTTTTCGGGTCTTGTTCACAACTTTCTCAAGGATTTTCTTGATCTCTCTATTTGAAACTTCAACTTGACCGCTTGTTTGAGGATGATATCCCAAGCCGGTTCTATGTTGAACACCATACTTGGTCAAAAGAGATGCAATTTTCTTCTCATGAAAATGCGTTCCTCCATCACTTATGATTGCTCTAGGAACACCAAATCTTGGGAAGATTATCTTCTTGAAGAGCTTGGTGACCGTTTTTGCATCATCATTTGGAGTGGCAATTGCCTCCACCCACTTTGAGACGTAGTCTACGGCCACAAGGATGTACTTATTCCCATTTGATGTCACAAAGGGACCTTGGTAATCGATCCCCCAAACATCGAAGATCTCCACCTCTAAAATGCCCCTTTGTGGCATTTCGTTCCTTCAAGAGATATTCCCAGTTCTTTGACAAGCATCGCAATGAATGATGAATTCTCTTGTGTTTTGAAACATTGTAGGCCAATAGAAGCCCGGTTGAAGAATTTTTGCAATGGTCCTCCTTGCTCCATGGTGCCCACCGTAGGGTGATGAGTGACACCCTTCCAAGATTCCTTGGACTTCCCATTGAGGGATGCATTTCCGGTAGAGCCCATCACTACACTCCTTGTAGAGGTTTGGGTCATCCCAAAAGTACCTCTTCACTTCGAATAGGAACCTCTTTCTTTGGTTGTGGTTCAAATTTTGAGGGAGTACTCTTCCAACAATATAGTTAGCATAATCGGCAAACCATGGGGTGATGTGTCTTTCAAGTTGTGTTTGAATGGCCATCAAAATATCGTCGGGGAATGAGTCATTGATCGGAGTTTCTCCATGTTCATCATGAAACCGGATCTTTGACAAGTGATCCGCCACTACATTCTCGGCTCCTTTCTTGTCTCTTATTTCCAAGTCAAATTCTTGAAGAAGCAAAATCCATCTCAAACACCTTGGTTTTGCCTCCTTCTTTATCAAGAGATGTCGGAGAGCACGGTGATCCGAAAAGACAATCACCTTGGATCCAAGTAAGTAGGAACCGTCTAAAGCATAGACAATGGCAAGAAGCTCTTTCTCGGTGGTATCATAATTCACTTGGGAGGGATCAAGAGTCTTGCTTATATAGTAGATGGCATGAAGAGCTCTTCCTACCCATTGGCCAAGAACCGCTCCAACGGCGTAGTTACTAGCATCACACATAATCTCGAACGGTAGTTCCCAATTTCGAGGTTGAATGATCGGTGCCGAGATTAGTGCTTCCTTGATTCTATTAAAGGCTTCAACACACTCATCAGTGAAATGGAATTGGGCATCTTTAAGCAAGAGTTGAGTGAGGGGTTTTGCTATTTTTGAAAAATCCTTTATAAAACGGCGATAGAAACCCGCGTGACCGAGAAAACTTCTCACCCCTCTAACATTTACGGGAGGTGGGAGTTTCTCTATCACCTCAACTTTAGCTTTATCGACCTCGATGCCCTTTTCCGAAATTAAGTGACCCAAAACAATTCCTTCATTGACCATGAAGTGACACTTTTCCCAATTTAAAACAAGACTAACATCTTCATATTTTTGCAATACAAGAGAAAGATTATGCAAACATGAGTCAAAGTCCTTTCCATAAACACTAAAATCATCCATAAAAACTTCCATTATGGTCTCTAGGTAATCGGAGAAGACACTCATCATGCATCTTTGGAAAGTGGCGGGGGCATTACATAAACCAAAAGGCATCCTCCTATATGCAAAAGTACCATAAGGGCATGTGAAGGTGGTCTTATGTTGGTCATCCGGGTGTATAGGGATTTGGAAGAATCCCGAATACCCGTCAAGGTAACAAAAGAATTTGTTGGAGGCTAACCTCTCAAGCATTTGGTCAATGAATGGTAGGGGGAAATGATCCTTTCTTGTTGCGGAATTCAATTTTAGATAGTCAATACAAATACGCCAACCGGTGATCATCCTTGTGGGTATTAGTTCATTCTTTTCATTTGTCACTACCGTGGTACCTCCTTTCTTAGGTACCACTTGAACGGGGCTAACCCACAAAGAATCCGATATGGGATATATGATTCCCGCATCAAGTAATTTCATAACTTCTCCTTTGACAACTTCTTGCATGTGGGGGTTCAATCTTCTTTGAGGTTGAATGGTAGGTCTATGGTCTTCCTCTAGATGAATTCTATGCATGCAAAAGTTGAGACTTATCCCCTTAAGGTCATCTAGACTATAGCCTATAGCTTTCTCATGTTGTTTCAACACATCAAGCAATTTTCCCAATTGGTTCTCATCAAGTCTATCATTAACAATCACGGGTTTGGTCTTTGATTCATCAAGGTAAGCATATTTCAAATTTGGGGGAAGGGTTTTTAAAGTAGAAGTTTGTACCTCACTTTCCTCCTTTGGAGTTTCATTGAGAATTTGCTCCATCTCCATTAGGCATTCCATTCTCATAGCGTATTCAACTTGTTCTTCATTCTCATCAACCTCATCACATTCGAATTCCATAATAGATTCCTCTTACTCTTGAGCTTGTAAGATGTCTTCTAGGATGGATTGCTCATCTTCTATAGGTTGACATGCTTCCACAAGGATGTTATGCACTAATTCGGATTGTGCATGAGTAAGTTCTTTGTTAGCTAGAGCGGCCTCAAAAAGATCTACCTCCATTTCCCAATACATATTTTTAGCCTCACTTGCTTCCAAGGCTTCCAATGCTTGCATGGGATCTTTGAAGAAAGGTATACTTAAGTGGTCCTCTACGAAACAATCTATAAGGTCCATCTTGCAAAATATCAAACAACTTGAAAACAATTAGAACAAACCTTGAGGAGTTTTACTTCCTCAAGGCAAAGAAAGACACAACTAATAACAATATAAGAAAATCTAAATCAAGTTAACACCGTCCCCGGCAACGGCGCCATTTTTGGTCGGACTAAATCTTTTCGGTAACTTTTCATTAGGAGCACCTACACCAAAACACAATTTATAGCTTCACAAACAACTCTACAATTAGTAAAGATGCAAGTAAAGGTCGGATCCCAAGGGACGGGAATTGAGATGAGATTTCTATTGCAACTAGTGGTGTCTTAGGGGTGTCACAATTTGGGTTGATGTAGAAGGTCACTAAACTAAATAGCAATGAAAGTAAACAAGCAAGATGAATTAAAAAGGGTTGTAAACAATTGATAAAAAGCACTAGGGTATCATGGGGTCATAGGAGATTCATTGGAATTGATCATACAAACATGTTCTCAAATTATAAGCAAGCAATTATTGTTGTGATGGATTGAGTTGGGTTATATCTTACAATCCTAGGAAAGTTTGGGTCCCGGAGCCGAATCGATTAGATTGTACAACACCTACAAGTCGACTTAGTCTTCCCTACTCAACAACATGCATGGTCTAATGAGACTCGAGTTGGTTTATGTCTTACAAGTCTCATTGAAAATATAGGTGATGGGTAAAAAATGCAAGGATTCATACGCTCGCATTTCATCAAACATAACATGTGCATGAGTTGAGATCATAACAAGCAAACAAATAAACCATGAAAGCATATTAATTTAAGCATGAATCATTCCCCATGTTGGTTTCCCCTAATTACCCATTAACCCTAGCTATGGAACTACTCACTCATTATCATGTTGAACATGCTAGCAAGGTTGTCAATCATACCAACAAAGTGAAACATGATGAATAAATGAAAGTAATTAGCAATAATTAAAAAGGGATTAAGAGAATTATACCTACTAATGATTCCAATAATAAAGCAAAGAATAAAAGAAGTACTTGATGCTTGATTGAGAGGTTGTCAATCTCCCAATAATAACCCAAATAATCTTCAATTACCCAAAATAAAGGATGAACAAAAGTTAGATTAAGAAAATAAAACTTGTATTAAAACTTGATTAATTGTTGATTACAAAATTGAAGAGAGATTTGATTGATATTAACTACCCTAGAGATTGCTAAGAAGAACATGATCTTCTAATTAGACTAATGGGGTATTTATAGTGGGGATTAGGTGTAGGAATTAGGGTTAACTAAGGGCTTAAATGACGATTAAGTCCCTACTTAAGGAAACGCCGGTATTTTTGGAAGGATGGGCATCTTTCTTGAAGCTTGAAGAAGACAAAGTTGTGCTGCCTTGGAATCCGTGCGTCTTTAGCACGAGACGGGCGGATTCGAGGGTCTCTGCCCGGGCGTCTTGGGGAGAAGACGGGCGTCTTCTGGGGTTGCTGCCCGGGCATCTTGTGGTGAAGACGCTCGGATTGTGGAGGTGGAGGACGGGCGTCTTCAGGACAATCCGCACGGATTGCTGGACAATCACATTTCTTCTTATTTTCTTCCCTTTTCTTCATAAAATCCTTGAGGATTTCCTCGGGGATGCAAGAATATTTCCTCAACATTGCCCATCTACTATAGTATGTACAAAGGCCTTCTAATCTTGTCTCTCCTTGATGCTTGGTCATTGAATTCAATCAATTTAGTCTTGTTTTGCCATGAAAATGCAAGGTTTGCACTTCTTTCCTGCCAAGGACACAAAACCTCAAAGAATATGCAAAACAAAGAACTAAAGACAATAAATGACCCAAATATGCACTAAAAAGCATGGGAACAAGGCTAATTCGGGGACTAAATATGCTCTAATTATGGTCACATCCGTAACTTTACAAATTCGTCAGTGAGGATCATTTGTCCCACTTTGGTGTCTCATTCTGTGTGTCACACCACTTAGCTTCTAACACCTCAACAAATTAATATATATATATATATATATATATATATATATATATATATATATATATATATTGTAATATTTTATTTTGCCACAAGTGATGTGTCGAAATGTAAGTGGTGTGGCACACAGAATGGGACACCAAAGTAGGACAGAGGATCCTCACTGCTAATTCGTAACCTTGAATTTATTTTATACTTTTGAAAGTGAAGTCTAAGCTTCCTGTTTTGAAGAAATAAAAGTGTAGTTCACTTACGAACCTTTGAAATATACTTTGAATAAGAGACTATCTTTGGGATTTTTAAGTTTGGAATAATTAAAGTAAGGGCAAAGAATAATGAACTAAGGCATACGGGTTCTTATACAGCTATATGATTGGGTATCCTGCGGATGGTACAGATTATCGTAGAGTCATGTACATGTACGTAGACTAGGACTTCGCACTGCGTGGTAAGACGTGTCATATTATAGCTTGTTGTCTAGTGAGTGGACTTGGAGTTGGTCACCTTTGCGTGACACTGGGTTCCTTAAACTAGTGTAAGATGCTGCGGTGTCAAGGAGTATAGCTAAAGTGAAAATCTAGCCCGAACTGTATTATTTCCTTTCTGTCATTTGAAGAATTTTGCTTTTAAACATGCAGCACGTTTGTTTTAAACGTGATCTTGGTTATCGTATTTTGTTACATGTTGTTTAAAATATTTCAAGTTATTTTGACATATTATCTGCTTCTGCAATATTTATATCATGTGATATGGCTGGGAGAACGTCGAGTTACTCCCCACTGATTGTAGCTGTTATGTTTATAACATGACAGGTGTTAGCTTTGCTGGGGATTTCCGTGTGAGCTAGCGAGTAGTTTGCAGATCCCAATTTGTTTTTCTGCTTTCTTTTATGGTTTTAGTCTTTGAACACTTTTGGAAGTTTTCTTTATTTTTGCCCTTTTTTATAAAAGTGGCATTTGCTTAGACTTAAACATTTAATTTTATCGTTGAGAATTTTATACATTCTCAATTTATAACAGTTAGAACTTTTATCTTTGTGTATTTAATCCTATTCGATAGAGTTTCCACCACTATTTTGCACTAGATTTTGTAAGGGATTACAATTCATCTGTAGTCTAATTAGTTTTTTTTATTTTTTTAACTCCAATGTGTCTCATCTTTATTTACGTACCCTATTCGGCAAAATGCATGCCAAGATTACAAGAGTACACGTATACATATACATATTACCCCCTCAAAAAAAGTACACGTATACTACGACCATAGGAAAAAAATACATGATCTACCTTACAAATAATCTTGTCTCTAAAACATTTTCTTAACATTGACAAACAGTGTAAAATTAGAATGCCCAGTGACTTTCACGGATCATAGAACTAGTTGATTAACCAATAGTTTGTCGTCTTAATGGTGTTAACAATTATTCGGTATGACGAATAATTTAAGACTTAATAAATTGGAGAATTGACTTTTCATTCAGGTAATGAAAATAAATAAATAATATGGGTAAGATTACTCCATAAATAAACTAGTCTTTCATTCAAATATAGAAGACTAGCTTACATTAAAGTGATAAGAGACCGTCTCACAGTGAATTGATAGGAGACTGTCTCACATGAAATTGATAGGAGACCCATTATATTGATAAGGGAATGTTCTCACATTAAAATGACAAGAGACTGTCTCACGTCATATTTATAGGAGACAGTCTTACATTATATTGATAGAAGACTGTTCTCACATTAAAATGATAGAAGATCGTCTTAAATTATAACTAGTATAGATCTCGCGAATGCGCGGATCTTTAGTTAAGGATATCAGACAATTTAACAATTACACTGGTTTAACTCCATTTGAAATTTAATCATAAAAGTTACTATTAGTAATGTTTCGTATTAAGAGGTATAAAAAAGAAGGTTTAACAATTTTACTCCTAATAAGTTTATCGGTTTTAGTGAAATTATATTATCAACTTTAATTTTAAAAAATATCATTATAATATTATATCTACTAAAGGTGTAATATAAACGTGAAGTAGTGGCATTTGTATACAATCAGATAAGATATAAGTTGTGATAAATATACTTATGTACTTCGTATATGTTATATAAAAAATTAACCAAAACTTAATGTTCACATAATTTGGAGCAGGATAAATATTAAGTTAAAGGGAAAGAAAAAAATATATAATTCACAAGTTTTTATGTTTTAGAAGTAAAAATATCTATGAGTACTATTAATTTGTAGTACATAAGTTTGTATTCCAAAGACGGAATAGTAGAATTATTTAGAAAGTATTTGCTAAAAAAGTGTTCGTGACCATCATATTTAGTTTTACAAATAATAACAGTAAAATATTTTTATCACATCATACATTTAGTTAGTGCAATTTCATTTATGTAGCAAAACCAGAATATCTTATTAATATGTCTATGCAAATTGAAAAAATATTATACCCTTTTTAAATGGAATAGAGTAAGTTGGCTCACTTGTAGATATGATATAATGATAAAATCTAATTATAGAATAATTCATTTAGACGGGAAATTTTTAGTAAGTTCTTATTCTTTTATTATATGGGGGATGACAGATGACTGTCTTGTATTAAATAAATAGGAGATCGTATCACGTTAAATAGATATGAGACCATTTCACATTAATTAGATAGGAGTCTATCTCGATTAAATAGATATGAGATCGTCTCGAACTAAATAGATAGAAAACCGTCTCACATTAAATAGATTGAAGATCATCTTAAATTATGATGACAGGAGACTGTCTCACATTAAATAGATAGGAGACCGTCTCAATTAAATAGATAGGAGACTCTATTGCGTTCAGTAAGTAGACTGTACTAGTTGTATAGAATAGAACCCGAGTTTTATAATGTGTTTGTTTGAGCTTAGACTTATAAATCACGAGCTTTATTTGAAAAAATCTGAGTTCCATTATAAAAATACTGAACTTAAAAGTCATAATGAAACTCAAACATAATATATATATAAGCTCAATTAGATTTTATTTTTTGACATTAAAAAATTAAAATATAAATCAAAAATGAGTTTTTCTCTCTCGTACCCCTGAACTTTTCACTTTTCTAAGATGTACCCTCGCGTATCACATAATACTAATTGTACCCCTAAGCTAAATTAGTTGTTCCCAACCGTGACTAAACTATCCTAATACTATCAAATGTTGGTGTTAAGTGTTAACATGGCACGCATTGGAACATGGCACGCATTGGTGCCAACATGACATTGCTTTTTCCCCTACCTTTTTCCACTTTTTTTTTTTATTTCTTCTAAATTTTTCCCCCTTTTTTTATTGCTTTTCCTCCATAACTTCCCTTATATAATCAATTATTCCCTCTTGTTTTTTTCATTAATCCTCCAATATTCATCACCATCTTTTTTTTTCTCTTATTTTCCTTTAATTATTCATCTCACCATTATAATGTCTTCTTCATCTAGCAATTGGAGAAGGAATGACCCAATTGAAGAGCTTGAATTTCGAAACCAAAGATGCAATTTATGTGGAAGGAATTCGGTTTTAAAGATTTCGGATTTAACATCGAATTCCCGAAAATCGTATTTCAAATGTCTTGAACGAATGCAACAATTTTGTTATATGGTTAGGTGATGAACATGTTACTAAGACAAAAGCTTTGTGAAGGAGTAATGGTTATGAAGATGAAGAATGTTTGGGGTTGAAGATGAAGAATGAAGAATTAATTAAATCTGGGGTTAAGGGGTTGAAGATGAAGTTTGAAGAATTAGCTAACTTAAGGGAAATTTTGGAGGGAAACAATGAAAGGGGGGGGGGGGAGAGATTTAGATGAAATAAAAAGGAAAAAAAAGGAAGTGGAAAATTTAAATGAAATAAAAGGAAAAAAAAGGGGGGGAAAAGCAATGCTATGTTGGCAGTCAAGTCATGCCATGTTGGCAATCAATGCGTGCTTTGGCACTTAACACCAACATTTAACATTTTAGGGTAGTTTAGTCACAGTTAGGAACAACCAATTAAGCTTAGAGGTACAATTAGTATTCTGTTATACGCGAGGGTACAGCTTAGAAAAGTGAAAAGTTCAGGGGTACAACAGAGAAAAACCCATCAAAAATTTTAAAAACTCGAAAAAAAATACACATAAGCTCAGTTAAATTGGTTATGGTTGTACAATGCTCATGTAAAATCAGTTGTATAATAGTATTTGTGCTATTGCATTATAGTTATCGATCATCAGTTGTCAAATTTTCAAGTATATTGACAAAGCAAGCAATAAGAGTATATGGACTACTTTCGTAGTCACTCAACCGATATGCTTTACTTTATCCCTTAATCCGAATAATTAATGGATTAGCATATAGATTTCCTTGACTATAGAGATATAAAGATGAATAAACAAAAACAAAAGAAAAATATAATGATCTCCTTATAGTCATAAGGTAAAAATAGACCATACACATATATAATAACCATGCATGAATTTGGATGAATTAAACAACAGTAGATGTCTAATATGGAGTAAATATATAGGAGACCGTATCACATGAAATAGATATATAGAGGCCGTCTCACATGAAATTGACATAAGCAATTGTTGTAGTTAAATACTTCGTATAACCGCTAATGATCCAAATTTCTCTGTTAAGAATCTTTAACGTAATTAAGTAGTTATAATAACTCGACCTACCACCGTCGTAATACAACCCCAAAAAGATGGGATGTGTACTTTGAATCTATTATTTGTCCTCACTTAACCTAAAAGCACGAGACTTTGTTACTAAGTGGTGGGCAATCCTTTACAAACATATCAGAAGCCTTATATATTTCCAATGTGGGACAACTTAATCTCATAACCTCATGGGGTGGTACAGTAGTCCAAACAATATGAATAAACATTGAGGCAGTTTAGTAATTGCTATATCAGTTATTAAAACAAATTACATTACAGTTTAGCACGAGATGAGAGAGAAAGACCAAAAAAACCCCTAAAAACAAAAATCCCCAAATCGATTTTTCCTCGCCGACGACTTCTCCGGTAGTCTCTTTAGGTCGCCGGCGAGGCTGCTTCAACCTCTTCTTTTCCTGATCCTCTTTCGCATTCCTCTTTTTTCGTGCTGGCCATCTACTTCATGTGGTTTTCTCGATTTTGATCAAGTTCTCAAAATCGATTCAGGTATTGATTGACTAGTCCTCGATTGTTTTTGTTCACCATCTGCTCCGATCATTGTCTTTTCGTTTTTGCCATGAATCGATTGGTATTCTGATTGCTCTTCGAGTAAACTACGGTGGTGGGTGTGTTTTAGTTTGGAGTTTTTTGTCTGGGTGTTGCTTCTTTTGTTTATTGTTATAGGGGTTTTGTTTTGTGTCCAGGGGTTTAATTTTAGTCTTGTTAATATGTTTTTCTAAGTTTCTTTGGTGCTGTAAGTGTGGCGAATCCTTTTCTTTGGTATTGTACTATGAGTTCTAGTAGCGATTATCGTAAATTTCTTAAAGCTTTTGGTTGTACTCATGTTAGCAATAGGTTTATGGAGGAGGATGGGGATAGGATGCTAGGCTATTTTTTGAAAATGCAGGGGTCGGCTTCATCAGCCTTATATGAGGTGAGAGAGCTTAAAGATAAGGGAAACGGTTTTTTTAGGCAAAATGAATTTGATATAGCCGCAGCGTGCTACGATGAAGCTTGTAAGCTGCTTAGTTTAAGCTTGGGAAATATCGGAGGTGAAGATATTCAATCATTATCTGATCTTGCTCTTTCCCTTATTTCTAATATGGCTGCATGTGCCTTGCAACTTGAGGAATACAAAGCTGTTGCGGGTATGTGCTCCATGATTTTTGACACATTTCCTCGTAATGTTAAGGCATTATTTCGTAGGGCGGTTGCATATATGAAGTTGAAAAGGTTTTTGGAAGCTGAAACGGATCTGGTGGAGGCATTGGTGGTTGAACCTAGAAATAAGGATATTATAAGGGAATTAGATGTGGTTAAAGGTCACCTTCTTATTAAGGAAAATGGTAAAAGAGTTCTGGAGGTTGCTCCTGTGGATGGCGTAGTTGGGAACAATAAGAAGCATGTGCATGTTTCTGATTCTGGGCATGTTTCAGATTATGAAATGGTACAAGATAGTGAAAGTCCGATCATGGAGGTGACAGAAGATCGTAGTGATGTGAGTCTAAAGGATAATTTGAGTGTGAATATGGAGAAGGCTGATGGTCAAAGCTCTGATCCCGAGAAGAATGAGCATTTTTCTAATAAGTCGGTTCTTGAGTTCTCAAAAAAGGGTGGAGGAAATTCCTGACTAAGGATCTCCGGACAAGCTTACCAAAAGCTACTTCAAGGTAAGAAGGTGAGCTATTACCATAAAAGAAATCTGTCTTCTATAACAATTCGGATCCTTGATAGCGGGGTAACTGAGGAGAGAGAAATTACAAGAGATCATTCTAAGAAGAAGAAGAAGAGGAGGAGACGTTCTGAAAAGCGGAAACTTAAGAAGATGGGGGTTAAGAAAGACACGTCCTTCATTTGTGGCTTAAGTTCGTGTTCATCCTCTATTTGTGACAATTTCTCTCCTCCTGGTATTCAAATCCTCGAAGGAAACTCTACGGTTGTCGCTCCTGATTCATTGGTGAATGACACGGCCAACAACTCTACTTGCTCTCAGGCCCCTTATAATTCAAATGATTACCCACCTTTTCTTTTCTCAGCCAGTCTTAAAAAGTGCAAGACTTCCTCGTTTTGTAAATTATCATGTGCCCCTATTACAGGTATTCTTTACAGGTACCCTTCTAATCGTCATGTGAGAGAAAAAAAGAGAATTATTATCATCAAGAAGAATCTTAGCCAAGGGGATGAATCTCCGAGACACAATTTATCTACTTGCTCTACAAGTAGAACCTTCTCTCGTAAATTTCTACGTCCTCGAGGCGTAAGTATGTCTTGTTGCAGGTACTCCTCTAAAGCTCAATTGATAAAGAAGAGAAAAGAAGACTTCGCTCATTTGACAAGCTCAGATCGTCCCCTGAAGAAACCTTTTCTATTTGCTAACCTCATCCTTAGTTTAATTTCCTTTTTAAATAATTTAATAATAAGGTCCGACTTGGAGAGAGGTAGATACTGCTTAAGGAAACTTTCTTTCTAGTTGCCGAAAAAAAAAAGTTATTAAAACAAATTGTCAAAAACTGATCTTCACCACTCGTGATTATACGAAAGGCAGACAGGGGTGTTACACTACTATATATGGGGTTAGAAACAAATTGCTCATGATTGTTGTCGATTTGATCGAACTTTCAATCATGATGAACTTAGAAACGAACAGAAGAAGTAGAGGCAATGTGCCTTATGTATATTGAAAGAATTATCAACGATGTACAAGGGGGTGCATATATACAATCCTAAGATGACGAAAAGGTAAAACCCTAGTCAAAACCGTATCCTACAAACATGGTAACTACCACCATACAAGATATGAATAATATCTAAAATATACATTGAGATAATATGAAATATATAGTTAATATATTTCCATACTCCCCCTTAAGTTGGTGCATCGGGCAACCGAATGCCTAACTTACGCTGCAAATAGTCGAATGATTCCCCACTAAGAGCTTTAGTGAAAAGATCCGATATTTGTTCCTTACTACGAACATAACCCGTCACAATGTTTTTATTAACGAGATGTTGTCGAATGAAATGGCAATCAATTTCGATGTGCTTTGTTCGATCATAAAAAACAAGATTCTTGGCAATATGCATCGCTGCCTGATTATCACAGAAAACACGCATCGGCTGAGTGTGATTAATCCCGAGTGAAGTCAAGAAACTCTTGATCCAAAGTAACTCACTGATAACAGCCACCATAGCCCTATACTCAGCCTCAGCAGACGACTTTGAGTCCGTTTGTTATCGCTTTGCTCGCCAAGAAATGGGCGTGTGTCCCAGGGATACAAAATACCCCGTAAGAGACCTTCTCGTCATTGGGCAACGACCCCAATCAGAATCGCAGTACCCGTGTAGTTGGAATGTCGATTCTTTACTCATCACGATTCCTTTTACGGGACTGCCTTTGATATAGCGAATGACACGAAGTGCAGCATCCCAATGCTCCTTCCTTGGCTCGTGGACGAATTGAGACAAGGTGTGAACCACATAGACTAAATCCGGTCGTGTAATAGTTAAGTACACTAACCGACCGACTTGCCTTCTATAAACAGTAGGGTCTCGCAATACATGGCTCTTTGCAAGTGCCAGCTCATGATTTTGAGGAATGGGGGTGTTAATGGGTTTAGCTCCTTCCATTTTCGCCTCTTTAACAATTTCCATGGCATACTTGCGTTGGCTAAGAAATAGACCCGTTTTTCCATGTGCAACCTCGATCCCTAAGAAGTATTTAAGTCGACCAAGATCCTTAATGCCAAATTTTATGTCGAGAAAGTTCTTTAAGTCGTCACTAGCCTTTGTGTCATCACTAACAATGATCATATCATCGACATAGATTAGAATGCCGAGAAAAACACCTCCTTTGTTCATAGTAAAGAGTGAATAATCGGCCAACGACTGCGTGAACCCATATCCCTTTAATGCATCCGTCAACTTCGCAAACCAGTTTCTCGAAGCATGTTTTAGACCATATAAGAATTTCATTAGTCGACATACCTTATTTGTTCCGGTTGCTTCGAAACCTTGCGGCAGATTCATGTAAACTTCCTCTTCTAAATCTCCGTGAAGAAAAGCATTATTCACATCTAATTGGGCAATATTCCAGTTTCGTGCCACTGCTACAACTAACAAACATCGCACACTAGTCATTTTGGCAACGGGTGCAAAAGTCTCATGATAATCAATTCCTTCAATTTGAGTATAGCCTTGGGCTACCAAACGCACTTTGTAACGCTCGATGGTACCGTCTGCTTTATATTTAATTTTATAGACCCATTTGCATCCAATTGGTCTCTTTCCTTTTGGCAATTCCACAACTCTCCAGGTGCCATTCTTTTCGAGGGATTCAACCTCGTTTGCCATTGCGATCTTCCATGCATCACGCTGGACTGCTTCACGGTAGTTCCGTGGTTCTTTGACAGCATCGATAGCTGCTATGAAGTTTCTGTGACACAGCGAAAAACAACTACTTGTGACGTAATTAATTATTGGATAACGAGTATCTTTCGTTGAAGACGAAGATTGTGGGACGTGAGCTGCATTTGTGGTCATGACACGGGTTGACTTGCATATATAGTCCTTTTTCCAGGCAGGTTTGAACTTTTGTCGTTCTCCCTTGCCTAGTTTCGGTTCTTCTACCTCGTTCACATTCTCCACTTCGGCTGCTGCATCTATTTCGTTCTCCATGATTTCACTCTCCCCCTCAACATTAGCACTCTCTCCCTCGACAAGATTGTCACCACTGTCAGCCGGTTCTTCTTGTACAACTCGCTCAGTGGTATGTAATTTCATCTCTTCATATGGACCGGCTAGCAAGTCGACATTCTCTTCTACATTGGGCTGGTTATCGTGCTTCATATCAGAAGGATTACCCAACTCGTTGTATGAGAATACATGTTCATAAAAAATGACATCTCGTGATTCGAAAAACTTTCGGGTCTTTAAATTATACAAACGCCACCCTTTTTGATGTTTCGGGTATCCTATGAATAAGCATCGAGTTCCTCTTTCGTTAAATTTATCCTTCGGCCGTTGCTTGTTGTGAGCATAAGCGAGGCATCCGAAAACACGTAAATTATCAAAATTAGGTTGATGACCGTATAACAGCTCGTAAGGTGTTCGACCATTAAGTAATTTAGTAGGTGTCCGATTGATTAAATACGCTGCTGTGAGTACACATTCCCCCCAAAAATAAATAGGTAAATTGGCTTGAAAACGAAGAGCCCTTGCTTTCTCTAGGATATGCCTATGTTTTCTCTCTACCCGGCCATTTTGTTGAGGTGTGTCTATCATACTCGTTTGGAAAATCATCCCATTGTCATTATAAAATTGCTTTAATGATCCCAAAAGGAATTCGGTTCCATTATCGCTTTGCACGATTTTAACCTGTCTCCCAAACTGTGTATGAACCATTTTATAAAAGAATTTCATCAAATCTCCTACTTCTCCCTTATCTTTCATGAGATGAACCCATACGCTTCGACTATGGTCATCAACAATTGTTAAGAAATAATGTGCCCCGGATAAACTGCTAGCCTTATATGGTCCCCAAATGTCGCAATGAATCAAATTGAACAAAATAGCATGCCGTTAATTATTAAGCTTGAAACTAGAACGGGTTTGTTTAGCGCGACAACAAGGGTCACAAACATGTTCGGGATTAAAAGATAAATGCTTCCCAATTAAAGTACCTAAAGATGATAAAACATTATTAGAAGGATGGCCTAATCTCCGATGCCATACACGTCCTTCGTCGATCGCCTTCTCGCTGCCACTTCCACAACCCGTGTCATGTAATAAACTCCTTCCCGCTGCTCACCCCGTCCAATCTCCGTCTTCGTAGACTGGTCCTGTATTATACAACAATTAGGATCAAAGGTCACAAAGCAATTATTCTCGCGAATTAGTTGTTGTATAGAAATAAGGTTGTAAGTCAGGGAAGGAACTAAGAGAACATCTTTAAGGGCAAACGATTTATTTAAGACAATTATTCCGTGTTCGCTTGCCATGATTGTCGAACCATTAGGCAGCCCTACTGTGGATGGATAGCCTTTCCATATATTACTAAGCAAAGCACGACATCCTGTCATGTGGTGTGAGGCACCACTATCGAGCATCCACTCGCTTAACTGATCACGATTCGTACCTGTTAATTTCTCGTTACCTTCGGCCTTAGCATGTAGGAGAGATCTGAGTTGGTCAATCTCATCTCCTGTGAAGTCTTTCTTGGACGATTCTGCGGCTTCACCACTGGTTGTAGCATTGGCTACTTGGTTCGTGCTACCTGCTCCTCTTCCACCACGGCCAGCACCTCGTTCACCACGCCTCCCTTTACCACGTCCTCTCCCATTGATGCCAAGTTTGTCCCAACATGACTCTTCAGTATGATACCATTTGTTGCAATAGGAGCATTTTGGCGGTTCATACTCTTTCTGGTCATTTGTCACAGTGCTACCACGTCCACGGCTTCCGCCTGTTTTGGCTGTCATTGCAACTTCGGTCTGCTCTTCTCTAATGCGAGTAACGGCCTTGTGACATTCTTCTCGCAAAACCAGAGCATAGGCTCTACTCAAAGAAGTGAGAGTGTCATCCATGAACAAGTTCGATCGAAGATGGTCATACAATGACGTGTTGAGACCCATGATGAACTGGTGCACCTTTTCCTCCTCCTTTTCTTTGACGAACGCTGCTCGAGCTCCACAAGTGCAGTCGGGTACACTGCTATATTTGGCTAATTCATCCCAAATGGATTTCAAATGGGTGTAATATTCAACAACTGACCGAGTCCCTTGTTTGCACTCAGTCAATTCACTCTTGAGTTGATGAACACGCGGTGTGTTGCCTGCCGAGTAACGCTCCTTCAACTCTTTCCAAGTTTCGAGAACCGTGGCTGAGAAGGTGATGCTTGGGTGCAATTTCTCGTCAATAACATTACGCAACCAAGATTTTACCATAGCTTTTGACTGACGCCATGCCACGACCTCATAAGAGTCGTCTTCAGTGCCTGCTGGCTTCGTGACGGTGCCATCGACAAAACCTAATTTGTTCTTTGTGTCTAGCCCATTACGAACCGCATCAGCCCAGAGATCGTAATTTTCACCATTGAACACTGTCTGAGTCAATTTGAGACTCGGACTGTCGGAGGAGTGGAGAAAAAGGGGTGATGATGGTGGTATAAACGACTTGTCATGGCCACTATCTGATCCTATCCCTTTCCCGTTGTCTCCGATTTTTGTCATAGTTTTGATGTGATTGTTTTGTGTTTTTTTTTTTTGAGAAAAACGAAAAAAAAAAAAAAAAGACGGATGCAAGGATCAAACCTGCTCCAATGATACCATGATAAACTTAGAAACGAACAGAAGAAGTAGAGGCAATGTGCCTTATGTATATTGAAAGAATTATCAACGATGTACAAGGGGGTGCATATATACAATCCTAAGATGACGAAAAGGTAAAACCCTAGTCAAAACCGTATCCTACAAACATGGTAACTACCACCATACAAGATATGAATAATATCTAAAATATACATTGAGATAATATGAAATATATAGTTAATATATTTCCATAAATCAAAACAGAATTGCATATAGTAGACGGGGTTACTATTGGTTAGAATTTGCCTAAAATAAATACAAATCACACTTTCGGATACCAAAGCTACTTTTGTATAACCTAATCATACGATGAATTGACTGCTCGTTCTTCTTATGTAGTCAGGTTGATGGGATTAAAAACAATATTGTTACCCATGCACAACTTAATCATACAAGTATATTGGAATAATTTATTCATAAAACAATAGAAAATATTACCAATATGTGTGAGAGTGTGACCTTTAATATTAACAAATTGATCAACGTTAATGGGGGTTGTAAAAGGTCGTCGACGTTTTGTAACGAATCGTCGACGTTTTTTTTAAAAAAAGACCATCACTACCCTTGCTCTCCCTCTCTACCCTATTCTCTCCCAAATCCTCCAAACAACAAACTTTAAAAAAAAAATACAACATTGTTAATCGAATTCAATGGCAAACGACGAACCAACCAAATCAACTACGAGGATAAATTAACTACTTAACTACTTAATTATCTATCGAATTGTAATTTATTTATTTTTTCGTTTGAATCGGACATTGCCTAGTATGGCGTTAAAATTGCCAGTATGAATCGATTATGAATATGAATGTTGAAATTGTCTAGTATGAATCGAATTGTAATTTTCTTTTTCTCGTATGATTGGGACATTGAATATGGTTGTCCCTAATGGACATGGACAATGAAACCCAATGTGAGACATGGACACTGACATTGAATGTTAACATCTTAGTTGGAGGGGAATGATGATACTCAACGTCCCAAATGGCCAGAGATGACAAATCGAGACGTTCTATAACGAATGGTCGAGACCATCATGGACGTTGAATATCAACGTCCACTACCATTACCAACGTTGAAGACCAACGTCTATCACCTATGCCAACGTTGAAGACCAACGTCTATCACCTATGCCAACGTTGAAGTTCAACGTCCTAGTCCAAAGGATACGTTGAACCTCAACATCCCAAATGGTCAGAGACATTTATATTCAAGCAAAAGTGATTCTTTTGTCTTTACTGCATAAATGAAGCAAAAGTTCACAATTTTATTCACATCTACGGTGCATAAATGAAGCAAATCTTAAACTTTATAAATCCAACATTATTAACACTACTAATCAACACAAAATCCAAACCTTAAACAGCCCATCACAAAAAAAAAATAATCAAAACTACAAATATAGATCAAAGGATGTCTTGCTGGCGTGGTGGTCCGGTGCCGTGGTGGTGCAAAGTGGTGGTCCGGCGATCTTTGTTGGCGTGGGATAAACAAAATCCGAAGTAATGAATGAAGAACGAAGATCGAAGAGATATCAGCGGTGGCAGCGGTGCAGTGGTGATCTGGTGGTGTGGGCGGCGTGGAAGTGGTGTTGGTAGCGGTGGTGGCGGTGCGGTGGTGGTTGTTGTTGTGTATGAAGAGAGAGCGAGTATGTGTTGTTGTGTACGAGGGAGGGAGGGAGGAAGAGAAAGCAGGGGTATGTGTTGTCTTTTTTATGAAAAGCGTCGACGATTCGTTATAAAACGTCGACGACATTTCGCAAGTCGGTTTTTACTGTAGGTTTCGAAAATATACCTGTTCAATCGATTAAAGCTTCGATTTGATAACCTGTTATAGAATAAGAAATAGAGAAGAAATTGTAGAGAGAATTTATAGGAAAATAAGCAAATAAATTGAAAGAGGAAAGAGAACTATTCTTATCAATATATATATCAATATCAATCATCAATCAATATCAATATCAATCAATATCAATATCAATCAATATATCAATATATATACTTAAAAGAAGAACTTTTGAAGCTATTTCATTGGTTATTGTTTTAGAGCGATTTCATTGGCTGCTGTTTTTGCTCAATAAATTATGTATAAATAAAAATATAATAAAAAATATATATACTTAAAAGAGAAACTTTTGAAGCTATTTCATTGGTTATTGTTCTAGAGCGATTTCATTGGCTGTTGTTTTTGCTCAATAAATTATGTATAAATAAAAATATAATAAAAAAAAGATATATAAATTATACATTAAAAATTATACATTAAAACAAGTCTCTACAAAACAGCCTGCGTTCACACAATCTCACAACTGTATAACAGGAAGTTTTTCAGTACAGAACACAATATACTATCAACATTTAATCATTTATACATAACTTTCTGCCATATCCAAACTTTGGACGAGCAGTGTCGAAATTGAAATTTGTTTAGAGAATCACAAATGTAACAACCCGGATTTCTAGGACTTTATTAAATATAAGTCCAAAATAGGAAACAGCGGAAGATAAATACATATCCGAGTCACTACTATTTTCAACTAATTCCAATTACAAAAATAAAGCTAAATATTACAATTGTTTCTAACAAATTACTAACACGTTCTAATAAAATATATCTAAATCCCATCTTGACCACTTTGTCTCAGAATGGTCGGTCTTCACAAATTTGATAAATCGACGTTTTAAAATTTGTAAAAGTTTTATAAGAAAAACAACAAACGTCGGGTGGGTAGATTAACTTCTTTAAACAACTAAAACATAACATAAACAATCATTATCAGCATGTATATCAGAATCATACGTCCCTACTTTTAACACACAATTTTTGAGAAAACAAACAAATTTTTCAATGCCGTATTGCTTTTAGTAACACTTTATCACGATATACCGGCCAATTATCATACACATTCCGATTATATGAAACTTGTACGATAGTCATATACCGCCAATCACACCGATACCAGGGGGCTTACATTATTACCCCTGTTTAACGTGGTGACATAAGCACGTTTAAAATAAAATTCGTCCACTCATCTCTAGGGTCGAATGCCGGTACGTGGGGTTATTACCCGTACCACGGACTAAACACCACCCGGCTATTATCCCCTAAGCCTAACCAAATATAGACCTTAGGGAACCCGGATGCGATCCACCTAACACGTACGAGACTGATCAGGTCCCCACCTAAAGCATGGCCACACTCCCGCCTACTCTCGAGCCTAAGGATAGGTCCACCAAAGACCCTTCGTACGCACGGACGGTTTTATACGGTTAAGCTAATTGCTATTCTTCCATGTCATTGCATAAACAATATTAACGACATGCTTTCCCGCTCAATGAGCTTTCGAATTCAATCCTAAAAATGCTCAATAAAACATGAAATTCGTATTTAAACATTATGGGTTACACCAATTTCAAATCGAATTTCTTTTCTAGATAAATTTTTTTTATCGAAACCAAATAGCACAAATTCAATCATTGGTCGCCTTATTGGGTTTGTCCCTATTTATAAGCCGGAACTTCACTATCGAACTAGTTTAATAATACAAGTTAAATACCATATTATCAAACCAAGTTTAATCCATTCAACTAAGGGACGGTTAGACCCTTGGTAGTTAATTGATTGTAAAATCGCTTCCTAATTTAGTTTTTACTAATCCACTTTATATAATTGATTTTATTAACTAAATAATCCAAGTAAAGAAAACTTGAGCGAAAGTGGAAAGTGACTTGTTTTAAAATGTCAATTTGATACTAGATTATAATTAATAAGGAGATTAAATAATCATTTCCTTAAATTTTATTAATTGAAAATATCAAGTTGAGAGGATTTGTCCAAAAGAGTTTACAAGAACTTTGTTAAATTTCCGATTTAGTAATTCTATACTTGGCTAACAATATGTTAGGCTAAGAGGACTCGTTTTAAGTTGAGAACTCGAGTTTGAATAAAAATTATATTTAAGCCTTTGAAAACTTTACTCTAATTCGTAATTTGAATAATATAACTTGATTGAGAAATTTCAAAAGGAACTATTTTAGTCAAATCCATTTACCTTAAGGTACAAGTAGTTGGTACTCAAATCCTTTTTAAATTTATGAGAGAATAGTTGTTATCAAATGGCGACTCATAAAATAAAATACAATCTTAAACTTTAAAAATTGGACTAACGATATAGTGTGTCTGGCCTAAGCGATTGCCGAGGTGCTAAAATTATTCTTACTTACTCGTAAAACTATAAACTAGGTCTTTAATTATTACATTTTTGGGGGTGCCGATGACCAAGTCTCGCAAACAATAATTAAATTACATAGTTTCTTGAACAAAACAAAATAAAATGAAGCGGAAATTAATTTACAAGGCTTCTAATTATGCATAGTAATAACAATGAAATCAAACCAAACAAACAATAATAATACAACTCAAATCACATGAACAAAGGATATGATGTATACTAAAATTTTACCAATTTAACAAAGAAGAACCATCTACACAATTTATAACTCTCATATGCTAACAATTTAGTACCACAAAATATTTACCAAAAGTCCTTCTTGGTGGCAAGTCTCTTGACCCAATCCTATTTCATAAAAAATATTTCCCTCATAATATACTACTATAAACAAAGTAAATTAGCTTGTAAAATTAAACTCTTGCCTTGCTAATAGTTTCTCGGCTAACACCAACCACCCATAATTGAAAACAAAGATTTTCATAATAATATTTTTATTAGTCATAAAACAATTACTATCTTAAATATATCAAAATTTGTGAAAATTTCACCCACTTCTTGAACAATCCAAAATCCAAAATTTATACTACCTTGAAATCATTATGAGTCATAAGCTAGTTTATTGAACAAAATTTAAAGTTAAATATTTGTAAAATCAATCATTTAATGGTCTTAGACCACTCGTTCAACACACAAGCACCTTAATCCATTTTTCATCTATCATAATCTTTATGACCAATTTCTAATATGCAAAACTAAACTCACACAATTAATTAAGACCATTCACATGCAACTATGTTAAATTACTTAATTTAAACATGCAAACAGTAATTCAATCAAATTACCTCACATGTAATAATAATAATAAAATAAAATGTTAATTTACCCACCCCTACAAAAGGGATTAGAGTCTTGATCGAAAATACGGTCTTGAGACAGTTCCAGCCAAGCCCCGAAAACGGTTCCGTTATCTCCGTCTTCTATTCTTTACGGCAAAATCACCATCACCATACAATAATAAAATTTTCAATTACACCACTTAATAGTTAAATTAAGTTCATTTTTTAAATTAATCTTTTAGAATTTAATTTGTTTTCAAATCAAGATCTCCAAAGAAAATAACATGCATGTTGGTTTAAATCAAATTTTTAAAAAAACTAATCTGAAAACTTGGAACTTAAAATAAAAATTAGTACCCATACCTTTAATTAATTAAGGAATGAAGAATTAAGATGAAAATCCGAAAAGAGAAGCAATTAAACTGAAAATATGGGGAACTTAATGGAGGGGATTTGACTTCTCTTTTTCTCTTGTATCCATAGCAAAGAAATGAAGGTAATGGCTCTTAATGGTTTCTTGTTTACAGTAGACAAACAACAAAAAAGATGAAGGCCAAAAGTTCTTTTCTTTTATTTTAATAATAAAAGTGATGAAAGGAGAGGAAGAGGTAATATTTATCAAATGAATTCAATGAATGGGTTAGGAACCATAAAGGGCGAACGGCGACCACGTGTGAAGCCCAATTTGGGTCAGTTGAGAATACGTGTAAGATAAAAGAGACATGTTACGAGTTGAGTTTCGGTTCTGCAAATGGTCTCTATAATGATCCAGTTTTTAATTTATAAGATCGATTTTATAAAAACTAAAACTGTGATGCGATAATTTTAGAACCGGCAATGTTTAAATAAAATATTTTAATCAAAATAAGTTTTATAATACCGATGGTGTAATCGAACTAACAAGATTCGACTAGTTGAATATATACGACGGTCATTCACAAGTCGATGATAATTGCATAATAATTTAACTGTACTAACGTATTAATATTTAAAAATATAATATATACTACTCGAGGAAATGACGGGGTCAGGTCAAACGAGTTACGAGTCAATGGAAAGACTTTAATAAATACAAATGGAACATAATCATCAAAATGAGTTGTTTGCATTTAAATTAGACGCATATAGAAGTTAATTATTATCTACTGGTAAATATAATACTAGGGTAAAAATAACTATTAAACAAAGTCTCATGAAATTATATTTGTTAGAAAACTATAATTTTTGAAAATGGTTCGATTTATTATATCCGTACCAACGTCGGGTTAGATATACCGAGTCTCACATTATTCTGTCAGCTAACTCTTGCCCACTTGATGTTGGGATTTGACTCCGATTCTGATTCTTTGTTGTGCCTCTCATTCTTCTCTTTTAAACGTATAAAAGGAAACACGAAAATAAATAACAAAAGAATTATGCCCGTCTTAAGTTGGGATATAATGTTAAAACAAATGATCAATTTAACTAAAATAAAATGAAGTTTTTAGAACCAAGGGTTAGAATGAAGTGATTATAGAGAAATAAAAAAAAATGTGAAATTTTGTCCATCCTGAAAGAGGGGGTCTGGTAGTTTAAAAATTCAACAAAATATAACTTAAAATAAGAAGAAATTATAAAAGATTGATAAAAATACGGGGTGTTACAACAAATGCGGAGCACATAATAGAAAATGTAATCCGCTATGCATCAGTACTTTCTCCAATGCATATTGCATAACTGAAACTTAAATATACAACCAAAATGTTAAAATGCTCCATAAAATTAGTCTTATCATTATGCATTTTCAAGAAACTATACAGTGCTTCAATTAAACCATCGAATTTCAAAGGCCTCATTTTTCGACTCAGCTCCAGCATATTTGGCTAATAATCTCAGGAACGACAGGTTAAGTATCAAGGGTCCAGTGATCTGGGCCTAGCGTGTACCAGTGTAGAGTTGACGGAACCTCATCCATATCAGCGGTAAGATTCTTAAAACAGGTCTCCTTCTCTTACTCCAAAACTAATGGATGTAAGTCTTCAAGTCTCTTGAGTCTCTTTTCAACTCAAATTGCATATTCTAATTAAAAAACCCATCCAAAATTACATCACCCTTAATAGATAAGAAAATAAAAATAAACTACAATAAATAAGAAGATATAAGAATAAACTACGATCAAGAAAATTAAATTTGTTAACAAACTACATCACATCCATGAATCTGAGAATTCCACAGCTTCTTTATATCTGAATGTATATACAATTCAACTCCTACCACGCTTTTGTAAAACCTGCATCACAACAGTGTATAAATATAGATTGAACGTCTATCAAACATTAAGTGCACAAATATTTCTCTGTCTTCGTCTTTCTCTTAGCAATGGCACCAAGGTATGCTAATTAATTAAAAATATTTTCAATGTTTTGTACATATAGATATTATACTTGGCTTCAAACATGTTAAAGCTTCTTATTAATATTATTATTATTACTTTTATGTTTTGTCAGCCCTTTAACATTGATCAGGGAGCTTAATGAGACTAAGAAAAACGGGAAAATCAAAGTTCGCGTTTCTAGGCTATCGGATGTTTTGAATCATGTGGAGAATAATAGTCTTATATGCATGGATATGGTTTTAATCGATGAAGAGGTAAGAATTAACTGTTTATTATTACCCTATTTTGTTTTTTGGTTATCTCATTCATATTGAATTACCTTATAAATTATTTTTTTTATCATTAGGGTAAGTACATAGATGCTACTGTGAATTGTTATCATGCCCAGCGAATCCCAAGTGGCCAGAGATCGATAAGATGCTAGGGCACATACAAGGACAGAAGGCGGAAGACAGGCCAGACATAATAGCAAGAGTCTTCAAATTAAAACAAAGTCAACTCATGGATTGCCTTAAACACCAGCATTACTTTGGAACAGATGTAGAAGGTACGCATAATTTTTAAGTAAATTATAATAATAGATAGTAACTACTAACAACATACATGATGAGTATAGATAAAATTGTTATGCTGCAGATATATATATATACAAAGAGTTTCAGAAAAGAGGACTGCCCCATGCACACATACTATTATAGCTTAAGAAAGATGAAGTGGAACTATCGCCACAGTACATAGACGGTATTACACATGCTGAAATCCCAGATCAGAAAAAAGACCCAGTATTATATGAGATTGTGTCACGATACATGGTTCACGGGCCCTGCGGCGAGGAGAACCCAAATTGTCCATGTATGCTTGACGGTGAAGCTTGCAACAAAAAATATCCAAAATCTTTCAATTCAGAGACAACAATAGATGGTAATGGCTATCCAGTGTATAGACAAAGAAACGACAACAGGTAGATCTCTCTTACATAGAAGTTAAAAATTTTGAAGTAGAAAAAGAGCGGAACGAAAAGAAAAAATATGATATGAAGAAGTTTTTAAAGGACAATTCTCATATATTCACAAGTGTGACAAAAATAAGGGAAAAGTATTAGAGTCCAAAATATGGGGAAAGATAACACAAACTGACAACCGGCTAAAATAAAATAAAAGGAAAAATTTAGAAACAAAAAAAAAACAGAGACAAAGGCCATTTTCGGTCACTTTTATCCGGATTATATTATTTATTTATGACTTTTATTTTCATGCAGGATTATTTAAAAGGGCAAACACGTTTTAGACAACAGAAGCATTGTTCCCTATAACCCGGGGTTACTTCTGATGTTTGACGCACATATAAACGTCGAGTGGTGTAAAACAGCTCGGGCTATTAAGTACATGTTCAAGTATATCCTAAAGGGCCCGGATAAGGCGAGTTGGCGACTACTGTAATTTCCCGAGACAAAGAAGATGAAATCAAGTCATACCTTGATTGTCGTTACCTCTCAGCATGCGAAGGTGCATGGAGGATATTTGAGTTTGAGATACACGAGAGGAGTCCAGCGGTCATACGCCTGCCTGTGCACCTCGAGGGTGAACAAGCTGTTGTCCTAAAAGATAGAGACAAACTGAGAGTGGTAATAGAACGGGCTAACGAATCACCCACGATGTTGATGGGATGGATGACAGCGAACATAGAGTACGCACAAGGAATATCATTTTCAACGTAGTTTTTTCAAATCTACATGTTATCTACAGAAGATATTTTTACTAAATAACCGCACAAGTTTGGAATAAGGTCAATGTAAATTATAGCAGTTGGCTCTTCTAATAAGATCGTACATGTATACTGTCTAAATTCCTAAAAATTACCATCATAATTCCACCTTCGTAATTCCCTGATAAAAATACATAATTCCTACCATTAAGCTTGCACTCTTAACATTATACTACTCCAGTCACAATTATTTAGTAAACTTTGTGAAGGGAATTTTAAGGTTTTTAAGGTAAACAAATAATTGAGATCTAGGGTGTATATTGTAGTTACCATCATAATTCTTTTCATAATCCTTGTGCTAGCATGTATAAACAACAACACCGCCAGTTTCTACACAACACAAACACTACATGCAAAATACATAAACAACAATAAATTAAAGTAAATCAGATAAAAGCCAAACCTTCAAGAAACAAAGCTCCCGACTTTAATCATGCCGAAAATCACCCAAAAAGAAGCCGCTTCTTTAATCTTAGGAACAAAACGTTGTTTGATTATATAAAGCTATTAATTGAATTTCGATAATATCCCGGCAAACAGTCACCCGGCTAAGATTCAGGTAAATAACTCTCGATCAGATTGTACTCGGCTGTCGAATACAGCAAAAATGGGTTATCTGTTGGTCGTCAGGAAGGATCTAGATGTTGGGGGTGAGAAATAAGGGGATGCATTTTTGTGGAATTGTAAAAATTGAAACGACGATTTGGGGATAAATTGAAATGATTTCGTTGACTTGGAGACTAAATGAATAACCAGATCCGACTAAATGAATTACAAAGAAACTTAATATGGATATCACCAAAGACACGTGACTTATGTATAAGACTTATGTCAATACGTCTTATTCTACTTTTGAGAAAAAGGAACATACATCGGATGTACTACCCTAACTTTTTTTTTGAGCATATATGTATTTTTTTTTAGCTTAATACCTCAAACTTTATTTGTTTTCGAGCATATGTATATTTTTTTGAGCATAATAAAGTTTATAAGTTAGATTTTAATATTTTTTCCGTCAAAACTCAAATTTAACTAAACTTATATATAATGTTTTTATGTTTTATTATATTTTTTTCGAGCTTAATGTTTAAGTGAATAAACTCAGAAACTTTATAGTGAAACTCAGAAACTTTAAAACAAAACTCAAAAACTTTATTATAATGCTCAGAAACTATAGAATTAGAGGTAGTACATCAGATGTATAATCCTCTTACTGTTCTACTTTTGGCCTATGTATAAAACATTATCCGTTTTAATCTGACACGAATATAACCGTCTCAAATGAAAATTTGTGTTAAACGAATATACTATTAAACTCTTTTGCTGTTAAAAACGATTAATAGATTGAAAAGTAGTTTACTAAACTTTCGAGCTAATCCATTCTAATTCAAATACAAGCGATAATCAGAGATAAATTTACTATGTGATATATCTCAATTATTTTCAATCAGAAGGGTATACGCGTAACTAGCACGCTATTATTTGCCAAAAATTATATTTAAACACCAATTTGACTATTAATACCTTGACGTGCCAATTTTTTTCATGTAAAAACCATATCACACATATTGGATCTCAAAAGCCTATGTAGTGAAATGATCCGGCCAACGGCCGGGCTTAAACACTAGTATATATACTTAAAAGAGGAACTTTTGGAGCGATTTCATTGGCTACTGCTTTTGTTTAATAAATTAATTAGTTTATGAAATATATTATCTCTAATCAATCAATATCTAACAAATTATAGATAAAAATTAGAATTAAAGTAAAAGATTATAATAAAGGCAAATTCACATTAACTACTACGTATCTAACCTCTTACAAGAGTTCTAAGAGGCTTCATATATATAATTAATTGAGTTATACATGATTTCATAGAGGGACTTTTGCCTACGCAAATCATGTTACCTATTCTTTTGATTATTTTCCTTTATATCAATGACTTTATGTGTTATTAAATTGTTTTTATATACTTGAGTTTACATAATTTAATTATATAACTTTGTTCATTTTGTAGGATGTGGCGATCATGGAAGAATATGACGAAGCATGGTTATTAATTACGTTGCCGGAAAATAGCTATCATCTTAAGAGGTAATCTTTGCTTGATATCATTATTTATGACTGACATTACAAAGTAAGATGGGTATTGTGATGTGAATATGGTGGTAAGTCATATTAGTTAATTAGTGGTATCTTATGTAAAAACATGTCTAATATAATACCTAGATGAATGTTCCATAATTCATGTTTGTTTGATTGCTACTCTGATATTTTATTCTATTTTATCCCGTAAT
The DNA here is from genome assembly GCF_048544455.1 of Silene latifolia. Taxonomy (NCBI): domain Eukaryota; kingdom Viridiplantae; phylum Streptophyta; class Magnoliopsida; order Caryophyllales; family Caryophyllaceae; genus Silene; species Silene latifolia. Next base: position 309,729,592 of record NC_133538.1, on the reverse strand, counting down.
TTGCGGGCGATTTCATTGGCTACTGCTTTTGTTTAATAAATTAATGAGTTTATGAAATATATTATCTCTAATCAATATCTAACAAATTATAGATAAAAATTAGAATTAAAGTAAAAGATTATAATAAAGGCAAATTCACATTAACTACTACGTATCTAACCTCTTACAAGAGTTCTAAGAGGCTTCATATATATATAATTAATTGAGTTATACATTAATTCATAGAGGGACTTTTGCCTACGCAGATCAAGTTACCCATTCTTTTGATTATTTTTATTTGGAAAATGAGATGGCGTCACCGGATGGTACTCAAATTGGGCACCACCGGGGGTATTATTGTAAGTTACATATATAGGTGCTGTTTGGCCAAGCTTTAAAGTGTTTTTGTAATTGAAAAAGTAGTAGCTAGGCCAAACACCCTAAATTATGGAGTTTTAAAACAGCTTTTAAAAAGTCAAAAACTGATAACTTACCCCCAAAAGTAGAAGTAGGTATTTTCTACTTCTACTTCTACTTTTCACATAAAGTGCTAAAAATTCATTACTAATGTGCTTTTTGTTTTTTCTCCGGAAGACCATTACTTCTTTATATCAGTTGGTCTTGCTTGATTTGGAGTTATTTTGGTTTGAAATAATAAGATGAGATTTTGTAACCATTTTACAGTCAAATGTGACCACTATTGAAAAACACGTTATCATAAGCTGTAACACTGGTTGTATCATTGTGATTACATTTCACCATAAAATGGTCACATATGCCCTTCTGAAGCTTCAGACGAAAAGTGACCGTCTGAAACAAGAATTTGTGTCTTTACAATTCTTGTTGTAACTCCACTTTTTCTCTTCTCTGCTTGGCCAAACTTATACTCCGTAGAAGTCTTACATCGTGAGACCGTCTTACGGTGTGAGATCGTCTTATAATTTTTGCTATAATTTGTGAGACCGTTTTACATATAAGTAATATAACAAAAAACAAAGTGAACAAATAAGATAAAAGTAAGTAGGCCAAACATATCAATTTTTTAAGAAACTATTTTTACAATTGTTAGGCCAAACAACTTCAACTTTTTCAAGAAGTAGTTTCTTAAAAATTTAAAAATACTTTCACATAAACTTGGCCAAACAACACCATATTTTCATTTCCATCCACTAAAATTAAAATTTCAAACTAATTAGGGGATGTTTGGTTCACGTGTGGGTATGGGTTTGGAATCGAAAATCATACCTGGGTGGTATTGGGTTGGAACTTGATACCTCATACCTTGTGTTTGGTTCAATTTTGGGGGTATGGGGTTAGAAATCAATCAAAGCTAAAAAAATCTTCAAAATACAATTTTTTTTAATAATAATTTTTATACTATTAAATCATGTAGATAAAATTTAATCAAATAAAAATATTAAAATATTTTTTTACAATTTTTTTTATCACTTTTTAATATCTCTAATTTGATACCATAGGTATCAATCTCATACCCACCCCTTTCATGGGTATGAGAAACCCATACCTCATGGGTTTGAGGTATGGGTATGAAACCTTCATTTCCGTCAAACAAACACATGGTATGGGTTTGGTTCATTCCAAACCCATACCTCATACCTATATTGGGTGAACCAAACACCCCCTTAATAAGAAAGGGTAATTTAGGAATTTAATATTTCATAATTAATCATAGTTAATATAGTAAAAAAAAAAAGTCAGTTGAGTTTTCCTAACTTTGTGCCACTTTTTGAGGAAAATTTTAGACAAACAAGATGTTTGTTCGAGGAACACTTAGGCAGAAAATGATGTTACACAAAGCATGAATTTGGTGGTGCTATATATACGTTTCTAGACAGAGTAATCAGTAGTGCTATGATGCTATCGAGTTCTTGTGCGGATGATAAGATGGTGCTTGGTGGTGATAATTCTGGTTTCAGCCATGGCCATGGCCCATGGTGATATGATAAAGCCATGGTTGTTTTGTGAAGAAGGCAATATGGTAGTAGTGAATTGATGAGATTGTAAACAACGAGGCACACCGGCAAAAATCTGTGTAAAATTGATTTGTTGAGGTGAACCATATGTCCATTGTACATTTGTACTGTGACTCGTCTCTTCGGAATATGTAAAGTAGATGATGAACACAATACAACAATGAAGAAATGTAATTATCGATGAAAATAATTTAGTACTCCGTATAAATTAGGTTAATATTAAATAAATTGTTTTGATGTTAAAATTTTGATAAAATTTAGTATGGTTAAGTAACTTTAATTGAATAAATATGAATAAATGTAAAATTACGCACTTACCCTTAACATTTTGGCGCAAAAACGAAAATTAATATTTTATTTTTTTATTTTTCTTTTCCTTTAATTAGGGTGGCGCCGAGATTCGGTGCCACCCGGTGGCGCCCTATCGCCATCCTTTTCATTTATATCAATGACTTTATGTGTTATTAAATTGTTTTTATATACTTGAGTTTACATAATTTAATTATATAACTTTGTTCATTTTGTAGGATGTGGCGATCATGGAAGAATGACGAAGCATGGTTATTAATTACGTTGCCGGAAAATAGCTATCATCTTAAGAGGTAATCTTTGCTAGTTTGCTTAATATCATTATTTATGACTGACATTACAAAGTAAGATGGGTATTGTGATGTGAATATGGTGGTAAGTCATATTAGTTAATTAGTGGTATCTTATGTAAAAACATGTCTAATATAATACCTAGATGAATGTTCCATAATTCATGTTTGTTTGATTGCTACTCTGATATTTTATTTTATTTTATCCCGCAATTTGCAGGAGCCATTGAGGCATTGGGGTAATGTTGTTGTTGTTGTTGTTGTTGTACCACAACGATTATCTCGATCTTTACCAGAACGATTATACTATCTTGATCAACTACGTAGTGTATATGATCATTGATCATATCATGCTAAGCTCAATTTAGTCGTTTTTCCTCTCTGATCTACTTAGTGGTATTATGCAAGATTCTACTACTTCGTATAGAGAAGAGTCCACCTCTTTATGAACTAACTATACAAACACTAAATTCTAAACATGGACACATTATCTTATGGAACTATCTCTGTCTGTTTATTTACTTACCTTCTATATTCTTTGTGAGATGTATCTTAATCAAAGGTAAACAAATGACTTGGACAAAGGTAGTGTTGGGTTCCTTAGATTGATGATAACATGCCCATTTGATTTGTGTTATCTTAGTTTACCTTTTCAGGATTAATGATTAAATCAAGCATGGATTAAGAAGTGTTGAAGTTGTTAATCATCCCATTGTATTGAGTCTTAGTGTCATCTAATGTACAAGTGAGAAAGTAGAGTATCTTAGAGTAATAGAAACAGTCAAGACGACTGTTACTTTTACAAAGTAACAGGTGCCTGGATTGTTGCCACAACTCGTAACACTTGAAGCCTTTTTATCTTTAAAAAATCTTTCACGTTTCTCTTATTTTTCAAAGATAAACTTCAGATTTTTATTAGGAGTTGGTCTTCAATAAAGAGTGGTTTGAATAATTATTAATTTCAAAATGTTTCCTCTTTATGCAAATTTGACCCTTTGGTCCTTTAGAAAACAAGAAATGCTTTTTGCCATTTTTGTGTAAACTTGTCATCATGTGACTTGTCTTTTCTCTCTTTGTTTTCTGAATTTGCATGAGCTTTTAAGGATATCTTTCAAACACTCTTTCTCTATTCTTGCCTTTGCAAAAGAAACTTCTTTGGTGCAAGTTTTGGGTGGTTGCTAAGGCTCTTCACATGTGTGGTCTTTGACCCTTCAAAACCCTAGCAACCTCCTCACCCATTCTCTCTATAAAAGGCGTGCCATTTCCTCTAAAAATCCTAAGACTTCTTTCTGAAATTAATTTCAAGTTTGCAAAATTGTTTTTTCAAAGCTTTAAAACCGTGTGTCCTTTGCAAAACTTCTAAGAGTCTTCAAGCTGTTATAGTCGTGGCTACTGTTACTTTAACATACTAAACTCTCTTGCTTAAGAATTGTTGATCTTGTAAAAGTTGTCCATCTCTATTCTTTGCTAAGAATATGTTAGTGGAAACTTGATCCTTATAACATTCTAAGTGTGTAAATAGAGTTTAGGACGGAGTAGTCTTTAACTCTTGGCAACCGGAGTAGGTTACGAGTTGGCTTGTCATAAGAACGGAGTAGTTCTTGGACTCGCTTTACAACCGGAGTAGGTTGATGTCTTTTATTGTACGGGTCTTTTAGTTGTCGGAGTAGATCACTAAAAGAAATCAATAAAAAGTAGATTGGACGTAGGCACTTGAGTTTCTTGCCGAACCAATTCAAAAATCTCGTGTTCAATTGTCTTACTTTATTTCCATTTGCTCTTTTTTTTTTTGTTTGTCTTGCTTTGCTTACATTTCAAATAATTCATCATATTTGTCACATTTGGTTTGCAGTCTGTATTCCATAAACTGAGACAAATAGATACAGTCCTAACAATTGTTACTTTCATACTTCAGCAGGCATTCATTTTAGTACTCGTGTAATCTCGCAATATTACTCGAAGTATTCTCTCTTCTCTTTTGTTCTCTTAACTCACTTTAGTTAATAAAGTTGTAGTTAAATTTTTTAAATAGTACCTAATTCACCCCCTCCCCCTCTTAGGTACTTGAATCCATAAACTCAACAATTGGTATCAGAGCCTCGTGCTCTTGATCGAGGCTAATCGCCTTAGAGTTTGATTCGTGGGTAATGGATTCCGAGAAACACTCCAAGATCCCGGTCTTTACCGGTTCGAATTTTGGATGGTGGAAACTCAAAATGGAACATTACATCAAAAGTATCGATTATCAATGTTGGAACATCATCCAAAATGGACCTCTTGCCATTGAGGAAACCGATATCTTAAACGGTTTCACCAAGACAAAAGAGGAAAGAAATTACAATGAAAATGACTTCAAACTCACCGAAAAGAATTCCAAAGCAATGTCGATTCTTCAACGTTGTGTTGGTGAGGGGGAAGTAAGTCGAATCTCCGGATGTCCTACGGCAAAATCTATTTGGGATTCCCTTGTACTTGCCTATGAAGGGACGTCCCAAGTAAGAAAACACTGTATTGACCTTCTCATGCAACAATATGAGTTGTTTAGAATGTCAAAAGACGAGTCCTTAAATAGTTTCTCTTCACGTTTTTCTTGTATTATTAACGAGCTTAAAAGTCTAGGAAGGAATTTCGAGTCCGAGGACATCATTCGAAAAATCCTTCGTAGTCTAACCCCTAAATGGCAACCTAAAGTCACCGCCATAGAGGAAGCTAAAGACTTGTCAATCCTATCTCTTCATGAACTAATGGGATCACTAATGGCTCACGAGTTTAATCTCGATAAGCATTCTAGTGAGTCTTCAAAGGGAAAGAGTCTCGCCCTCACATCCTCTCCAAGTGATGGAGAAGATGAGGAGGAAGACGAGTTTGCTATGTTCACAAGGAATCTAGCCGGATTGGTCAATGGACAAGGAAACAAAAGGTTCACTAATAATTACTCGAAAAAACGCTTTCCTAAGAAACGACCTAACTTCACCGTGGGATGCTTTAAATGTGGTGATAAAACTCACCAAATTAAAGAATGTCCCAAGTGGGATGAAATCAAATTAAAGGAAAGAAGAGAAAAGGTTAAAAAGGACTATAAACATAGAGTCATAAGTGCTATTTGGGGAATGTCCGACTCCGAGGAAGATGAGGAACTCATCGAGGAGGAACTAGAGGCTAAAATGTGTCTTACAAATCATGGTAAAGAAAAAGTCTCAAAAACCTCAAAACTTGAACACTTAAGATGCCTCATGGCTAACCCCGACAATTCCGACTCCGATTCCGACAACGAGGTAAATCATCTAAAGGCCAAGCCTAGAACTTACTCCAAAGAGAAAGTATGTAAGCTTCTTGACCAACTTCTTGATAAGTGTCGGTTTCAAAATGATAAGCTTGAGGTAATGCAAAATGAAATTGAGGAAATTGCTCAAGAGAACTTTAATCTTAAAAATGAGCTAAAAGCAACAGACAGCGTCACTGTCACCTCTGAGGCCTATGATGAAGTTAAAAGAGTCAACAAGTTAAACAAACATTTGACTAAAGAACTAGAGCGTCTTAGGTTGACCCCCACGGACGTCTCTGACCTTGAAAATGTCAACACTACCTTGGTGATGCAAGTTTCCTCACTAACCAAGGAACGTGATGATCTTTTGAAGGACAAAGATGCTCTTGAGAATGAGATCTATGACTTTGTAGTTGAAGTTGTAGACCTAAGAGAAACAGTGTCTAAGACTGTTGCTTCTGACAAAGATTTAGATAAGTCTAAAGAAAAGATTGAATGTTTGGAAAATGAAAACAAGTGTCTAAAAGGTGAGGTTGTTTGTCTCAAGAATGAAATAGAAATTCTTCATGATAGGCTTACTTTCTTTCAAAAAGGTATGCCCGAGTGTAGCACTTCTAGGTCTTCTCCTCATCATAGATCCGATGAAATCGTTGATCTGAACAAAAGTCTTGACGAGATGACATCTAAATATGAAGAGTCCAAAGAAAGAATCATGTATCTCGTGTCTAAACTCAACAATCACACCCATGACTTCATTGTTGAGAAAAGATTGTCCATAGAAAGTGTTAACAATGATGAACTCAAGAGGGAAAAAGAAAAGAATTTGCATCTCCTCTCTAGGGTTAAAGACTTGACTAATGAACTTATGAGTGCCAAAAACATCACTGAAAAATGGGAAGGAAGTCAAACCGTGTTAAACTTCCTCACGAATCAAACTGAAAGATGTGACAAAGTTGCTGGTTTGGGCTTCAAATGGAACAGTCAGACTGACTGTTGCATCCAGAAGCTTAAAACTGATTTTAGAAGGAGAAAATACGTGGGTCTTCCCGAATACATCATTTGCAATTATTGTGGTAACAATGGTCATGTTTTCAATGAGTGTACAAAACGATTTGATGACATTAACAAGAACATCAAAACAATAAAGCAAATATGGATTAGGAAAGATACCATAAGATATGTGGATCACAAAAGGGGACCCAAGTTTGTTTGGGTTCCTAAACTCAAAATCTAATCTTGTGTAGGGCTTGGTGAGAGGCGGCCGCAATTGGTACTTGGATAGTGGATGCTTTCGTCACATGACGGGTGATATAAGCCAATTCCTCTCACTCAAAGCATACAATGGTGTCACGGTAAGGTTTGGTGACAACAAGAAAGGTGAAGTAATTGGCATTGGAAAGGTTGGTAAGTCATCATTACTTTGTGTCGACAACGTGCGGCTTGTCAAAGGTTTGAAGCATAATCTTCTTAGCATCTCTCAACTTTGTGATAAGGGTAATATTGTGGAATTTAGTGCTAATATGTGTCGAATAATTGATGCCACTACCAATGAACTAATACTCGAAGGAAGACGTGTCAAAGACGTATACTTAACTAATTTGAACACTCTATCCGGTCACACCATGTCTTGCATGAGTGTAATGAACAATGATCCTTGGTTATGGCATAAAAGGTTTGGTCATGTTAGTACAAAGACTCTTAATACCCTTAAAAGACTTGACTTAGTTGAAGGCATTCCTAATATGAAATTTGATTTTGATAAAGTTTGTGATGAATGTGCTAGAGGCAAACATGTTAGAAGTTCCTTTAAATCCAAAAGAATTGTGAGTACATCTCAACCTTTGCAACTCTTACATATCGACTTATGTGGACCAATGAGAACTAGAAGTAGAGGTAGTAGTCGTTATGTGTGTGTCATTGTTGATGATTACTCTAGGTTTGTTTGGGCACTCTTCCTAAGCTCTAAGGATGAGACATTTGATGAGTTTCTAATTTGGTTAAGAAAGATTCAAAATAAACTTGATTTAAAACTTGTTTCAATGAGAACCGATCACGGAACCGAATTCGAAAACTCATCATTTGGTGCTTATTGTGATGACAATGGTGTAGACCATAACTTCTCGGCTCCTAGAACCCCACAACAAAATGGTGTGGTTGAAAGGATGAATAGAACCCTTGAAGGAATGGCTAGAACAATGTTATTATGTAGTAAGTTGCCTAAGAACTTTTGGGCCGAAGCGGTGAATACCGCTTGCTACATTCATAATCATGTCATGATAAGGAGTATTTTAAATAAAACCCCCTATGAATTGCTACGTGGTAGAAAACCCAATATCTCACATTTTAGATGTTTTGGAAGCAAATGTTTTGTTCATAACAATGGTAAAACTAATTTGGGTAAGTTCGATCCACGTAGTGATGAAGGAGTATTTATTGGGTACTCCGATCATAGCAAGGCCTATAAAGTTTACAATAAACGAACCTTGTTAATTGAAGAAAGCATCCATGTCATTTTTGATGAATCTAGTGTACTTGGACAGGTACAAAACGTGGATGATGATGATGAGGATGAGGATGATGAGTTTGAGATTGGTCTTGTTCGAAAGGACTTCGTGTTCGAGGATGAAGAAACTTCCAACGCTGAATTGCAACAGACACAGGGATTGTCACCTTCAAAGGATATCAGCAACTCAGGGGGAACACGTAGCACATCTCGCATCTCTTTTCTTCTCTCGAAGCAATGGACCCAACGATGTTGCCTCCACCTCCGTAATCAAGCAACCCAAAACAAGAATGATGAAGATCACTCCGGCCGGAAAAAACAATCCACGTGGATCATTGCTTTGAGGGGGAACAAGAAACCATTGTTCCAAAGAAGTGAAAACATCAAGGCTCTCATCCACTCTCTAATCTCACAAGTGATCTCAACTCAAGAATTCAAACAAGATCATCCCTCAACAATCTCGCTCATCTCAATGAATTTTGTGCCCACAATGCCTTCCTTTCTCAAATTGAACCTTCAAATGTAACAGTCGCCTTGACTGATGCAGACTGGTTGCTTGCTATGCAAGAAGAACTCAATCAATTCAAAAGAAACGAGGTATGGCACTTAGTCCCTAGACCGCCTAATCGTACCGTCATTGGTACTAGGTGGGTCTTTCGCAATAAGCTTGATGACTCGGGAGAAATTGTAAGGAACAAGGCTAGACTAGTGGTGCAAGGTTATAACCAACAAGAGGGTTTTGATTACGATGAAACCTATGCACCGGTAGCTAGACTTGAGGCCGTACGATTGCTTATAGCTTTTGCGGCTCACAAAGGCATTAAACTCTTCCAAATGGATGTTAAAACCGCTTTCTTAAATGGATATTTGGAAGAAGATGTCTTTGTAGAGCAACCACCGGGTTTTGAGAACAATGACTTGCCTAACCATGTTTTCAAATTAGACAAAGCTCTTTATGGTTTAAAACAAGCACCAAGGTGTTGGTATGATAGATTGTCTAAGTTTCTTATTGAAAATGGTTTTAAAAGAGGCTCCGTTGACAAAACATTGTTCTTAAAGTCACAGTCAGACGAACTGTTGGTTGTACAAGTATATGTTGATGATATTATATTTGGTGAAACAAATGAACTCCTTTACTTATATTTTTCGGAACTAATGAAATCGGAGTTTGAAATGAGCATGATGGGTGAGCTAGGATTTTTCCTTGGGCTCCAAATTAAGCAATCAAAGGATGGAATCATGATCCATCAACAAAAGTATATTAAGGAAATGCTTAAGAATTTGGGATGACTAACGGTAAGTCTCATGATACACCTATGGTAGCCGGGTCCAAATTGGACAAAGATGAACTCGGTAAGAATGTTAGTGATAAGGTGTATAGAGGTATGATAGGCTCACTTCTCTACTTGACCGCAAGTCGTCCCGACATTCTCTTTAGTGTTTGTTTATGTGCTAGATTCCAAGCAAATCCGAAAGAATCACATTTTAAAGCCGTTAAACGAATTCTTCGGTATTTGATTGGAACACAAAATCTTTACTTATGGTATCCCTTACATTGTCCTTTTGATCTCATAGGCTTTTCGGATGCGGACTATGCGGGATGTACGGTTGATAGAAAGAGCACCTCCGGAATTGCAACATTCTTGGGTCCTTGCTTGACTTCTTGGGGGTCAAAGAAACAAAACACTGTAGCTCTTTCTACGGCCGAAAGTGAGTATGTTAGTGCGGCACATTGTTGTTCTCAACTCCTTTGGGTAAAACAACAACTCTTGGATTTTGGTATTATTTTTGACTCCATTCTCTTAATGTGTGATAATACGAGTGCAATAAATATTTCCAAAAATCCTATTCAACACTCTAAAACCAAACATATTGATATTCGTCACCATTTTATTCGTGATCATGTGGAAAAAGGACATATTAAACTTATCTTTTGCAAAACCGAGAATCAAATTGCCGATATTTTCACTAAGCCACTTGCAAGAGAACATTTTGAGAAATTTAGACTAGAAATTGGGTTAATTAATTGCTTGTGATTTTTAGTATGAGTTTTACAAATTTCCTTAATTGATTAAATTAAAATTGGATATATGTTATTAAGTATTCTAAGTGCATTGACATCATTTTTAGACCAAAAATTGACACCGTATTCGTGAGTTGGTAATCACTCAACCTCATATCTAAATTTACGTTTATAATATGTTACCTTGCGTCTTATCTCGAGTGATTAAATTTGTTTAGTTGGGCCAACTACCTCATTAACCTCATTTAATGTTTGGGCCACCTCCTACCTACAATCCATCGTCCCAACTCCCTCAACCCACCGAAATTTCCAAATCCATCCATCTCTTCATCTCCCAAATCCTACCATCTCACCTACCCATTAAACCTACCCTTAACCCACCATGGTAAAAACATCCTTCAATACTACCATACCCATCAAACCCGTGACAATGACATCTCCACCTGTCACATCTGCCCCACCAACCACAACAGCTCAAACCATGCCTTCACACAAAAATCTCCCATGCCTTTCCTCCACAAACCTCAACCATGACTCCAACCCCTTCACCGAACCCGGATCTACCAAACCCTCATCCAACACCTCTCTCCACTGTCCCACCATCATCGGTCCCATCTGACGACATCCCCATCTCCACCATGGTCGGGCGTCGTACTCGAGGAGGTCGGAAAAAGGGTGCCTCTGTCCCCAAGCTCCTCCTCTGAGACTGTGACCGTGAATGTCGATGAAATTGAAGAAACTCCAATTGATTTGAATGAGGATCTGACTAAGTCCACTGAGTCAGACCCGGCTCCGGCAAAGAAAGGTAACAAAAGAAAGGATAAAGCCTCTTCATCCCAATTACCCCCTATTTCTGAAAGTGTTGAACAAAGTGAAGTTGAAACCGCACCTATTAATCCTCCTGTTGAAACACCCAGTGAACCACCCTTGAAAAAATCGAAACCTTCAAAGAAGAAATTAGTGTACCTTTCACCCTCAGATTCGGTATCCCTAGTCTCTAAATGGGATTTGGCTCTTGTTTGGGATCACCTTGAAAGTCTAGATCTTCCTACCTCTATCTACAAAAACTGTGAGAGGTTGATGAATCCCAAAGCCATCCATTCTCCTCGGGTTTACAATCAATCTTGGTTCGAGCCTCCCGCCTTTCACACTGTCCGTGACATGATTTTGGCTCAAGGTTGGGAGAAAATGTTGGAATTACGTGAACCGGTCTTTGTGAGTGAGGTGATTCAATTCTTTGCATCCGTCTGAGTTGGCAAATCGGGTGAATTCCTCACGACTAAGGTGAATGGTAAGCCTCTGAAACTTACTCAATCCGATTTTGCTACCGCCCTTGGTATCCCAACCGGAGGTTATGACAAACTCCCCTCCGAAACCTGGGTTGCTTAACCTTACGCCTCACCCCTCAGCGTTGCTCAAGTCGTGTGTCCTAAAGCAGTCTCTTGTGGTCCTGTTAGCAACACCCAAATACCCCCTTCTCTTCGAATTATCTTTAACATGTTGTGTCGTTCCATTTACCCTTCGGGTGACCGGGGAAAACTCTCCATAGCCCAACAATACCTAATTTATCACATTGCAACTCACAAGAAGGTGAACTTAGTTGGGTTAATGTTTAAGCGATTTCATCTTATTTCGACCAAACTCCGCAAACCCTCTTCTAGCATGCTACACTTACCCTATGGAATGTGGTTGTCGGTTGTGCTCAAGGCACATGGGGTGTTAGTGAGTTCTAGCTTGGGGTCATTAGACATGTGTGACATTATGAGTAATGGTCAAATGGGGAAAATGCTTATCAAAGTGGAAAATGATGAATTGATTTCTGTGACAATTAAGACGGATCCTAAGGGTGGGTCATCTAGTCAAGTGAATACGGGTAGTATGCGGGAAGTTCTTCAAGCTGTGGCTGAGTTGAGTGCTTGGATTAAGCACGATGCCCATCAAAAGGATTTGGCCATCTCGGCTCTTGCCTCCACCGTGGACCTCATTCGTGGAGAAGTGGACATTATATCCACTCTTGTCTCAACAAAGGAACATGGTGATGATGCTCCATTGGATGATGATCCCTTGGGTAGTGGCTCGGATGGTGAACAAGCTTCCTCCCCTTAGCCTATCTCTTCTATTTCGGCCCCCTTGACTTTGTCCTTGCCTTTTTCATTTTGTCCCACCTTGTTGTGCCCTTCTAAAAACTATCTTTTTTACTCGTTATTTTGATGCTTGGTGGTGTATCTTAAACTTTATTTAACTATGGTGAACTATGGTGAACTTATGTTTAATCCGTATGTTTATGTTGACTTTGTTACCTTGTCACGTTTATATGTGTCTTTTTGTGTTTTCTTGTGGTTATTTGCACTCTAATGCCTTTGACATCTCTATCCTTTTTGATGATGTCAAGAGGGGGAAAAGGTAAACTCATTCTCTTAATCTCCTTGCATATTGATTAACTATTGTCTAGGCCTAACCTTCTTAGCTTTGAATTTTGTTTTGGGGCAATGTAAAATTGTCATGGTTAGTTTGATTCTAGATGTTGCTCTTTATAAGGTAATATTGTCCCTTCTCTCATTTGATCTTGCTTGTTTAAAATCTTGAATCAAGGTGTTTACATTGCTTATACATTCGTTTAGGGCTTGTCATCATCAAAGGGGGAATTTGTTGGGTTCCTTAGATTGATGATAACATGCCCATTTGATTTGTGTTATCTTAGTTTACCTTTTCAGGATTAATGATTAAATCAAGCATGGATTAAGAAGTGTTGAAGTTGTTAATCATCCCATTGTATTGAGTCTTAGTGGCATCTAATGTACAAGTGAGAAAGTAGAGTATCTTAGAGTAATAGAAACAGTCAAGACGACTGTTACTTTTACAAAGTAACAGTAACAGGTGCCTGGATTGTTGCCACAACTCGTAACACTTGAAGCCTTTTTATCTTTCAAAAATCTTTCACGTGTCTCTTATTTTTCAAAGATAAACTTCAGATTTTTATTAGGAGTTGGCCTTCAATAAAGAGTGGTTTGAATAATTATTAATTTCAAAATGTTTTCTCTTTATGCAAATTTGACCCTTTGGTCCTTTAGAAAACAAGAAATGCTTTTTGCCATTTTTGTGTAAACTTATCATCATGTGACTTGTCTTTTCTCTCTTTGTTTTCTGAATTTGCATGAGCTTTTAAGGATATCTTTCAAACACTCTTTCTCTATTCTTGCCTTTGCAAAAGAATCTTCTTTGGTGCAAGTTTTGGGTGGTTGCTAAGGCTCTTCACATGTGTGGTCTTTGACCCTTCAAAACCCTAGCAACCTCCTCACCCATTCTCTCTATAAAAGGCGTGCCATTTCCTCTAAAAATCCTAAGACTTCTTTCTAAAATTAATTTCAAGTTTGCAAAATTGTTTTTTCAAAGCTTTAAAACCGTGTGTCCTTTGCAAAACTTCTAAGAGTCTTCAAGTTGTTACAGTCGTGGCTACTGTTACTTTAACATACTAAACTCTCTTGCTTAAGAATTGTTGATCTTGTAAAAGTTGTCCATCTCTATTCTTTGCTAAGAATATGTTAGTGGAAACTTGATCCTTATAACATTCTAAGTGTGTTAGTAGAGTTTAGGACGGAGTAGTCTTTTACTCTTGGCAACCGGAGTAGGTTACGAGTTGGCTTGTCATAAGAACGGAGTAGTTCTTGGACTCGCTTTACAACCGGAGTAGGTTGGTGTCTTTTATTGTACGGGTCTTTTAGTTGTCGGAGTAGATCACTAAAAGAAATCAATAAAAAGTAGATTGGACGTAGGCACTTGAGTTTCTTGCCGAACCAATTCAAAAATCTCGTGTTCAATTGTCTTACTTTATTTCCGCTGCTCTTTTATTTTTGTTTGTCTTGCTTTGCTTACATTTCAAATGTGATTCATCATATCTTTGTCACATTTGGTCTGTATCTGTATTCCATAAACTGAGACAAATAGATACAGTCCGAACAGTTGTTACTTTCATACTTCAGCAGGCATTCATTTTAGTACTCGTGTAATCTCGCAATATTACTCGAAGTATTCTCTCTTCTCTTTTGTTCTCTTAACTCACTTTAGTTAATAAAGTTGTAGTTAAAATTTTTAAATAGTACCTAATTCACCCCCTCCCCCTCTTAGGTACTTGAATCCATAAACTCAACATGTAGTATACAAATATGCACGTGGGGATAATTCGAACAAAATATATGATCATATACAGATATACTAAACTGTGTAAGCTTCGGAGTTAAATAAGCGATTGACTCTCTTCCTTAGAAGGTAATATATGCTGACTTAGGATTTTGCTTATGGAGGTATCTTTCTTTTACAGGTGGAATCATGTTTATGCTTACCATTGAATTTGAAATTAATTTTTTGTTAGTTATGTTATGCAGAATACGGTTATGCAGGGGTTACAAACTAAAAAGGTCATAATTAGTATTGAAAAGGATTTCTAAAGATACAATAAGGTCCCGAAATATATGATCATACCGATTACGGAGTAGTATATTATTTTTATTAAACAGTTTAACAGAAAGATTAGTAGCAAAAGCATTTGCTTATAAAATATTTGTCTACTGTAATTTATGTGTCCGCAATCACTCCCTCCCCTCAATCCCTTCATAAAAGGAGTTTATTTTGCAAATTTAATTATGTGTTCTAATATTGAGTACCCTTCTGTCCCAATCAATAATTTACGTTTAGTTTATTGTATGAGGTGAAAATAAAGTAAGTGTATGTAAACCATTAACCGAGACGGAGGGAATATTACATTTGATTTATGCGCCTATAATTATTATGTTTACTTTAATAATTTGATTACTTTAGGGAGCTTAACATCTACAGTATATCTATAACTAAAGATTCTTGCTCATTTTTTTTTTTGACAATCGGGCTAACGAGACTTACATATTAATAGCACGCTTAGCTATCCTATGAGCGGCTTTATTACAAATTCTAGGAACATAAGTAAAAGAAATACAATGAAAGTTTGCCGCTAGATCGGTTATATCGTCAATAGTATTCCTTGTCCAATGTTTGAGTTGTGAGAACTGTAGGACTTGGGCAAGAACCTGTAGACAATCAGAGAAAATGTTAATATGGAAGATGTTGCGCGAGAGCGCCCACTTTATGGCTTCCCTAATTGCCAAAGCTTCCGCTTGTTCAGCATTTTCCGCCCTTCCTTTGATACAGAATTCAGAAACAATATCATTATCAAAAAGGATGCATCCGCCAAACCCAGCAGCAAGCTCCTTAGACCACGCCGCATCCACATAAATATGAGACTGAGAGCAACTCACGGAGCTCTGAATCAGAGGAAAGGGTACTCCATTCCTAAGATTAGTCAAGTCCTCTTCCATCGGTGTTTGGAAAACTATGGACCCCGGTTTCCCATCTTCAGCAGAAAGAGCTAAGTTAAGAGAGTCCTGAAAAAAACAGATAGCACCAATAGGGGAGCAATCGGTACCATCAAAAAACTTCCTGCACCTTACCACCCAAATAGTCCAAAAGGTACACAAAAAGGAGAGACATGCCTCATGCTTATTATCAGCCTTAAAAAGAACAGAGAGCCAATTGCAAACCCAAGACTGAAGACTCAAATTATCCCCTGATTGTGCCCTAATCCCCAGGAGACTTCCAGCCCAAACTCTGTTAGCAAAAGAACAGTCCCGGAATAGGTGTTCCGGTGATTCCGTTTCTTGTGAATCACAAAGCACGCAAGTAAAAGGACCATCAAAACCCCTTCTTAGGAATCCTTCCCCAGTGGGCAACGATTGTCAAAAAAAAAAAAAAGAAAAAAAAAAGATTCTTGCTCATTTATTTTCTATTTGCTTCGCAGCTACTTGCAAACTAGCAGAGCAGATCAAAGATGGTTTGGTGTAACTTTTTAGTAAAGCTTAAAACACCAAGCAACCCTATAATATCTAATTATTACTCCGTACAAGTTTACAACCTTTCCTCCTAAGTTAAACCCACGCTCAAGCTCTTAAATCTAAGACATCTAAATTTAAAGTTTACTGTAATATTTATCAATTAATTTAATTAAGTGCTTAAGGTTCATCATTGACCCATAAATTCATCTTATTTCTCATCGCTCCAACTTTGGTCTGAAACACTTACAGCTACAGTAACCCAATTTTGGGTTTTTTAAAGAGTATGGATTTTAAAGAATGCAAGGAGAATTATTGTAGAGGTAACACTTTGTAAATAGTTCTCAAAAGGATACATTTAAAATGTCTTGACTAATTGAGATAGTGAATTTTTACTTTTTTTTTTAAGTAATTGAGAATCACATAGGTCCGTAATATAGCACAAATAGAATGAAAGTCATTACTAACAGGTTGGTGCATCGCACGGATATTAATTCTAATCAATATAACTTACTGAACACTTATAGAAAACCGTTTTATACAAAAATTGTTGAAATACTTGATACTACATGAGTACACGCCAATACTTTACTTCTATTTGATTAAAAGACTGATACTACATATCTATATATAGTACATGGAAGATAAATTTCTACGATTATCTCTATTTTCGTTTATTGTATGCTTTCGTCAACTTTATTCGTTGTAAGCTACCACTAAACAAATGCTAACGTTTTAAGTAATTCATTAGCTGTATATATTCTTGACACATACTTTATTCTGATGTTTCAATTACTATATTGAGATTGTAAGCAATAATAAATAGATATAGTTGTATAAAATGGAAACTTTAATGCATTATAATCCTCTTTTTGTGTCATTTTTTTTTAACATTTTTTTTGTAGTAATTGTTAATCCGTAGTTATTACTCTATGTAATATAGTCTCACTTATAATCGAGTTTTACAAATTCTTATTTAATCGAGATATATTTGTCTTAAACTTAAGACAAGTCACGTTGTTTGAATAAAATAAAAACAGAAAGCATAGGGAAAAGAACGAAAATTTATCTTATATGTACAAGTTGGATGATACTTAACCTGTTTTAATGTTAAGACGGATACACCCGTCTTATATATGAATGATATTTCTGCTAACAAGAAGTTGGTCTTGAATTTTTCTTGGTGACAAACTCAGATTTTTGTTTGTATGTATGTTTCCCAAATGTTATGATATTATGTGAAATATTTATTATGTATTCTGATTCGACATTAGCATAAGGATATTACTCGGACAATGTCCGGGCATGAAATCTAGTCATTTCTTAATGAAGGGGTATATATATAGTACATAGATGATGAGTTTATCAACACTTTAGTTACATACTCCCTCCTATTCGGTATTTTCTTCCCCTTTGATGTGAACACAATATTTTAGGAGATGATTAAAGAATTAATAAAGGAAGATGGTGGAGTTTGTGAATTGGAGAGAGAAATGAATAATTAGGAATTAAATAAGAAATTGTGAGTTAGGTGGGGTTTGGTGATATGAGAGAGGGATGAATAAAATAAGAGTAAAAGTTGAGTGGGGTTTGATAGTAGGAGAGAGGGATGAATAAAATAAGAGCAAAAGTTTCCAAAATAAGAAAGGGGAAGAAAACCTGAATAATCCGTTTAAGGAAATAGGGAAGAAAATAATGAATAGGAGAGAGTATATAATGACCATAATGGGTAAAAGCCCAATGGACATCCATACTAACTATTACTATTTCATAACACCAACTAGTTTTGTGTTCCATGTATTTACGTATTTTTACAAATAACCACCATGTATTTTTGTTTTTACAAATAAGCTCCAGACTTTTACGTATACTCCCAATCACCACCGTATATTTGAACCGATATTCGTTTTTCATATTTTCCGACTCGTTAATGAATTTTTTTTCGCGGAATACCCATATTAGCCCCACTTACTTACATTCACTAGGTTTACTCAAACATAACATACCCCATATTCAATCACTTTTTCCCCAATTCCTCCAAGTTAATTTATACTTTCAAACCCTAAATCCCAAAAATCCCCTAAATCAATTGATCTAATTCAGTCGACCATGATTACCCAAAGAAAATCTCTGAAGTCTAAACTAGTTACTACAACAAAAAGGCTGTTTAGCGACTAACTTTTGCGACTAACCATTTATTAGTTGCTAATTAGCAACTACTCACAAGTTGGTCGCTAATTAGAAACCACCTTATTATTGGCTGCAAACATTGGATGCTAATTAGCAACCAATCCCAAGTTGGTAGCTAATTAGCATCCACTCTGACATTGGTTGCAAATATTAGATGCTAATTAGCAACTAATAACAAGTTGGTATTAACGACCAACTTAACAATGATTTTGTGTAATAACAACTTGCTGAACCGTATTTGTCTTAACAAGATTAATAACGAAAAATTATTAACAGACAATAACGAAAGATTAATAACGGAAAATTACACCGATAATAGAAGACTAACTCGAAACGCGACAGTTTAGCCAATTACAAGATTAACAAGACTAATAACGGGAAATTGTTCTGACTGTAATAACAACTTGCTGAACTGTATTTGTCTTTCATTTATTTTCGTCTATTACACTAATGATTCCGCTTGCATAAGATAGTTTCTTTTAAATAAAATACTCCGTAACTTATATTTATTTTACTTTAAGAAATACAGTACTCTTTTATTTTGATTTTATAATATCATGAATTCATCTTTTTTTAATTAATTACTTACTTTAATTAATGTAGTACGGAGTAAGCTAAGTCACACACTCCCAGTCTCCCACCAAAGTTGCACTCACACTATTCCAAATTTCGGGTTAGGCGGGAGAAATTGTTTTCTAAATTTCGTTTTCCGCCAAACATAACATCTTTGTCTTGGTAATTGGTATCTTATACTAGAACTAAGTGCTAGGGTTCTTATTTTATTCATCTTTATTTTCTGCCAAACTGCCCCTCTTTCTCCTTGAATCACCTCTTTTAATTAACCCTATCCAAGCTTCTCCCTAAAACTGGTAAGATCAATGAATCTATCTATCTTCTTCATTTGTCTTCTCTTTCATTCGTTGTCCCTTTCAATTGTTTTCTCCTGCATCTTCTTCTCCTTCATTCATTGTTTTTATGGCAGATTGGAGCTCCGGGGTCACGGTACCGCTGTAAAATCAAAGCTAAAGCAAAGGTACACCATTTTCTCCTTCAATTCATTTGTGTTCAATCGTATGTCTTCGTTTTCTCCCTCATTTTTGTTCATTTATCTGTAGGTCTTAATTTTTTTTGAACAAGTGAATTTCATTATTGATTTTACTTGCCTTGATCTTAATTTTTGCACTTTAAATATTAGATCTGGCCTCATTGGCCTTATTACATGTAATTTTCTTCACTTCGTCCTTTTAATTCCACCAAGTACTAACATTGTGTGTTTCTAAATTGCAGGCATGTATCGGGATTCAGAGATTTGATTTGAAGAATACTTTGATTCTCAGATTTTCTTTAATAAATAGGAGTATATCTATTTTTTGCACTAATATTTTGGCAATATAGATATTCAAATGTTATGGGCAACAATATACTATGCTGTAAGTTGTAATCAAGAAAAGTAGTTGTTGGCTCTATAATTTTTATTTTGAATGATATCGCGAATTCCTTAATTGGGCGTCTCAATCTTAGTTCTAAGCTAATTGTCTTAAGATTTTTAATTACGACTTTCTCATCTCTACCTAATTAGGTAGGGAGGTCGTATTTTTTTTAAATACGAAAATACGGTTTGCAACCATTTTTGCAACTGAATGTATTAGTAGTTAAATTGCTGAGTCCGTTTTTGAAATAATGCTCAAAAATAAAAGAATTGTCGTTTTGGGTCGGTTTTGAAAACATTTATCGAAATGGTGTCCACGTAGGCTCGGTTTTGACGAGCTTGTATGAGGCTTAAACACGCCATACGTATTGGCGTGTTTACTTCAAAGAACACGCCATATGTAATGGCGTGTTTAGGCAGTCCAAAAATCTAACCAAAGTCAGTAGCTGAAAAATTTTAGCAAAGGAAACACGCCATTACGTATGGCGTGTCTTAAGAACAAAACACGCCATTACGTATGGCGTGTTTAAGCAGTTCTATTTTCCAGCCCCTTTCCAGTAGCTGATCAAAATGCGAAATACTAAACACGCCATTACGTATGGCGTGTCTTCCTCAAGAATGCTCAACAATGCTCAACAATGCAAAGGACAACACAAACCATTGCCTATTATAAATAAAAACCGAGTTTACACACCACATAAGCTTCGCACAAGGGGATTAAATTCTAAGTTTTACAACTAAAATGTCAAACAAATTAACCATCTAAAATGTCAAACAAACCATTAATCCTCTAACTATTACATCAAGTCCTCAAGTCTTCTTCTTGCTTTTTCCTCGAATGCGACTCCAAAACCCTTTCTTAGGCTCCGGGGTACCTTGTTCATTGACGGGTGACATTGAAGACATGGAAGGCATTGAAGACATGGCCGGCATTGAAGAATTGGAAGGCATGGAAGACAAAGAGTGTCTAGCCGGCATGGATGACTTAGAGCGTCTACCCCTCCTTGTGTATTGAACCAATGGTGCATCGTCATCCACATTCATTGAGTCGAGGGACTCTTGAACCATTGGTGAACTTTCTTGCCTTGGTTCTACGGTTGGTTGAAGGAGATGGGAATAGCCTACATGTTCAAGCGATTGAGAGGAGTAGTCCCGTAGGTGTGAAACCATTGTCCTGAAATGAGGAGGCACCTCAAGAGGCATTTGTCGAAGCTCCGTATCACATGTATTATGGACATTGACGAAACCTTGCGCCTAAAACAAAATAAGTAGTATAAGCTAATCACATTTTATGATATATTGGTTAAGAATTTTAAGACAAGTATATTAAGTGTACTTACAAGATATTCTGTGGCTCCAAAGGGTGCTTGATAAGTAGCTTGTGGGGGAAAAGGGTTCAAGCGAAGAATAGTGCGATCCCGGTACCAAACCATGTAAGGGTCGTAGTAGCTCATTTCAATATCATCCTCTTCACCACGGAACCGAAAATCACCCCTCCTAACCCAATTTGATATGTAGGGTTGATGTTTTTCTATCCAATTCCGTGAAGAGGCACCCCTTTGTCTACTTTGTGCAATTTTGGTTCGGATCGAGTTTAACGGGATAATTTGTTTCCACCCAAATTGACGAGCTACCCTATTTGGAAAATGCCACTCAACAATGTCGAAACAAATCGGAGGGGCCATCATCACTTGTCCAATCGTCGGAGTCATCATAACAAAACGGGGGCAAAAAAGACAAAATCTGTCGGGTGTAAGGTTGCCATGTAAACTGATCATGTCGCATTGAATCAAAAGCATCCCTATACCCAATTAGTGTGGTCACCCCTTCCGGCCTCTTACGAATCACACTTGCCCACCTACGACCCAATGAGTCAATCCTGATTTGATGTTGAGAACCTAATGGGTTCGGTCCATGATGGGTAGCATTAACGGGTCTCATGAGTGTAGGTCGACCAATACTAATCCTCTCCCATGCCCACAATTGCAATAGAACAAGGGGACCTCCAATGTCTTTGGACTTTACGTTGCTTGCTCTACATAAATTGCGATATAAAGTAGCAAGTACGGCACTTCCCCAAGAGTAATTATCTAAGTTGCTCAAATCCCTCAACAAAGGCAAATAAACAACTTGTATGTCATTACCACTCTTATCCGGAAACATGATAGTTGCCATTAAGATAAGCAAATATGCCCTCACATATTGATGTAGAACATCTTCATTTGCATCTTCCGGAAGACCACTAAATTGTTCTAACAACCAACCAATCCTCAAAGAAGCCCCCTTAAGGTCATCACTACTCGGTGTTTTGCCTAAGAGTTCAGTTATTAACAAGGGCCAATTATAAGCGGTTGGTCCACTAATAATATCCCCTCTAATCCGTAGCCCTAACAACACTTGAACATCTTGCAAGGTCACAGTAGCCTCGCCAATAGTCAAGTGAAATGAATGGGCTTCCGGCCTCCATCGCTCAACCAAAGCACTTATTAATTCCACATTAAACTTCAACCCCACTAACCTATGAATAAAAAAAAACTGAGTGTCCCTAATGAAATCAACTACTTGATCACTTACCAAAAACCCCTTGTGCGAAACTAAGTGTGACCTACATCGAAGGGAACCAACGTCCCGCCCTTCCAATATTGCCTTGCTCCGGTGTACCTCTTGTTGTGTGAGAAGTTCCGGGTTCACCGGGCCTTGTTGTTGATGTTGTTCCATTATTCCTACACATTTAAAAGAAGATTATTAGATAGCATGAAAATAAATGTTCAAATAATTAAAAAAATTATGGTAATAAAAAAAATTAAAGACAAGTGTAAGTAGTAGAATACCCTTGTGAATTGTTAACTCTCAAAGTACATGTTTTTTTATTGTGGCCTAAACCACGACACAAACTACATGTGACCTTGTTCTTACTCTTCTCATCCATTTCATTAAGAAATCTTTTATTCTTCCGTCTTCCTTTTCCCCGTTTATTTTGCTCATCGCACACTATTTTAGGCCCATTGTAAGGACCCCAATAAGCCTCATCTTTCAAAGGGTGAAATTTAGAAGCATATGAAGCTAAGTGTTCTCCGGTAGGATAGGCGATGTCCACAAATTGAGTAGCATTTAAACCCTTCTTTTTACAAACGGCATACACATGTGAACATGGATACTTGTATGTTTGGAACTTGTTACAAGTACATGTCCTCTTGGATAAATCAACGGTGTGCAAATGGTTACCATGTGACATGGGTCGAGAACCTCTACGTGTTGTGACTTGGTACACCCCTCCGACATGGTCAAAAGCCACAACCTTATGGTATGCTCCTTTTTGGCAATTTTCCTCCAACAAGGTTGTAATCTTCGGACTATAATGAAGCCCCTTCATCAACCGTTTCCTTGCAAACTCACGTCGCTCAACAAAGTATGCATTAACTCTAAAAAATACACACTTTATGAGTGCCGTTACGGGTAGAAAACGTGCTCCTTTAAGAACATTATTAAATGCCTCCGCCAAATTAGTAGTCAATATTCCATATCTATGTCCACCATCATGGCAAATTGACCACTTCTCTATTCCAATTTCAACAACATATTGTTGTGCCTCTCTATTCAACTCACCTAGGCGACGAAATCCTATGTCAAACTTCTTGTTTTGTAATTGCATTGCCGTTGACCCAAACATTTCTTTAACTGCATTATTTCTAAATCTTGTATTAACATTTGAAGCCAAATGACGAATGCAAACCCTATGATAGGCATACGGCTCCTCCCACCCACTACCAACTTCACTCATTGCTTTCATAATCCCTTTGTGTCTATCAGAAATGACACACAACCCACTTCTTTTGGTAACAAATACTCTTATGCATGACATAAACCAAGGCCAACTATCGGTATTTTCGGCTTCAACAATAGCAAAAGCAACCGGAAAAATTTGATTATTAGCATCAATTGACATAGTCACAAAATTGTTCCCTTGAACTTTCCATATAAGTGGGTTCCATCAATGCTTAAAACTGGCCGACAATGTTCAAAGCCATCAATACATGGTTTAAATGCCCAAAAAACACGCTTGAATTTTTGCACATTTGGGTTAGTTGTTGGTGTTGTATAAAATTGAACAATAGTGCCAGGATTAGATTCTTTTAAGCCTTGCATGAAACGAGGTAGCAACTTATATGATTTATCCCAATCTCCAAATATTTCCTCAATTGCTCTTTGTTTTGCATTCCAAGCTTTGGTGTATGAAATTGTGTAACCATACTTATCTAAAATATAAGTAACAACAGAGTTTACTTTATATCCCCAATCTCCCTCAACAAGGTTACGAATCTCATGACTTATGAATGCTCGTTTCAAATTCATGTGGTCTTGAGGTACCATGTCACAAACACAAGACTCATCATGAGGACCTTTGTATGTCACAATGGTAAAAACATCAGAATGAAAGTCTTTTTGTGTAGCCCTTAACCGCCAATTACATGGTGTAGGAATCCGGCCACATTTGAAGGTAATAGTATTAGGCTTTGATTCGGCAACTTTGAAAAATTGATTTGCTTTAACACAATATGATGTCACCTCATCGCTAAGTGAAGCTTTGTTTGGGAACACTTGTCCAACCGCAAACTCTTTCCCATGTTCATATCTTACCATATTTTCCCAAGTTTTCCAGCTATTCAATTCATCCTCATCTAATTGATCAATCTTATTAAACTCAACAATGGGAGCACTAGCAAAGACAAGATCATCATCACCATCTTCTTCATTTGCCAACAAATTCTCATCAAGTATTGACAATTCCTCATCAATCTCATCACCTTCTAAGTTACCATAAAATTCCCCATCATTTACGTCATTAGTTTCAAGTGAAACAAATTGAGCAACATCATCTAGCCTAATACTTGGTGTAGGAGTGACAATTTGACTAGTAGAAACTTCTACAAATATGTCCATTGAAGGAGCATGTGAATGACGAATACTTGCCCATAACGCTTTAAAGGCTCCCTCATTATTAAGGGGAACAATTTTGAAACACCCGACACTCGGAAATTTCATCATTACCTTCAATTGAGTACCCAAACTTTGAACACCGATTCCCTTATAAATCTCTTCAACTAATTCAAGATATGTCATCTTTGTACTAGCTAGAATAAAACATTGATTCCCTCCTCTATAAGTTACACATCCATTTTGCTCCAACACTTCTCCATCCCAATAACAAATAAGAGGAAAATCACAAATTTCCATTCTATAAAAAAAAAATTGAACAAATTTAGTATAAATCAACTACCAATAACCTAATTTCCCTAAAATACATACCTAAACAACAATTAAAAATCAGAAATCGTTCATCCTACCTAATTAGGGTTTCGAAAATTTGGGGCTTTTTTTAAACAACCTTAAATTAACACATATAAGTTGTAGATCTAGGCACAAAACAACATAATTACCAACAATGAAGACAAAATAACCAAAATCTACATTCAAAAGATGAAATTAAATAAGTTAAAAGAATTAAATTACCTTGCTAATTAGGTAGAATGTATAATTTGAATAGCAAAAACCCAATATAATGCCGGAGATACGCCGGAGATTCGCAGGAGATGAGTGTGAGGTGAAGAAATAAGAAGGGGAGTGAGGTTTGTTGAGGTTTGTTCTATCGCACTATGTCTTTGTGAGGCGAAATATTGAATGTTTTGTTTAGTAGAAAGGGACGGAGGGACGGATATACTAAAAAAAAAAAAAAAATTCTGCCTAAACACGCCATACGTATTGGCGTGTTTCGCTCTTAAGACACGCCATTACGTATGGCGTGTTCTATTTTCTTCCATTATGGTAGCTACTGGACTTGGGTAAGATTTTTGGGCTGCTAAAACACGCCATATGTAATGGCGTGTTTAATTCTAAAGACACGCCATACGTAATGGCGTGTTCTATTTCTTGCCTTATGCTGCTACTGACTTTGGGTTAGAATTCTAGACTGCCTAAACACGCCATTACGTATGGCGTGTTCATTGAAGTAAACACGCCAATACGTATGGCGTGTTTAAGCCTCATACAGGCTCGTCAAAACCGAGCTTACGTGGACACCATTTCGATAAATGTTTTCAAAACCGACCCAAAACGACAATTCTTTTATTTTTGAGCATTATTTCAAAAACGGACTCTAAATTGCTACCAAATGAAGTGGTTGCTGATTAGCGACTAATTGAGTTGGTCGCTGATTAGCGACTAATTTAGTCGGTCGCTGATTAACGACTAATTTAGTTGGTCGCTAATTATCAACCAATATAGCAACCAATTGAGATCTGCGACTGGGCCTACAGCGACTACCAAAAATTGGTCGCTAATTGGTTGCAAATTGAGTTTAGCGACTAATTTTGGGCAGTTTGCTACCAACCGGCAACCAAGTTGGTTGCTAATCGCCTTTTTCCTTTTAGTCTAAACTAATTTATACTTTCAAACCCTAAATCCCAAAAATCCCCTAAATCAATTGATCTAATTCAGTCGACCATGATTACCCAAAGAAAATCTCTGAAGTCTAAACTAGTTACTGCCGTATGCCCTCTGAAGTTCTGATCAAGCACAATCTTCGAACTTAGTTCTAGACTGTGGAAAGTTTTTTATCGTCATTCTCTCATACACTTGTAGTAGAGTTGATCAAGTGCGGGCCGGCCCGTTTAGCCATGCTTACTTAGGCCGCTATTTAAGCGGGTTTGGTCATAGTAAAATATTAAATTAACGGGTAACGGACAACAAAAATAGGCCCGTCAAAATTAATGGGCGGGTATAGAAAATGAAAATGTCCATGTGCCGCCCCGCTAGGCCCGCTTTAAAAAATATTTTCCTATTTTTATCTACATGACAACTACAATAACATTAAAAAAATGTATATAACTAAAAACTAATTTTTTTTTACGTAAAATTAAGCGAAACGAAGCCGAGCTTAAAAAAAAGGTTCATAAACTTACTTTAATCTTGGTAGTAGGTAGTTTTGTTTAAGTTGACAACCAATTTTTTGTTTTATTTTTGAGTCAACGAGCCCGCGGGTCGGCTTGCCTATTTAAATGGGCGGGCCTGGATAATCAAACATGGCCCGTTATAATGGACACAGGCAACAAAATTAGGCTCGCTGGACAATTTTTCAAGTCTAGGCCCATTCATGTCTGGACCAAACCCGCAAATGATCACCTCTAACTTGTAGATAGCTGAACTAATTTATAGTTCTAATGCAGTACCAAAGTTGTGCAGGGGAATTTCTAGGACAACTATTGCATATATTTCCTGTTTGTGAATTTGTTATGTGCGGTTAGCCTTTACCAGTTTATGGATAGTTGTTCGCTCGACTAGTTTAGATTCCAGAGATTTATTTAGGTAATCAATTGATTTAGGGGATTATTGGGATCTAGGGTTTGAAAGTATAAATTAATTTGGGGGAATTGGGGAAAACATTATTGAATATATTTGGGTAAAGTTAGTGAATGTGAGTAAGGGTAATATGGATACTCCGCGTAAATTTTTCATTAACAAGTCGGAAAATATGAAAAACGAGTATCGGTTCAAATATACGGTGCTGATTAGGGAGTATACGTAAAAGTCTGGGGGTTATTTGTAAAAAACAGAAATACATGTTGGTTTGTAAAAATACGCAAATACATGGTGGTTATTTGTAATTTATCCTTGTTCTTTTCATTATATTGTATATGATTGTGTTGCTTCAGCTTTGTTGGACTTGGTTTGTGAAAATATAAGATGATAAATACAGCAAGTAAATTATACAACTACCACCAGTTGTATAGTTTATGAGCATTATAATAAAGTTTTTGAGTTTTGTTTTAAAAACTAGTTCTATTACCCGTGAAATTAACGGGGTGGTGAAATGATTTTTGGGGTAATTTTTTTTAAAAAAAAAAATTATAAAATCTATTTATTGCTCGTAAGTGTAGATACCTCATTTCTGCACCTCCCGCCAACCACCCAGTGATGATTGGGCCGCATGTTTGGTATGCGGAACGATTTATGACAGTTCGTAAGTTTATCGTCAAGTGATAGCTCAAATACTTGTGTCTACCCCTTGGTTGTCATCTACGCGCCGATACAGTCGTTTTGACAGTAATTAGAGTTCATTTGGAGTCCTAAACCGTTTAAAATGCCGAATCGGAATGTCCTAGAATATTCCGGATTTTTATTCCATAAATTAATTTTATATCTTCTGGTAAAATATATCCCGAAAATCTTATTTTAAGAAATAAGGAAGTAGAAATCCACCGCAATTCCCTAAAGGAAACGCGGAATTCTTTTTTCCGCAGGAGGAAACCACTGGGGAAATGACGCAATAGATGCTGCGCCTCTTCCAAGGGTCGCAGCAGCTGCTGCGCCTTTTCCCCAACTCATTTTTGCCTGTTTTCATATTTTTCCGTGATTTATTTCCAAAGTTTGAGTCATTCCATAATTCTCCATATTTTTTAATATAAATAGGGACCTTCGTTCCACATATTTTTTACGCGAGTGTCCGCCCTACTCTTCTCCCTTTGCATTCGAAGACCGTGCTCTAAGCTTTTGACGTCTACGTGCTTGATCAATCGACCATGTAAGCTCAGATCATTCTGAGTACCAGTCACGTTGCATGACCGACCAATTTGACCACTACATATCAATCAACTTAATTTAAATCCTCTTACGAGGGCACTTTATACATACATGCGAGTCGAGCAATCACTAAAATGATAACTTAGTTAATCTCGTTTCGTCAAACATGTAAGTCTGACGGTGTAAATCCCATTCTTTTTATTGTATTTTATTTTTTTGTACCAACTAATGTAAGATTTACGTCAAAAGTATGTTTAAAACCGACTTATAAAACCCTTTTATTAAACTGCTTTTACGGATTAGCAGTAACTAGACGTGGAGAAGAAACGCAGCAACTGCTGCGCCTCTTCGAAGAGTCACAGCACCTACTGCGCCTCTTCCAGAGGCAGCCGCAGTTCCTGCTCTTCTTCTTCTTCCTCGGTTTCCTGTTGATTTCGTTCCTTTTTGGTTTTAATTTCTTATTTTCTTTCTTTCATTCATACATAATAAATTTTAATACATTCTTAATATTTATCGTGTTTTATTTACGGCTTAAATCCATAATAATCGATATTTGCAGGTTTTCGTCATTAAA
This sequence comes from Silene latifolia, assembly GCF_048544455.1. Taxonomy (NCBI): domain Eukaryota; kingdom Viridiplantae; phylum Streptophyta; class Magnoliopsida; order Caryophyllales; family Caryophyllaceae; genus Silene; species Silene latifolia. Next base: position 309,700,601 of record NC_133538.1, on the reverse strand, counting down.
TCAAACCCGGGTTTTGGAGATTCGATTTGTTCATATCAAGTCTCTGGACTTCGACTTTTGTACATGTTTATTTCCAGTTTATCATATCTTTCAGTTCGTTTCTATCTCCATAATTAAACCTAGTTAGTTCTAACTCGTTCTTAATTAGTTTTAATCCGTTCTAATTTGTGTTTATCGCTTTTATGACGGTCTCATATATGATTAACACGCTAAATCACTTTCACTTGAGTCGAATATCGATAATCAACCTTTAAACATACCAACGAATATTAACAACTCGCAGTTCTGACTTCACAGCCAGAGCTCACCTCAGGAACAGACGCAGCGAAAGTTGCGCCTCTTCCAAGGGACGCATCAATGCTGCGCCTGTTCCGGGATGAGTTCTGTCTCTGAACTTCCGATCTTGCTTTGATTTAATCCTTAATTACGTAATTAATTGACTATTAGCCATAATATCACCCCTAATCTGTCTAACTTTATTTTATTTTTCTTTCTTTTCCTCAAATCGTCCGTCTTAAGTATATTTTTGACGTAAATCAGTTAATCCATTGTAATTTATTGTAATTTTAATTATCGCTATTTATCATATTTAATTATTTATGATTTATTTACTTGTTTTTTACATGTAATTAATTCTAAACCCTAATTCGATATTAATAAGTGCTAACTATTTGTTCACCGACAGAGTTTAATTCACATGCTAGGATTAAAATATTGGATGTTGCATTGCATGCATATAATCGACAACATATCAAATATGAATAACTTCCCTAATCATTAGTAGATGCCGCTATCGAGGCGGGCGGGATTAGGTGTTCAGTAAAAGGACTTCCTAATACGTACCCTCACCCCTTACTCCAAATCTCTGTGAACATCCATGTTCATTGGCATCCACGAGAGTCATTATAGACATAGAATGCTAAGGGCAACGAGTTCTTAGTGTCTATGTCATTACTTAGTGTGTTGACATGGCACGAGTATTCGAACGGTTTCAATTTCCCATAAAAATTGGTGGCGACTCCACAAATGCAAATGCTTGTCTCAAGCTCCCCCGTGTCCATAGTTTCGCGACTCCGCTGGGGAAATACACTTACGTGTTGCCAAGGGTGAAACTTGAACAAGGTTAGGGAATAGTTTGTACGAGACAGTTGTCGGTTTTCATTACTCGGCCTTCTTAGGTCGTTTTATTCGGCCTTCCTAGACCCAACCTAACCCATTCGACCAATCTTCCCGTCTGGACGGTCCAAATTCTTATCTGGGCCTAAAGATAGATATCGATTGACGTCAACCATACCGTGGTACATACTCATGTTTGTATCAAGGGCTTTCACTACTTGAGGAAATGGACTAGGAACCGGCCTTACTCTTGTTTGGCGCGCACCTCTCCACAGACCAGGGTTTGATTGCTCGGTATGGCAACCCACCTTTTAAGCCAAAACCCTTATAAATGCACTCAGCATACCGTTATAATGCTTGTATGAATGCTTATATATGTTCACCATTTTGAAACAAAACCATGACGACATTTTGTAAATAAAAATCCTTTTTCAAAAATGTAAACATTTCAAAGATGGCCTAAAATAGCGCAAAATGAGTCGAAACTCTGTCCAAATGTCCAGTCAAAATTCTGGCCTCAAAACCTATTTCAAAACCTCACTTCGAGTCAACACTCCTACAACTATACTACAGTTGTTTAGGACAAGTATTTCAAAACTTTGTCATTTTCAAACCTCACTTAACACAAGTGGTACACTCCCACTTCACAAGTTGAGTCTTTTATGAGTACGTGTGCTAAAATGGTCGATCGTGTTTTGATTCGTCGTCGATCTCTTATCCAGTTTCTAAGATGCCTGGAACTAGTCACGCAAGTGTTAATGGACAACCCCAAAATGGTAATGATCTTATCCTAGTTGCGCTCGTTCGTCTCCAAACAAGCCAAGACCAAGCTTATGCTTGCCTCAATTCTATTGAAGGCCGAATTGTTGCTGTAGAAACTAGGCTTCCTCCTGCAGAGAATGATGTTCCTAATGCGAGCGTCCATGATGACATTCCAGCCTTTGTTGGACAACTAGAACCCAACCCTCTACTAGGTCCTACTGAAACTGAAAAACGACTCCAATACTTAGAGGAGCAACTAATGTACCTTAAGGGAGATGACATTTACTGGGAGAATAGTCGCAAGTATGAGGCGGTAAATGCTCAATTGCCAACCAACTTCAACATGACTGACATCCCAAAGTTCAAGAGGCATAAAAACCCTTTGAACCACATTCGTGCTTTTAAAGACTGCATGTCTATCAAAGGCATCAAACCCGAGATGTTCCTAAGGATATTTCCTTCATCTCTCGACACCATTCCTAAGCAATGGTTCTACTCTTTGGAACACAAGAAGATCGCCACCTGGGATGATGCCACAACTGAATTCACTAAGCAATACACGGATAATGCTGAGATCCAAGTCAACATGCGCACTCTAGAGGTTCTTACCCAAAATGAGAAAGAAGGCTTGACCGACTTCCTAAGTAGGTGGAGGAATACTAGCACGCAACTGGTTGAACGTCCAGATGAAGCTACTCTTGTGGAAAAGTTCGTGGATAACCTGAGACCCATTTATGCAACCACTTGAGGTACCAAAACATAAAGACCTTCAAAGATCTGACTGTGCTAGGGACGAGAATTGAAGATGACATCCGTAAAGAACTCTTGTCCAAAACGGTGGGTCGTGGATACCAAGGTTCAACGAGTCGTTCTTATGGCTCTACTAGCAAGACTGATGAGGTCAACCTTGTTGAATCATCAAAGAAGAATAACCCACAAAGGAAGTTCACAAACATTGGCGATACATACTCCAATGCTCTGAAAAGATTGATGAAACAGGGTAAGCTCCAACCCATAGGGCCTACACCTGATTCAGAAAAGAAGTCCAAATTCTGGGATGAGAATGCATACTGCGAATATCATAGAGGCAAGGGACACGATACAGAGAAATGTTTCAAACTAAAGCATGTCCTTCGGATATGATCGATGATGGTCGTTTATCCATACCTCCCGGAGGTAAGCCTAACAATACTCAGAATCCTCTTGGAGTTCTGATGATTACAGATGAAGAATCCACCTTGGATTGTTCACACTTTATCTCTCCAATCGAGGAGGAGGTCAATGGAATATGGGCAGATAGCGATGAAGATGTCTACCTCCAGGATCTTCCCTTGATCAAAAGTGTCGAAAGTCTTACGGATGAGATCATTACCACGATGCTTCGGGACGACCACCCCAACCCTACAACATTGATCACTGACACCAACTCAAACCAGCAAAAAGGATGGAGAAGGTCGATCAAATGGACTAATAACCAAGGAAGGCTCTTCAAGCTCACAACTGGATAAGGAGAGATGTTCAAAGGAGAACCTGAAGACGACGAATTCGAGACAGAATCGTAGTCGGAGTCGGAATCAGAGTCTGAGTCTAGAGAAGTCGCTAGAGAGTCTTCTTTTGTCGTCACTCCCCATCCCCTTGTTTCTCCTAGCATAGCGTCAAGTAGTAACAGTAGCTTGGGAAATGCCCCAGCAGCTGTCCCTTTACCGCCACTGACTACTGAACAGATGGTTTCTTTGTTTCAACTATTTTCAAAATTTAATATGAATAAATCAGATTCTGCTTGCTCTTCGTGTTATTCTGAATGCAATTCTATTTACGATGATAATGAGGATGATCTAGACCCAGAATCAGTCGAATTACCTCCCTACATAGTTAAATAAATATTACAAGAGAGGGAAGGGGCACTAGTTATAGAGAACACCGAACCCATCAATGTAGGAACCGAACTAGAACCCCAAGAACTTAGGATAGGGACGACCTTAAACCCAACTGAAAGGGCCAATTTCATCGACCTTCTACACGAGTTCAAGGACATTTTCGCTTGGTCCTACAAAGACATGCCAGGAACCGACAGAGATATTACAGAACACAGAATTCCAATAAAACCAGGTTTTAAACCCGTAAAACAAAAGCTTCGTCGAATGAGGACCGAATGGGCTCTTAAAATCAAAGAATAAGTCGATAAACAATTCAAAGCCGGGTTCATCAAAGTTTCTGAGTATTCAGACTGGGTGGCTAACATAGTCCCCGTACCCAAAAAGGATGGGCGAATCTGAGTTTGTGTTGATTTCAGAGACTTAAACAAAGCAAGTCCCAAGGACGACTTCCCTCTACCACATGTCGATATATTGGTAGATAATACAGCAGATCACGCGTTGTTATCCTTCATGGACGGGTATGCAGGGTATAATCAGATCAAAATGGCCATAGAAGACATGCACAAGACGGCCTTCGTCACTCAATGGGGTACATATTGCTATACTGTCATGTCATTCGGGCTAATCAATGCTGGAGCTACATATCAACGCACTGCGACCACATTGCTACATGACATGATGCATAAAGAAATAGAAGTGTACGTTGATGATATGATTGTCAAGTCCAAAGATAGGAAGGGGCACATTGATAACCTTCACAAATTCTTCCTAAGACTGCGAAAGTACAACATGAGGCTCAATCCTCAGAAGTGTGCATTCGGAGTAACGTCGGGCAAGCTTCTGGGATATGTCGTCAGTCAGAGGGGAATAGAAATTGATCCATCCAAGATCAAGGCTCTAATCGAAATGCCACAACCCCAAACAAAGAAGGAGGTTAGAGGATTTCTAGGCAAAGTACAGTATATAAGCCGATTCATATCAAAACTTACTATGATCTCCGAACCCATTTTCAAAAAGCTCAAGAAAACAGATCACACCATACGGGATGACGACTGTCAAAAGGCGTTTGACAGAATTAAAGAGATACTAGCCAAGCCACCAGTGCTCATGCCTCCTCAACGAGATCAACTTCTTGGTTTATATCTCACAGTGACCGAAACAGCCATGGGGGCTATGCTCACATAAACTGGTGGGAAAGAAGAAAGAGCTATATACTATCTTAGTAAAAAGTTCTTGGAATATGAGTACAAGTACACACCTCTTGAAAAGACATGCCTCGCTCTTGTGTGGGCAACAAAGAAGCTACGTCATTACATGCTTAGCTACTCTGTCAAGGTGTATTCTAAAATGGATCTCGTCAAATACCTCTTCGAGAAACCCGTTCTCAACGGACGTTTGGCAAGGTGGACCTTAATGCTCTCAGTGTTCGATCTCAAATATGTACCTCTGAAAGTTATAAAGGGGCGCGTCGTTGCCGAATTTTTCGCAAATAACCCCATCAACGACACCCAAGCAATAGATATATGGTCATTTCCATACAAGGCTATATCACAAATCAGTATAGACTCTTGGGATCTTTACTTTGATGGAGCATCAAATATAAGAGAATTTCGAATAGGAGTGTTGCTCATTTCTCCTGAAGGTGAGCATACACCACTTTCTGTCAAACTCGACTTCGAGGTGACGAATAACGCAACGGAATATGAACCTTGCCTCATTGGTCTACAAGCAGCAGTAAGTTTAGGCATCAAGAATCTTCGAGTTCATGGAGACTCCTCCTTGATCATTAACCAAATTACGGGATCTTAGAAAATTTGAAGTGAAAGTCTAGCACCTTATCAGGCTAGGATAGATCAAGTCGCCCAATTCTTCGATCAGGTCACTTATCTACACCTACTTCGTGAAGAGAATTAATTTGCAGATGCTCTTGCGAAACTTGCATCCTTGATTAATATGCCAGACAACATTTTAGAAATGCCTTTATGCATCGAACGACGGTCGGAACCAGCCTATGTACACCACCTTACAGATGAAGAAGAAAATCCAGGGGAACCTTGGTTTCAAGCCATCCTAAACTTCAAACTCAATGGTACATACCCGCCAAATATGGATAAGAGGGGACAACGAGCCATACGCCTACTAGTCTCTCAATACCTCCTAATGCAGGGATAATTGTACAAAAGAACACCTCTTGGTGTAGTCTTGCGTTGTCTTGATCATTCACAGGCACAAAAAGTGATGGAAGAAGTTCACGATGGAGAATGTGGTCCTCACATGAGTGGACCCATGATGGCAAATAAAATCACGCGTCTAGGATACTACTGGACCACAATGGAGTCATATTGCATCAAGTACGTCAGACATTGCCATAATTGCCAAATCTTCGGGAATGTGCAACACGTCCCCTCTTCACTACTTTACATGACATCTCCTTGTCCGTTTTCTTCTTGGGGAATTGACATCATTGCGAAAAACACTCCAGCCGGAACAGGAGGTCACTGTTTCATTTTGGTAGCTATCGACTATTTTACCAAATGGGTCGAAGCAGCATCTTACACTAGTCTCACCGCCAAGAACGTGGCAAAGTTCATACAAACCAATATCATATGTCGATATGGTTGCCCACATGAGATCATCAGTGACAATGGATCACATTTCCAGGCTGAGACTGAGCAATTATTAGCCAAATATAAAATCAAACACCACCATTCCTCGCCATATAGACCTCAAACTAATGGCACAGTGGAGGCAGCTAACAAGAATGTCGTCACAATCCACGAGAAAATAATCGATAACTATTGCGATTGGCCCAGCAAGATACCTTTTGCGTTATGGGGTTATCGCACATCAGTTACGATGCCCACTGGGGCCACTCCTTTCTTTCTCACTTATGGCATGGAAGCCGTACAACCAGTTGAACTAGAGATTCCATCTTTACGCATTCTGCTCGAAAGTTAAATTCCAGAAGCTGATTGGAAGAGAGATAGATATAAAGAACTCATCCTCTTGGACGAACGAAGGCTGCGCGCATTACATAATGTGCAAACATATCAGGCACGTATCAAACGAGCCTTCAATAAACGGGTTAAGCCCAGAAATATCAAAGAAGGAGACTTGGTGCTTAGATCAGTCAGATCTCTCCTACCTGTCGATCCACGTGGAAAGTTTAAACCCAAATGGGCCGGACATTTCCTAGTTAAGTACATACTCTCGGGGGGTGCGGCTAGGATTACAAACCTAGATGGGAATGAATTCGCTAACCCAACCAACCTCGACCAACTGAAGCGATGTTACCCTTAGTATAAGATAGGAAATGCGCCACGCGAAACACCTACGTGTCGCTCATGCGACACTGTAATACTACGTATTTATGAGTCTCTGGGTACTCTATCGAGTAGGCCTTACTCTGTCGAGTAAGGGCGAGTTGCAGATTAAAATAGTTTCTGACCTGTTGGGTACTCGATCGAGTAACGTGGATACTCGATCGAGTAAGGGGGAACTCGATCGAGTACCTTAGCTACTCGATCGAGTAGCCGGTTTATTGATTGGTCCGTTTCGTGTTCACAATTAAAGATGTGGTCGTTGGGTTACGGTCGAATCAAAACACAATTTATAACTTCACAAACAACTCTACAATTAGTAAAGAGGCAAGTAAAGGTCGGATCCCAAGGGACGGGTATTGAAATGAGATTTCTATTGCAACTAGTGGTGTCTAAGGGGTGTCACAAATTGGGTTGATGTAGAAGGTCACTAAACTAAAATAGCAATGAAAATAAACAAGCAAGATGAATTAAAGGGGTGTAAACAATTGATTAAAAGCACTAGGGTGTCATGGGATCATAGGGGAATCATGAGAATTGATCATACAAACATGTTCTCAAATTATAAGCAAGCAATTATTGTTGTGATGGATTGAGTTGGGTTATATCTTACAATCCTAGGAAAGTTTGGGTCCCGGAGCCGAATCGATTAGATTGTACAACACCTACAAGTCGACTTAATCTTCCCTACTCAACAACATGCATGGTCTAATGAGAATCGAGTTGGGTTATGTCTTACAAGTCTCATTGAAAAGATAGAAGATGATAGTAAATGCAAGGATTCATAGGCTTAGCATTTCATCAAATATAACATGTGCATGAGTTGAGATCAAAACAAGCAAGCAAATAAAACATGAAAGCATATTAATTTAAGCATGAATCATTCCCCATGTTGGTTTTGTAATACCCGCCCTTTTAGGGACCCTTTGACCATCGTTGACTGTCCTCGGGAACGGGAGTAATCTTAGAAAAGTATGCCAAAGCCTCTTTGAGCTACGTGTTAGGAGTGGTACTCGATAGAGTAGAGGCTACTCGATCGAGTAGCTAGGGCACTCGATCGAGTAGGGGTTACTCGATCGAGTATGTTGGTACTCGATCGAGTGCCTGGTTTTCACGGGGTTTTATATCGCGTTTTGTTAAATCCGCAAATCACTTTCGCCACTTTCCTCCTATCCTTCAGCCGCCTCTTTCCCTTCCCTTCACCTCAAAACCTCCATGGATGCCTTTTGAAGACTCTTGAGCCTTAGGAGAGCGTCCCTTGAGTCGGGTAGCGGTCTTTCGCCTTGTCTCTCCCTGTTAGGTATGTCATAATCATCATCCGTGCCTTTGTTTCCATAGTTAGGGTTTTGCTTGTAGTAATAGATATTTACATGATGGTAATAGGCTTTGCTTGTGCGCTGGATCTTTGTGTTTGTCGGCGTGGATTGGTTGCGGATGCGTAAAGGTAGGTTCGCCTACTCAGTTACTGTAGATCGTCTAGTGTGTCGGTCGTTGTGATAGTATTGTGGTTGCTTGACATGGTAATTGTATTGTGTTGTGGTGGTGGTTGTGATCGTTGTGATGGTTCTCGAGATGCGTTCTCGGCTGAGATGGGTCGCTTGCGGGAGTGACTTCACGCCCTAGTTTCGCCTTCTGTGGAACCCGCCACAGAAGGGATGTGCACATTAATGAGCAGGGTTATCGCTCGTACGATGAGCGGGGCTTAGGTGGGAACGGCGGTCCCCCACTGCGGGTGGTCCGGTGGACGATCGTGTGAGAGGATGTTGGTGTGTTGTGGTTGAGTGTGAGCCGTTGGCATTGTTTTGTCTTGCTAGTTGTAGTCGTATTCGCTGTGTTGTATCTCAGTCCTGACCTTGTGTGGTTGTTTGTTTGTTATGTGTCTGCCGTGATCCCTTATGGTGAGCAAATCGGTCTTAGCGGAGTTGATGTCGTGGATAGGTGAGTCCGGGGCGGGGATGAGTCTTCACGAGATATGATGGTCATAGCGTGTAGTCCTTGAGTTGTACCCTGTATTGTATTTTGGTTTGAATCACTTGTAATATAACTTAATAGTTCTTTTATTGACGTTTGATAATTACTTTCCTCGGGCAACCGAGATGGTAACGCCTTATATGCTAAGGAAGGCCTAGTTAAGGTTCCTCTCACGAATATCGGGGTGTTACAAAGTGGTATCGGAGCGACGATTTTGGAACCTGTAACAAATGAACATAATGAACGTAGAGAGTCTAGTAAAATGAACCTGGTGTATGTGTAATGGGAGCCCCGGCTGATGCTAAATTTTGGGTGAGTAGGCGCCCTCATTTCAAAATCTTGGCCCCATGACACTTAAGCCGATCACGGGATGGGAATGTGGAGTCCGTGTGTCTATATGTGCTATGTATGTTAATTGTCTGGAGCTACCTCCGGTTAAGTTTGTTAGAATAAATAGAGGTGTGATAGTAATGTTTGGGAGGAGTATGGTAATTATTGACGAGGTTATCAAAGCTCGTTGGATGATTAGTGAGCTTATAGAATAGCTAGGAGTTATGTGACGAGATTATACGTCATGGAGATGCGTGAAAGTGTGAATTTGAATGTGTAATATGAATAGCGAACACGTAGGTGTTTGTCATAAAATTTATGATGACGGAAGTTGTAAGTGAACTTGTAGATCCTACCGCGGTGACTATAATGATAATTATAGTATGGATGAGTAATAATTCGAATCACGGGATGTGGTAATGTGTATATGCTTCGCTATTTAGTTGAAATTTTCCGCTGCGTAATATTTGATTTAGGCAAAGTAAATTGCTTATGATAGAATGTGAAACATGGTAGATTAGTTTGTTTTGAAAAGTACGCATTTATGCAATACGTGAAAGAATGAACTCATATTAGTTTAAATGTTTCAATTTAGTAGTAATATACATAAAGTAAGCTTAAATGTAGTATGATGGTGTGATTATGTTTACGGAAAGTCGGTAGCAGGTAAACCGAGTAGGGTAAAGGTTGTAGTGTACGTGGGATAAGCTTCATTTGTTTGGCAATATGGTAGACTTTGTTCATAATGGTAATACGTGAATAAATTTGATAATGAGTGCCGAATTCCGAACTTAGTGGGAATCGACACGCAGTGTTGTTTTTGCAGGAATCTTCAAGTTACTTCGTACTTTTGATCGAGCACTTAGCCATACTTGACCGAGTGCGAGTGCGTACTAGACCGAGTAGACCTCACTCGATCTAGTCAGGAGGCTATAACGTCGGAATGTGGGAAAATTCCCGCAGTTACTCGATGATTTAGCTCCTACTCGATCGAGTAGGGTGGTACTCGATCGAGTACCCTGCACTCGATCGAGTAGGTTATCAGCGAAGATTCCTACGGGTTTTCTTAAAACCCTTCACCTTTCTATTTCTTCTTCTTATTCCTCCATATTTCGGCACAACCATCCTATATCACTCTTAAATCCCTTAATCTCTCCCAAATCCTCTCTTTCTCTTGGGTTAGTAGTGATTCTTGGGGTCGATTTTCCTTGTTTAATTCGTTTCTTTGCTCTACTAATCAATCAAGGTAAGTTATTCTTCTCAATTTATGTGATATGTTACTTTGAATGTGTTAGAATGAGGAGGTAATCTGAAATTTTCGATTCACATGATGTAATAGTTGCTTTAGATAGTTGAAACATGATTCATATGCCTCTTTTCCATGTTTGTTGGTGATTAATTGCTGTAGATTAGATTAGAAAAGTTGCAAAGATGAAATCGAAATTTCTAGGGTTACAAATTTGAAAATTGATTTTTGATTGTTCTACATTGATTAGGTGATGGAATTAAGTATTATACATTGTTTATATCATGTGGAAAGGTGAATTCTGATGATTATCACCTTAGAAAGTTGCCTTAAAACTCCGTCTTAAAAGTGCCTTATGGGAAATTCGTGACTTAGAATTGGAAAATTGAAGTGGTAATTGACAATATAAGTATAAATTGAACTTCAATATAATAATAGAAACAATGATTGATGAATACATGCCACAATTTTCACAAACAAAGACCGTCTAAAATTTTGATTGAGTTGTTTTACATAATAGTGAAGAGTGATATTGATTTGTCATAAATTATTCTTTCTCTTGCATTAGTGACATGTAGTTTGCAATGTAAATGGAACGACCTTTAGAAGCATGCTAGGATATTCAAATTGCTGAGTATATGTGTCCACATGCCAAACTTTCGTAATTATGGTTTATAAGTGGCTACAAACTGAGATCATATGATAAAATTGAGGAAACTATTGATGAAATATGAATACCTAGCGAAACATCTAAGCTTAATGACATGAACTATGAGCCTCGAGTATGGAATTGGTTAACGAGTTAGTGAAGTTGCCAATTATATAAAACTCGAATTGTATGAAGTGTATGCCTACATGTTTTATACAAATTAATTGAACTTGTATGTCAAAAAAAAAAAAAATTGGAAACTGTTGATAAACATGTGCACTTATCTTAATATTCAAGTTTAATAACATGAATTATGTGCTTCACATGTCAAAATTGTTGGAAAATTGTGTGCTTAGCTGGATATGTGAATTCAAGTTACATGAAATAAGTGTTTGGATGTTTATACAAGTTGTTTGGACTTATGCCTAGAACAGATGCCGAGACTAAACCTTGGAACCCGTCAGAGTAAACGGGGAAGGGTTGATCCACTTGAGAGGGGGGAGGCTAGTGGACCGGTAGTACCCGCAGCTCCGAGTACCCTTCATTGTCTTCGTTGACTTTAAGCAAAGAGAGCGTTTTGTAGCTTTACAAAAACGCAAGATGAGACCCACAAAGTGTATAGACACCGGTGTGCTAGAGGAGTTGGAAATAGAGACGGATGTCCGTCATATATTCGAGACCTTGGGTTTTATTGGTTTGTACCTACCGAGGAAGCACACTTACCCTTTTCTTACCCTAGAATTTATGAGTTCCTTTAACTATGACCCAAAGGTCGACCGTGGAGTTCAGACTAATGAATACCAGTTTCCTTTTGACCATGGATTTGTTTGCCTCTCACCTTGGGTTGGCCAAGCCTCCCAAGGACTCCATCACCGACATTCCAGCTGAGTGCGGCGTCTGCCGCCTAATGCCTTGCTTGACTGGGAAGCAAGCTCCCACCGCGAGCAATATGCGACTAATGACGTTCAAAGACATCACTTTGAGAATCTTTCTCCGTTCCCTCTCAAACCTCCTCTATGATCGAAAAGATATCAGTAAGTTGAATAACCATGAGGTCTTGCTTTTGATGTCGTACCTCAATCCGGAGCGGGCCAAGAAAGTGGTCTTTAATGCTCCTTCCATAGTGTGTGCTGCTCTTGCCTTGATGGCTTCCTCTACTTCTCGCACTGAGTGTGGTGCCATTGCCACTCGGTTAGCTGAAAAGCTAACCTCCTTTGAGGCTTCTTCAAAGATACGTGCCTCTAGCTACCCCTGTGCCTACCATGGATCGTGAGTACTATCTCGACCGAAATGGTTGAGAACCTTGGGCGACGGTAGCCTAGCGTGGAGGGTGCTTGGCATGAGTTGGATGAAGATTCCAGCTCTCCCGAGCACCTCCCACCACGAGCCCTTGGAGCCTAGTGGTGGTGACCGTGGATGGGGACGATGAGGAGGAGGAGAAGGAGGATGAGGACATACCCCGCCGACTACGCACCTATCTCATTGATGGCACGATCCTCCAGGAGATGCCGGAGCCGACGAAGGGCGAGAATGCGGAAGTTCAGAGGGTGGGGAGACCCAGAGTGGTGAGGGGACCCCGTCGAGTGAGGGAGAGGGCCCCGGAGGCTAGGCCACAGCCAAGCACCACCACCACAAAGAAGACAGCCCTTCCCATGCTACCCTTACCTTGACACCCCGAGACGCGATCCGATTACTCCGCGGAGAGAGTGTCATCTACCTTGACACTCCGGAACATGCACGAGGTGGCGTACGCCCAGGGGATAGGGACCGAGGGACCGCATCCAGTCTGGTGGAGTGGCGTTGGGGATTACTCGGGGGTTTTCCATTCCTACGGGGTGGAACAGTCGACATGGGGAGCACCTCAGTCCTTTCCTTATGGAGGCTTGACGCCTTGGTACGTGGGCCCGGGAGCAGGAGCAGGGGGTGATGCGGGAGTAGGTTCATCTGGAGGTGGTGGTGGTGATGATGAGGTGATGTTCGAGCAAAGAAGAAGAGCGGGAGAGTGATACTCCTTGTTTTTATCTTCGTTCGTGATTGTTGATAGTAGTTGATGTTAGCTGGTGGTATTGTTGTTAGACCCTGGTAGTTGTTTCCTTTTGTTTTGAGACTTAGTTGGATCTGTATGATTGGCCATAAGGCCGAATGTGATATTCTAACTGTTTGCAGGGTATTAGAAGTCGGGGAGTCATCCCGACTCGATTTTATATGTCAAGTATGCGCATTGGTGTTAGCTCGTGACAGATTTATGAGGGGTTGGCCTGTAGGTACTCGATAGAGTACCCCGTACTCTATCGAGTAGCTGCAGGATGATATGAGAAAAAGCATTCTGATCTCGGGCTACTCGATCGAGTAGCCAAGACACTCGATCGAGTAGCATGGCACTCGATCGAGTACCTAAACATACTCGATCGAGTGACACTGCATTAGGAGGTTTTTGAAAATTAAAAGTGTTCAATTGTTTTATAATTACGATCTTAATGATTAAAGCGAAATGTGAGTGCATAGTAACACATTTGAACCGTTAATTTCATATGTTACAAGTCATGATTGAAGTTTTATAAGCGTATTTGTCACAATTAGTGAGGCGATAATAATTTCTTGTTGCTTTTATTTTGTATGCGCCTTTTTACGATCTATTTATCAGAGTTGTAGCTTCTCGTACTTTTGTGCTTACCATATTAATATATGTTATCAATCGGTGGCTTGTTATTCCGGTGACATGTGTATGATTTTAATTTAACGAGTGTATAATTAGTGAGTAATGTCCATAATAAATAATATGGTTATCTTTAATGATTAGGATACAAGTAGTAAATTATGTACGTGATAATTTGGGGTGGTGAACTTCGGGGACGAAGTTCCTTTTTAGAGGGGAAGAGTAATGTCGCGGAATAAAAAGGTTGTTTTGAATAATGTCTTGCTCGTTCATAATGTTGTTAATAGTTGTTTGTAATATTGTTGGTATCATGTATGGATAATGTTTTGCGTGTTTATAACATTGTCGGTAGTTGTTTAAAATGTTGTTGATGTTATGACCTGCCTTAGCATAACGAATTATCTTAGTCCTTTAAAATGAAAGCGAGTGTGGTTGTATGTTTCATTATGATGGAATCACATTGCCAAATAACAGGGCGGTAGTAGTCACACCACATGAAAGTTGATATGAGACATGTTCCAGATTGACAATTTGATAATTGTTATGGTATGTTGGGAGATCACGAGTGACGTTTCGCATTGCGCGTTGAATGTTTTATATATATATACAAAATAAAGGTTAACTGTGATAAAGTTTGCATGATAGTGGCAAGAGTCGATAGGTATATATGTGGTCGGTGATGATGATGACATGGGGGGGGATGGTATTTTCAAGAGGTATTGGTTTGGCCGGGAAGTTTGGTAAGGTCGCGTTGTTTCCATGTGAGCGGGAGATAGGTGAGGTGAACTTCGGGGACGAAGTTCTTTTTAAGGGGGGAAGACTGTAATACCCGCCCTTTTAGGGACCCTTTGACCATCGTTGACTGTCCTCGGGAACGGGAGTAATCTTAGAAAAGTATGCCAAAGCCTCTTTGAGATACGTGTTAGGAGTGGTACTCGATAGAGTAGAGGCTACTCGATCGAGTAGCTAGGGCACTCGATCGAGTAGGGGGTTACTCGATCGAGTATGTTGGGTACTCGATCGAGTGCCTGGTTTTCACGGGGTTTTATATCGCGTTTTGTTAAATCCGCAAATCACTTTCGCCACTTTCCTCCTATCCTTCAGCCGCCTCTTTCCCTTCCCTTCACCTCAAAACCTCCATGGATGCCTTTTGAAGACTCTTGAGCCTTAGGAGAGCGTCCCTTGAGTCGGGTAGCGGTCTTTCGCCTTGTCTCTCCCTGTTAGGTATGTCATAATCATCATCCGTGCCTTTGTTTCCATAGTTAGGGTTTTGCTTGTAGTAATAGATATTTACATGATGGTAATAGGCTTTGCTTGTGCGCTGGATGCTGTGTTTGTCGGCGTGGATTGGTTGCGGATGCGTAAAGGTAGGTTCGCCTACTCAGTTACTGTAGATCGTCTAGTGTGTCGGTCGTTGTGATAGTATTGTGGTTGCTTGACATGGTAATTGTATTGTGTTGTGGTGGTGGTTGTGATCGTTGTGATGGTTCTCGAGATGCGTTCTCGGGCCGAGATGGGTCGCTTGCGGGAGTGACTTCACGCCCTAGTTTCGCCTTTCGTGGAACCCGCCACAGAAGGGATGTGCACATTAATGAGCGGGGTTATCGCTCGTACGATGAGCGGGGCTTAGGTGGGAACGGCTGCGGTCCCCCACTGGCAGGGCTGGTCCAGTGGACAGTCAGTGACAGAGGATGTTGGTGTGTTGTGGTTGAGTGTGAGCCGTTGGCATTGTTTTGTCTTGCTAGTTGTAGTCGTATTCGCTGTGTTGTATCTCAGTACTGACCTTGTGTGGTTGTTTGTTTGTTATGTGTCCGCCGTGATCCCTTATGGTGAGCGGTCGGTCTTAAAGCGGAGTTGATGTCGTGGATAGCTGGAGTCCGGGCAGGGATGAGTCTTCACGAGATATGATGGTCATAGCGTGTAGTCCTTGAGTTGTACCCTGTATTGTATTTTGGTTTGAATCACTTGTAATATAACTTAATAGTTCTTTTATTGACGTTTGATAATTACTTTCCTCGGGCAACCGAGATGGTAACGCCCTTATATGCTAAGGAAGGCCTAGTTAAGGTTCCTCTGAATATCGGGGTGTTACAGGTTTCCCCTAATCACCCATTAACCCTAGCTAAGAGACTACTCACTCATTATCATGTTGATCATGCTAGCAAGGTTGTCAATCATACCAACAATATGAAACATGATGAATAAATGAAAGTAATTAACAATAATTAAAAAGGGATTAAGAGAATTATACCTACTAATGATTCCAATAATAAAGCAAAGATAAAAGAAGTACTTGAATGCTTGATTGAGAGGTTGTCAATCTCCCAACAATAACCCAAATAATCTTCAATTACCCAAAATAAAGGATGAACAAAAGAGAGATTAAGGAAATAAAACTTGTATTAGAACTTGATTAATTGTTGATTACAATACTAAAGAGAGATTTGATTAATATTAACTACTCTAATTATTGATAAGATGAACATGCTCCTCTAATTAGACTAATGGAGTATTTATAGTGGAAATTAGGGAGGATGCATTAGGGTTAACTAAGGGCTAAACTAGTAATTATACTTTTTAGATTGAGCAAGGAGGAGCTGGTATTTTTCGAAGGAAGGGCTTCTTTCTTTGTAGCTTGGAGAAGAGGAAATCACGCTGTGCTGGAATCCGGGCGGAATAAGGTCGGGACGGGCGGATTCTGGCGATGGGGTCCGAGCGGATTCGAGGGAATCCGGGCGGATTGTGGAGGTGGAATCCGAGCGGATTAGAGCAAAGCCGCACGGATTGTGCAGCTGTGGGACGGCCGGATTGGTGACAATCCGCACGGATTGTCACTCAGCAAGACATCTTCTTCTTTTCTTCCCTTTTCTTCATAAATTCCTTGGGGATTCCCCTGGGGACTCAAGGATCCTTTCTCAACATTGCTCTTCTACTATAATATGTACAAAGGCCTTCTAATCTTGTCTCTCCTTGATGCTTGGTCATTGAATTCGATCAATTTAGTCTCATTTTGCCATGAAAATGCAAGATTCTTACTCCTTTCCTACCAAGGGATCAAAATCTCAAAGAATATGCAAAACAAAGAACTAAAGATAAGAAATGACCCAAATATGCACTAAAAAGCATGGGAACAAGGCTAATTCGGGGGCTAAATATGCGCTAATTATGGTCACATCAAATATCCCCAAACCGAACCTTTGCTCGTCCCGAGTAAAGAGGTGACAAAGACTAGGACCAATACTAACCTATCCTAATAATAGCCGATATGAGACAATTAGCGGGTCTCACTCCGCCCCTTCAACTCACAACAAGACAACCATGAGGTAGGATGCCTTCTTGCAAGGCAAGGTGGGTCTTGCCAAAATGGCGACACATCCAAACATTAAGCACACAAAATCACATAATGGATGCATCTACAAAAGGAATAGCCACTTCCTCATCAAGTGGCGGAGGCACTAAAGAGGAACAAATTTAAGAGCATGTAATCCTTCACAAATACTAGTTCAACAAATTACTAAGGCTAAGAGGATGGCACTAAATCACCTCCAAATGGTGTTAAACTAGACTACTTTCGTCCTCAATTTCCAAATGCTTTCGTCAAGAGCGATCGGATGGTGGTGGAATGATGATCCCTATGATGCTAGTAGCATATGACATGACAAGTCTCGAATTTTCTACAAAAATAAAGGTCATGGATCGTCCCAAGCTCGACCAAGTGGCTTGACAAAAAGGCTTTTTGGGAATGAAATGCTCAAATCTTTATTCACAACGGGTGGATATGACTAGTATTCAAAATTGTCCTCATTTCACTTTCACATTTCAAAAATTTAAGATGGGGTCCTTTGCTAGTGTCCTTTGCTTTCGCCAATCGCTTATTAGGCAACCGGTTAACCTCTAGACAATAGCTTTTCGGGGTGATAGTCACTCTGTCTCTAGGCGGCCGAATTCACAACCGTATGGGGGCCCAATTCAATGGATCCCGCACCAAAGCACATCGAAGTGGTACGCCTCCATCAAAACAACTTAAATTTCTCAACTTTCAACAATTCACAACATTTGAGGTTCCTTGGCATTAGATTACTTCCACATGACAAAATTTCTTTGAAATGAGCACTTCAAGCTTATTGATAGAAAATATTTTTGGGTTGCCTTACGACAAGGTCAAACAAGGTCACCTAGACAAGTTAACCAAGTCCACATCGCATCACGGGATTGGATAGGTGACTCACATGCAAACCCTTGACTAGGCTTTGGGTCATGGGTCAAAAGACACTAGTATGACACTATCTAGGGTGTTTTACAACCATTCTAGTAGGCAAAGTCTTAAGTTGAACAAGTATTTGTAATGGCTTAGTTGCTCTTGTCAAAGTTCCTAAATAGGCATTTTTCAAAACATTTCTAACATGCAACTACATGCCATGATGCAACTAATATAAACATCCTAATGCAAGTGATTCTATTAACTAATATGACATATAAACTAAATGCAAGTCCTAAGTTCACATTGTTATACCGCATCAATCAAAATAAAGCCACATAGTCATCAACATAAAGAGGAAAAAGGAGATTGGAAAGATCATACCATGCGGTCTTCATGATCCTCATGTCTCGGATGTGGCGTAGTCAATCAATGTGAACAAGGATAGAACAAACACAATATATACAAGACAATATATACAAGACTACAAAAGGAAATAAACATGTTTTTGGGTTTTCAATTTTCAAATTTTTATGATTTTTGAAATTTTTCAATTTTTTTGGATTTTTGAATAAGAGTTAAATGTTAGAATTCCCATCCCCACACTAATATGGGCATTGTCCTCAATGGCCAAAATGATGGAAATTATGCAAAGATGATGCATGATTTCTACACTAAATGCAATCTACACTAAGCTACACTACATGATGCATGGTTTTTGTTATGACGGAGAGGATAATTTAGATTACCTCCCGTTGTGTATGCATTAACTTCCCCAAACCGAGTGAGACACTATTGCTAATGTCCAAGGATGGGTGTAGTTCATGCACACACTATGCAATGCATGAAACTAATTTGTCATTTTGGATTTTGAAAATGGGAACAATAAAATGAGAACACCTCAATGATACCGAGGTGTGAGTCCTCTATGGTGCTAGGACTACTCCAACAATGATCAAAATTAATGAAAATACAAGGTAACAAGACACAAACTTCTTTTCATGAAACATTGAAAAATAAAGAGGAGAGATGAGAAAACTTCACTTGAACTTAGGTGGGTGCCTCTTGCCCGCTCCACCTAGTGATGAAGTAGTCTTCTAGACATCGGCATCATCTCCCTCTATATCGCTATCCCAAATATCCTTTGAAGCATCACTCAAACTTGGGTCCATGAATTCGTCTTCCTCACTCTCAAGCTTCACCGTGTCACCTCCACAAGAATTGCCACTCTCCTCCTCTTGGCGACCGTTCGCCCCGTCATTAGCTTTCTCCGAGTTGGGGAAGAGCAAATCCATTTGAGCCCATGAGGGGCAAGCTCCTTCCTCACTAATCCGTCCTTTTCGAACCATCTCATGGTATTGGGGGTAAAGAGCATAGTAAGTGTCCACGGAGGTCTCGTATTGACGGTAGTGTAGATCTTGTAAGATTCCCGTGACAAAGTCGTCACGGGGGAGGATGAAGGGATTTGGATGGTTATACGGTTGGTAGGGAAATGGGTAGGGAGGCACTTTTATCTTCTCATTTTGGGTTTGTTGTTCTTGTTGTTGTGGTGGTGGATTTTGGGGGTGGTGGTACTTGCTTTGTTTGACTTGGGATGAGGTAGGGGGGCATTGGGGACAAGTTTCCTCTTCTTGGGGAGATCCGTGGTAGATCGGTCATTGGGAGATAGATCGGATCGCTTCCTTTTGTCAACCACTTTATCCGCTTATCGACCCCCTCAAGGGTTATCCAATGGTGTTGGACGAGAAGGAGATCTTCATTAATTCTCGTGTTCCCCGTAAGTGGAGTGTACTCATTGTTCTTATTGAACCTTGGGTTGAAGTGCTTTGCAAGTCTAGTTATGAGTCCTCCATTCACTATGTGCTTCATTCCATCATCGTCCCCATTTCTAAACTTTGCCCATTTCTCCAGCAAAACTAGAGGTTCATTGAAGTGATACCCATCTTTCCCTTGAATGTTGAGGTATGATTCCACAAACACAAGGTCTAATTGGTTTACGATGGCCGGATCTCGGCGGGCAAAGAGAGTGCCCGAAATAAATCGATATGTAAGCCTCAAGATCGGGTTTTGGATATGAAAAGCAAGACATTCCTTGGTAAGAATGAAATCCCGGCCCGTCATGGCCCTCCACAAAGGTGCAACACTATACTTTTTGGGTTTCGATGTTCGGGTAGGCGAAACATCAAGTCCAAACACATTTGCGAATTCTACAAGGGTCATCATCCTAGAAACATTCTCCAACCTAAACTCTATGCATATTACTTTGTTCAAGGTTGTAATCTTCAAAAAGCTAAAGAATTCAAGCACAAGGGACCGATAGGTTGGTTCATACATGCGAAAAACGGTTGAAAGACCAAAAACCTCAAAGAGAGCTTCCACTTGGTGATAAATCCCAAGTTTCCTCAAGGTAGCATGACATAAAAATTTAGTGGGAAGAATATTCTTACTTAGAATCCGGTGGAAGACTAATCTCTGCACATCGTTGAGGAATTCCACATTTGAGAAATCATCAAGCCTTGTGAGATCTACAATCTCTTCATGTTCCCTTCTAATGGTGTTGAGATGGGAGGTAGAAGAACTTCCCATCATCCTTGGTCTTCTTGCACTCCTAAAAGAGGATCTCCTTGGTGCCATTCTTGATTCTTTTGTTGAGTTCTTTTGATTTGTGAAAGGGTAAGGATGTTCCTTGTTGATTGAGTGTTGGAAACCCTAGAAAATTGGGGCTTTTTGATTTTGTGGGTAAAGAGGGTGATTTGGATATGTATGGGAGTCATAAGGAGGTGGGTTTAATAGTGCAATTGGAAGGAGTAGTGATGTGTCACTGTATGTGTGGTGGGGTGTATTTTAATTAGGGAAAAGTCAGGTCAAAACACCGTGAGAAGACGAGTGGATTCGAGCTGAAGACGCTCGGATTTGTGCTCCTCGGGACGGGCGGATTCTGGGCAATACGCCCGGATTCTGTCACAGCGAGAATTTCCAAAATTTGACGCTTCAGAGATGGGCGTCCCGAGCATGAGACGCTCGGATTCTTTTACGATGGGACGGGCGTCTTCTTCTGAAGACGGACTGATTCTTCTACAGAGATTTTCTTTGAAATGCATAGGTAGAAAGACGGGCGTCTTTCTTCAAATCCGGCCGGATTCTTTAAGACGGGCGTTTTTCCTCTTTGGACGCTCGGATTCGACCTCAGTCCAAAAATCTTAAAATTTTCAGCGTAGCTGGACGGACGGTTTCTCCTCAGAACGCCGGGATTCCCGGGAATCCGCACGGATTCAGGCTGCGAGTTTTGACTTCTCCTCCTCTCTTAGATGCGTCCCCATACTTGAGAATTCGTTCCTTCCTTCATTCAAAATTCATTAGTAACCCTCTCTTACTTACGCTCATGAAAAGAGTTCATGCTATTTATTAAAACAAATGCAATAAATACAAGTTAGAGGGTTAGTATATTTACAAGTTGTGGTTTAGGGAGGACTCCACCAAACTCTCCCTTAGATGGTCCTTTCAAGGGGGAGGAGGCCCGAGGTAGGTAGCCTCGACCTCTCCAACAAACGCTCCTTCATAGTATGGCTTCAACCTTTGACCATTTACCTTGAACTTGCTTCCATCTTCCGCCTTGAGTTCGAAATCTCCATATTTTCCAACTTCGGTTATCACATAGGGACCCATCCATCTAGAGTTCAATTTTCCCGGAAAGAGTCGGTAGCGGGAATTGAATAGAAGGACTTTGTCTCCCTTGTGCAAGGCCTTTTGTCTAATTCTCTTATCATGAAGCAATTTTGTTCTTTCTTTGTAAATCTTTGCATTCTCATAGGATTGTAGTCGGAATTCCTCCAACTCTTGGATTTGAATCATCCTCCTTTGACCGCTCAATTTGAGATCAAGATTAAGTGCTCGGATTGCCCAATAAGCTTTGTACTCCAATTCGATTGGCAAATGACATGCTTTTCCATAGACAAGCTTGTAGGGGGAGGCTCCTATGGGAGTCTTATAGGCCGTCCTATAAGCCCAAAGAGCATCATCAAGCTTTGTGCTCCAATCTTTCCGAGTCTTGTTCACAACTTTTTCAAGGATTTGCTTGATCTCTCTATTTGAAATTTCCACTTGACCGCTTGTTTGAGGATGATATCCCAAGCCGGTTCGATGTTGAACACCATATTTGGTCAAAAGGGATGCAAGCTTCTTCTCATGGAAATGCGTTCCTCCATCACTAATGACCGCTCTAGGAACTCCAAATCTTAGGAAAATAATCTTCTTGAAAAGCTTGGTGACCGTTTTTGCATCATCATTTGGGGTGGCGATTGCCTCCACCCACTTTGAGACATAATCTACGGCCACAAGGATGTACTTATTCCCATTGGATGTCACAAAGGGCCCTTGGTAGTCGATTCCCCAAACATCGAAGATCTCTACCTCTAGAATGCCCCTTTTGTGGCATTTCGTTCCTCCAAGATATATTCCCCGTTCTTTGACAAGCATCGCAATAATGAATGATGAATTCTCTTGTATCTTGAAACATTGTAGGCCAATAGAAGCCCGATTGGAGAATTTTTGCAACGGTTCTCCTTGCTCCATGATGCCCACCGTAGGGTGATGAATGACATCCTTCCAAGATTCCTTGGATTTCCCATTGAGGGATGCATCTCCGGTAGAGCCCATCACTACACTCCTTGTAGAGGTTTGGGTCATCCCAAAAGTACCTCTTCACTTCGAATAGGAATCTCTTCCTTTGGTTGTGGTTCAAATTTGGAGGGAGCACTTTTCCAACAATATAGTTAGCATAATCGACAAACCATGGGGTGATGTGCCTTTCCAGTTGTGTTTGAATAGCCATCAAAATATCGTCGGGAAATGAGTCATTGATCGGGGTTTCTCCATTTTCATCATGAAACCGGATCCTTGACAAGTGATCCGCCACTACATTCTCGGCTCCTTTCTTGTCTCTTATTTCCAAGTCAAATTCTTGAAGAAGCAAAATCCATCTCAACAATCTTGGTTTTGCCTCCTTCTTTATCAAGAGATGTCGGAGAGCACGGTGATCCGAAAATACAATCACCTTGGATCCAAGCAAGTAGGAACGGAATTTATCCAAAGCATAAACAATGGCAAGAAGCTCCTTTTCGGTTGTATCATAATTCACTTGGGAGGGGTCGAGGGTCTTGCTTATGTAATAGATGGCGTGAAGAGCTCTCCCTACCCGTTGGCCAAGAACCGCTCCAACGGCGTAGTTGCTAGCGTCACACATAATCTCGAAAGGTAACTCCCAATTCGGGGGTTGAATGATTGGTGCCGAGATTAATGCTTCTTTGATTCTATTAAAAGCTTCAACACACTCGTCAGTAAATTGGAATTGGGCATCTTTAAGCAAAAGTTGAGTGAGGGGTTTTACTATTTTTGAAAAATCTTTTATGAAACGAAGATAAAAACCCGCGTGACCGAGAAAACTTCTCACCCCTCTAACATTCACGGGAGGTGGGAGTTTCTCTATCACCTCAACTTTAGCTTTATCGACCTCGATGCCCTTTTCCGAAATCAAATGGCCTAAGACAATTCCTTCATTGACCATGAAGTGACACTTTTCCCAATTTAAAACAAGGCTAACATCTTCACACTTTTGCAACACAAGAGAAAGATTATGCAAACATGAATCAAAGTCCTTTCCATAAACACTAAAATCATCCATAAAAACTTCCATTATGGTCTCTAAGTAATCGGAGAAGACACTCATCATGCATCTTTGGAAAGTGGCGGGGGCATTACATAATCCAAAAGGCATCCTCCTATATGCAAAAGTGCCATAAGGGCATGTGAAGGTGGTCTTATGTTGGTCATCCGGGTGTATAGGGATTTTGAAGAATCCCGAATACCCGTCAAGGTAACAAAAGAATTTGTTGGAGGCTAACCTCTCAAGCATTTGGTCAATGAATGGTAAGGGGAAGTGATCTTTTCTTGTTGCGGAGTTTAATTTCCGATAGTCAATGCACATACGCCAACCGGTGATCATTCTTGTGGGTATTAATTCATTCTTTTCATTTGTCACTACCGTAGTACCTCCTTTCTTAGGTACCACTTGGACGGGGCTAACCCACAAAGAATCCGATATGGGATATATGATTCCCGCATCAAGTAATTTCATGACTTCTCCTTTGACAACTTCTTGCATGTGGGGGTTCAATCTTCTTTGGGGTTGAATGGTAGGTCTATGGTCTTCCTCTAGATGAATTCTATGCATGCAAAAGTTGGGACTTATCCCCTTAAGGTCATCTAGACTATAACCTATAGCCTTCTCATGTTGTTTCAACACATCAAGCAACTTTCCTAATTGGTCATCATCAAGTCTATCCTTAACAATCACGGGTTTGGTCTTTGATTCATCAAGGTAAGCATATTTCAAATTTGGGGGAAGGGGTTTCAAAGTAGGAGTTTGTACCTTACTTTCCTCCTTTAGAGTTTCATTAAGAATTTGCTCCATCTCCATTAGACATTCCATTCTCATAGCATACTCAACTTCACTTTCATCAACCTCATCATATTTAAATCCCATGATGGGTTACTCTTGCTCTTGAGCTTGTAAAATATCCTCTAGGATGGATTTCTTATCCTCTATGGGTTGACATGCTTCCACTAGAATATTATGCACTAATTCGGATTGTGCACGAGTAAGTTCCTTGTTAGCTAGAGCGGCCTCAAAGAGATCCACCTCCAACTCCCAATACATGCTCTTAGCCTCACTTGCTTCCAAGGCTTCCAATGCTTGCATGGGATACTTGAAGTAAGGTATACTCAAGTGGTCCTCTACAAAACAATCTATGAAATCCATCTCGCAAAATATCAAACAACTTGAAAACGATTAGAGCAAACCTTGAGGGGTTTTACTTCCCCAAGGCGAAGAAAGACACAACTAATAAAAAGAAATCTAAATCAAGTAATCACCGTCCCCGGCAACGGCGCCATTTTTGGTCGGTCCGTTTCGTGTTCACAATTAAAGATGTGGTCGTTGGGTTATGGTCGAATCAAAACACAATTTATAACTTCACAAACAACTCTACAATTAGTAAAGAGGCAAGTAAAGGTCGGATCCCAAGGGACGGGTATTGAAATGAGATTTCTATTGCAACTAGTGGTGTCTAAGGGGTGTCACAAATTGGGTTGATGTAGGAGGTCACTAAACTAAAATAGCAATGAAAATAAACAAGCAAGATGAATTAAAGGGGTGTAAACAATTGATTAAAAGCACTAGGGTGTCATGGGATC
Organism: Silene latifolia; assembly: GCF_048544455.1. Lineage (NCBI taxonomy): Eukaryota > Viridiplantae > Streptophyta > Magnoliopsida > Caryophyllales > Caryophyllaceae > Silene > Silene latifolia. Next base: position 309,675,225 of record NC_133538.1, on the reverse strand, counting down.
ATAGGGGAATCATGGGAATTGATCATACAAACATGTTCTCAAATTATAAGCAAGCAATTATTGTTGTGATGGATTGAGTTGGGTTATATCTTACAATCCGAGGAAATTTTGGGCCCCGGAGCCGAATCGATTAGATTGTACAACACCTACAAGTCGACTTAATCTTCCCTACTCAACAACATGCATGGTCTAATGAGACTCGAGTTGGGTTATGTCTTACAAGTCTCATTGAAAAGATAGAAGATGATAGTAAATGCAAGGATTCATAGGCTTAGCATTTCATCAAATATAACATGTGCATGAGTTGAGATCAAAACAAGCAAGCAAATTAAACATGAAAGCATATTAATTTAAGCATGAATCATTCCCCATGTTGGTTTCCCCTAATCACCCATTAACCCTAGCTAAGAGACTACTCACTCATTATCATGTTGATCATGCTAGCAAGGTTGTCAATCATACCAACAATATGAAACATGATGAATAAATGAAAGTAATTAACAATAATTAAAAAGGGATTAAGAGAATTATACCTACTAATGATTCCAATAATAAAGCAAAGATAAAAGAAGTACTTGAATGCTTGATTGAGAGGTTGTCAATCTCCCAACAATAACCCAAATAATCTTCAATTACCCAAAATAAAGGATGAACAAAAGAGAGATTAAGGAAATAAAACTTGTATTAGAACTTGATTAATTGTTGATTACAATACTAAAGAGAGATTTGATTGATATTAACTACTCTAATTATTGATAAGATGAACATGCTCCTCTAATTAGACTAATGGGGTATTTATAGTGGAAATTAGGGAGGATGCATTAGGGTTAACTAAGGGCTAAACTAGTAATTACACTTTTTAGATTGAGCAAGGAGGAGCCGGTATTTTTCGAAGGAAGGGCTTCTTTCTTTGTAGTTTGGAGAAGAGGAAATCACGCTGTCTTTGGAATCCGGCGGAATAAGGTCGGGACGGGCGGATTCTGGTGATGGGGTCCGAGCGGATTCGAGGGAATCCGGGCGGATTGTGGAGGTGGAATCCGAGCGGATTAGAGCAAAGCCGCACGGATTGTGCAGCTGTGGGACGGCCGGATTGGTGACAATCCGCACGGATTGTCACTCAGCAAGACATCTTCTTCTTTTCTTCCCTTTTCTTCATAAATTCCTTGGGGATTCCCTTGGGGACTCAAAGATCCTTTCTCAACATTGCTCTTCTACTATAATATGTACAAAGGCCTTCTAATCTTGTCTCTCCTTGATGCTTGGTCATTGAATTCGATCAATTTAGTCTCGTTTTGCCATGAAAATGCAAGATTCTTACTCCTTTCCTACCAAGGGATCAAAATCTCAAAGAATATGCAAAACAAAGAACTAAAGATAAGAAATGACCCAAATATGCACTAAAAAGCATGGGAACAAGGCTAATTCGGGGGCTAAATATGCGCTAATTATGGTCACATCATTTACGGAGGATGATTTCTCGGGTTTTGTTAATAATGCGATTTGAGTATATAATACTTCCGTCATTGTTCTTAAAACACTTTTTAAAACCTAATCACTGTGAGAAGAGAAATCAAACTACGTCATTCGCTTTAATCGCATTGTTGGCAAATCTCGGAGCTTGGAAGGTCGGATTCTACCTTTCTTTATACCGTTGTGATCCTTGCGTCAAGGGTAAGACCTATATACCGTTTTTATAATGTTTCTTTAAAGTTGGTTAAACCCTAATTTGGGGATTTGGGGATTTTGTTGTTTGTATGATTGGTAGTGATTATGTGCTTGTATATTAGGAGGAGGATTCCTAGAGGAAGCGTTTTGATATCAGCTGTGAGATCGTCTGATTGTTGTGCTTTCCAGGTAGGGTTTCCCTACTCAGTATTATTTACATAATGTGTGGTGATTGTGCTGTAGTTAGTAATTGTTGAATGGTTTAGACGGTTGTTGATGTTGTAGTGTGATTGCTGATTGTTTGTCTCTGGTTCTCGAGATGCGTTCTCGGATGAGTGGAGTCACTTGCGGGAGTGGCTTCACGCCCTAGTTTCGCCCTTCGTGGAACCCACCACGGAAGGGGATGTGCACATTAATGGGATAGGGTTATCGCTCGGTATGATGAGCGGGGATCTGGTGGGTACGGCTGCGGTCCCCCATCGTGGCGGGTCAGTCCGTGGACGATCGGTGATGGAGATTGATTGGAGTGGGTGATTGTGTGTGACCGCTTGAGCTTTGTCTTGATTCTTGTCTTGTTGGTTATATAAATTGTGTGAATAGTACTGACCCCGGTTTATTGTTTTAAAACCTGCGGTGATCCATTCGGGGATGGTGAGCAGATATTGAGCAGGTATGAGTTGAGTACTGGGATAGCTGGGATGTGCCACGATCTGATGATAGAAGTCTTCCGCTATAGCTTAGTAGTTTTCATAAACATTTCAGTTAGCTGATTAGACAGTTGGTTTGAGACATGTATTCGTATTTTGGTTTGGTTTTTGGATTGTAACCTTCCACTAAAGTATTTCTATTTAAACGTTGTTTCATTATAGTTTATTTGATTATCATTGCCTCGGGTAACCGAGATGGTAACATCCTTATACCTGGGTGATCCTGGTAAGGCACTTGGAGTATAGGGGTGTTATAAAATGGTATCAGAGCGATGATGCTGAAACCTGTAACCAATGAACCTAATGAATATAGGGAGTCAATTAAAATGAACCCGGGGTAAAGGTTGTAGGAGCTAATGCAAAGTTTTGGGAGACGTCCTAAAGTCGCGAACTCGCCCTACAATTTTGAACCAGTCACATGAGGGGTGTACGTCAAGTCGTATGTGTTGTTTTCTCGCTTGTGTGTTGATGTGATGAAGTATGTTGTAATTGTTGGATGTTTGGAGTAGAAGGTTGAGAATATGAATGAAAGATTGATGAGACATATAGAACTGTTGTTGGAATAAGGAGCATGTTACTATGTGGCGTTTGATAACATGATATAGTTGTTTCGTTAATCATATGAAGAGTTGAGTAGCATAGTATGCTTAACTATGATATAATGATGTGTTTATAAAGTTGTTTTATATGTTAGGATATGATATAGCATGCGGGTAGCATATTCGAGTTAGCATGACTCGATCGAGTGGGTCTGACTCGATCGAGTGGGTATTTGCGATTTTGCAACCAGAATCGAGTTTTTGAGCACTCGATCGAGTACCTCGGGCACTCGATCGAGTAGGGGGTCACTCGATCGAGTAGCCTGGCTACTCGGTCGAGTATGTTAGAGATCAGAAGGTCTGTTTGGGGTCTGATGTCGAGGCACTCAATCGAGTAGCCTCTTACTCGATCGAGTAGGTTTAGGCACTCGATCGAGTGTGTTCTGGGCAGTCCGCTTTCGTGTTTTGAGGTTTTAGTGTGTATGTTTATATCTACCCTTTCTTATATAGTTTCAAGATGCCGCCCAAGAGAAACGCTTATTATGCGAAAGCTGAGACGATGAACATAGATGATGTTGTTAAGATGTTGGAGCACCAAGATGCTCTCACTGAGGATTTAAAGAAAGTGAATAAGGATAAGGATAAGGAGGTTGATCACTCTAAGATCAGTCTCTATATAGCGAGGTTTAACCCAAAAGTGTACACGGGAACCGGGGAACCAAACCTTCTTGACAACTGGCATCGTGAGATGGAGAATATACTAGACCTGGTTCACTGTCCTGATGAGATGAGAGTAGAACAAGCTGCGTTCTACCTGAGGGAAGCAGTTGGCAAGTGGTGGGATACGGTGAAGGTGAGTGCTAGGGAGATGTATGCGAACCAGGGCTTACCCGCTATACCCTGGGAAGAGTTTCGGAGGGCTATGAGGAAAGAGTTTGTACCGGAGCATGTGAGGAGTAAGCTGAGGGAGGAGTTTGATGGGTTTAAGATGACATCTGATATGTCAGTTGCTGAGTACTACAAACAAATTAATAAGAAGTCTAGGTATGCGGAGGATATGGGTTTGAGTGAGGAGAACCTGGCGTTGAGGTTTGAGAGGGGGTTGACCCCTAAGATTATGGATAAGCTACATGTAGGAGTCCTTACCGATGTTAAGGAAGCTTATGAGTGGGCTGGGAGAGCTGAGAGGTTGGTGGAGATGGCTCAGGAGAGAGTGATGAAAAAAGAAAGGCTGAGAGTGAGGGTGGTGGCCAATCTAGTCATAAGAAAAGCAACCACACCCAAGCTAGAGGGTTTTCTTCTGGGTCAGGATTCAGTGCTGGGGCTTCCTTTGGGCGTGGCCGTATGAGTGGTAGTGGTAGTTGGGGGATGACCTGCTATGGCTATGGTGGTGTGGGCCACAAGAGACATGAGTGCACGAGTGCACCGGGAGCTTTTCAGGGATCGGCTCGGGGGAGCTATTCTCAGGGACCTGCATAGAGTTATGCGAGTAACAGACCAGGTGGGTCATGGTCTAACCGGGGAAGTCAGAGCTATCAGGGTGGAGGTAACCGCAATGGCGGCAATTCTTATCAGAAACCAGCTACGAACAACAACAACAACCAGGGCTCGGGTGCTAAGCCGACCACATCAGCCAGTACTGTCCAGGGAGGTGGACAGAAGACCAGTGGAAAGCTGTTCATGATGGACAAGAAAGCAGCTGAGGAGGATGCACATGTTATCACTGGTACTTTTCTTGTTAACGGTCTTCATACTTATGTTTTGTTTGATTCGGGGGCGTCTCAGTCGTTTGTATCTTCGAGTCATGTTAAACGGTTGGGTTTGAGGGCATATGAGTCTGTAAGCGAGAAAGTTTTTATACCTTCGGGTGCGTCTGTATCATGTGGGAGGTTGTTTAGAGGTGTATCTATGATAGTTGGGCAAGTTGATCTACCTGTAGACTTGCTAGAGTTTCCTTTTAACGGTTTTGAGATGATATTCGGGATGGATTGGTTTGGAAAGTATAAAACTAAGATAGATTGTCATCAAAAGAAAGTGTCTTTGAGAGGGCCTAAGGGTGTTAGTGTGTCTTATCGTGGGTTTCTAGTCAAACCCAAAGTTAAGTTGATTGCAGCTGTCACCTTGAAGTCTTATCTGAGGAAGGGATGTCCTTTGATCTTGTGCCATGTGAGAGATGACCGGATAGAGAGTCTGACAGTTGATCAGATACCAGTGGTGGGAGAGTTTGCAGATGTTTTTCCAGAGGAGATTTCGGGGTTGCCACCGAAGAGGGAGATAGATTTCACCGTTGAGTTGAAACCGGGGACGGGGTCAATCTCTAAAGCACCGTACCGGATGGGTCCTAAAGAGATGGAGGAGCTTAGGAAACAGTTAGATGATATGATAGAGAAGGGATACATTAGACCTAGTGTATCGCCGTGGGGAGCACCAGTTCTTTTCGTGAAGAAGAAAGATGGGAGTTTGAGGTTGTGCATAGATTACAGGGAGCTGAACCGAGTAACGGTGAAGAACAAGTATCCTTTGCCAAGGATAGATGACCTGTTTGATCAGTTGAGTGGCGCATCAGTCTTTTCTAAGATTGATTTGAGGTCGGGGTAACATCAGGTGAAGATTAGAGAGACGGACATACCAAAGACAACTTTCACGCCGAGGTATGGTCATTATGAGTACGTGGTGATGCCGTTTGGGTTATCTAATGCACCGACTGTGTTTATGGATTTGATGAACAAAATCTTCAGACAGTTTTTAGACAAGTTTGTGGTGGTGTTTATCGATGACATCTTAGTCTACTCTAAGACTAAGGAGGAGCATGAGGAGCATCTGAGGATTGTGTTGCAGACTCTGAGGGAGCATGAGTTGTATGCTAAGTTGTCCAAGTGTGAGTTCTGGTTAGAGAAAGTTGCTTTTCTGGGGCATGTAATCTCTAAGGAGGGAGTAGCTGTGGATACGGCAAAGATTGAGGCAGTGATAAAGTGGGAAGCACCAAAGAATTTTGCTGAGATCAGGAGTTTCTTTGGTTTAGCTGGATACTACAGACGGTTCGTGAAAGATTTTTCCAAGATAGCTAGACCTATGACAGCTTTGATGAGGAAAGAGAACAGGTTTCGTTGGGATGAGAGTTGTGAGAAGGCGTTTCAAACATTAAAGAAGCGTTTGACCACAGCTCCTATCTTAGCATTGCCTGAAGGGATCGAGAACTTTGAGGTTTATATAGATGCCTCAAAGAATGGGTTGGGATGTGTGTTGATGCAGAACGGTAAGGTGATTGCCTATGCTTCTAGGCAATTGAAGCCGTATGAGAAGAACTACCCTTCACATGATCTAGAGTTGGGTGAAGTGGTGTTTGCTCTCAAGATTTGGAGACATTACCTTTATGGGGCGACCTTTAAGGTATTTTTCGGATCACAAGAGTCTCAAGTACATCTTCACTCAAAAGGAGTTGAACATGAGACAGTGGAGGTGGATGAAGCTGATTGGCGATTATGACATGGATATTATCTACCATGAAGGGAAAGCCAATGTTGTTGCAGATGCTTTGAGTAGGAAGAGTGTACATTCCTTGTGTACAGCTCTATCTTTGATGAGGTTGAGAGATGAGGTGGGGAAGTTTGGGATACATATGATGTAGAGAGGGGATGCAGTGGGAGATTTGACAAAGGTGCGGCCTGATCTTTATGACGATATTCGAGGTAAACAGGCTTTGGATCCTAAGATGGTTGAGTGGAGAGCTGGAGTAGAGAAAGGGACAGTGTCTCGATTCTCTATTCATACAGATGGTAGTTTGAGGTTCGATGGTAGGTGGTGTGTCCCTAATGATGAGGAGCTGAAAAAGACAATCATGACAGAGGCACATTGTACACCGTATTCAGTACATCCAGGTGGTGACAAGCTATACAAGGATTTGAAGAACACGTTTTGGTGGCTTGGGATGAAGAAAGAAACAGCTGAGTTTGTGGCCCGTTTTTTGACATGCTAGAGAGTTAAAGGGGAACAGCGACGACCACAAGGTAAGATTCAGTCTTTAGAGATACCTGAGTGGAAGTGGGAATCCATTTCTATGGATTTTATCATGGGTTTGCCAAAGAGTCAACAGGGTAACAACATGATCTGGGTGATAGTGGATTGACTGACCAAGTCAGCTCACTTTGTGCCAATGAAAGATACATGGACTAAAGCACAATTGGCTATGGCTTATCGAAAGAATGTGCTTAAGTTACATGGAGTCTCTAAGGACATAGTGTCTGACAGAGATGCGAGATTTATCTCAAGGTTTTGGAAAGAGTTGCAGGAATCTTTGGGAACAACTTTGAAGATGAGTACAACTTTTCATCCTGCGACAGACGGTCAGACTGAGAGAACAATCAAAACTCTTGAGGATATGTTACGAGCTTGTGTGATGGACTTTGGTGGTAGCTGGGAAAAGAGGTTGGATTTGATAGAGTTTTCTTACAACAACAGCTATCACACTGGTATTGGCATGGCACCGTTTGAGGCTTTATATGGGAGGAGATGTAGGAGTCCGATTTGTTGGGACGACAGTGCTGAGGCAGTGGTTCTAGGACCAGAGATGGTACATGAAATGGTTGAACAGATAAAGATGATCAGGGAATGGATGAGAGCAGCTCAGGATAGGCAAAAGAGTTATGCAGATCTACATCGCCGGGATATAGAGTTTCAGGTTGGGGATAAGATTCTTCTGAAAGTGTCTCCTATGCGTGGGGTTATGAGATTTGGGAAGAAAGGCAAGCTGAGTCAGAAGTTCATCGGTCCTTATGAGATCTTAGAGAGAGTTGGGGAAGTTGCATATCGCTTGGCTTTACCGGCTGCGTTAGAGAGAGTGCATAATGTGTTTCATGTATCGCAGCTACGGAAGTATGTAAGTGACCCGTCACATGTGTTAGAGGCATAGAGCTTAGAGATAGATGAGTTCTTATCATATCTTGAGGTACCTAAGCAGATTCTTGACCGGAAGGTTAGGAAGACTAGGAGTGGTGAGACAGTTTTGCTTAAGATCCTTTGGTCTAACCACGAGACTGAGGAAGCTACATGGGAGGCAGAGGATGCCATAAGAGAGCGTTACCCTTTCCTTTTTTATCAGATATGTATGGTTACGGGGACGTAACCTTGTTTATTTTAGGGGGGTAGCAGATGATCGAAAAGAGTTTTTATACCCCTTTTTATGTTGTGTCGGTATGGTTGTTGTCGTTGAGTCGGGTTGAGTTGGGTTAGTAACATGTTTTATGTTGAGTTTTGTTTTGGTTGTTTAGTCGGGAGTGCGTAGTGTGTGTCTTTGTTTTGTTGTGGTTTGAACTTCGGGGACGAAGTTCTTTTTAAGGAGGGAAGACTGTAATACTACGTATTTATGAGTCTCTGGGTACTCTATCGAGTAGGCCTTACTCTGTCGAGTAAGGGCGAGTTGCAGATTAAAATAGTTTCTGACATGTTGGGTACTCGATCGAGTAACGTGGATACTCGATCGAGTAAGGGGGTACTCGATCGAGTACCTTAGCTACTCGATCGAGTAGCCAGTTTACGGAGGATGATTTCTCGGGTTTTGTTAATAATGCGATTAGAGTATATAATACTTCCGTCATTGTTCTTAAAACACTTTTTAAAACCTAATCACTGTGAGAAGAGAAATCAAACTACGTCATTCGCTTTAATCGCATTGTTGGCAAATCCCGGAGCTTGGAAGGTCGGATTCTACCTTTCTTTATACCATTGTGATCCTTGCGTCAAGGGTAAGACCTATATACCGTTTTTATAATGTTTCTTTAAAGTTGGTTAAACCCTAATTTGGGGATTTGGGGATTTTGTTGTTTGTATGATTGGTAGTGATTCTGTGCTTGTATATTAGGAGGAGGATTCGTAGAGGAAGCGTTTTGATATCAGCTGTGAGATCGTCTGATTGTTGTGCTTTCCAGGTAGGGTTTCCCTACTCAGTATTATTTACATAATGTGTGGTGATTGTGCTGTAGTTAGTGATTGTTGATTGGTTCAGACGGTTGTTGATGTTGTATTGTGATTGCTGATTGTTTGTCTCTGGTTCTCGAGATGCGTTCTCGGCTGAGTGGAGTCACTTGCGGGAGTGGCTTCACGCCCTAGTTTCGCCCTTCGTGGAACCCGCCACGGAAGGGGATGTGCACATTAACGGGACAGGGTTATCGCTCGGTATGATGAGCGGGGATTTGGTGGGTACGGTTGCGGTCCCCCACTGGCAGGGCTGGTCCAATGGACAGTCGGTGACGGAGATTGATTGGAGTGGGTGATTGTGTGTGACTGCTTGAGCTGTCTTGATTACTGTACTGTTGGTTATATAAATTGTGTGAATAGTACTGACCCGGTTTATTGTTTTAAAACCTGCGGTGATTCATTCGGGGATGGTGAGCAGATATTAAGCAGGTATGAGTTGAGTACTGGGATAGCTGGGATGTGCCACGGTCTGATGATAGAAGTCTTCCGCTGTAGCTTAGTAGTTTTCATAAACATTTCAGTTAGCTGATTAGAGAGTTGGTTTGAGACATGTATTCGTATTTTGGTTTGGTTTGTAACCTTCCACTAAAGTATTTCTATTTAAACGTTGTTTCATTATTGTTTATTTGATTATCATTACCTCGGGTAACCGAGATGGTAACATCCTTATACCTGGGTGGTCCTGGTAAGGCACTTGGACTATGGGGGTTTTACAGACACGAAATAAAAATGGACCTTGGCCCGCTGAAAGAAAGCTTATGTCACCTTGCTCTTGTATTTTGACACTTCAACATCCTCATATCATCAAATAAGTTGAATTGAGTAAGTAAAGCTCATGCTTATTTTCTAGTTCGCTAAAAGCTCTTGCTTAGAACGATTATTGTTTTACATTTATTCGAACTACGTGCAAGGGTTTGATTTCATTTTTTAAATGAATACGTAGGCAATTCTTCACAGGATACAACCCATTATTTTAGAATGTAAATAGAAGAACATTTGCATTTGCATTTGAAATTCGACAAGAATAATGAAAGGAAATAACAATAGTTTCTTAACTAATTAATCTTTTATTCATTTGTTCTATAAATAATAATAATATGCCAAATAATATAAAATGCTGAAAATAAATGCTAGGCTAGGATTCTTAAAACCCCACCGTTTATTACAATAATAAATAAATACTAATAAATGACTAAGGCTATTCTTTCATTTTCCCTTTGCCTTTGTCGCCCTTGTCATATTTCTTGTCTCGACCACGAGCCGGGCACTCTTGTGCTATCTCCGATCTAATCACCAAAGGTCTCTTTCGCGGTCTAGCCTTACCATTTCGATCCACCACCATCTCAACGGTAGGAGCGGTCTTCGGTTTCTTCGACGGATGAACAACTCGGATTCCGGCCTCTTCTTCTGCCTCAGTCAAGTACTTCTGGTTCTCCTTTGTTACCTCGCGAATCTTGTAATCAATGGGCTCGTGCTTCCTCAATTTCTTACGCTCTTCGGGAGTAGCAGCCTTCCTCCATTGCAAGTATGAGTCAGATACCCATAAGGAGCCAATAGGAGCTGGTATGAACCACATGTTCCTCTGGGCCTATTTCATTGCCCATTCCCGACAAGTCTCTGTAGTGTGTGCCAATGCAGTTTGAGGGACGGTGTCAAGCTTCAGAATCTTCTGCTTAAGGCCCACTTGCCTCATCAACCTCTCCGGAAAAATGCAAATCATGAATTCCAAGCCAGGGATGTGAACTAATCGCGTCGGGTCGAAGGATGAAACTCCAGTTGCTGACTTGAGATGCCACCATGGCATAATGTTAGAAAATATTAATCTCATTATTTAACATATTCATATATGAATCAATTTATTTAGTCATAAAATAAATTCTAGATCTTATGCATGCAAACATAAATAAGATAAGAGAAGAAATCATTGTTCTTACTATATGATTTCGGTTTTATGGGCACCAACAAGATCTCTTTCTTGTTAGTTCTTGAGCTTTCCATGACACTCATTGTAATACTCCGTATTTATGAGTCTTTGGGTACTCTATCGAGTAGGCCTTACTCTGTCGAGTAAGGGTAAGTTGCGTTTTAGAATAGTTTCTGACCTGTTGGGTACTCGATCGAGTAACTAGGGTACTCGATCGAGTAAGGGGGCACTCGATCGAGTACCTTAGCTACTCGATCGAGTAGCCGGTTTACGGGGGCTGTTTTGTCGGGTTTTGTTAATAATGCGATTAAAGTATAAAACACTTCCGTCATTGTTTTAAATCACTTTTACAAAACCTAAAACCCTGTTTAAGAGAGAAAGCAGCCACTTCATCTTCCTAATCGCATTCTTAGCAATTCCCGGAGTTCAGACGGTCGGTTCTTGTCGTTTTTCGTGTCGTTGGATTCCTTGCGTCGAGGGTAAGCTTTTAATATAGTTTTTATAATGTTTTGTTAAGATTGGTTAAACCCTAATTTAGGAATTGGGGGTTTTGGTGTGTAGTTTGTGATGTGTAGTCTTTATGTGTTTTGTATGATAGGAGGAGAATTCGTAGAGGAGCCGTTTTGATATAGTTTGTAGATACCGTCTGCGTGTTGTGCTTTCCGGGTAGGATTTCCTACTCGTATTAGTCCCATAATGGGATATTGGTGATGTCTTTGTAGTTAGTTGTTTGATATGATGATTGTGATTGTGATTGTGGTTGTGTTTGTTGATGGTTCTCGAGATGCGTTCTCGGTTGAGTGGGGTCACTTGCGGGAGTGATCTCACGCCCTAGTTTCGCCCTTCGTGGAACCCGCCACGGAAGGGATGTGCACATTAATGGACAGGGTTATCGCTCGTACGATGAGCGGGGCTTAGGTGGGAACGGCCGCGGTCCCCACGGGGGTCGGTCCAGTGGACGGTCGATATTGAGACGATGGGAGTTGGTGGTGTGTGTGTGTGTGTGTGTGTGTGATAGTTCAAATTGTCTGTTTATCTTATTGTTGATATATGTATTGAATTGTGTGATTAGTACGACCCGTTTAAATGTTTTAAAACTGTGGTGATCCATTCGGGGTGGTGAGCGATTATTGAGCGGTGTGATATGACGCGTATGGGATAGCTGGGATGAGTCATCACGTGGCGCTTAGAAGTCTTCCATTGTGTCGACGAAGTCTAGTAGCTTTGATAGTTTTAGCTGTAGACCGTATGAGAACCTTGTAATTCCTTTTATTAGTTTTGGTTTGAACATGTAATCACTTAATCTATAATTACTTTAAAAGTACGTTTCTTTATTGTCTTATGATATTCAGTACCTCGGGCAACCGAGATGGTAGTATCCTTATACCTGAGTGGTCCTGGTAAGGCACTTGGAGTATGGGGGTGTTACAAATGGTATCAGAGCGACGATTTTGGAACCTGTAACTAATGAACATAATGAACATAGGGAGTCTAATAAAATGAACCTGGTGTATGTGTAATGGGAGCCCCGGCTGATGCTAGGTTTTGGGTGAGTAGGCGCCCTCACTTCAAAATCTTGGCCCCATGATACTTAAGCCAGTCACATGGTATGGGAACGTGGAGTCCGTGTGTATATGTGCGACGTGTATGTTAATTGTGCTGTATATGGTTTGTTGAAAGCATGTTGCATGATAGTTGGTTGGCATGTTGGTTGGAATCGTTGGAAAAGTATATGAGAATAATGAATGATATGGTAGAAAAAGAAAGTAGTTCATATATGATGATGTGTGATGAAGTGGATTTGTAATGTTGTTGTATTAGCAACATGGAAATAGGATTTGTAGTGTATGGGTGTGGTTGTGTTATGAAAATTTATGAAAATTTAAAACATGCGGGTAATACATGATTGAAAGTTGAATGTTATATGAGCATGATAGATGGTAATGTTTGACTTTTGGTAAGTAGTAACATGAAGAATAGAGGTTCAATGATATGTGTTTTATATAACGAATTGGATGAAAAGCACGATGGTTGTTTATAACGTGGCACTTGATAACACGAAGTAGATTATTTTGTTAATTGTATGAGGAGTCGCGCAGATTTGAATGCGTAGTTGTAATCATAATGTTGAGATAATAATGAATGCATAGTACGTTAGGGTATGTGAGATAACATTCGGGTAGTATTCACGAGTCTGCATGACTCGATCGAGTGGGTTTGATTCGATTGAGTGGGTACTTGTCGTTATTTTGACCAGAATCGTGTTTTTGGGCACTCGATCGAGTACCTCGGGCACTCGATCGAGTATTGGGTCACTCGATCGAGTAGCCGGGCTACTCGGTCGAGTAAGTCGAGATCGAAGGTCCGTTTGGGTTAAGAGTCGGGGCACTCGATCGAGCATGTTGGGCACTCGATCGAGTAGCCTCAACTCGATCGAGTAGGTTCAATACTCGATCGAGTGGGTCTGTGCAGGTCATATGCGTATTTCGGGTCATATGTTTGTCTTTTGACATTCGTTGCATATTATGTTTAATTCAAAGGTGTTGTATTACTTCTTTATGCATTGTTTTACGTATGTGTTGGTCCGAAGCGTAAGTTACCCAATCTTATGATGTAAAGAGTGGCACTATGATGAGTATGAGTTCGGTGGGGAGGACATGAGTTATATGTGATTATGATAGATGGTGGAAAAAGAAAAGGAAGATTGGTATAGTTTATTGAGGCATGGCGCACGTTTTGCGAGACGGGATGAGTGATATGATTGTGTGTTGAGTAATGTAAAAATAAGTGAATATAGACAAGGGATGATGTGAGTATAATGAACGTGAGAATGAAAAGATTGAAAGTAAGAATGTGGATAGTGGCAGCTTGAGATGTGTAAAGAGTTAAGGAGGGAATGGTTAGGAGTCGTGTGGGTTATGGATTTATGTAGTGAAAGTTCGTTTAAAGGGGTTGAGAAGAGTAATATATAGTGAACTTTGTGGAGACATGTCGCGAGGTGTATTTATAGACAGTGAGTGAGTTTGGGAGGTTTGGTTTATTAAAAGATGAACTACTTTGTGATTTCCTTGGGTAATTAACGGTATTAAATGAATTCTGATTTCTAGAGATGTAAAAAGGGGGATGCAATTGTTTGAATATTAAACGTTGGTTCTATGGATAGATTAGTGGCAAGTATGAGTGATAGCATAATAAGAGGAGATCCATGGGAAGAAAGAGTGAGATGATGTCGGTAGAAAATAATGGAACTAAGTTTTGGAGCAACGAAGGGGTGACCAGATTTCTAAAGAGTTAGCTAGAAGGAATAAGGAGTTGAACTATTAATTGGTATTATTGAGTGTAAAGAGAAAAGAAGGATAAAAAGTAAGTCGAGGAAAATGTTCACCGGAGCTATGTGATATAAAGATGAGAAATCATCGAAATATGTGATGGTATCACGAGGATGTTAGCTAAAGGTTATATAGGAGTCTCAGGGCAACATGATTGGTAATGAGTTTCGAGGAATTAAGGGAGTAAGAAGTTGGTGGAGTATTGGCACGATACGAGATATTTGGTGGAGAGTTGGATGACAATACAAATAAGTTAGCTTTGGGAATAATGTTGAGGTAATTTTGTGGATGGGTTTGATGTTCGTTATTTGCAATATTAACCAAAAATAGGAGAAAAACCATGTTATTTTGATATGAGTGTAAGAGATTTGATATACGAGCAAATGTGGCATTGTGGTGTTATCACTAATGGCTAAGAGTGATGGAATATTAGAAAGGTAGCAATTCTAAAGAGGTTGATTTGGTAGGGACCTGATTGTTGTGTATGATTGTGAGAGGGCATAAGATGTGGTTAGATGAGGCGGACGCTATTAGTTGAATAGTGAAGGTATGGTTATATTTGGCGGGAAGTGATGGTTGTGCGAATGGGGAATATGTTATGAGGGGCATATGAGTTAAACTCGGGCAAAGTAACCTTTTTCGAGTGGTAACTTACGTGGTCAGGATTGACTAGTTGGTTGTGATTACGGGTCTATGATATGTGTAAATGTTTGTGTGAGGTTCTGACCTCACAAGAAGTGGTATGGTGAGATAATTATAAAGTTGTTTTATGAATGTTCGGTAATATATATGTTGGACACGGTAATTTAATTTAATGATATCCAAAAAGGTAATAATTTAATTGATTTGACATGGCTAGTTATAATTTTATGTGTATTGATAACACATGTGTATTCCGTGAAATGGTAGAGATGATGTTCATGAGATGCTTATCTGTTTATCCATATAATATGTTGTGTGGTGATTTAATAAGGTGGATTTAAGTAAGTTTTTCTTGTCTGAGAAGTTATGCTGAGTCAGTATTTATGGGAATTGTATGCAGTTGTGATGTCTATCGGTGTGGTTGTGGTGCCTCGGGTGGTGATCCGGGCACGATATTTAGTGTTGTGATGCGGGTATTTTCGCACTACGGTGTGGCTGTTGGTGGCGGTGTTGTGATGCCGTCACCGGTTGTGGTGGAGTAGGCGGGATGATTATGATACGAGTTTTCGAAAGTACATACCAGTTATACATAGATTGTTGTTTTGTTTGATGTTGCTCTCTGCGAGTGTCAGTTTGTGCTGATAGACAGTTGTCTTGCTTATTCATGTTTTCTTTACCAGGTTAAGTTGGGAATGAGGTAGAGTATGATGTGAAATAGAGTTGTATATGTTTCGTTGTTGTCATGGGATAGTGATAATCTGTTGATGGGACACGGTTGTGAGAGGTTGTTACGGTAATTTTGATCTTGTTTGCAGATGAGACATCGGTAGACATGATAATGGGAAAGGATTCGTGGAACATGTGTTGTAATGAGCTGAAAGCGGCAGGTAGTTCATAATCTTTTGTTGAGACAGTGAGTGTAGGGTGTTGGGGAAATTAGTGTCATGTTAAGTTGTGTATGAATTTTGCGGTAATGAAAGAAAGAACTTGAGGATCTAGTGTGCGTGTACGTAACGAGTGCGGATCGTGAGTTATGCTTCTGGGAGATAAGTGCCTTACATAGAGAGGTATGTCGTTTGGCAGTAATAATGAAGAGTGGGTATGGTGATTTGCTACGAGTTTATAGTATAGGTTAGGTGCGCTGTCGAATGAGTTGAGGAATGGGAAATGTTTATGTATGGGAGCCTTGGATATAAGAATGGTGAGTGTTTGGTTTATAGACGGTTGTCTTTGACATGTGGTGGTACAGAGGGTAATGAGATATAGATATGGTTTGGTATTAGTGAGTTACGAGGACGTAACATTTGTCTTAAGAGGAGTAGGATGCGATAAAACAGATTTTGATGGTTGTACATATGGTAATATATTCGGAAGTTGAGTCTTGATGTAGAATAAAAGATCGATTCGTGTTGTGGGTGATTTTATTAAAGGTCATGACCGTGCTTGTAGTAGCGTGATGTTTAGGAGTGTGAGAATATTTCGCTAGTGTTGACAGTTGGATGATGAGGTTACGAGTGTGAGTAAACTTCGAGGACGAAGTTCCTTTTAAGGGTGGTAGAATGTAACATTCCGTTTGATATCTATGAGTGTCTTGGTATTGGATTTGATAGTTGATGATATTATGGAGCTAGCAGCATTAGAGGATGGTAGTTGGTTATGTATGGAGTTGGTGTCGTGAGAGATATATATGTGGTAGATACGATATAGTGAGTCATGTTGTGGAAGTAAACATAGTTGGTGGAGTGGGTGTTAAGAGTTCATGCTCTATGTTTGGTCGAGTTCTTGAGTCCTTAGCTAAGTTGTTGTGTCTTGGTCGAGTCTGTATGGTTGTTTTTATGTATGGGTTGAACTTCGGGGACGAAGTTCTTTTTAAGGAGGGAAGACCGTAATACTCCGTATTTATGAGTCTTTGGGTACTCTATCGAGTAGGCCTTACTCACGTCGAGTAAGGGTAAGTTGCGTTTTAGAATAGTTTCGACTGTTGGGTACTCGATCGAGTAAGGGGGCACTCGATCGAGTACCTTAGCTACTCGATCGAGCCGGTTTTACTGGGCTGTTTTGTCGGGTTTTGTTAATAATGCGTTTAAAGTATAAAACACTTCCGTCATTGTTTTAAATCACTTTTACAAAACCTAAAACCCTGTTTAAGAGAGAAAGCGACCAGTTCATCTTCCTAATCGCATTCTTAGCAATTCCGGAGTTCGACGGTCGGTTCTTGTCGTTTTTCGTGTCGTTGGATTCCTTGCGTCGAGGGTAAGCTTTTAATATAGTTTTTATAATGTTTTGTTAAGATTGGTTAAACCCTAATTTAGGAATTGGGGGTTTTGGTGTGTAGTTTGTGATGTGTAGTCTTTATGTCTTTGTATGATAGGAGGAGAATTCGTAGAGGAGCCGTTTGATACAAAATTAGAGATACCGTCTGCGTGTTGTGCTTTCCAGGTAGGATTTCCTACTCGGTATTAGTCCCATAATGGGATATTGGTGATGTCTTTGTAGTTAGTTGTTTGATATGATGATTGTGATTGTGATTGTGATTGTGGTTGTGTTTGTTGATGGTTCTCGAGATGCGTTCTCTACCGAGTGGGGTCACTTGCGGGAGTGATCTCATGCCCTAGTTTCGCCCTTCGTGGAACCCGCCACGGAAGGGGATGTGCACATTAATGGACGGGGTTATCGCTCGTACGATGAGCGGGGCTTAGGTGGGAACGGCTGCGGTCCCCCATCGTGCGGTAGGTCCAAAGGACGGTCGGATTGAGACGATGGGAGTTGGTGGTGTGTGTGTGTGTGTGTGTGTGTGACAACAAATTGTCTATTTATCTTATTGTTGATATATGTATTGAATTGTGTGATTAGTACTCGACCCGTTTAAATGTTTTAAAAACGGGTGATCCATTCGGGGTGGTGAGCGATTATTGAGCGGTGTGATATGACGCGTATGGGATAGGCCGGATGAGTCATCACGTGGCGCTTAGAAGTCTTCCATTGTGTCGACGAAGTCTAGTAGCTTTGATAGTTTTAGCCGTAGACCGTATGAGAACCTTGTAATTCCTTTTATTAGTTTTGGTTTGAACATGTAATCACTTAATCTATAATTACTTTAAAAGTACGTTTCTTTATTGTCTTATGATATTCAAGACCTCGGCAACCGAGATGGTAGTATCCTTATACCCGAGTGGTCCTGGTAAGGCACTTGGAGTATGGGGGTGTTACAAATGGTATCGAGCGACGATTTTGGAACTCAGTAACTAATGAACATAATGAACATAGGGAGTCTAATAAAATGAACCTGGTGTATGTGTAATGGGAGCCCCGACTGATGCTAGGTTTTGGGTGAGTAGGCGCCCTCACTTCAAAATCTTGGCCCCATGATACTTAAGCCAATCACATGGTATGGGAACGTGGAGTCCGTGTGTATATGTGCGACGTGTATGTTAATTGTGCTGTATATGGTTTGTTGAAAGCATGTTGCATGATAGTTGGTTGGCATGTTGGTTGGAATCGTTGGAAAAGTATATGAGAATAATGAATGATATGGTAGAAAAAGAAAGTAGTTCATATATGATGATGTGTGATGAAGTGGATTTGTAATGTTGTTGTATTAGCAACATGGAAATAGGATTTGTAGTGTATGGGTGTGGTTGTGTTATGAAAATTTATGAAAATTTAAAACATGCGGGTAATACATGATTGAAAGTTGAATGTTATATGAGCATGATAGATGGTAATGTTTGACTTTTGGTAAGTAGTAACATGAAGAATAGAGGTTCAATGATATGTGTTTTATATAACGAATTGGATGAAAAGCACGATGGTTGTTTATAACGTGGCACTTGATAACACGAAGTAGATTATTTTGTTAATTGTATGAGGAGTCGCGCAGATTTGAATGCGTAGTTGTAATCATAATGTTGAGATAATAATGAATGCATAGTACGTTAGGGTATGTGAGATAACATTCGGGTAGTATTCACGAGTCTGCATGACTCGATCGAGTGGGTTTGATTCGATTGAGTGGGTACTTGTCGTTATTTTGACCAGAATCGTGTTTTTGGGCACTCGATCGAGTACCTCGGGCACTCGATCGAGTATAATCACTCGATCGAGTAGCCGGGCTACTCGGTCGAGTAAGTCGAGATCGAAGGTCCGTTTGGGTTCTGAGTCGGGGCACTCGATCGAGCATGTTGGGCACTCGATCGAGTAGCCTCAACTCGATCGAGTAGGTTCTCGTACTCGATCGAGGGGTCCTGTCTGCAGTCATATGCGTATTTCGGGTCATATGTTTGTCTTTTGACATTCGTTGCATATTATGTTTAATTCAAAGGTGTTGTATTACTTCTTTATGCCTTGTTTTACGTATGTGTTGGTCCTGAAGCGTAAGTTACCCAATCTTATGATGTAAAGAGTGGCACTATGATGAGTATGAGTTCGGTGGGGAGGACATGAGTTATATGTGATTATGATAGATGGTGGAAAAAGAAAAGGAAGATTGTGTTGGTCCTAAATACATTTTAAGACCAGAAACTTTAATATGCAAATAAATTTCGTGATATTTCATAATAAAAACAAATTTATAAGTTTTGTTTGTTAATCGTATAACTCGGAAAAATAATAACCGATTTGCATGCAAATAACCTAAGGCTCTGATACCACTTGTTAGAAAATATTAATCTCATTATTGAACATGTTCATATATGAATCAATTTATTTAGTCATAAAAGAAATTCTAGATCTTATGCATGCAAACATAAATAAGATAAGAGAAGAAATCATTGCTCTTACTATATGATTTCGGTTTTATGGGCACCAACAAGATCTCCTTCTTGTTAGTTCTTGAACTTTCCAATAATGGATGAACAAGATTCAAGTTTAGAATCTCTCCCAAAAGCATATACCCAAGGAAACCTCTTAATAACTAATATTATTATGATCTAGTAATAATATAAGTCTTACTATAAAAATTGACACAAAAATATTTGTAATTGCTCTTGAATAAATCGGTCCAAGAGGGAGTAATTTTTGTGATTTTATTTCTCTAAGATTCTCACAAATAGTAGAGAGAATTATTTTTCTTACGCTAGAAAAATGAGTTGAAGTTGTCAATGAAAATTGTAGAGGAAAAATCTATCATTCCTCTTGTTAAAACCGGTTGGAGGAGTAAGAGTGCCCAATGCATGGGCTAGTTTCTCTACCCAAGAATCATAGGCATGCAAGGCTGCAAGCAAAGTCTTATCATTGTGTTTTCCACTTAAAAATAATTAACACAATTTTAAAGACCCTAACCCTCCTATTTCGGTACACTTAATAAAATGGGAGGTCCATTTTATTTTTGTCATTTGTCAATTGTGACATATGTGACATGTTACTTGACATGTGAAATTGCAATGTATTTTTAACATATTAAAAATCAACATACTCATAAAATATGTCATTTACAAAATTGACTAGTAATTTGTAATCACTTGTGCCAAAACGGTTTATCAAATTATAAATTACAACGTCTTGTATTTATAATAAATTATTCATTCAATTTCAATTCCAAATTGTTTCGTAAACAATAATTTTATCTAAGTAATAAAACAATTCAATTACTTAGACCGTATATAATTTAATCGAATTACAATAAGACACATTAACTTTACTCACAAATCATCCGTCAATTTTAAGCAATTTAATTAACTCGTATCGGCATACGATTAATTAAATAATCAATTAAGAGTATTTCCCTATAGGTATGACCTAAGGGGATCAACTGATCACCACCGTCGTACGACAGTAATGTCAAACTCTAGTCAGCCAATCATTACCGATATGTGTGGACCAGTTGACTGTAAAAAATACATCCCAAATGTATTCTTAAAATGATATTTAAACATGTGATCATCATGATCAACAGTTGTGATCGCATTATTGTTGGAGGACACATATTCCAACACATAATCCACCGGATTAGGGGACCTCCTTAATTCTTCAGCTTATTTTCCCAATAGTTACAAACCCGAGAGAAGTCCACCATATAGAGCCTAGTTCTCATTGCAATTGATCAAGCATGGTATCCTGGCACAGTAACTGGGGGCTCGATCAACCGCAGCCGCTCCATAAGCCAAACCTGCAAAGAAATTCAGGAATTAATGCCCACATGGTCAACCAAAAAAAGAAAAAAAGGAAAGGGGCTCTTACTTGCAGAATGATAGGACTCCCTAAATAAGGAAGCTCGCAGTTGGCTTTTCTGTTGTCCAACCCCAGAATGATCTCTCCTAAGCAAAGGCATGCTGGGCTCTTGTGCAGCTCCATTTGTTCCACCAAGCTTAAGAAACGAGGATCCCCTCTCATCTCCTTGTCAACATGCCCTTGAAGGACATAGCAATGCAGTAGACAAAACCCGAACGCCATGCGTCTCGCAACATAAGAAATAGAAGGGTCTTCCCTATTTATAATTCGGTCAATAAAGTCAAACATACGAACTCCTTTCGAGGTCACAAGGCGATCAACCTCAGCCTTGGTCAATCCAAGAAAGTCTCTAAATTTACTCTTATACCCTTGAGAGCTAAAGGGTATAACGGGTGCATTCTCCGGGTCCCATCCCCCAATAGCAGCTATTTCCTCAGGAAAAGGGCAGATATCGCCTCCAGGAAAGGCGAATACATGAAAATTAGGGTCCCAATAATCAAGACAGGCATCCAAGAAAGGTTTCACGATTTTCACTAGTTTGAGACTCAAGATCGATCCCAAATTAAATGCACCCATGTCATGTTTCTCAACATTTGTGAACTCATTCGTCTACTCCTTGAGACGGTTTTCAAAAGCATCCATGATTTTGAAATTTTTATGAAGATATGAGAGCTTTTATGAGATAGACGGAATAAAGATGGAGGAACTGTGTGAATAAAAGCTTCTCCGAAATCTCTATTTATACTAAACGCAATTTCCTAATTTATGTCGGGGTTTGACTAGCTGGGGAAATGGCGCAGCATCTGTTGCGCCTCTTCAAAGAGTCGCAACTCTTGCTGCGCCTCTTCCCCAGGCTCTTTTCCGTGATTTTCAGCTTTGGATCTTTCCTAATTTGTTTTTGCTATAATTTTCTATTCCTATAGGATATTATTTTGGTAATTACGTCAAATTACCAAATTTTATATTTCCTAATTCTTTTCGGGTTCGCTTTTCGCGACGAAATCGACATTTTTGCCAAACATGCACACTTACCCATTTTATTTTATTTTCTTTTTTTAAGGGAATCATTTTACTCCTCGTTTTCACTACATTTCACACTTATACATTTCTTTTTTTAAGTTTTTTTAGGGGGTAGCCCTCTCTACCGCCCGGTCATTTTTTTGCTCATTTTCGGGCATTTTTGTCATTTTTGCTCCTTTTCGTGCACCTTTTTCACTTTTTCTCATTTTGCGCCAATTTAAGCCACCCATGTGTTATGTGTTTTATGTATAAATCCTGTGTAAATTTCGGCAGCATGACGGCACAAACCGTCATGTACCAAACCTGTTTTCTAAGCTAACCTGCAGGAACAACAAACTACCAGCAGCAAAGGCACTCAGGCCGTTATATATACAATCAAAATGCGGTATGTACATCAAACTAGGGGCTCTCGCCCAAAACAAGTCCGAAAAGTCCAAAATGAAGTCCAAAATGTACAAGTATATACATGACAGCAAAAAGGGAAAACAGCTACTTCTGGTCGCCATTCAGCTCAGCTACGGTCGCCTCGAGAGCAGCGATCTCAGTGTCCCTGACCTCCAACTCCGTCAACAGACGAGCTGTCTCCTCTCGGGACTGCGCCAGCTCGCGCTCCAGGTCAAACTCTCTTTGCAAATGATAAAGAAATGCTTCATTTCAATCATTTCGTTCAACCATTTCAAAACAAAATGCGGGAAATTGCAATAAAAATTCAAAATATTAATGAAATGAAATAAGTAAAAGAATGAGAGGTTCATACCTGTCGTCCTCGACCACCTGCAAGTGCCTCGATGGCCGTGTCACGCAGCCGGTTGGCCGTCCTCCACAACGCCACATACTGAGACGGTGCCACCTGCATTGGAATAAACAAAAGGTTAAAGAACGAATGCATTCTTATGCGATAAAGACAACAAAAGACAGTCGAAACTGGGGGCTTACCCTCCTCACTAAGTACTGCCACTCTCCTAAACCAGCGTCCGTCACCTCCTCGCCGAAGTCGCAGATCTCCGAGATCGTCGTCATCCCCGCCTCGTCAGTATACTCGAGGGTCTCTGGGTACGCTGGGGGCTCGACGCCTGCCACCTCGATCTCCTAAAAGGTTCAAAAAACTTTTCTATTTGACGATCATTCATCATTTGTCAAATCAATTCAAAAGCGGGAAAAGTAAGACACTTACCACGATCGGCCAGAATGCCAACCTCCGATGAACGAACTCAGAGTACTCCTCGCCAGGAAGGAGAAGGGCATCACCACTAGCGTCCGCCAAGTCAGCCTCTCTCTCAGCGTCAGAAGGCTCCCTAAACATCGTCCGTGGAGGATCAATGGGAACCGCGAAAGTGTCACGAGAGTACTGCCGAGTCAAACGCTCTCCCAGGTACCACACAGGTCCCATGGACGTCCTCAGCAACAGCCGACTCGAGCTCCTAGGACGAAGGACCTCGGCCACGAAAGCTGGAGCGTCAGGGTAGTCCACCCAAGGTCTAGGCACCCACTAAAACAAGCAAACAAGGGGTCATTCCTATGACCGGCTCTAAGTGGAAAGGGAGAGTTCATTCCTATGAAAACTTCTAATTAAAAATGAAAAGAAATAATCAAATAAGGATCAAGAGTACTTACGTTCTCCAGCTTCAGGGCATTCACGCCCCGTCGACAAACATCGTAAGAAGAGCACTGGCTCTTCCTACGACACACTACCCAGTCCCTCACAATTGGGTACGCCCTCGGCTCAGGCTCCGTCCTCTTGGGCGTGAAGCCAGGAAAGTAGGAGTACACCCACGCCTGCAAGTGAAGATAATCGATGATGATCTTTCATAATTCGATAGAAATAGAAATAAATGAAGAAATAATGATCTTTCATAAATGCGAATAGGTTCATACCTCCAACAAGAGTCCAGGACCGACAATAGCAGGAGAAGTCCCCTTCTCTATCAGCTCAGGACGTACCATGGCCCTTATGTAGCAAGTGAGGACCGCAAAGCCAGGAGTAACCCAGTCCCACCGACCCAGGCTACTCAAATCAGATAGAAAAGGAAGAAGCTTTGTCGACAGCCTCTCCCCCTTGTCTCCGAGGTAAATCGAAGACAAGAACCACCACAACCACAAGCGGGCCCTCTACTCCGCAGTGCAAGGAGGAGGAGGCACCTTCCTCTCATCCATCGTCACCGTCGCCGGGGTCCTACCCGCAAAGTAGTCCCTGACGTAAGAACTCGGCACCAACCTGGGAACGCTGGCAGCACCCTCCGCCAGGTTCTAGCCGATCAGCCTCCTCGCCTCGGCTGAGTCCACCCTCATGGGCGTCAACGGCCACACCAACGCCTCCTCACCACATGCCAGACCAGAGATCATGCCATAGTCTTCCAGATTGACCCCGACCTCTCCAAAAGGCATATGGAAAGTCGAGGTCGTCTCCCAGTACCGATCAAGGAAAGCTCGAATCAGGAAAAGATTAGCCCGAATCTTCGTTTCCCTAATCACCCTCCATGCTTCCACCAAAGCTCCAAAGGCTCCCAACTCGATGATAGCCTTCTCCTCCTCCGACAGTCTCCCGAAGGCATCCATCATCGTCGTGTAGCCGGAAAAGGATCTCATGTTCCCGACATCCTGCATAAATTTGAAGCAATGATATCTTTAGCACGAAGGCTAATAAGAAATGAAACGACAAACGAGTAAGGAAGGAAATAAGAAATGACAAGTTCGAATTTACCAAACTCTTCGCCGTCCTGTAAGACAGGTGACTCTCTGCTACCCAAATGAGATGTCTGCCATCCAATTTCTCAGCCCACTCGGGTGCACCCACTAGCTGGCGACCACCACGTCCCACGTTGGCCCGCCTCGGGACCTCCTCAGCCTCCTCCTCAAGCACCTCCTCTCTCTCACCCCCTACAAGAGCGAGAGAAGGGTCGAATTCTATGTCCACGTCCATGGGAGCCCTCCCCGACATAGAAGGAACGTCACTTGCAAAATTGAAGCAATTTAGGCCGCGTGAAATGACGACAAGCCTCGGTGAGGTTGTTTCAAGCCTCTCTTAAGCCCCGAAAACGGCCTTCTCTCGCCATCTTTGGCCATTTTGTTCGAAACCCGACCGCTTATGTGGAATATTGGGTCAAGTCAAGTCTAAGTCTAAGCCTAGACACGGGTTTGAGTCGAAATTTCGGTAGCATTTCGCTATAATAGCGATTATGCCCTAGAAAAGTGTCCTGAAAAAGCTGTCACAAATCAAAAATCCGACATGGTAGGAAGTTTACCCATTACACAAGGGTTCCAAAAACCAAATTTCATCAAAAATGGACAATCCTAAGGCCATTTTCGAAGCAATTTTCGAAACAGCTGAGAAACCGTCTCAAATGCTCAATACTTGACGAAAATTCAAAAAGAATATAAGGTTATGTTCCTAACATTGCCAATTATCCATTTCTAATATCAATTTTACAAGACAAATCCATTAGGGTAAAAGCCCCAAATTTTCGACATATTGGGTGTAAAAACCCTAATTGTTTCGATCAAAATCAAGCAAAAACAAGAATAATAGCAAGAATACATTGCATACCTCTATTAGTTATAATTAATGGAACGAGTTGATCAAATTTTGATGGAATTTGGTTAATATTTGAAAGGGTATTGAAGATATTGTGTTTTGTTTATTATGAAATAAACACGGTTTTATCGAGTTTTTTACTCAGACATGGACAAGCCCGGGAAAGGACGCAACACCTGATGCGCCTCTTCCAAGAGTCGCATCTCTTGCTGCGCCTCTTCCCAGATTCCCTCCAGCTCAATTTTCAAAAGTTCGTTATTTGTGGGCCCATCTTTGGTGCGCCTCTTCTCCAACACTTTATATCATATATTTGGTTCTTTTCCAAAGCAGACTGCGAGACCATCGCAGTATTTTATCAGCCCGTATTTTTTTCCAAAGTAGACTACGAGACCGTCGCAGTATTTTATCAGTCCATGTATTCTTCTAAAGCAGTCTGTGAACCGTCGCAATATTTTATCAGGATTTCGCTTGCAACAACGAGCAGATTTCCCAAGAGATAGAGTTTGTTTGGAAGCAGACACAAGCAGATTCCTAGAAATGATTCAATCCAGATGGAATCATCAACATATTCCTCAACGAGAGTTCACTTGAGACCAACACAGTCCTTCAGTAACCTTCGGAATTCATGTGACCCTCCTGCCTTCAGACATCAAGTTATCTTCACACCAAAAAAGTTTTCTCGAAGCACTTTCAGTCCCGTTTCACTCGGGAGTCTCAGGTATGGTTTCTTCTTATGGCTGGCAAGCCTCCTTACGTAGTCTAATGGACTTAAAACGACCCTCCCTGATAGTCGACATACTCTAAAATGTTCCCGACGAAAGGTCCTTGGCTCAGACCCCTTGAGCCGCTTCGCGTCGCCATAGTCGTCAGGTTGTAATCTTCGATTGACTTGATGGCTATACTTTGACTTTCGCCTTGTCCAAGCCTAAGTCAAAGTGGGGGCTCTATAGATACCTCATTTCTGCACCTCCTGCCAACCACTCAGTGATGATTGGGCCGCATGTTTGGTACGCGGAACGATTTATGACAGTTCGTAAGTTTGTCGTCAAGTGATAGCTCAAATACTTGCGTCTACCCCTTGGTTGTCATCTACGCTTCGATACGGTCATTTTGACAGTAATTATAGTTCATTTGGAGTTCGGGTCAAAAACCGCTTCATTTTCTAATAAACCGTTTAAAATGCCGAGTCGGAATGTCCTGGAATATTCCGGATTTTTATTTCATAAATTAATTTTATATCTTTTGGTAAAATATATCCCGAAAATCTTATTTTAAGAAATAAGGAAGTAGAGATCCACCACAATTTCCTAAAGGAAACGCGGATTTCTTTCTTCCGCAGAAGGAAACCACTGGGGAAATGACGCAGCAGATGCTGCGCCTCTTCCCCAACTCATTTCTGCCTGTTTTCAGATTTTTCCGTGATTTATTTCCAAAGTTTGAGTCATTCCATAACTCTCCATATTTTTTAGTATAAATAGGGACCTTCGTTCCACATATTTTTCACGCGAGTGTCCGCCCTTCTCTTCTCCCTTTGCATTCTAAGACCGTGCTATAAGCTTTTGACGTCTACGTGCTTGATCAATCGACCACGTAAGATCAGATCATTCTGAGTACCAGTCACGTTGCATGACCGACCAATTTGACCATTACACATCAATCAACTTAATCTAAATCCTCTTAAGAGGGCACTTTCTACATATATTCGAGTCGAGCAATCACTAAAATGTTAACCTAGTTAAACTCATTTCGTCAAACATGTAAGTCTGAGGGTTTAAATCTCATTCTTTTTATTGTATTTTTTTTTGTATCAATTAATGTAAGATTTTCGTCAAAAGTATGTTTAAAACCGACTTATAAAACCCTTTTATTAAACTGCTTTTACGGATC
The DNA here is from genome assembly GCF_048544455.1 of Silene latifolia. Lineage (NCBI taxonomy): Eukaryota > Viridiplantae > Streptophyta > Magnoliopsida > Caryophyllales > Caryophyllaceae > Silene > Silene latifolia. The sequence goes on along the minus strand of NC_133538.1, from coordinate 309,647,839 downwards.
AGCAGTAACCGGGCGTTGAGAAGAAACGTAGCAACTACTACGCCTTTTCGAAGAGTCGCAGCACCTGCTGCGCCTCTTCCAGAGGCAGCCGCAGTTCCTGCTCTTCTTCTTCGTCCTCGGTTTCCTGTTGATTTCGTTCCTTTTTGGTTTTAATTTCTTATTTTCTTTCTTTCATTCATACATAATAAATTTTAATACATTCTTAATATTTATCGTGTTTTATTTATGGCTTAAATCCCTAATAATCGATATTTGCGGGTTTTCGTCATTAAATCAAACCCGGGTTTTGGAGATTCGATTTGTTCATATCAAGTCTCTGGAATTCGACTTTTGTACATGTTTATTTCCAGTTTATCATATCTTTCAGTTCGTTTCTATCTCCATAATTAAACCTAGTTAGTTCTAACTCGTTCTTAACTCGTTCTTAATTAGTTTTAATCCATTCTAATTTGTGTTTATCGCTTTTATGACGGTCTCATATATAATTACCATGCTAAATCACTTTCACTTGTGTCGAATATCGATAATCAACCTTTAAACATACCAACGAATATTAACAACTCGCAGTTCTGACTTCACAGCCAGAGTTCACCTCAGGAACAGACGCAGCGAAAGCTACGCCTCTTTCAAAGGACGCAGCAATGATGCGCCTGTTCTGGGATGAGTTCTATCTCTGAACTTCCATTCTTTCTTTGATTTAATCCTTAATTACATAATTAATTGACTATTAGCCGTAATATCACCCCTAATCTGTCTAACTTTATTTTATTTTTCTTTCTTTTCCTCAAATCGTCGGTCTAAAGTATATTTTTGACGTAAATCAGTTAATCCATTGTAATTTATTGTAATTTTAATTGTCGCTATTTATTGTATTTAATTATTTATGATTTATTTACTTGTTTTTTACATGTAATTAGTTCTAAACCCTAATTCGACATTAATAAGTGCTAACTATTTGTTCACCGACAGAGTTTAATTCACATGCTAGGATTAAAATATTGGATGTTGCATTGCATGCATATAATCGACAACATATCAAATATGAATAACTTCCCTAATCATTAGAAGAGGCCGCTATCGATGCGGGCGGGATTAGGTGTTCAGTAAAAGGACTTCCTAATACGTACCCTCACCCCTTACTCCAGATCTCTGTGAACATCCGTGTTCATTGGCATCCACGAGAGTCATTCTAGACATAGAATGCTAAGGGCAACGAGTTCTTAATGTCTATGTCATTACTTTGTGTTGACATGGCACGAGTATTCGAACGGTTCCAATTTCCCATAAAAATTGGTGGTGACTCCACAAATGCAAACGCTTGTCCCAAGCGCCCCCGTGTCCACAGCAAGAGATATAATTGGAGACCGTTTTCTTCTAAGCGATTAAGTGCAAATATAAATGTTATTTCAAAATAACTATAAACCCAAGAAATCTGTAAATTTATCTCAAAATTATTATGTTAAGGATAATATATTAGGTCATCAATGATCCTTATGAGTTGTAAAATTTCGAAAGTATAGAAAAAAAATAAGGGTGAAACTTATAAGCCACTAAGTATTATATAAAAAATAATACATCGAAGAATAGTTCAACACTACTTTACTTTTTTGATAGCGTTTTTTTTTAAATATCAAATATTTAGCATGACCATAAATTGTCAAACCACTCAATGACTTTACTCAAAACATAACATTGCGAAATAAAAAACAACATGCAACCATCTTTAGTTATTCGTTTTCGGAAAATGACTAATTTCATCTACTAACCTAACTGTAACACCCCGTAAATTTGAAGACCTTTATTATATTTTAAAAGTAATATTTTAATCCATTTTAATTTAATATTAATTTATTTGAAATAATAACAATTTGATAAAATATAATTTTATTTTAGTTTGAAGTAATGTAATCACTTTTGATAGTTTAGAAATGTTTTAAAGTAATTTAAACTATATTTAAACTTTTTACTTTGATAAAATAGATTTCTGATAAAAGTCGTAATATTGGGATTTTCCCATTTCTTACGGTCGTTGGGTAAACGAGTTTGGATATTGGGCATATGAGTACTTAATCTTCTAGTAAAATCGTGTTTAAGAACTTATATATTATCGCAAATCGCATTCGACGAATATTTCTAATTACCGTCGAAGCAAACCCAAAACATAAACAATTGACCCAACCTCCCCATGCTCTTTTGACCGGCCATCCCCCCCCCCTTTTGCCTCCTCTTTCATTTTTCATTTCCTCCATAATTCACTCTCTCTCTTCCTTTCATCAAACACCAAATTCCTCTCAAAATAACCTCCTTACAATCCCTAAAACCACCATAAATGTTTCATTTCTCCACCAATTTGCATAAAACTTATATATTTGGAATCCTCTCTTCAAACCTCATCTACTAGTAAGCTTTATTTCCATTTCCCCCAATTTTGTTTTAAGGCTCATCTTTTTAGGGTTTCGAATTTAAGCTTAATAAATATGTTTTTGTTGTTCTTATAGGTGAAGAATTTGAAGATGAGTTAGGTGATTCATATGTGGTTGAAGATGAAGAGTAATTTTGGGTTTTAGAAGCTTTCTCAAGTTATTACTTGTCTCTTTGCTAGCTTAAGGTAACTATTCCGAGTTACTCGACGATTTAATGTCACATTGATGTTGTGTTTGTTGTTTGTTAAGTGTTTAGGTGATTGATAATGTGTTAGTTTCGTTTTTCACATGACTTGTGTTGTTAAAGTTTACTAATTTGAGGTTATTTCATATACTTGAGTATTGAAACGAAATGGGTATTGTTGATTGTTGCTTGAGACGGTATTAAATTGTGCTTGAAACGGATTTTGTAGGAAAAAGGAAAAAGGGCGGAAAAACCGCACTAAACAGCCCGTAAAATGGCGCGGCATGACCCGGCAGGCCCGGTGGGTCCGGCCCGGATTTTGACCCGTCACTTTGGGTCGGGTCTTGGGTCTTTCGTTTGCGTATTTATGTATTTTGGTATTTTTGGCATGTGGGTAATCATTAGTATGCGAGAATTTAATTGAATTGGATATTTTGTAAGCTGAAATATATTTCCTTATGTTGATAGTTTTTCACATAATAGAAAATTGGAAATGGCATGAGAATGATATTGTGATGAATTTTGTGATTTGGGCCAAAGTAGGCCAAGACTCTGAGCTGGGCCAATTTGACCAAATGAGTTTGGTCAAGCTAGGTTTAAACCGGTCAGTCTCGATTTGACCGATGACCCGTCGTGGGACTAGGGTCGAGGATTTGTCTTTGAGTATGATTGTCTTTTCATATGTTGGTTGTTGGATGCATTGGTTGCCTTATACTTGAGTCTTCTTGCCTTGTTGCCATTTTAGCTTGTTCTCATGAATTATGAGATTATCGGTTAGCTGAGTTTTGGATTACTAATGAGATTGTGGATATTGTTGGATTGTCAGCTGAATTTACATTTTTATAGTCTTTCACAAGGAAGGATGTTATCCTAGAGTCCTTGATTTGAGTATAAGTATTTATGTTGCCAGTTTGGACTCTTTGCCCCTCTTATGGTTAGGTGGGTGTCCTACTTGTCTTGTGTGGTGTTGGTATCTTAGACCATCGTCATAGATAGGCCCTTATAGTCTTTGACGAGTGTATGTTCACCGCTTAATAGCCTTTGTGTCTTAGCTTGGTGGGTTTATATCCAAGTTAGGGTATGACCTCCTGACGTACTCTTAGAAGTATATGGTCAGCTTAAGTACTAGCCAACCCTTTGGTGGACTCCTTAGGGGTACTCATGTGTTGTTATCATGGGTCTTGGATGCGGTAGTTTTCCGCATGTCGCTAGGTCTGCGCAGGTTTAGGACTAGGGTGTTTACCTTACCTCGTGGTATAGACTCGAGTTACAGAGTGACTATTGACTGTACTAAGAAATTATGCCTGTCTCTAGATATATTGTCCTTTCTTGTTTGATGATTCTATGAATCATAGAAGGTGAGATGCAAGTCGGCTATGGTTGATAGAGTTTGGATTCCTAGATGTTATGTGATTCACATGATAGTGTAGTATGAGTCGGTCTAGTATTCACATGCTAGGACTATGTGTTGTTATATTGTTGTTCAAATGATAAGCACGGTTGTCTAGCATCTATATGCTAAGGCTATGTGGTATTCATATTCATATTCTTATGTTTACATGTTACATTAATTATGACATTTCGTGGCTGGGAGAACTCGGAGTTACTCCCCACTGACTGTGGCTTTCATATTTGTATAAAATGCGATCGACATGTATGGTGATGCTTATATGGGGTTCATGGACGAGCTAGCGAGCAAAGTAACCTTGGGACTTACTTAGATTTGGTTTAATTTGTAGAGACTCTTATACGAGTTTTTATGTCACATACATTTTAGGGACATATGTCTCCCTCTTTACATTTGGTTATATAACTTTGCTATTCGCGACTTTAGCGATGGTTATGTTATGAAACTTCTATTTAGACCTTGTATGTTTTGACACCTTTCAATTTGGATATCTTTATAACAGGTTCAGGTTTTAAAAATTACAGGTTTTTACTCAAATGAACCTATTACAAACATATACATGCAGTTTTATTCTAGAATTACGTGTTTACTTTTCTGCAATGAATGAGGGTGTCACAGTTGGTATCAGAGCATATTTGCTCCCGACGCACGTTTGTGCACCCCCGATATAAATAACTTGACCTTAAAATAATAAACTTGAGAGATGGGTAGGATAGGTAGACTTAAGGACCTAAGGTGGTAGTCTGTAGTGTGTTTGCTCTTTGTTAAGTTCTAACATGTTTGTTGATTGTCAATCATTTTTGTACCCTTGGATCAATGACCGTGAGCTTACCCGTGTCGTGATCAAGATTTGGTGCCTATCGTCGGGCATTGGAGATTTGTTCAACTTGTGAAGAATGCTTCTTCTTCCTCGAAGTTATCCCTCCATCTTTGTGTACCTTGCCTTACTCTTTACTTCTTAATGCTTGCTTCTTCTTCTAAACACTCTTTTCTTTCCTTAGGAGTGACTCTTGTACCCTCCCAACTTGTGTTTTGTTCCTTTCTTACCTTCCCTTAACGCCTTTTTATAGTACTCTTTCTTTTGAGGAATGTTGGCCTTGGTTGGAGAATTTGACTTTTGAGGAGATTATTTGTGGTTAACCCATAACCCTGGTTTTGAGAGGTTGTGATGTTAGAAAGACCTAGGTAGTGTGATGAGACATACTTAATGATTCTTAGACCTAGATCCTTAATAAAGTGAGTATTCTTGATTGGTGGATTTTGTGTTGTCAAGTGTGAGTTGCGTTTGTTACTAAGGCTATAGAACTTGGCTTTGTTGTTTATGTTTGGGATTTGAGAGCCTGGGGAAGTGTAGTGAGACATGTCTTGGGATACTAGTGCTTGCTACTTGACTTTAAATGGATGGAATTGAATGGTGGAATATTTGAGGAACCCTTTCTGGGAATTTATAGCTTGGTATTCGGATCTTTGATTGAGGATTTTACTATTTTGAGAAACCCATGGTTGACACTAGTTGGATATGAGTATAGCTTTGTTGGAACTTTGACCTTGATCTTGTGGAAGTTGTTTGTGGATGTTTGAGGATTTGGAGTGGTGAAATCACACTTATAGTGGAGTACCCCCGTTTGGGGAATAGATTAGGATGAAGTAACATGAGCGTTTTGAGGAAATCCTTGGGAGTGATGTGGTTATAAGTTTTGTTGCTAAGAAGTTTTCGGAATCGCTTAGGTTGATGTTGTTGTTTGAGATTTGAGTACCTGGCGTTTCCTTGTTGTCTAATTTCCTTTCTTCTTTGACCATAAGCGTTACCGTTCATACTCCATTCCTCGCTTCATCTTGCACATGATCTTGAATTAGCCGCCGTGGTACATGCCTTGAAGATATGGAGGCATTACCTTATTGGAGTTCATTGTCGTATTTATACCGATCATAAGAGTTTGAGGTGTATCTTTACCCAGAAAGAATTGAATATGAGGCAAAGAATATGGCTAGAGTTGGTGAATGATTATGATGCTGAGTTGATTTATCATGAAGGGAAAGCAAATGTGGTGGCCGATGCTTTGAGTAGGAAGACTAGTCACTCTTTGAGCACTATCCGTGTGTTACCTGATGAACTTACCCGGAATTTCAAAAGTTAGGGATAAGCCTTGTTGGGAAGGGCTTTGACTATCTTGGTGCCTTGAGTGCAGAACCCGACTTTTACAGTGAGATCCGTACGTGCCTACCTGAGGATGCTACTTTCAAGTCCATTCAAGCAAAAATCCAACTTGGGCAAGCTAAGGATTGTGTAGTGGATAGCGATGGATACCTTCGTTACCAAGGTAGGATGTATGTTCCGAGAGTAGCCGAGTTGAGGAAGAAGATCCTTGATGAAGCTCACCTTTCCCCTTACTCTATTCATCCTGGTGGTGACAAGATGTATAAAGACTTGAGATTACAATTTTGGTGGCCTAGGATGAAGATTGATGTCCTAGAGTATGTTAGCAAGTGTCTTACATGTCAGAAAGTGAAGATTGAGCATCAGAAACCCGGGGGTTTGCTGCAACCTTTGGATGTTCCCCTTTGAAAATGGGAGTCCATCTCCATGGACTTCGTGATGGCTTTACCTAAGATTGCTAGCGGAAAAGATGCGGTTTGGGTGGTTGTAGATCGATTGACCAAATGTGTTAGGTTTATACCTATCAAGGAGACATGGAGATTAGATGTCCTAGCTGGTGCCTACGTGAAGGAGATAGTACGCTACCATGGAGTGCCTAAGGATATAGTTTCAGATCGTGACCCGAGATTCTGTTCCCGTTTCTGGACTGCTTTGTAAGAAACCATGGGTAGTAAGCTACTGATGAGTACCGCTTTTTATGCCGCTACAGATGGACAGACTGAGAGGACTATCCAGACTTTAGAGGACCTCCTCCGTGCTTGTGCTTTAGACTTCCACACTTCTTGGGAGAAGTGTTTACCTCTTGTTGAATTCTCCTACAACAATGGCTATCATACTTCTATCAAGATGTCACCTTACGAAGCTTTGTATAGTAGGAAGTGCTGTAGTCCGGTCTGTTGGGATCAAGTCCAAGATGCTCATGTGTTGGGACCCGATTTGGTGACTGAGACCATCAATCAGGTTCAGATCATTCGAGAGCGTATGAAAGCCGCTCAAGACCGACAGAAATCGTATGCTGATGCCCGTCGTCGACCACTTGCCTTTGAGGTTGATGATCGAGTATTCCTTAAGGTGTCACCTATGATAGGGGTGAAACGTTTTGGTGTGAAAGGAAAGCTGAGTCCCAAATACATTGGACCTTTTCGTGTGCTTGAGAAGATTGATCCCGTTGCTTACCGTTTAGAGTTGCCCCCGAATTTGAGCAAGGTTCATAATGTCTTCCATGTATCTCAGTTGAGGAAGTACATTAGTGATCCGAGCCATGTTATTCAAGAAGAAATCCCAAATTTGGAACCTAACTTGGCTTTGGAAGAAAGGCCGATCCGAATCCTCGAAAGGGCAAACAAGCAACTTAGAAACAAAGTGGTGCCCCTAGTTCGTATTCTTTGGCGTTGTGGAAATGTCGAAGAAGAAACTTGGGAGCCTGAATCTTCTATGTTAGCTAAATATCCCGAACTCTTCTCGTGAGGTATTTTCCGTTCCTTTATCTAATCCTTGTGAGTTTTAGCTATTCTTTCGAGTGTTCCTCTCCTTCTCTTAAATACTCTCCACGTTAGTAGTCCTTGCTTAGTTGTTTAAAAGTCGTAGTTAGAGTTTGGTCATAGCTAGTGGAGTTATTATCCTTTTTATAGAGTTTCGAACTAAAGATTTTTGAAAATGTCTTAATGTTTTCCACTGGTTTTAACGTCAATGAGTGGTAAAGCTCGTTATTGGAGACGTCCGATAATTGGTTTTCTCATTTGTTGGTGTAAAAATATATATATTTATGTCTTTGGTTTGGAATGTTGATGTTCTTGAACGGCCGACGAGGATATTCCGTTCCATTGAAAAGACACTTATATTTCATACGTTCATATTTTGAAGATTTTGTTTACTTGATTTTAAAGAGATAGACCTACATATATACAATGTTCCTTCTTCTAAGTTTCGGGGACGAAACTTCTTAAAAGGAGGGATGATTGTAACACCCCGTAAATTTGAAGACCTTTATTATATTTTAAAAGTAATATTTTACTCCATTTTAATTTAATATTAATTTATTTGAAATAATAATAATTTGATAAAATATAATTTTATTTTAGTTTGAAGTAATGTAATCACTTTTGATAGTTTAGAAATGTTTTAAAGTAATTTAAACTATATTTAAACCTTTTACTTTGATAAAATAGATTTCTGATAAAAGTCGTAATATTGGGATTTTCCCATTTCTTACCGCTTAATAGCCTTTGTGTCTTAGCTTGGTGGGTTTATATCCAAGTTAGGGTATGACCTCCTGACGTACTCTTAGAAGTATGTGGTCAGCTTAAGTACTAGCCAACCCTTTGGTGGACTCCTTAGGGGTACTCATGTGTTGTTATCATGGGTCTTGGATGCGGTAGTTTTCCGCATGTCGCTAGGTCTGCGCAGGTTTAGGACTAGGGTGTTTACCTTACCTCGTGGTATAGACTCGAGTTCAGAGTGACTATTGACTGTACTAAGAACTTATGTCTGTCTCTAGATATATTGTCCTTTCTTGTTTGATGATTCTATAAATCATAGAAGGTAAGATGCAAGCCGACTATGGTTGATAGAGTTTGGATTCCTGGATGTTATGTGATTCACATGATAGTGTAGTATGAGTCGGTCTAGTATTCACATGCTAGGACTATGTGTTGTTATATTGTTGTTCACATGATAAGCACGATTGTCTAGCATCTATATGCTAAGGCTATGTGGTATTCATATTCTTATATTTACATGTTATATTAATTATGACATTTCGTGGCTGGGAGAACTCGGAGTTACTCCCCACTGACTGTGGCTTTCGTATTTGTATAAAATGCGATCGACAGGTATGGTGATGCTTATATGGGGTTCATGGACGAGCTAGCGAGCAAAGTAACCTTGGGACTTACTTAGATTTGGTTTTATTTTTAGAGACTCTTATACGAGTTTTTATGTCACATACATTTTAGGGACATATGTCTCCCTCTTTACATTTGGTTGTATAACTTTGCTATTCGCGACTTTAGCGATGGTTATGTTATGAAACTTCTATTTAGACCTTGTATGTTTTGACACCTTTCAATTTGGATATCTTTATAACAGTTCGTGTTTTAAAATTACAGGTTTTTACCCAAATGAACCTATTACAAACATATCCATGCAGTTTTATTCTAGAATTACGTGTTTACTTTTCCGCAATGAATGAGGGTGTCACACTAACTTTGACTTTAATTAAAATAAAATGTTCCTAAAGTTGTCTATAATTTATGTATACTATGATCATTATGGTCACTGACTCGATTGTCATATACGACATAGAATAAGTTATTATTAGTCATATTTTGTGAGGTTTATTGATGACATATGACATGGGCAAGTGAATAGACATTTTAAAATTGAAGAGTGATTTTATTCCTCAAAAAAAAAATTGAAGAGTGATTTTATGATAACATGAATAATAGTTATGTCTCATAATATTTATTCCACAAAGGACATCGAAGTTTTGAAAGAACTATGATCTCTTGCTTGTTCACTTTAAAAATACACCATCAATATTAATCTTTTGGATCTCCAAATTTGTTTTGGAGTCTCGAGATATTCCGATAGTTTGTTGCCTCTTCATTGTCCATTGAATATAATGAAAAGGCTTTTGGTTCACCTCTATTAATTCCCTAGCTAATATTCTTTGAACTTCTTTTATTATTAGGTGTTAAAATAAAATTTCTTTCATATAGTAATTTGATAATAAAGAAACAGTAATTAGATAATAAAATATAGTAGTTGGCATGATTAATATGAGAACAATGTGTTTAACTCGAAATATGCTTTGCATACATTGTATCTCCCTTCTTAATCACCGTCTTGTTATTTGTTTGTTTAGTTCAATTAATTTGAAATGTGCAATTCTACTCGTTTAACTTGTGTGATTACATAAATATGAGCCACTAACTTAAAAAAAAAATATGGTAGATGAAAACTATTGGAAGTTTGTAACTTACGTTGTTATGAAAACGAAAAATAATATATAGACTACATATACCAACTTGTTTAACATGTGTGATTAGGTATTTTGCTCTATATTTTGTCGTTCTAGTCATCCCAAATGAAAGTAAAAGGAAATGAGATACTCGGTGCTCCATAGTTTAAGCTTGTTCGGTCTTAAAAAGGAGTAAAAGTGAGCTTGAAAGTTTATGCAGCAGATCTTTGCAGTTTTGCACTGCAGGTCTATCCTAGCAATCCATCCAAAACTTTCTTGGACTTCTTTTTTAGAGTTAGTTTAGCCGTTTTAAACCATGGAAATGTGTATTCTATTCTGAATGCTACAGGTAGTTTGTTTGTTAAGAAACTTTCTTCAGCAATGAACTTCAGCATTGCAAATATCCACAAGGCAACAGTGTTCGAATTCAGGCTGTCCAGGGTTCATGAAAAGATAGGTTATGTGACTATATAGTATATACCCCTGTCATCATCTCTATTAGGGTAAAAAAAACTCACTATTATTCGACTTTGAATGAATCATGGTGAAATAAAGTAAACTGGTTTACTTAAGACTTGGGAATTTTTACTAATGCTTTAACCTTAAAACTATCCGTCCAGTATAGTCATTGTACATATAATTGTAATACGAATAACTTTTAGTTAGATCTTGATTAAATTGCGGTACATGATTTAGTCTTGTGGCTATATTCGTTTTAAGTAGTGCCATATCTCTCTATTCAGTAATACCATTACTTTGGGTATCAAGTTTGGTGGTGTCATATCTCTATTCAGCAATACTACAACTTTTTACATGGGATCTCATATACGTGTGCTTATCCACACATGAATCCAAGGATATAAAAATTCGATAAATTAGGGATTTTGATATGGTGAAGACATGGGAGTAGTTGTTTTTCGGCTAGGTGATTAAATTATATAGGTAGGTGGCATTTACTTTAGCAAGCTTGTAAAAATTGAATTATTTGTTTGGAAATTTAGATTGTGGACATATGTTCTTAATCGAATATATCTGAAGTCGCTGAAATAAGATTTGGAGTAAACCCCTGGCGTATTTCTCCTCAAAAGTTTGTTGTCTACTACTTCTTATGTTGATTAATTTCTCAGCAGGCCGAGGACTTCGAGACCGCAGAGGAAGTGACTGAATTTTGTTCATTAGCAACTTCTTCTTTTTGTGCCATGGTATAGTTTGTGAATTTTGTAACTATGTATATTATTCACTGTTGACGTGTTGATATGATAATCTTAATTTAACACGTTGATTCTGTTGTGTCAGTTATCGTGTTTTTTATTAAGAATAACTAATGTATTATGGTCCTAAGTGTCGTCTACATGGAGCTTGCAGAAACACAACATGAACAACAATACATTATTATTGGTATAGAGAATTTTTTAAAAGTACTAGAGGTTTCATTGTCCAGATTGTCATTCATTTATTATTTACTTAAGCAGAAAAGTAGGCCTTGGATCAAAGCGAAAAAGTGAGAAAGAAGTATTTGCTATGAATGGTCATCTTGGTCACCAGGTATCAAAGATTGAATCATGCCCTTTTAAATTTAGCATGTCGTGTCTTTGTCAGTGTCTATATTTAAGGTCCGAAGTTTATGAACTATATGGGTTGTATTATGTTTGGAATTGCGATAGGTAGAAGTGCAGAACTATCCAAATATATTAATTAAGCGGATCATATGGCACATATGCCACTATTGAGGCGAAGTTTTCGCCTGGATAATTTCAGAAATAGCTTGAGAAGTATGACTAATCATCATAACTAGCTATTTCCCAAGCTTTTGAACTAAGGCGTGCACCAAAGATGCCGTCTTTTGTGAATTTTTATTGTTGCTTTATTAAGGAATAGGTGAAGTCTTTGAGCAACCGATATGAGATTAAACAAAGGGTTTTCTCCATCCTGAGTATTGTCCACAATATGTCCCTTTAGAAGATTGAGTGAAGAAAGATAAACACATTGATGAGAAAATGGTGTATAGATCAATGATATTACTCCATTGATGATGGTGGTGTTAATGTCATGAAAATGGATGGATTCTCTTTAGTTATTTCTGTAATATTATTGAGATTCGAGAGTAGTACATTAGTAACTATGTTAAACGATGTGTATTGATCAACTCAGATCCTTGTTGGCTATTCGAAAGCAACATAATTAAATCTGACCTATATTTTATTTGGACGTGAATTCAATGGTTAATGGGTACGTTGTTAGGGATATACTCTGTTTTTCTTTAAGAATGATGCTAAATGCATTGAATTATTTAAGTATTTCATACTTCCATTTAAGTATGAATAAATTGTCTTTGTATGGTTTTAGAGAGGTTTATTGACTACTAGGTTTTTAATTTGTTGTTTCGTTTACTTAATGGCTTGGTATGAATTCACTCTAGAGGAGTTTGGATAACATAAATGTTGTAGCAATGTTCTCCAGTTTTATGAAAATAGCTTAGTATGAGTTCACTCGAGAGATTGGAAACTTCGGGTACAATAAAAGCGGTAGTAATGTTCTTTAGTTTTATAAAATGTTGGCCTCATTTGTCGATGGGAGAGTACCAATATAATACTCTTCATTTGGGAAAATAAGTAGTTTTATTGAGTCTACTTGTGAAAATCAAAGCAATTAAAAGCAGAAACCGAATTTTCTGTTTCGTAACTTTTACTGCTTTTGTCAAGTGTTGTTTGAATTATGTTCAGTCATTCAGCATTCGAGATTGGGGGAGGAGGAGGGACATTAGGAGAGGGCAAGGGAGAGGGAGGGGGATGGAGATGGAGAGAGGCAAGGGAGGGAGGGAGGAGAGAGGGAGAAAGGAAGAAATGAGTGTGGGAATGGGGTGGGAAAGAGAGTCTATATTTGTTTTGGTTCAAATTAAGGGTGCTAAAGGGAATGGAAGGGGTGATGTATCTATTGCTTTTGTTAATATTGTCTTCTCATTCTTAAGATATTGTAGCTATGTTCTACACCAACTTTAATATACCAACTTAAATGGCATTCTTAAGATGTTGGGTTATTGGGGCTGTTAATGTGTATCTTAAAGCACATTCTTAAGTAGCATTCTTAAGATTGATCTGCGTTTTGTGACTTGTCATGTAACACAACTTAGCTTCTTAATGACCTGGCTTTTTTCTGGCGATTGTTTAGTATTGGATGTCAGACGAGACAACGGCGCCTGAAAATGGTGAAAGACTATGGAAGCTTAATTATACGTGAGTTGTGCTATTAGTTGCTCATCCTTCGAATCGCTGCAATGGTGTTTTCTCACTGGGTTGTGTTTTTCTTGATAACTCAGATGTCTTATGTTTTCTACAGGTTCGTATGATTAGTACATTTATGCTAATAACTGATGTTTCTCAATACTTATAAGTCCATTCCTTAAAGACGCTTTAGGGAAAGAGATAACCGAATAAGCCAGTTGTTGTTTCACATTTTAAAACCTGCTTAACCACTGTGGCAATGCCATTATATGAGTTTGATTGGTCTTAGACTTTTGTAATGGCAAATATGCCATATCATGTGGAAGGTGGCATGCGCATTGTCAAGCCATCATCACCTGCTGACATCACCACTTTCTCGACTGTGAAGTAAAGAGTCCACCTCTAAGTTAAACCCACAAAGTACACCTGAAAAAGCAAGCTGACGATTTGTTAAATGGTCTTTAGATGTCAGCCCCCAAGTCTCATGGACCTTCCATCTGGTGGCGACGGCTGAAATACAGGGTGGATTAATTGATAAAATGAGTTTGCTACCATGAAGCAATATCCTACTTCACAAGAAAACCTGTCTTTACGAATATTGTCGTCTAATAACCCCTTTATACAACAATATATGTAAAGGCTCTTAACTACTTTTTTGTCATCACTACTATCGTGGAATGAAAAGTTAACCTAATCGTTTGGGCTTAGATTATGTGCCACGTCATAGTTTAATTTATTTATCTAATTCAAATATAATTTTGAACATGGATATATCCCTTTGAAAAATGTAACTTTGTATTGTTGTTAGTCTCAATCAGTTTCCTCACCACTTGTTTCACTTTCTTGCATTTTACTTAGTCAACTGATAAGGTCATCTTTGGTCTTATTTAACCTATGGTTGTTTGTTTAATGTATCATATGCAGATCAAAGCCAAGAAGGCATCTTGGAAACTCGAGTGGTTCAGTTTAGTGATTAGGAAATAAAATTGCCTCCTGGTAAGGGCGTTTATTTGTCTCCAAAATATTTGTTTTTCATCAAATAGTCAAGTATCTGCATATTAATTCAACCAGTCATTACACGCTGAGGTGTTGTTCCTTGTCGTGGCATATGCATACCTGATTAAACCGTGCTTTATTTGGGTCATTTGTATATCTGTTTCCTGGCAGTGGTTTCTCTTAGGGATTAGTGTATTTTTGAATATGTTAGGTGCTGATGTTGTCGTTTACAGCTTGGAGTCAAGTTATGGAAGCTGCCTTACTGCTAAGAGGGACGACAAGCTGCTCTTTGTACTGCGAAATGGCAGGTACTAGCCAGTTCATCATGTTCATACTCCCCCTGTTTTTTTTAATTGTCATTCTCACTTTTCGAGATATTCATTTCTCTCTTCAATATCTCTCAAAATATATGACTAAATATATTAAAATGTATACTCATATTAAAGCTTTATTCGTAAGGAATTTTATGGTGTAATTTTTATAATTTTTCGACCAATATATTTTTGTATAAATTGAATTCAAAGACTCGCCTTGTAAATTGAAAACGTCAATTATTTAAGAACAGAGGAAGTATATCTTAAACACCATATTCTTACCATAAACCCCAGGAGTAGGCCTTGGTTTCAACTAATTATAGGAGTAGGCCTTGGTTTCAACCAATTATTATTGAAATTCACACTGTGAGGAGTTTGTTGAGATAGTTAATCTAACACTTGTTGAACAAAACCTTCAGATTAGGCCAAGAGGCCCAAGCTGATACCGTATATGTTCCAAAGCTTAATCAACATGTGGAGTATAATGACCCGGATTAAGCTTTGGCAAGAAAAAAACTCCTCCGTCCCGGTCATTTATTTCCAATAAGCTTTCATTGTTTTCGAAAATGGAGTTTGGCAGACTAATAATACTACTGCAATTAGCTATTTAGCTACGGAGTATACAACAACAAGAAGGATAACGAGCAAAATAATATTTAGAATAGTAATATAGTAGTAGTAGTAGTAGTAGTAGTAGTAGTAGTAGTAGTAGTAGGATGAAAAGTGAGGACATATGGAGAGGACAAGATGGAAAGAGTCAGTTAGTGGTGAGATGAAATTATCTGAAGGGGTTAGAGCAGGACATACTGGCTGATAGTAGAAGTTTTTTGTTCAAGGTTCTGTTTATGAATTTAGAGGAGAGGACTATGTGTTTGTTGTTTATTCTGAGGTGTGTAGTATTTAAATTATATTTGAGATTTAGAACCTGGTGTAAATTAGGAACATATGTCTTAACTCTTAATAATTACTCTGTTATCGCTCTCAATTTTTTACAGCGAGAGTTTATTCAAACTTACGAGCATCGTGCCACAACTTAATCAACTCTGAAATATGATGTACTGTATGTTGAATGCAGATAGATATCAGGTGCATGCCCAGTTTCTCTTCTTGTATCACTGATGCTCTTTCGCTAACATCAACGAGGCCTTCCACACGGTTTTATTGGCTTCTAAGGCATGTCATTGTTGCATTAGACCAAAGCGTGTTTTGTATTCGTTCTCAGTGTAGTCGTTTTGTGTTGTAATCTCGGTCTTTAAGTCTGCTTGCAAAAAAAAGGCCTACACCTTTGTGCCAGTGTAATTCTACCTTCTTTTTATTAAAGTTTGTTGTTTAATTGTGTATCATTATTTTGCATTAGACATGGCGTCAAGCATTTAAGCAAATTTTGTAATAAATAATAAGCTTGTTCCACCATCTATCTGTAAATATGCAATGGACCAAGCACCTTTCTATTGATACACTACCACCAACTTAATCCCGCTTAGCATTCCACCAAATTGGGGTACCGCGCTCGATATGGCGCGGTGAAACAACTAGTGTGTTTAAATGCCCACAAAACATTTGACATCTTCACTTTCCATTATCTACTCAAATTGCGTGATATCGTCAACCCTACAAAAAAAATTGAAAAGGGGAACTAAAACTAATCTATACACCAATATCAAGAGTATTCATTATCAAAGATTGTTAATTAAGCAAATATACATCAATCACAAGGATCAAATATGAAAAAAGTAAGTTGGAGGTGTCACCTTGTGAATGTAGGATAAGTAGTTTGGGCAAAATTGAGTGCTTATGAATAGAGATCATTTGTTACATGTAAATTTTAGTTTGAGGGGGCATTTGAAAGGGAAGGTTGGTTATAACAATAGTAAAATTTAAAGGTTAGGACTTAAAAGATCATTGGTAGTTTGAAAGACAGGTTAGGTTACTAATTCACTATAACATTTAAGAGCTTTTAATTGGACCTAATGATGATGATGATGATGATAAGTGTTAATTAAATATCATTCAAATCTTGCTTCATGTGTCATTATAAGAGAGTTTTAATCTACCTTTTTATATTATTGTATAGATTGATTATGTCATCTTAATTAATTATTTAATTAAATTATTAATTAATAGTAAGATTAAACAAATGCAACAAAACCTTAAATTAAATATAAGAGATCCCAAGACTGCCACATA
This sequence comes from Silene latifolia, assembly GCF_048544455.1. Lineage (NCBI taxonomy): Eukaryota > Viridiplantae > Streptophyta > Magnoliopsida > Caryophyllales > Caryophyllaceae > Silene > Silene latifolia. Next base: position 309,630,987 of record NC_133538.1, on the reverse strand, counting down.
TCACAATTTGATGCTCAAGCTAAGTTTTTTATGTTATTATATAGATTATGAGTTTTACTGTTAAGTTTCTGAGTTCATTCACTTAAACAATAAACTAAAAAAATTTAAATATAACTCAAAAATATTACATATAGGCTTAGTTAAATTTGAGTTTTTACAGAATTTTTTTTTTAAATCCAACTTATAAACTTTAATAAGCTCATAAAAATTATACGTATGCTCAAAGTCAAATAAATTTTGAGATATAAGCTCATAAAAAATACATATATGCTCAAAAACAAATAAACTCTGAGGTAGTACATTCCGTATATATTCCTTCAAATTGAACTATTATTATTTTTTAATAGAAATTCCCTACTTTATCAATAATTTTTATGTCGATAGAAAAATGTAAAAAAATAACATTAAATGACAAATCTAATTGATGAAATTTAATTTAATAAAAATATTTGATGTGAGTTATGTAAAAAAATTATTTAATGTGAGAATGAGGATAGCTGCTTGCAAAATTCATTTTTGTAAACATAGGATTCCATTAATAAATGGAGTAATTGTTCACCGTATTAATTAGAAAGCATTACATAGTTGACCAACATTAACAAAGGGTTGTATAATATACGGAGATGGAGTAAGGGAGTAATCAAAAGTAAAGTATTGTGATTGATCAAAAGTGAAAAAACAAGTCTAGGGTTTCCTAGGGCTCCGTCTTAACTTTCTAGGGTTCCGTCTTATCTTCTTCGATTTCTCCCTTCCTCTCGAGGCTTTTCTCACAAGTGATCGTGGGGATTGTTTCTTGCATTGCGCGTTTCTTTGTTGCTTTTTGTTTCTCTTTTGCAGGTGCCGAAGAATTTCTTTATGGCGGGCCAACACCGGGCAGGGAAAGAGCCGATGGGGTTAGAGGAGGATACTTTCGTGTGGGATGATGATGGAGGAGCAAACGTGGATACAAACGATCTTATTCTAGTCGGGAAACTATGGTCGTCTAGGGCAATTAATGTGAAGGCTGCCATTGCTATGATGATTAATCTTTGGAATCCTACTAAATCGATCTTGGGGAATGTGGTGGATGCGAAGGATAAGACTTTCATTTTTCGGTTTGAAACGGAGAGAGACAAGGCTAGGGTTTTGGAGGGACAACCCTGGCACTTCGATAAATTTCTCTGGTGCTTCAACGAACCAAATAATAATGGTAAGCTCACTGATGTCCCGCTTTTCCATTTTCCTATATGGGCACGGGTATATGACCTCCCTCTAATGGGTCGAAGTAGTATGTCGAATGCAAAGCGCCTTGGTGATATGCTGGGTTCGTTCATTGATGTTGAAGTCGGTCCGAATGTGGAATTGGATAGGGCTATTCGTATACGTATTTTGCATGATGTGCGTAAACCATTGAAAGCGGTTGTCCCTATTCAAATGAAGGGGGGTAAGACTATAAATTTTGACGTCAAATATGAACGGCTACCCATTTTTTGCTACGGTTGTGGTATCATAGGCCATGGGGAGAAGGATTGCGATGACGGTCCTTATGATGATGAGGAGTTGAAATTTGGGGAGTGGTTGCGTGCGTCACCATGGAAAGTCGTGAAAACGGCCAAGGAGGGTCCAGGAAAAGCAGCCAGGGACCTAAGGGCAAGTTTCGATTTTGTGAAGGCGCAGGAAACTGAGGATGCTGTCAGCTCTATGATCACTAAACTTCAGTCTATTGCTTTGGATCTGCGTGCTAAAAAAACAAGAAAGGAAGGGCTGGACAGTTCTGGGAGTGGTGAAGAACAAATGGTGCTTGATGTGGGTCTGCAGGCCATGACTGTGCAGGGGAGAGTTAAAAGGGAGAAGGGCGGGGAGGAGGTAGAGGAAGTTGGCTACGCAACTGAGGTGAGAAGGGAAGCTGGGAGCAGGGGGAAGGGGAGCTAACAGATTCGGGGATGTTGTTTTTGTGGGCTTTACAGGAGATTTGGGTTTGGGTATGGAGGAAGGAGGTGGGGGAGATGCTTTGATTTCGGAGGAGGCAGGGATTTATGGAGGTGTAGCTGGGAAGGGGGGGTACGGTCAGGGCAGGAAGTGGAAGAAACAGGCACGGGGGGAGGGTTATGGGACTGTGGCTACTGCCATGTCATAGGTGGTCTTAACTGATGGGGGGAAACGGAGTAGAGATGGTGAGGAGGATGAGGGTGTGCATAAAAGATCTCGGAACTGCTTAGACGGGGGCGTCTTAATACCTGAGGCGGAGGTTGATGAAGCTCAACCCCGCCGGACCCAATGAATACTCTAAGCATCAATTATCGGGGCTTGGGCAACCCCGACTCGAGGAGTGCACTCCGTGATCTTGTACGGAGGTAGGCCCCGGCCATACTTTTCCTATATGAAACTAAATTGTGTGGTCGTGAGATGAGGAGGGTGCGTGAGAGTATAAAAGGTTACTTTGGTATTGATGTAGATACTTAGGGCGTTCGGGTGGTTTGTCTTTTTGGTGGAGGAGGGAGGTGGATTGCATCTTTCAGTCATCATCAGTACATCATATGGACTTTTTGGTTCAAGGTGCGGAGGGTGAGTGGAGAATTACAGGGTTTTATGGGTGGCCGGCTATTTCGGATCGGCATCTATCTTGGGAATTGCTGCGGGTCCTAAGCAGGCAGTCTTCTCTTCCATGGGTGTGCATTGGCGATTTCAACGAAATTCTTTTTTCTACTGAGATGAAAGGGGGAAGCAGACCTCAGCAACAAATGAATAATTTCCGAGCTGTAGTGGATGAGTGTGGATTGCGGGATGTGCCGTGGGAAGGATATAAATTTTCTTATGACAACGGGCAAGCATGTGAGTTTAACAGACAGTCCATGCTTAATAGAGCCTTATGCACGATCTAGTGGACATATTTGTTCCCCTACGCAAAGCTGTTTTATCTTAACCGGGAATGGTCGGACCATGCTCCTATCCGTCTAGTTCTTAATCATAAAATACAGAGAGAAGTCAAGACTCGGCCCTTCAAGTTCGAGCAAATTTGGGTGGGTTCGGAGGGTTGTGAGGAAGCTGTGGAGCGGGGTGTTGAGAGGGGGAGAGGTGACCTGGTCACGGTGCTGAGGGAGTGCACTCGGGAATTGTAGGCGTGGAAGAAAACGAGCATTAGTAGGATAGGGCGGGATATTGATCGTAAATGTAAACAGCTGGAAAGGCTCAATGAAGGGGACATGGATGAGGAGAGTGTGCGACGTCGAAGGAAGCTCGTGGCTGAAATTTCTGATTTGCGTAGACAAGAAGAACAATATTGGCGACAACGGTCCAGAGCTCTATGGTTGAGGGACGGGGACAAGAGCACTAAACTCTTCCATATGCGGGCTGGTGAGCGTAAGAGGAAAAATTTTATAGCGCAGCTGATTGATGATGAGGGTGTTACCCGGATGGGGGATGAGGAAGTGGGGGTCGTGGCCAATAATTATTTTGCAGAGCTCTTCTCGACGTCTAACCCGGCTGATGACGAGACCATTTTCCAGGGCTTGGAGACGAGAGTGACGGATCCCATGAACGAGGTGTTGCAGCATGACTATTGCGAGGATGAGGTTATCGAGGCTCTTAACCAAATGCACCCACTGAAGGCCCCGGGCCCAGACGGTATGAATGTCTTTTTTTTATCAAACTTATTGGAGTACGATTGGGCCAACGGTCAATAGCACGGTCCTTGCTGTTCTTCGTGGCGAGCTATCTCTGAGGGATATTAATAAAACCAATATTGTTTTGATCCCAAAGAAAAAAGCTCCGGATAAAATTCGTGACTTCCGACCCATTAGTCTCTGCAATGTGGTTTATAAATTAATCTCGAAAGTTTTGGCAAATAGACTGAAACAATTATTGGGTGACATCGTCTCAGTCAATCAGAGTGCTTTTACTCCGGGAAGGGCCATTATTGATAATATTATGATAGCTTTTGAGATTTTTCATCACATAAAGAACTCGAAGGGGACGGATGGGTCCATGGCTATAAAGCTTGATATGGCTAAGGTGTATGACCGCGTAAAATGGAGGTTCTTGCAGCGAGTTCTTGCTGCTTTTGGTTTCGACAGAGGGTGGGTAAACAGAGTGATGGCGTGTGTGACGACGGTGTCGTTTTCGGTTCTAATTAATGGGCACCCGTCTAGAGAGTTTAGACCGTCGAGAGGACTACGACAAGGCGACCCTTTATCTCCGTATCTCTTTATACTGTGTGCTGAAATTCTTTCCCATCAAGTGCGTCAAGCAACGGAGATTGGAGCTTTACATGGTGTACGTATCTCGACGAGTGCACCACCTATTTCCCACCTTTTATTCGCCGATGATAGCCTATTTTTTTGTGAAAGCTATAGGGGAGGAAGCGGATGTGGTCTCAGATATTCTCAGGAGATACGAGCAGGCATCGGGTTAGCTGGTCAATCTTGATAAAACTACGGTCTCTTTTAACAAAGGGGTGCCGAGGAATAGGAGGAGTTGGATTGCTAGTAGACTGGGGATAGTTGAGGTTGAGGAGCAACACCGTTACTTGGGACTCCCTATGTGGTGGGCCAGTCTAAAAAAGTTCTCACAGATATCATTCGGGATAAACTAAGTAAACGGCTTCAGGGATGGCGCGGGAAAATCTTGTCTAGGGTTGGTAAAGAGGTTCTTCTAAAGGCTGTGGCCAATTCACTCCCTACCTACGTTATGAGTGTGTTCAAAATTCCTGCAAATTTATGTGATGAGCTACGTTCAATGATGTCGCGCTTCTGGTGGAATCACGAGGAAGGTAAGAGAGGTACAAGTTGGGTCGCGTGGAAAAAGGTTTGCAAACCCAAGGGAATGGGGGGAATGGGGTTCCGGGATTTTAAGCTGTTTAATCTCGCTCTCCTTGGTAAGCAAGCATGGAGACTAACCACAGAGGCAGGTAGTTTGTGGGAGCAAGTGATGCGGGCTAGATACTATCCTAATGGCGACTTTATGACGGCTACTCTGGGACACAACCCAAGTTACATATGGCGCGGTCTGGTTGAAGCGCGGATGGTCCTGGATAGAGGTATGCGAAGGAGGATTGGGGACGACAATTCGACAAAGGTTTGGCGAGATGCGTGGTTACCTAGGACCCATACGGGACGGATTATATCCCCGTGTACTGCTGGTAATGAGGAGATGATTGTATCGGAGCTGCTGACCGCTGGTAATGGCTGGAATGTGGAGCGGATAGCGAGCCTCTTTTTGCCTTTTGAGATGGACCGTATTACTAATATTCGTGTGAGCCAACATCGGCCTAGCGACATATGGTATTGGAGGATGGAAAAAGATGGAGTGTAGACGGTGAAATATGCCTATAAGCTTCTCGCTGGGGGGGATGGTGTGGATATGAGTGGTGCCTCAGACTGGAGCAGGGAGATGTGGCTTTGGAAGCGGCTATGGCAAGTCCCGGTTTGGCCCTGAGTAAAACTGTTCTTTTGGCAACTGTACAGTGAAGCTTTAGCAACGAGAGCGAACATTGCAACTCGTGTTCGAGGTGAGAATTCTTTTTTCTCTTTATGTAATTATTATTTTGAATCAAGCTTGCATTTGTTTAAAGATTGTTGGGTTGCCAAGAAGGTGTGGGAGGGGCTCGGGTTGGAGGGTGAGGAGGGGGAAGGAGTGGGCTGTATTCGCGAATGGGTGGAGGAAAGGTGGAGGGAGCTCGGGGCGAGGGAGGATAGTGTGTTTATGGTCGGTTGCTGGGCCTTGTGGGAGCATCGAAATAATGTCATTTTCGAGAGTAGGGAGGTCGATCCTTGGGTGGTTATAAGGAGGGTGGGTGATGTGGTGGCTGAAATGGAAGGGAGTGCATACGAGGCGATTAGGGGACGTAGGATGAAGGATATGGGGTCGGGGTCTAATGGGCCGAGGGGGTGGGCTCCTGCTCCTAGAGGTTTCGTTAAAGTAAACGTCGATGCTAGGGTGAAGGAGGATGAGGGGGTAAGTCTAGGCCTGGTGTGTCGGGGTGAGATGGGTGACGTGGTATGGGGTGTCACTATAGTGCAGGACCAAGTTTGGGAGCCACATGTTGCGGAAGCAGTCGCTGTTCTTGAAGGTCTGAAGGAAGCTTTACGAACGGGCTTCAGGGATGTGGTAATCGAGAGCGATTGTTTACAGGTTGTGGAAGCGCTCAAGAAGAAATTATCTGGTCGAAGTTGCTTTATGTTAGTTATCGAGGAAATTTTGCTTCTTTGTAATTCTTTTAATACTGTTCTTTGGTTTTTTTCTAGTCATGTGAACAATACTGTTGCTCACGCTTTAGCGCATATTTATCCTAGAACTACTGGTAGAATGGAGTGGTCGGATACCCTACCTCCGTCCGCAAACGATGTTGTATTGTTTGATTTATCGTTATTAAAGTAAGCCCTCGGGTTTTCTTCTAAAAAAAAACATTAACTAAGGGTTACATCTATATATAATAATAAAAACTCAAACTAAACATCTAACTTTTTGCCACATCAACATCTATATATACCAAAAAAAAATAACAATAATCTTATTAAAAGGGGAACTTAAAATGCCACGTACACTTGACATGACAAATTTTAATGTAACATGGCGAGCTAATGTGACATGAATTAATAACTTATTATTACATGGCATTAATTTACATATATTATTTTCCAAAATTTATATAACTCTTACAAATTTACATCAAAGTTTAATAATTTATAATTAAAATTGACATTTTAATTGAAATTTTTGTAATAAAACATGTTAATAAATTAATTAAAACTCTTCATATTGCTTAACACCCATCATTTTTATTAAATGTTTTTTCCTATTTAATTCTATTTTATAATAAAAACATGTTAATAAATTGATTAAAATTATTCATAATACTTAACACCAACCAAATTAATTAATATTTTTTCCTATTTAGTTATTTTTATAATAAAATATGTTAAAAATTTGATTAAAACTCTTTATATTACTTAACCCTCACCATTTTCATTAAACTTTTTTTCTTATTTAATTCACCTCTTGAGTTTCTCGGCATTCAATTATCTTATTCAACAATATCACAAAATAAATTAAAAATAAATTTAAATATTGGAATCTATGGTTGTGTAATGGCTATAAAAGTTATTGTTCCGGGTGTAATTCCAGAGCAGATATTTGTTACCACTCGTAGCTCGTAGAATGACGTCTTTGCTTGAATCCTCCTGTCGGTCTCCTGAAATGATGAACAAACTGAGGGCTCGGCTTTGGGCCGAGCGAACTCACTCCGACGCTCAAGTCAGTAACTTAGAGAGGTAAGTTGTTACTTGACTAAATGTATATTGTAGAGAGATAAGGAAGATAATACCAGATGAATAGTGATTCTTAGGTTAAATTGTGGATCCTTTCCTCAATGAAGGTTGAGGAGTATTTATAGACTTTCACCTTTTGTCACGTAGTGGCCAAGTGGCTAGCAAGTGGAAAGACCGTTCTACCCTCGGCCGATCGACCTATGGCAGGCCGGCCGAGGGTTCTTGGATATGAGTACGCGGATATGCGCCCACCGGTGAGTTGTCATGCCGAGACCAGTGACAGCCGATGGGTCGCATCGGCTAGGTCGTCTAAGTCGTTGACTTGTCAGTGGACACCTTTGACCTTACTCAATATGTTGACTTGGTCGGGTGCGGGCAATATGCCCCATCAATTTGCCCCCAGCGTAGTCTATGCCGTGGTATGGGCTCCGATGTATGTTTGAGCGTATATTCTGCGCAAGTAATTTGTAAAAAATTTTCTCGCATCGGCTTCTTCTCATCAAGGTCGGCCTCTTCTACTTCGGCCTGGTCTTTCTTAGGCCGTACCATATCCCCCCTCCACATGGATGTGTAAAGGGCATCCGATGTGGAAAAGAAAGTGACGCTGGCCGAGACCAGGGTTGAGAGTGCCGGTTGTTTTTGATTGCCCCCGGCCGCGCTACCTAGCTTGGTTGATCATGTGGCCGTGCAGAGAATGATGCTTGGGAATTTGTTGAGGAAGGTGAATAGGCGGAGAGATGTGAATGGGCGTGTTGAAGACGCTTGGTCACCGTTGCATTGATTGACGTTCAACTGCGCAACGATTGACATCCCGTGGTTGCATGTCCGACACGTGTCCGCACGCCGCGATTGGTTGACGCTTCATGGGTCATTCTCTCGATTGGTCCTTCTTCATGGGCTTTTCCCTATAAATAGGGCAGTTATTCCGTGAAATTGGCCACCAATTTCATTCTCCCAAATTTTCTTTTCTAAACTTTCTAGGGTTTCTTCACTGTTACTTCGGCGAGTGTTTTTCTTTAAGGTAAACAAACAAATTTCTTCACTTTTTATTTTGTTAAGTAATCATTGCTATCATGTCTTCTGCTGACGCCGGGACTAGCACTTCTGCGTCGGGGGGTTCCCCGTCGCGTCTTGATGGGGAGGAGAAGCTAGACGCCCTCCTGATAAGGTCTGGGGGCCCTAGGTTTCCTTCTCCTGAAGTTGATCCTCAAATTTTGGAGGAATGGGACGATGACGATGATGTCGATGATGACGCAGACGATTTTGGTGATGATGCTGAAAAGGCTCGTCCTAATGAGGGGAGGCAGTACGTTATGGATCACGGTGACGTCTGTAAGGTACGCGTTGACCGTGCTTGGACCCATAAGTTAGCCAGTTGTTCCGGCGAGACATTTTTCGAGGGCCATTTCTTCTTTGGCAGGGGATACAAAATTGTTATCCCTGAGGAGGGTCAGGCCGTCTGTTGCCCTCCACCGGGCTACACCGGCATATACATGCGACACTTGGAGTACGGGCTCCGGTTTCCGCTGAATGAGTACGTTATGACCATCATTAGGGCCATGAACGTTGCCGTTACCCAACTGCACCCGTTGGCTATGAGGACCATAGTCGGCTTTGTCTGGCTTTGTCTCTTCAAGGGGGAGGCCCCAACGGTGAATTTATTCCGCCGGCTTCATCATCTCCACCACAATCTCTCGGCGCGTCGGATGGTACAGTGTGCACATGGAGAAGGGTTATGTCTCTGTTGACAAACTTACTTCTTGCAAGGACTGGAGAGATCGGTGGGTGTACGTTAAGGTGCCGGATGACTATCCACTGCCTCGCTCCTTTCAGCACCAAGTTAACTTGCGGTGTGAGACTAAGGCGGAGCATGACAGATGGGTCTCCCGGAAAAAGCTCAAGATGGATGCCAGCAAGGTCCTTCTTAAAGAGGATGAGAAGTCATGATGAGGCTTTTTGAGGCGGACAAGAGTGGGGTGCCGAAAAGATGGATTCCCCCAACGCAGATCATTCTTCAGGATGAGCCGCTCTGTCATGTCGGCCTCATACCGGCCCTAGCACAGGGTGAGTGGGGTCGGTGTGAGGCCCATCACCGCTCTCAATGTTCCTGTTTTTCGAACTTCGATTTATTTCTTCTACTTAACTCTTGCTTTGTTTCCTTCGCAGACCACTTTGGACCGGATTTGTCTGAGGATATCCTCCGGAGAATGGGGCTGCACAAAGATAAAACCGTTGCTAACTTGCATCCCAAGGCTCTAACCCATGACCGCCGGACGTCGCCGAATGATCTCATGGATCAGCAGCTGAAAAGCTTGAATGTGGTGGAGGCCCAGGCGAAGGTTGTTAGCAACATGCCGCGCCATACGCGAAAAACAAAGCCTTTGGCGGTGATGGCGTCGACATCGGTTCCACCTCCCATCCCCCCTGTTCGGAAGGAGACGGTGGAGATTGTTGATATCACCAATGGGGAGGACTCCGATGAGGAGGGGTCTCCCCTTGTTCGTAAGAGAAAGGAGACGGCCTTTACCGCTGCCGTTGCTTCTGCTGCTGGCGAGGAAATGCGTCCTCCGGCCAAGAGGGCTAAGCATGGTACTGATCTATCCTGGTGCTCAGATTAGGCGCTGCCGTTCATTAGGCGCTGCTGATGACAGGCTCTCTGGCGTGCCTATGCATACTGATACTGATGCTTTCGTTAAATTTTGTAGATCAGCCGCCGTTGGCCGTCGTTCTTATTGAGCAGCAAGTGGAGGAGAATCCCGCGCAGGCAGGTGATCTTAACGTCGCCCTTGACTCTTCATCCCAGAAGGCTTCCCCCTCCCGACTGCAAGCTGGTGACCGAAACGTCACCACTGACTCTTCATCCCAGAAGGCTTCCCCTTCCCAACTTGTGGCGGAAAGCGCGAGGTTGATCGAGAGGCTGGCGAGGTGGAACGAGCTGACCGGTGCTCGTATTATAGAGCAGGAGAAGGCCGTGGCTCAATCCACTTTTGAGCTTAATGCCACTAAGAAGGTGGCCGTGAAGGCGAAGCTGGATCTCCTCAATGAGCAGAGGCTTAGGGGGGATGCTGAGAAAGCGCTCTTGGCTGAGAGAAAACTCAGGGAGGACGCCGAGAAGGAGGTCCTTGCTTTGAGAGAGCCAAGGCCGAGGCTCGCTGCGCCGAAGTTGCAAAGCTGCTGGCGAAGTGTGACCTTGTTCAGAGGCACGCCGACCTTTATTTCCAGCAGAGGAATGAATTCAGGGACCGGTTTCAGATCCAGGGGAAGGTGATTCGGAGCAAGGAGGCCATCATCAGACAAAAGGAGGATGACATTGAGATGCTCCAAACCGTCATGCTCCCTAACATGTGCGCCGAATTCCGGGATCTGGCCGAAGAAGCTGCCAGGGAAGTGATTGGGGAGCTCTTCCCTCTTGATGGTTCCTTTCCGTGGGGCAAATTTAACGAGCTTTTTGACGACAAGCTCGAAACTAAAGAGGAGGCCGTGACGGAGAAGGCCAAGGAGGCGGTGAGGGTGAAGATAGAGAAAGAGGCGGCCGCGGAGGAAGCAGCCCTTGCTGAGAAGGCTAAGACGGCCAATGAGGAAGCCAAGAGAATGAGGGAAGCTGAGGCTGCTAGGAAAACTGCTGGGTTGCCCATCGAAGAAGATGTCTTGCTACCGCTAGCGATGGCAAGCAAAGAATGACATAGGAGACATACTTGTAACTTTTTGTTTTTCTTTCCCTTGTTTTGTTGTAAAACTCTTGGTAGGTTGTGTTTAGGCTTATCCCTATGGGGACGGCCGTCGTCTGCATTCTCCTTGCTTGTAACCTGTTATTACTTTTAATAAGAGTTCGTTTCTTCTTCCTCCGGCTTGGCCGAGGTTTTTACCTCACTTCTTTTTCTTGCGCTAGTATTTGAGCGTCTCAACTGTACTTTAGCGTTTTTACTTTGCCTCTGGCTTGGCCGAGGTTTTTTTTTTTTTTTTTTTTTTTTTTCGTCTTCGTCTGGGTTGTCTTCTTACGTTATTAATTGAGCGTCTCTTTTGTTTCCGCCTCGGCTTGGCCGAGGCAGTCTAGAGTGCGTATCTCAATTGTGTTTAACGCTTCCGAGGCGTTTTGATCGCTTCAGCGAGTGTCAACTGCGCTGGTCGTGACCGTCGCGGTGTCTGTTTCTTGTCAGCGACTGCCGTGGCGTCTACCACTTGGGGTGACTGCGACGGCGCCTACTTCTTGATGGAGATTGCCATGGCGTCTACCACTTGGAGTGACTGCGACGGCGTCAAACCTCTTGGGGTGACTGCCGTGGCGTCTACCACTTGGAGTGACTGCGACGGCGTCAAACCTCTTGGGGTGACTGCCGTGGCGTTTACTACTTGGGGTGACTGCGACGGCGCCTACTTCTTGATGGAGACTGCCGTGGCGTCTACCACTTGGGGTGACTGCGACGGCGCCTACTTCTTGATGGAGACTGCCGTGGCGTCTACCACTTGGAGTGAATGCGACGGCGTCAAACCTCTTGGGGTGACTGCCGTGGCGTCTACTACTTGGGGTGACTGCGACGGCGCCTATTTATTGGTGGAGACTGCCATGGCGTCTACCACTTGGAGTGATCATGCGACGGCGTCAAACCTCTTGGGGTGATCGCCGTGGCGTCTACTACTGGGGTGACTGCGACGGCACTGCTTCTTGATGGAGACTAGTGGAGTCTAACACTTGGAGTGACTGCGACGGCGTCAAACCTCTTGGGGTGGCTAAGTGGCGTCTACTACTTGGGGTGACTAACGACGGCGCCTATTTCTTGGTGGAGACTGCCATGGCGTCTACCACTTGGAGTGACTGCGACGGCGTCAAACCTCTTGGGGTGACTGCCGTGGCGTCTACTACTTGGGGTGACTGCGACGGCACCTGCTTCTTGATGGAGACTGCCATGGCGTCTACCACTTGGAGTGACTGCGACGGCGTCAAACCTCTTGGGGTGACTGCCGTGGCGTCTACTACTTGGGGTGACTGCGACGGCGCCTACTTACTGATAGAGACTGTCGCCCTTGTCGGTATGACAGTGTGAGCCGGCGTCTGCTTCTTCCTAGTGACTATGGGGAAAATGAACATTTTGATGGAAGACTTGGACGATTTTTCATTAGATAAAAACATGCATCGGGGTGCCCACAGCTGTTTTGGACACCTCCGCCGCTACATAAAGTTTTCTATGAGATCAGCAGCGTCCTAATGGCTCATCAAAGGCACACCTTCCCAGTCAGCCACCAATCGCATCCACGAGGTCGCCCTCCTGTTGTAAGGATGGACTTTTCCCTTTCTCTGATTTCTTTGCCACTTTGAGGGATTGCATGTTGTATCCTCTGGCAGCTATCTGGACGTTGACCACTTCGTCCTTCTCGTCCTTGGAGATGAGCTTATGCGCTTCCCCCCGGTCCGAGACATACATCAGTGTTAGGGCCCGAATGGACATCACCGCGTCGGCCTCGCTCAGAGTGACTCGGCCTATGAGAACATTGTAGGCGGACGAGCCGTCAATGACCACGAACTCGGCTAGGACATTCTTAGCCGCCTTCCCTTCGCCGAACATCACCGGGAGTCTGATTGACCCCAGTGGTACCAGGCCGGCCCCGAGAAGCCGTATAGTGGGTTGGTGCGGGGGCTTAAGTCCTTGACTTTCGGCCGAGGCCGAGGAAGCACTCCCTGAACATGATGTTCGTGTACGCGCCTGTGTCAATCAGGCACCTCTTGACCAGGTGGTTGGATATGTCCAAATTGACTACAAGTGGGTCGCTGTGAGGAGCGATGACTCCTTCGTAGTCCTTCCTTCCAATGGTCATATCGGGGATGTTGGAAGCGGGGATCGCTGTGTTGGGCACAAAGTTGATGGCCCGATATAGCTCGTTCGGTGTCGTTTGTGCCCATGAGCGAACCTCCGTTCTCGTTGCCCCGATGACAACATGGATCACTCCTATCCGTTCAAGACGGATTTCTTACCCGAATCGCCGCGTCGGTCTTTTGGCCTTTGGCAACGTACTTGCCGAGGCTCCCCTTCCGGATCAACTCTTCAATGGCATTCTTCAGATGTCGGCAGTCGTTGGTTAAATGGCCGGTGTGGCCGTGGTACTCACGATCTTGCTCGTGTCACCGTCACTTTTTGGCTTGGGGGTCTCTCCCACTTCTGGCCCTCGTTTTTGCTCAGGGCGAAGACCTCGGCGGCTGATACGACGAGAGGGGTTTTATCATTATACCGCCTCTGGTGGTACGTTCCCGAACTCCACCCGGCGCCCGTCGAGTCCTGTTTCCTGGCAGATTTGTCGATCCGTGACCTATTATTCTCACGGCGTCTTTCATCGGACCGTGACCCGTTGTTGTCACGGCGTCTTTCATCCGGGTTGTCCTCCCGGCGGCTCTTTTTTCTTGAGTGCCCGGCCTCGCTGGGGCCTACCCAGGTCTTGTGATAGTCCTCTACCTTGATGGCCTGGTCGGCCATCTTCCTAGCGGCGTCCAAGCCCAGGCCTCCGCACTTGATGAGCTCATTTTTTAAGTCTCCCCTTGGGAGGCCCTTCATCGCCGCGAAGGCCGCCGCGGGATTAATTTCTCGAATCTGCTGGACCTTTCCGTCGAACCTCTTCACATAGCTTCGTAGAGACTCGCCCCCCTCCTGTTTGATAGTTAGGAGGTCCGACGTCTCCACGGCCCTCCTCTTATTGCAAGAGTACTGGGCTAGAAAGGCGTCCCTTAGGTCGGCGTAATAGTATACCGAGCCGTCGGGAAGCCCCTTGTACCAACTTTGAGCCATCCCATGCAAAGTTGTTGGGAAAACTCGGCACCAGACCTCATCGGGCTGCTCCCATACCGACATGTAAGACTCGAAAGCCTCGGCGTGGTCGGCTGGATCACTATCTCCTTTGTATGATATGGGTGGCAACTTGAGCTTAGTTGGCACCTGGACTTCTAGGACGTAGGCGCTGAGGGGCTGTCTGACCACGTGTCGAACGATACGCGGCGATCGACTCCTCGCATTCCTAGTCCGACTCCTCCCCTCGTAGCGGGAAGGACTCCTTCTTCGACTCGGACTTGTTCTCCAACTCTGCTGAGTCGGACTCCTCTGGCTCCTTTGGGGTAAGCCTCGTTCGTGCTGCGGGGACGCTGTCCTCCCATGAGTGCGGGAAGGACTTAGGTCTACCACGCCCACTTTGGGCTCCCCCGGCGTCTTGACTGGGTCAGCTTCTCCTAGTGCTCCGTTCAAATTTCTCGGAGTCACATTTCGGACCCTGGTCTCCTGGACGGTTTCCGCCGCTCTTGTCGGCGTGACAGTGTGAGCAGGCGTATTACCAATTAGGTCCAGGAGCATTTTCAGTTTTGCTACGTCAACCACATGTCCCATGATGGTGACCTGGTTGGCGGCGATGGCGTGTCTGTATTATTGGCATCCCGAACTCCGGTTGGATTACTCCGCCGGTGGAGGGCCGCACGACTCGCAGGTGTTGAAGGTATCATCTTGGTAGAGCGCGGTTTCGTCGGTCACGACTGCGTCTTGTTGTTTCGACATCTTCTTAGCTTTTTGGGTGGGTTTTTGTTGTTTTTTTTTTTTGTTTGGGAATGAATGTGACTAGCTTTTAGTAGCGATCTTCCCCACAGACGGCGCCAATTGTTCCGGGTGTAATTCCAGAGCAGATATTTGTTACCACTCGTAGCTCGTAGAATGACGTCTTTGCTTGAATCCTCCTGTCGGTCTCCTGAAATGATGAACAAACTGAGGGCTCGGCTTTGGCCCGAGCGAACTCACTCCGACGCTCAAGTCAGTAACTTAGAGAGGTAAGTTGTTACTTGACTAAATGTATATTGTAGAGAGATAAGGAAGATAATACCAGATGAATAGTGATTCTTAGGTTAAATTGTGGATCCTTTCCTCAATGAAGGTTGAGGAGTATTTATAGACTTTCACCTTTTGTCACGTAGTGGCCAAGTGGCCAAGTGGCTAGCAGGTGGAAAGACCGTTCTACCCTCGGCCGATCGACCTATGGCAGGCCGGCCGAGGGTTCTTGGATATGAGTACGCGGATATGCGCCCTGGTGTGCAGTTGTCATGCCGAGACCAGTGACAGTAGATGGGTCGACGGGTTAGGCTAAAGTCTAAGTCGTTGACTTGCTGTGGACACCTTTGACCTTGCTCAATATGTTGACTTGGTCAGCGGTGCAGAATATGCCCCATCAGTTATAATAATACTTATAATGGTTTATATTCATTTCATTTATTTATTTAATACCTATTTTCCATTTGTCCATGAGTTTCTAAGTTGTGGGCTATATATTTTATGATTTAATTATTTATTTGATTATGGTTTTTTTTTTTTTTTTTTTTTGGCAGCTGAAAAGAAAGGTTCCTAAAATAAACTCATAGCCTTTTTCGCCAAGGCATGAGCTTTGGAGTTACAGTCTCTGCGAACATAACTAAAACACAAGCAATGAAAAGCAGATGAAATAAGAGAAATGTCTTGGAGAATGCCCTTTATGAGATGGTGCATCGTCTGATTTCCCATCCATTGCGTCAGAAGCGAGAGGCAGTCAGAAGAGATTTCAATGTGAAGAAAACCTTCCTGACGTGCCCAAGCGATGGCCTCCTTCACTCCTAGAGCTTCAGCTTGAAGGGGAGATTCAGCCCGACCACATAAATAACCTTCATATATAGAATTTCCTTCAGGCCCAAAAGCAATCCACCCAAACCCCGCAAGACCCGGTTTTTTCCAACTTGCATCAACATAAATATGTATCATAGCATAAGGAGAGAAACTTCCGATACAGTAAAAAGGTCTACCCATACGTAGAATCTGGAGATCAATATCACCATCAGAAGGGGATCCTGGGGTACCGTCCTCAAAACCAGGCGGATGTAAAGGGGCATTGTTACTCCTATCATTTGCTTGAAGAACCTCTTTAATCAGTTGTCGAGCCTTGATAAAGAAGACGTTCGGGTTAAAGACTTCACCCCTGAAGCGGATGTTATTTCTTAAAGACCAGAGGCTAACCAAAATATCGAGAAAGCTTAAGACAAGAGTAACCCCCTCCTCAAGACCAGATAGATAAAGAACCCAGTTAATAATCCAGTCTCGAACATCTAGAGTAGGAAGATGACTGACATTGATACCCAGTTCCGATCCAGCCCAAATCCTGGAGCTAAGAGGACAATCACGGAAAAGGTGATCAAGAGTCTCCACAGTATCGCCTGCATTGTTGCACATAGAACAAGAGGGAGCCCAGTTTAAGTCCCTTTTTGCAAACTCACTCCCAACCGGAAGGGAACTTGTCATGATTTTCCATAGAAGGATCTTCCAAGGTTGAGGACCTGGCAGATTCCATAATCTTTTCCTACAAAAGAGTTCCCAGTTCGCGTGGAGCCTTTCTTTATCCTTTTTAGATCCATGCTCATTGAAGTAATCTTGAAAGCTAATGCCATATCCGCTCTTAACAGTGTAAGTGCCGCTGCTAGTTTTGGGCCAGAAAATTTCATCTCGTGATTGAGAAGCACAAAGAGGGATGGCCAGAATTTGATTCGCGCTATCTTCAGTGAAGAGTAACTTAATAAGACCTTCATTCCATCCTCCATTATTTACGCAGATGTCCTTAACACGAAGATCTTTTAGGAAAATAAAGCTTCCATCAAGAAGGCAGTCTTTAGGTTCCGGGGTTTGCCCGTTAACCCATTTTTTGTCCCACACATTAAGGTTAGAATCAATTCCAGACTTCCAGCCAATATGTTCCTTAATAATCTTTAAGCCATGTGAGATGCTCCGGGCCCCCCAGGAATAATACTTTCTGCTGCCAAGCCATGAATTGTTAACTATTCCCAATGGTCCCATGATCTTTTCTCTGAAGACCGAACAGAACAGAGATTTCTCATTTGACACAAGTCTCCACGCATGTTTTGCCAATAAAGCTTGATTGAGACAACCCACATTTCGAATACCAAGACCCCCTTCACTCTTCGGAAGACTAGTAAAGATTCCACTGCACCAGTGGAGGCACTTACCTGTTTTACTTCCAGCCCACCAAAAATGCGACAAGAGAGCATTAATCCTCTTAGTCACACTTACCGGTATTTTAAATGCCGATAGAAAGAAAATGGAGAGATTGGATAGGACGGAAGAGATTAAGGTAAGTCGTCCAGCTGGAGAGAGAAAAATCCCAGTCCACGAAGAAATTCGCTTCATAACCGCCTCTATAAGACCCATAAAAACCACCTTTTTTGATTCCTGGAACTCAGTTGGAAGGCCAAGGTATTTCCCAAATCCTTTGTTATGCTTAATGTTGAGGGACTTTAAACAAGATCTTACCTGGCGTAGAGTGGTGTTTGGGCTGAAAATGAGCCCCGATTTATCATCATTAATGACCTGACCCGACGCCTCGCAGTAATTAACTAGGAGACGTTTGAGATGGCGCACAGCCGCACCTTTGATTTGTATGAAGAAAACCGAGTCATCCGCAAAGAAAAGGTGCGTTAAGGGGGGCACCCCTCGACACAGTCGGATACCCTGGATAATGCCCTCACGTTGGGCACACTCGACATTGCAAGATAAGACCTCCATACATAGAATGAAGAGATAGGGTGATAGAGGGTCACCCTGCCGGAGTCCACATTGCGGCTTAAAAGGGCGGAGAGGGACTCCATTTAGTAAAATTTCATAACTTACTGTTGAGACACAATTCATTATCAAGCTAACCATCCTTGAAGGGAACCCGAAAGCAAGCAAAACAGCCTGAAGGAAATCCCATCGAACTCTGTCAAAGGCTTTGCTCATATCCGCTTTGAAGGCAACCCTACCAGATTTCCCATGCTTGTGTGAGTTAACTTTATGGATCGCTTCATGCGCTAGCAAAATATTGTCAATAATATTTCTTCCAGCCAGGAAAGCATTTTGGTAGTCCCCTACTAAGTACCCCATGACCCTCTGCATGCGATTTGTGATACATTTGGTAATAATCCTCATAATCACATTACAAAGGCTAATTGGCCTATAATCCTTGACCTCTTCGGGGCTATCACATTTGGGAATTAAGGCAATAAAAGTACGGTTCATTTCCTTCAAAACAGCGCCAGAGTTGAGGATGGAAAGAATAGCCTTAGTGCAATCCCTTTTAACGAGATGCCAGCATCGCTGGTAGAAAACTGCCGGAATACCATCCGGGCCAGGAGACTTCATTGGTCCCATTTGGAAGACCGCCTGCCGGACCTCCTTAGCAGTATAAGGCTTACCCAGAAAATCCGCATCATCATTAGTTACTCTGTTTTGAATATTCCCGATCAACTGGGTTAGAGGGGAGTGCGAGTGTCCATGAGGTTGCTGAGCCTGGCATGGCCGAGAGAAAAGGTTGGTGAAAGATTTCTGAAAATAGTCGCTAATCTCCTCATGATCATAAGTCCAGTTTCCATCATTTCTTTTAATGCCCAGAATATAGTTTCTTCCCGCTCTTCCTTTGACCCAGTTGAAGAAATATTTAGTACAAGTGTCACCATCGACCAACCATTTCAGCTTTGCTCTTTGTTTCCAAAGAAATGTGACCATTACCCTTGCAAACTCACGAACCTCCTCATTTACCAGTTCATATTCTTCTTCCCCACCTCCCGCAGTAGCAATTTCAATACCCCGTTCCAGGCGTTTATCAAAATCATCCCATTTATCAGACCAATCATTCCTTTTATCCAAGGCCCACTTTCTGACATGTTGTCGAACCCGAGCAAGTTTCCGAGTAACCCGGAAAGCTGGGGACCCATTATCGGATACAGTCCAAACATCCTTAATAACTTGAATGCATTCTGGATAATCCAAAACCCAAGCATCCAATTTATAAGGTTTGCTGCCAGTTGGTTTAGTAAGGTGAAGATCAAGTTCAATAGGTGCGTGGTCCGAAATCTGAATCGGATGGTATTTGATTATGGTGAGTACATATATTTGTATGTTGTTGTTGTTGTTGTTGTTGTTGTTGTTGTTGTTGTTGTTGTTGTTGTTGTTGTTGTTGTTGTTGTTGTTGTTGTTGTTGTTGTTGTTGTTGTTGTTGTTGTTGTTGTTGTTGTTGTTGTTGTTGTTGTTGTTGTTGTTGTTGTTGTTGTTGTTGTTGTTGTTGTTGTTGTTGTTGTTGTTGTTGTTGTTGTTGTTGTTGTTGTGTAGTCCTATAAAGTATATTTTTTTGGTTTTTATGAATTGTTTGCTTTATATTTGAATTTATGTTTTCCATTTGGTTTTTAAATAATTTACATGTGACAATGTTATGATTCGTTTGTCAGTTTTTGCCATGTTAATGTTTTACTTTTAGGTCAATTGGAGAGGGAAGAAATACAAAAGGCACAAAAATGAGGTAAAATTAAAGGTAAGAAAATGTAAGGTATAACTTATAAGTTATGGATGTATTGTTTATTAGTAGATAGACTCAAATAAAAGAGCACATATTTTGTCTCAAATGTCAATGGGTTGGAAAGTTTCCAAAACAAATTTTGGAAAACAATTTGTTCAAATAACGATAATTGATTTCATAGTCTCATATTTGTTTTCGTAATTGACACACAAAAAAAAAATTGTCTTCGTAATTCAAACTATTTATATTTTTTAAAAAATATAAATTGTCTTGTACTATATATCGTAATTTGTGCAAGAATTTATTATACATTTATACTCAAAGTTAAACATTGGTGTGCAATTTTTCGTTTAAAAATAAACGTCAAATTTCTAAGAAAACATACTTATATAGCCTGTGCATTGCACGGGTGACAAAACTAGTTTATCACTTATTCACCCATTTACCCTCCACTTCATCAACAACACATTTTCTTTAAAAAATAGAATAAGAAAAAGGCCACTAAGTAACAACTCTTCATCATCCCTTATAGGCTCATATTCATTACCTATTTTATAAAGAAAATCCCACCAAGCAACAACTCTTGACCCATTTACTTATGTAAGGCGACCTTAAACAATATTATTATAAAATGGGTCATTTTAATAACTGTCTTTATTCATTATCTTTTTTATGTTTGGATCCGTTTTACACCTTTTTTTTTTAATGTAAAACCAACTTATAGAAGTGACAAGACTATCCAATTTTTTAGATGCAATCGAAGCAAAACATTTTGCGAAAACCTACCATTTCATATAGAGTTTTTTTCCTGCAGCTTTAGTCAATAGTTTCTCTATTATAGTGGTTAAATAAGAAGTCTTTGAAATAGAATGTATAATGACAAAAATATGAAACCTACGTGCATTGCACGGGTAGAAAAACTAGTTTTTACTTTCTAAATGAGAAACAATTCAAGTAAACATTTTTCCATTATTTTACATGTCATCTAAATCAAGTGAGATCGAATCCTCGTGAACTTTATCCACCACAAAAAAAAGTATCACTGGTAAAAATAAATGGGTTATTTAATGAGAATACTCTGAACTATATGGGTCCTTCTCAAAATACTCTGACCTATGATTTAACTATGAATAATACCAACTAAAGTATCATTTATCACCTAATAGAACGGGTGGAAGGGTTACCTGTTCCACCGGTTACCTTTGATTAAACACACACATTTATCCCTAATTTTAAACTAATTCATTCTATCTCTCTTATTACCTTCCTTTATCTCTCTTTTACCTTTTCATCTTTTTCCTTCTACTACACACCTTATGACGCCATTGCTACTCTGAAATCAACCGTCATTCTTCTACCATTGTTATTCATTTTCATCTTGTTCCCTCATTCTTATGCACAAATCACCTGAGTGAAGGCGGATTTCTTTCAGTTTTGCCCTAATTTGATTGCACAATGAAAAAGGTAATTCGATTTTACTGATTTTAATTACCCTTTTTCCCCAAGTTTGATTTTATTTGTTGTGTTTTTATGCATTACAATTCATTCCACTTAAATTTGCTAATTTTATTTCCCTTTTTTTCCCCTAAGTTTGATTATTTTACAGATTTTAATTCAGATAAGGTGAAGTTGTTCTAATTTCTTGTGTTTTTATTCATTTAAGACAATATGTTGTTTTTGTGATTTAATTAGGCAAATCAATGAACTGTTGTGACTTCTTCATTTATGAAGAAATTTAGAGAGAAGGGAAATGGGGCTCTCGGAAAAGCTTTAAACCAAAATCAGTTACATTCATAAGTAGCATGGTCCAGCTTTATTCCTTTCTCTGTTCTCTAGAATAAGCAAGCTATACAAGAGATGTTCCCGAAGTGTATTTTCTGGGGAAGATGAAGTCTAAGTATCTATTCCACCTTAAGTTGATGAAGCTTCCGAAGCTGTTGGTTGATGGCCAGGCCAGAAGTTTTCTTGTTTAACTCGAAAAATGCAGGCTTGACTGATTGGTTTCACTAACTTTAATAAGCTCTAAAGATGCTGTTAAGTAGCTAAAGGAAGCAAAATCAACCGAGACCCCGGCTCTCTATCTAAGCAAGATGTTGTTAATTTATATATATATATATATATATATATATATATATATATATATATATATATATATATATATATATATATATATATATATATATATATATATTTAAATCAAAGATTCCCGCCTTACGAATCGCCCCGTGGATATCTTTGCTTCAAAATTGCGATTTTGTGTATAAGATAAAAAAAAGTATAGACGAGAAATTGGAGGCAGTTGTACAGGGAAGGAGATGGAATTGTGAAGTTAAGGAGATGAAGTTGTTACTAAACAAAAAAAAAATGGGCCTCACATCAAAGGTTACCTGCTACAACAGGTAAAAAAAAGGGAAATTCTATTTTAAGAGAGGGGGTATATTAGTTGGTGATATTCATAGTTAAATCATAGGTCAAAGTATTTTGAGAAGGACCCTCATAGTTCAGAGTATTTACATTAAATAACCCAAAATAAATTGAATACTGTTTAGGTATTTTTACCCAAGTCGATTAATTAGGGTCAATGTAGTCTTACTCGTTGGTTGCGTGTATGCTCGTTCGTATGTAAACAAATAAATAAAAAAATAAAGTGCGTAATGTAAATTGACACATAAGATTTGGTGACGCGGAAAACCCAATGTGGAAACAACCGCGGGAGGGACGGTACCCTGCCAAGTATTGCACTATATGAATGGGAGGATGATTACAATTATGGCACGAAGCTAATCCTGTTGGCCCTAGGCTTCAGGCCTGCAAGATCCTGGACGAACGTATATTTGAGTATAATATGTTGAGGTGTGATCTTGAATGCGGATGTTTGAATACGGGTGTGTTGAATGAATTCTTGATTTGCTCCTTTGGCTATTTATAGGGCAAGAACCCTTGATATGTCCTACCTCGAATATGGAAAGGGAATATAATTTCCATAAGGACTCTTTCCAAACCCGAACTCCCTTGCCAATTCTCCCTGATTTCCCTAACTTCTCCCTAACTTCTCCCTGACACTTCTTTCCTTAATGCGGACGCCTCCTATGATGTGCTCCTAATCTTCCTTGAGCCCGTTCCCCTTTCTCCAACCGCGGGCTTCCTTCTTCCTTATCACTTCTTTCATAGCCTTTACTTTATTAAGTGGGCCTTCTTTATTGTGCTATTTTTAGCCCAAACAGTTTGCCCCAAATTTCTTGTGAAGTACGCTTTCAAGTATCGAGCAAGGAATTTTACGTAACCAAATGCCAAAAAACCCTACGCCGTATTTTTTACTCCTTCCCATGCAATCCATCACTTCAGCCTCCTTTCTCCTCTTTTCTCGCACCCAACTCCCTCTCTCCTCTTTATAACTCCAACGTCCATCTTCCACTCTCATTAATCATTTCAAATCATTTCAAAAATACTTCTTCTTTCTTAAACCCTCAACCTTCCATCTTTTCATCCTTTGCCGGCTCTACTGTTCATCTTCCTCGTCTTCTTTATCAGGTAATCCTTCCCCCTTCCTTCTTTAATTTTCACTTTCTTTCTCCACCATGGGCAAAACTCGTCAATCCTCCACACCTTCTGATCGTAATCTCGACCCCACTTTTCCTTCTCGGGGACTTTTTAAGCACCCCCACGACTGTGATTCTGCTTTAACTCCGGCCGACATTCCCACGATCAAGAATCTGCTTGGTCTTGGTGACGGGGTGGATATCGCCATCCCTGAACTGGGACAAAAAGCTGACGCCCTTCGTCCAGGGTGGGTTAGTTTCTACCTGTACCCGTTTAGATATGGCCTCCGTTTTCCTTTCCCCAAACTCATTCAAGACTTCATCTTCACCAACAATTTCGCCATGGCACAAATTTCCGCTGCCATTTGGAGAGTTCTTCTCTATTCCCTGGCCGCTGGTCAGAGTACTGGTAAATCTGTCACTCTGGGTGACCTAGCCCATATGTACAACATCAGATCCCTAGGCAGGGGTCAATTCTCATTCTGCGGCCGTGGAGAGGCTCCCTTCAGACACGTGTCAAAATCCCGTGATGAGAAATGGTTTGAGGACTTGTTCTACATGAGAAAGGACTCCATCCAGCCTCCTGCTGACTACATTTTCGAGAAATGCGTTCTAACTTCGAGTAAGTAATCTTCCTGTCACCTGATTTGTTTTATCTCGCTGCTTACTAGCTTACTTCATCGTCTTCGTGTAGGCCCCTGTGACCTTACCCGTATTGGCGCCAAGATCCCTGCCTTCAGCAAACTGTTCAGCATCTCTGAATCTGAGAGAATTTTCCAGATCTGCTTCCTGGTTTTTCACCTGCTTCCTCCTCCAATCCTCCTCAGTCAGCTCACAGTATGTCTTCTGGTAAGACTTTTGCAACCACTTTTTATTTGCATGTTGTTTCTGCTGATGTTTTAAGTATTCTGTCATCTGAGGCTATCTATGCTTGCAGGTTCAAAAGTTGATCAGTTGGAAATCATCCTCCAAAGTGCCAAATGAAAGAGACCTTCTACCAGCCCTGATGTGGCCTCTGCCTCCAAGAGGAGTGCTCCTGCTGCCTCTTTCCAGACTTCTCCCACAGTTTCCAATTCTGCTGCACGTGAGCCCTTGGAGGTCAACCCGTTATCTCGCCAACCGCCTACTCCTCCTGCCAGTCCTCGGGCTTCATCTAGCGGAGGCATTATTGCTCATTTCCCAGAGGGCTTTGGTAATGTGGACAAGGCGCCCTACTGGCCGGAGATTGATCAGCTGCTCTTTCCTCCTATTGAGGAAACGTTTTCGGAGTTCTCCCCAGAGGAGGTGGCTGAAAATGACGTGCACAATGCCTTTTTGGTGAATATTCTTCATTTTCTACCTGTCTGTATGTCTGTCTGCTTTACTTAGATTATGCCTCCTGACTTCCTTGCTGACTCTTGACTTTTCCTGCCCCAGACCCTCCAATCTGCACTCTATAATAGGAAGATGATCAACATAGTGCAGACGACCAGCCGTGCTACTAGCGCCAAGAACCAGGAGCTGAAGGAGACTGTTGCTGATCTGGCACAGCAGCGGATCGATCTAAAGGAGCGTGTGGTAGAGCTGAAGACTGAGCTTGCTCTCACCAAGAAGAAGCTGAAAGAGGGGGCTGATCAGCTGGCGCGTACTCAGGCCAATACTTTCTCTGACTCCCTCAAGCGCTCTGATGATAAGATCAGTGAGCTGATCTTCCTGGCCACCAACGTTGTTGCCTATGCTACCTGGCGAGAAAGATCAGCGGGATGTGTGCTGCCCTCGAGGAGGCTCCTACCCAGCATGCTATAGAGGAAGAGGAGAAGCAGCTGGAAATGATTTACCCCACCCAACCTGATCTGAGCGTGCTGATGCCTGAAGTTGGGGAGGTGAATTCTCCTGTACTTGCTGAGGAAGTTGTTGGGGATGGAGCTGGGACGTCCCACGACGCTGCTGACGGAGCTCAGGGAGCCATGGCGGCTGAGGATGCATAGGTTGGTGCGGTACCTGAAACGGGGGGTCAGCAGGCAGACGAGGTGCCAGAGGTGGAGGTCATTAATGTGACCGATAATTAAGTTTTTATGTTTCGATGAACTTTTTGGTGGTCTGGCCCAGAGGTGACAGACTTTGTAATTTTTTTTTAAAACTCTTTCTGTGGTTGCTCCGCCAAGGTGGCGGTTTAAACTTTGGGTCGTACTTTTGCCATATTTGAAATGCCCCTTGTCCTAGTTTGGCAAGGATTTAGCTTACATATCGTGTGCTTTGTTATTTATATTCCCTATTTTTAGGAAATTTGTCGTGTCAGCCTGTTTGACTGATTTAGGCGAGTCCTATCATCCTGAGAAGGCTGACGTTATGACTCGGCTAGCTGTCGTGTCAGCCTGGTGGCTGATTTAGGCGTATGCCGCAATGTAAGGAGGAGTGGCCGTGTCAACCTAGGAGGCTGATTTAGACCAGCCTGGTCAGCCTGAAAAGGCTGATCCAGACTAAGCTAGCTATTGTGTCAGCCTGATGGCTGATTTAGGCGTATGCCACAGTTTTGGACTACTTAACCTTGTTCATGACGCAAGGTGTGTTCATCTCGTTTAAAGCCGACAGGGGAGTCATTGAGGCAAGTTTATCGTCATTCTAGGACCGATGGAGACGCTGCAGGATTCTGGTAGCGCAGATATCCCTACGTTCCATGTTCGTGTGCATGCATCTTTGGGGCCCAGTTAATTGCGATTAGTGCGAGCTATGTCCAGGGGTGGTATCGGGGGTAGTTGGGTAAGCGTATTCACCAAACCAGGCTCCCTTTCGTATGTTCCACATCACTTTGGTGAGGGTGCTCCTTGTGGAGAAAATAGGTTAGGCATGTTGAGTGCCATGTGCCTTGTCACCCCGCGTTGGCGCTTGATGATCTGCTAGACATCCTTTCAAAGTACCATAGATACCAGAATTCAAAGTGGTGTACTTAGAGAAGCCTGAAAATAAGAGAATCTATTAAAATGGTGTGAAGTACTTGTCGCCATCTCATGGGGTACCAGAGCAATTGTGGTCCCAGGACGCTGCCAGACCACACCATCTAATAGTAGTTTAAAATATTAAAAATAACTAGAGACATCAGAAATAGAAGTGAAATTGGCAGTATGCCTACTACCGGATTTTTATTTTAATTTTAAAAGATGGTTTGGCATTTCACAGTACATCATTCTGAAAGCTAGAGTCTACTTATTATTAAAAGTAATATCTCTTCAGGTGAAGTATGTTCCATGGGCGTTGTATGATTTGACCATCCATAGTCATCAGTCTGTATGCACCATGGCCAACAACTCCTTCTACCTGGTATGGTCCTTCCCATTTGTAGGCGAATTTGCCTGGTTTTCAATTCTTGGTGTTTTGAAACACCTCTCGGAGAACCAGGTCTCCTACCTCCAGGAGCCTGACTTTCACATTCTTGTTATAACTCCTGGCCACAGACTGTTTGTAGGCAGCCAGACGGATTTTTGCGCTTGCTCGCGGCTCGTCAATTGTGTCCAGGCTTCGTCATCTCTCGCATTGTTTAGTTCCCCTGTCATATTTTCATACCGTGAGTGGGAACTAGAACTTCGACGGAATGATCGTTCGTGCCAAACACCAGTGAAGGGTGTTTGACCTGTTATCTTTGGTGTCGTCGTCGACCATAACACTAGTGGCAATTCATCCGCCCACTTTCCTCCTAACTCCCGTAACCTCCTTCTCGATTGTCCATGATGATTTTGTTCTTTGGATTCAGCTTGCTCGTTGGACTTTGGAGTCCTAGGTGCGACTTTTTAAGGTGATGTTCCACCCGGCACAAAGATCCTCGGTATCGTTTGAGATGAATTGTGAACCATTGTCACATATGATTTCTGATGGGATACCAAATCTGCAAATGATGTTTCGTTTTATGAATGAAATGACCTGTTTGTCTTTTACCTCCGTGAATGCTTCTGCCTCTATCCACTTGGAGAAGTAATCTGTCATTGCTAGCATCCAGGTTCTATTTCCTGTGGCCCGTGGTAGAGGGCCTACTATGTCCATGCCTCATGCCATGAATGGTCAGGGATAAAAAATAGGGTGCAGGGGCTCTGCTGGCTGATGGATCATTGGTCTTTGAGCGCCGGCAGCGTCACATTTTCGCGCGTATTCTCGCCGATCCGCCTTCATCGTAGGCCAATAGTATCCCCTGTCTCGAGGGCTTTATTTGCCGGACTCCCCCCCTGCATGGTTTCCACATTCGCCATCGTGGAGAGCACGCAACACGATCTGTGCTTCTTCCTTGTCTAGGCACCGTAGGTAGGGGCTGCTAGCGATTTTCTCGAACAATGTATCATCAATAAGTAGGAATCTGGAGGCCTTCACTCAGAAAGCTCTCACTTCCTTCTTGTCATCTGGTAGCTTGTTATAGCGCAGCCAGTCTAGGTAAGGTGTGCGCCAGTCGTCCGCCTGATCGGCTATTTGGTCTGGCTGCCTGTTTGGCTGGGAGCTCTCACCTTCCTCTGTAACTGCTCGGATTTCTTTCTCGCTCTGTGGATCCTCCAGTTCACCTCTGTCTATTTCGTCCGCCTTCTGAATAGACGGTTCCAGCATGTGTGCTATTGGAATACTGGATAGCTCTGTTGGTTTAAATGTTGCCCCCAGGGTTGCTAGGGCGTCTGCTTCCACGTTCTGATCTCTAGGGATCTGTTTAAGCTTGCAAGTTTCGAATTTCTGTTTTAACTCCTTTGCTACTTTTAGGTATGCAATCATCTTCGAATCTCTGGCTATAAACTCATCATTCACGTGGTTAACTATTAATAGAGAGTCACTGGATATGAGCAGGGGCCTGAGCCCTAACTCCAAAGCTAGCTTCATTCCTAATATCAAGGCCTTATACTCTGTTTCATTGTTGGTTGCCTTGAATTCACATCTTACTGCTTGTGCTATCAGGTCTCCCTGTGGTGACTGCAGAATTAATCCTACGCCTGCCCCCCTTTGGTTGGAGGCTCCGTCAATATACATCTAGTCTGCCAGACTTATGCCTCCTTGCTTCCTTCTAAGGTGAGGATATCTGTATCTGCTAGATTTTGGATGGCAGGACTGAAGTCTGATACGAAGTCGGCCAATGCTTGTGATTTGATCGCTGTTCTGGGGTCATATTAGATGTCGTACCCACTGAGGTGCACAGACCATTTCGACATTCTGCCTGACAGTTCAGGCTTCCTCATGATAGCTTTTAGCGGGTAATTGGTCACGACATGTATAATGAGGGACTCAAAATAGGGGGGCAGTTTGCGAGATACTACTACCAATGCTAGTACTAACTTTTCAAGGGATGTGTACCTGGTCTCTGCCGGCAGCAGAGACTTTCTCACGTAGTATACTGGCTTCTGCTCCCTTTCTTGCTCTCTAACAAGGACAGCACTCACTTCTACCTCTATGACGGCTAGGTATAGAAATAGTGGTTCTCCTGGCTCCAGCTTTGATAGCAGCGGCGGGCTGCTGAGGTAATGCTTCAGCTCTCTGAAGGCTTGCTCGTGCTCAGAGGTCCATTCAAACTTCTGGCTTTTCCTTAGTACATCGTAAAACAGCCTGCATTTATCTGAAGATCTTAAAATGAACATGTTCAGGGCTGCTACTTTCCCGGCTAGTCTTTGAACATCCTTAGGCTTCTCAGGTGACTCCATCTGTAAGATGGCTTTGATCTGCTCGATGATGGCCTATATCCCTCTTTGAGTTACGATATAGCCCAAGAATTTGCCAGAAGATACTCCGAAGATGCATTTAGATGGGTTTAGCTTCATCTTGTATTCCCTCAGGGTGCTGAATGTTTCTGCCAGATGCCGCATGTGATCTTTAGCCTTCTCTGATTTCACCATCATGTCATCAATATACACCTCCATTGTTCTTCCTATTTGTTCTTTGAACATTTTGTTAACCAGCCTTTGATATGTGGAACCTGCATTCTTTAGGCCGAATGGCATGACGTTGTAGCAATATATTCCTCTTTCAGACATAAATGTCGTCTTCTCTTGATCTGCAGGATCCATCTTGATCTGATTGTATCCACTCCATGCGTCCAGGAATGTTAACATCTCATGTCAAGCTGTTGCGACCACCATTGCATCAATATGAGGCAGCGGGAATGGATCTTTAGGGCATGCTTTGTTGAGATCGGTGAAGTCCACACATACTCTCCACTTCCCATTCTTCTTAGGCACCACCACTACGTTAGACAACCATTCTGGATATTTTACTTCTCTTATTTTCTTCGCTACCAGCAGGCTATCTACTTCCCGGTTGATTACCTTATTTCTCTCCGCTGCAAACTTCCTTCTTCTCTGTTGGACGGGCTTACACTTTGGGTCCACACTAAGCTTATGTGTTATGATGGACGGATCTATTCCTATCATGTCATCGTGTGACCATGCAAAACAATCCATGTTATCCTGTAAGAACTTGATTAGCTGCTGTCTTAAGCTCCCTGTGCATCCTGCTCCAATGAGCACTGTTCGTTCTGGGTGCAGCTTATCCAAGTTGATTTGATCCAGCTCTTCTGCTGGAGGTTCGATGTATTCGTCCTGGATAGGCTGCTTCTGTAATTGCTATGCGGGGGGGCTGGCAGTGCACTTGAGTACCTTCTTATAGCAGCCTCTAGCTTCCTCCTGGTCTCCTTTTATCGTTTCTACTCCCCATGGGGTGGGGAATTTTATGCACTGGTGGTATGTTGAGGGGACTGCCTTCATCCGGTGCAACCATGGTCTCCTCAAGATGACATTGTAAGTAGAGGGGCCGTCTATAACCAGGTACCTGACCTGCTTGTTGACTCCCCCCATATAGGTTGGGATGACTATCTCCCCTAGCGAGCTGGCTGTTTCTCCACTGAAGCCTACTAGAGGAATAGTCTTCTTCTGCAAATCCTTTTCGCTGAATCCTATATTTTCTATAGTTTTCAGTATGATCAAGTTGACCGAGCTTCCTATATCTACCAAGACCTTTTTAACTGTGCAATTGGCCATCGATAAGGTGATAATAAGTGCGTCGTGATGTTCTCGCTCATCGTATGCATCTCCTTCATCAAAGCTGACTGCTGGCAGATCACTGTGAGAAATTCTGCACGAATTGGCTGGCCTATCTCCTTTGGTCTCTGTAGCACGTCTCTTAGCGGCTGAATATGTCAGCCCGCTTAAGTCTAAGCCGCCTGTTATCATGTTTATAATTTTGGTGCATGTGGGTGGGTCTTCCGGCTTGGTGGAGCCTACCTTATCTTGCTGCTTGCCCCCACGTGGTAATAGGTGGCTCAGCTTTCCCTGTTCGTACAGGCGCTTGATCTCTCTTCGTAATGAATAGCAATCCTCAGTGTTGTGCCCAATATCCCGGTGGAATTCGCACTTCTTCTTGCTGTCCTTCCTCCATGCTTGTTCTCCTACTGGTGGGTTGGGCCACCTAACTCCATCTCCCATCTCCCTGAGTGCCTTCAAGATTCCTCCGATTCCTGTGGTGAATCCGTATTCTGCCAGAGTGGGAAGTAGCTGATTTTCCTCGATTTTGTTGACTCCCCTCCCATATGGTCTGTATCTCTCATCCTTCTTGCTGGTGGTTTGCTTTATTCCTGATTTCTCCACGACTGAGGTACTAGAGATACTTGGCGTGCTTAGTAAGCTGACTCTGGCTGAGATATCTTCCTCCAATCTGATTGCGGCAGCTGCCTTCTCCTGTACTGCCTCGAAACTATGGCATGGATGCATGGTTAACTGCTTGTATAGGTCGGAGTCGTGGTGGAGGCCTCTTCTGAAGGCTTCTACTGCTGTTGAGACATCACATTCTCGTACTGCTACCTTCTCATTGTTGAACCTAGTGTTGTATTCTCCAATGCTCTCTCCTGCCCCCTGGACGATTCTATACAGGTCTCCTGCGTGATTCTGTGGCTTTCTGCTGCTTGCGAACTGTTGAGTAAATGCGTTCACCAATTTAGCAAATGTAGATATCGACCTGTTGGGCAGGCTCACAAACCATCGAAGTGCCGGTCCTGTTAGGGTGGACCCAAATCCTTTGCACATGCAAGCCTCCTTGACTTGCCCTATAGCTGTTATCGTCATCATTTTCTGCTTATACTGGCTGATATGATCAAAGGGGTCTGCTGTTCCGTCGAAGAGAGGCATATTTAGATTTGTGAATCCCTTTGGCATGGCTGTGATGGATATGGTGTCCACGAATGGTGAATTGGCATAACTGTCTAAAGCTTCTTTCTCGAGTGGGGGTGGTAGCCCTGGGACCCTGCTCAGCATCTCCTTTAGCTCCAAGTACTGCTGATTGGTTATACTGGTTGAATCTGGGGTCCGTCTGTCAGCTGTCTGCATATTTCCTCCTGATCCGGGTTCTTGAAGGTTCTGATAGGTTCCGGCAGCTAAGGGGGTTGTAGTAACGATTGTCGCCTGCTGCCAGTTCACTTGCTGGTTTGACTCGGATCCTGCTACAGGTGTCTGATCGATTGTTGCGGGGCTGCTGGCGGGGAGGCCACCTGTCTGTGTCCCTATGTAGTTAGCCGGCTGCCAGCTATCTGGTGTGAGGTATCCTAACCCTCGTGGGGTTATTCTTCCATCTCACGGTACTGTAGCCAAATCTAATCTTGTTATTAGTTCAGCTGGTATCCGCCGTCTGCTTGCCGATGCTCCCCGTGTCGGATCTACCAAAGGAGATCTTCCTTCACCTATCCCACTTCTTTGGAGTGACAGATCTTTGTCTCGGGATATCAATCGTGCCCGAGCTCTCTGTCTCTCCTTCTTCCTTCAAAGATCTCGCTCTCCTTTGGTCTTCTCTCATGTTTTCCATAGCTTTCTGAAGATTTTCCACGCCAGTGAGTAAGATTTGTGTGGGACTAGGTGGCGGAGTGATTCCTGAACTTGCTGTTCCCTTATCTGACCTGGCCTGGGTCACGACAGCAGGAGTCCTGGAAGGTAGAGAGGCTTTTGTTGTCGGTATGATTCTTGAGGTATGTCCGGCAGCCTACGTGGCCACTGTTGATGTTGGATTTTGGGTAGACGGTGGTGGTGGCGATGGTTGCCTGCTCCCTGACACGGCTTCAGATGCTTGGTTTTCCATTGTATATCTAGAATATCAACGATTGACGACCACAATGCCCCACGGTGGGCGCCAAACTGTTTAGGTATTTTTACCCAAGTCGATTAATTAGGGTCAATGTAGTCTTACTCGTTGGTTATGTGTATGCTCATTCGTATGTAAACAAATAAATAGAAAAATAAAGTGCGTAATGTAAATTGACACATAAGATTTGGTGACGCGGAAAACCCAATGTGGGAACAACCGCGGGAGAGGCGGTACCCTACCAAGTATTGCACTATATGAATGGGAGGATGATTACAATTATGGCACGAAGCTAATCCTGCTGGCCCTAGGCGTCAGGCCTGCAAGATCCTGGACGAACGTATATTTGAGTATAATATGTCGAGGTGTGATCTTGAATGCGGATGTCTGAATACGGGAGTGTTGAATGAATTCTTGATTTGCTCCTTTGGCTATTTATAGGGCAAGAACCCTTGATATGTCCTACCTCAAATATGGAAAGGGAATATAATTTCCATAAGGACTCTTTCCAAACCCGAACTCCCTTGCCAATTCTCCCTGATCTCCCTAACTTCTCCCTAACTTCTCCCTGACACTTCTTTCCTTAATGCGGACGCCTCCTATGATGGGCTCCTAATCTTCCTTGAGCCCGTTTCCCCTTTCTCCAACCGCGGGCTTCCTTCTTCCTTATCACTTCATAGCCTTTACTTTATTAAGTGGGCCTTCTTTATTGTGCTATTTTTAGCCCAAACTAATACCAAGTATGACATATCATTACTCGATTTTTCTTTTTGAATACTATTAAGTGAACATTAAATTTGTCCGTATTATACAAGAGATATGTTTCAACTTTCCACTAATCCGGATTATGAATTATGCACTGGTAATGAATTATGCATTAGTGTTTTGAATTTTTATGTGATTTGTTTGGGCTAAAAATAGCACAATAAGAAAAGGCCCACTTGGTAAATAAAAGGATATATTAAGAGGAAACGAAGCCCACGGTTGGAATAAAGCACGAAGAAGAGAATGGGTCGGCATGCATGCATGAGAAGACTGAAGCCTATTGAAGGAGGCATCCGGATTAAGGAAAGAAGAGTTAGGGAGAAATTAGGGAGAAGACAGGGAGATCAGGGATAATTGAGGGAGATGACCGAACATGGAAAGAGTTTTTATGGAAGTTATATTCCCTTTCCATAATCGAGGTAGGACATATCTAGGGTTCTTACCCTATAAATACCCCAAAGGAGCAATCAAAGGAGGACATTCATACCTTCATACATACACACATCCTCATCAAGACATCCCGTATTCACACACACTCGTATACATTCTTCCAAGATCCTGCTAATACGACGCCTCGTGCCAGCGAGATTAGCATTGCGTATCAATTGTAATCGTCCTCCTATTCAAGTATAGTGCAATATTTGGAAGGGTACCGTGCCTCCCGCGGTTGTTCTCACATTGAGTTTTCCACGTCACCAAATCTCACGTGTCAATTTATATTTCGTACTTTATTTCTTTATTTACGCATCAACATACAAACAATTAATCGAATATCCAACGAGTAAGACCACATTGACCCGAATCATCCAATTCGGTAAAATATACCCAAACAGTTTGGCACCCACCGCGGGGCATTGTGGTCGTCAATCGTTGATACTCTAAATACACAATGGATAAGCAAGCATCGGACGCCGTGTCAAGGAGCAGACAACCGTCGCCACCACACACTTATACTCAAAATCCAGGATCAACAGTGGAAACACAGGCTCCCGGACATACTCTGAGAACAACACCAACAGCAAAAACCTCCCTACCTTCTAAGACTCCTGTTGTCGCAACCCAAACCAGATCAGATTTGGGAACAGCAAGTTCAGGCCTCACCCCGCCGCCTAGTCCCACACAAATCTTGCTCACTGGCGTAGAGAATCTCTAGAAAGCCATGGAAAACATGAGAGAAGACCAGAAGAAAGCTGAAGCTGAAGCAAGGAAGAGGGACAGAGAGCTCTGGGCACAGATTGACATTCTCAAACAGGGGTCCGTCACTCCAGCAAGCAGGACAGGGGAGGAAAGGTCTCCACTAGTAGATCTGACGCATGGGGTATCGGGTAGCAGGAATCCACTTCGACAGATACCGGCTGAACTGATAACAAGATTGGATCTGTCTACAATACCATCAGATGGAAGGATAACCCCACAAGGGCTGGGATACCTCATGCCGGATAACTGGCCTGCAACCAGCTGCGTGGAAGTACGAGCAGGTGGCATCCCTTTCAGCAGCCCCGCAACGATTGATCAGACACCTGGAGTAGGATCCGACTCGAACCAACAGGTGAACTGGCAGCAGGGGACAGTCATTACATCAACTCCTCTAGCTGCTGGAACACGTCAGAACCTTCAAGAGCTAGGATCATGAGGCAGTATATTGAATCAGCAGGCGGCTGACAGACGGGCCCCAGATTCAGGCAGCATAACAAATCAGCAGTACTTGGAGCTAAAGGAGATACAGAGCAGGGTCCCAGGGCTACCACCCCCACTCAAGAAAGAAGCACTAGACAGCTATGCCGATTCGCCATTCGTAGACACCATATCCATCACAGCCATGCCAAAGGGATTCACAAATCCAAATATGCCTCTCTTCGACGGCACAGCAGATCCCTTTGATCATATAAGCCAATATAAGCAGAAGATGATGACAGTAACAGCCGTAGGGCAAGTCAAGGAGGCTTGCATATGCAAAGGATTTGGATCCACCTTAACAGGACCAACACTTCGATGGTTTGTGAGCCTGCCTAACAGGTCGATATCTACATTTGCTGAATTAGTGAACGCATTCACTCAGTAATTTGCAAGCAGCAGGAAGCCGCAGAAGCATGCAGGAGATCTATACAGAATCGTCCAGGGGGCAGGAGAGACCATTAGAGAATATAATACTAGGTTCAACAATGAGAAGGTAGCGATCGACGAGTGCGACATTTTGACAAAGAGAAGCCTTCGAAGAGGCCTCCACCATGACTCGACCTATACAAGCGACTAACTATGAATCCTCGCCATAGTTTTGAGGCCGTACAGAAAAGCATTCTGCAGCCGCAATCGAATCGACCGAAAGAAGACATACTAGCCAGAGCCAACCTACCTAATGCACCAAGTGTTTCTAGTACCTCAACCGTGGAGAAATCAGGAAGAAAGCAAACCACCAGCAAGAAAGACAAGAGGTACATACCATATGGAAGAGGAGTCAACAAAATCGAGGAAAATCAGGAACTCCCTACTCTGGCAGAATATGGATTCACTACAGGTACTGGAGGAATCCTAAAGGCACTCAGGGAGATGGGAGATGGAGTCAGGTGGCCTAACCCACCAGTAGGGGAGCAAGCATGGAGAAAGGATAGCAAAAACAAGTGTGAGTTCTACCGTGATATTGGGCACAACACTGAGGATTGCTACATATTACGAAGAGAGATCAAGCGCCTGTATGAACAGGGAAAGCTTAGCCACCTATTACCACGTGGGGGCAAGCAACAGGATAAGGTAGGCTCCACCAAGCCTGCAACCCCACCCACATGCACCAAAATCATAAACGTGATAAAAGGTGGCTTAGACCTAAGCGGGTTGACATACTCAGCAGCTAAGAGACGTGCTACCGAGACCAAAGGAGACAGCCAAAGAAAATTCTTGCGAAATTTCTCACTGACGACTTGCCACCGTCGCTTTGATGAAGGAGATACATACGACGAACGAGAACACCATGACGCACTTATTATCACCTTATCAATGGCCAATTGCACGGTTAGAAAGGTCCTGGTAGATACAAGCAGCTCTGTCAACCTGATCATGTTGAAGACCATAGAGAACATGGGATTCAGCGAGAAGGATCTGCAGAAGAAGTCTATCCCGCTAGTAGGCTTGGGGGGGAAACAATAACTCATTGGGAGAAATAGTCATCCCAACCTATCTGGGAGGAGTCAACAAGCAAGTCAGGTATCTGGTTATAGACGGCCCCTCCACCTACAATGTCATCCTGGGAAGACTGTGGCTACACCAGATGAAAGCAGTCCCCTCAACATATCACCAGTGCATAAAGTTCCCCACACCATAGGGAGTAGAGACAATAAGAAGAGATCAGGAGGAAGCTAGAGGCTGCTATAAGAAGGCACTCAAATGTACTGCCAGCCCTCCCGCATAGCAATTACAGAAATCGCATGTCCAGGACGAATACATCGAGCCCCCAGCAGAAGAACTAGATCAAATTAACCTGGACAAGCTGCACCCAGAGAGAACTGTGCTAATTGGAGCTGGATGCACAGGAAGCTTGAGGCAACATTTAATTAAATTTCTACAGGATAACATGGACTGTTTTGCATGGTCACACGATGACATGATAGGAATAGATCCGTCCATCATAACGCACAAGCTTAGTGTGGACCCAAAGTGTAAACCCATCCAGCAGAGAAGAAGAAAGTTTGCAGCAGAAAGGAACAAGGTGATCAACCAAGAGGTAGACAGTCACCGGCAAAAAAGAAAATAAGAGAAGTAAAATATCCGAGAATGGTCATTTCTAATGTGGTGGTGGTACCTAAGAAAAATGGAAAGTGGAGAGTATGTGTGGACTTCACCGACCTCAACAAGGCATGCCCTAAAGATCCCTTCCCACTGCCTCATATTGATGCAATGGTAGACGCGACAGCTGGACATGAGATACTGACATTCCTGGACGCATGGAGTGGATACAATCAGATCAAGATGGATCCTGCAAATCAAGAGAAGACAGCATTCATGTCTGAGAGAGGAATATATTGCTACAACGTTATGCCATTTGGCCTGAAGAACGCCGGCTCCACGTACCAAAGGCTAGTTAACCGTATGTTCAAAGAGCAGATAGGAAGAACTATGGAGGTATATATTGATGACATGGTGGTGAAATCAGAAAGAGGCAAAGATCACATACGGCATTTGGCAGAAATATTCAAAGACCACGAGGGAATACGAGAATGAAGCTAAATCCATCTAAGTGCACCTTCGGAGTATCTTCTTGCAAATTCTTAGGCTATATTGTAACTCAAAGAGGGATAGAGGCCAGCATCGAGCAGATCAAAGTCGTCTTACAACTAGTCACCTGAGAAGCCTAAAGATGTTCAAAGACTAGCTGGAAAGGTAGCAGCCTTAAGCAGGTTCATCTCGAGATCTTCAGATAACTGTAGGCTGTTTTAGGACATACTGAGAAAGAGTCAGAAGTTTGAGTGGACCATGGATCACGAGCAAGCATTCAGAGAGCTGAAACACTACCTCAGCAGCCCACCACTACTGTCGAAGCCGAAACTAGGAGAACCACTATTCATATACCTGGCCGTCACAGAGGTGGTAGTGAGCGCCTGCTCAGTCGAGAGCAGAAAAGGAGCGAGGCTTGCGCTGTACTACGTAAGCAAGTCTCTGCTGCCGGCAGAGACCAGGTACACATCTCTTGAAAAGTTAGTATTAGCATTGGTAGTAGCATCTCGCAAACTGCGCCCCTATTTCGAGTCTCATACTATACATGTCGTGACCAACTACCCGCTGAAATCTATCATGAGGAAGCCTGAACTGTCAGGCAGAATGTCAAAATGGTCTGTACACCTCAGTGGGTATGATATCCAGTATGACCCCAGAAAAGCAATCAAATCGCAAGCACTGGCCGACTTTATGTTATACTTCAGCCCAGCCATCCAAAATCTGGCAGATGAGGAAATCCTCACCCTAGGGGGAAGCAAGGAGGCAGAGGTCTGGCAGATGCATATTGACGGAGCCTCCAATCAAAGAGGGGCAGGTGTAGGGTTATTCCTGCGGTCACCACAAGGAGACCTAATAGCACAAGCGGTATGATGTGAATTCAAGGCAACCAACAATGAAACGGAGTACGAGGCCTTGATATTAGGAATGAAGCTAGCTCTGGAGTTAGGAGTCAGACACCTGCGCATATCCAGTGACTCTCTGCTAATAGTCAATCACGTGAATAACGAGTTTATAGCCAGAGATTCAAAGATGATTTCATACTTTAAAATAGCAAAGGAATTAAAACAGAAATTCGCAACTTGCAAGCTTAAGCAGATCCCCAGGGATCAGAATGTGGAAGCAGATGCCTTAGAACCTCTGGGGGCAACATTTAAACCGACAAAACTTTCTAGCATTCCAATAGCACACATGCAAGAACCTTCAATCCGGAAAGCAGATGAAATAGATAAAGGTGAACTGGAGGATCCACAGAACGAAGAAGGAGTCCAGGCAGTTACAGAGGCAGGTGAGGACTCTAAGCCAGCCGGTTAGCCGCCCGACCAAGCGGACGAACAGGCAGATGATTGGGATTGGCGCACGCCCTACCTAGCTTGGCTGCGTCATAGCAAGCTACCAGATGACAAGAAGGAAGTAAGGGCTTTCAGAGTGAAGGCCTCCAAATTCATACTTATTGACGATATGTTGTTCAAAAAATTACTAGCAGGCCCCTACTTACGGTGCCTGGACAAGGAAGAAGCGCAGACTGTGTTACATGCTCTCCATAGTGGCGAATGTGGAAACCATGCAGGGGGCAGGAGTCTGGAAAATAAAGCCCTCAGACAGGGATACTATTAGCCTACAATGAAGGCAGATGCAGCAGAGTACGCACGCAAATGTGACGCCTGCCAGCACTCAGCACCAATGATCCATCAGCCAGCAGAACCCTTGCACCCTATCATTTCTCCCTAGCCATTCATGACATGGGACATGGACATAGTAGGACCCCTACCAAGAGCCACAGGAAACAGGACATCGATGCTTGCGATGACAGATTACTTCTCCAAGTGGATAGAGGCAGAAGCATTCACAGAAGTAAAAGACAAACAAGTCATTTCGTTTATAAAACGAAACATCATTTGCAGGTTTGGTATCCCATCAGAAATCATATATGACAATGGCTCACAATTCATCTCCAACGACACCGAGGGATACTGCACCAGGTGGAACATCACCCTAAAAAAGTCAGCACCCAGGACTCCAAAGTCCAACGGGCAAGCTGAGTCCAGCAACAAAATCATCATGGACAATCTGAGAAAGAGGTTACAGGAGTTAGGAGGAAAGTGGGCACATGAATTGCCACTAGTATTATGGTCAGACAGAACGACGCCAAAGGTAGCAACAGGTCAAACACCCTTCAGCCTGGTGTTTGGCGCAGAAGCAATCATCCCATCAGAAGTTCTAGTTCCCACCCACAGGTATGGAAATATGACAGGAGAACTGAACAATGCAGAGATAGCAGAAGCCTGGACGCAGTCGACGAGCTGCGAGCAAGCGCCAAAATACGTCTGGCTGCTTACAAGCAGTCAGTGGCCAGGAGTTACAACAAGAATGTGAAAGTCAGGCTCTTGGAGGTAGGAGACCTGGTTCTCCGAGAGGTGTTTCAAAACAATAAGAACCGAAAAGTAGGCAAATTCGCCTACAAATGGGAAGGACCATACCAGGTAGAAGGAGTTGTTGGCCATAGTGCATACAGACTAATGACTATGGACGGTCAAATCATACAACGCCCATGGAACATACTTCACCTGAAGAGATATTACTTTTGATATAAGTAAATTTTAGCCTTCAGAATGATGTACTATGAAAAACCAAATCATTTTGAAATAAAAATAAAAATCCGGTAGTAGGCATATTGCTAATTTCAGTCCCATTTCTGGTGTCTTTAACCGTTTTAAATTTTAAAACTGCTGCCAAATGGTGTGGTTTGACAGCGTCCTGGGACCACAATTGCTCTGGTACCCCATGAGATGGCGTCAGGAACTTCACATCATTCTGGTAGATTTTCTCATTTTCAGGCTTCTCTAGGTACATCACTCTGAATCCTAGTGTCTATGGTACATTGAAAGGATATCTAGCAGGACTGTCAACTGCCAACGTGGGGTGACAAGGCACATGGCACTCCAACATGCCAAACCTATTTTCTCCACAAGGATCACCCTCACCAGGCGGACTGTGGAACATACGAAAGGGAGTCTGGTTGACAACTGAACACGCTTATCCAGCTACCCCTGATACCACCCCCTGGACGTAGCTCGCACTAATCGCAATTCATCAGGGCCCCAGCAAGCATGCACGAACATGGAACGTAGGGATATCTGCGCTACCAGAATCCTGCAGCGTCCCATTGGTCCTAAAATGACGATAAACTTGCCTAAATTATGCCCCTGTTGGCTTCAAACGTGATGAACACACCTTGCGTCATGAACAAGGTTAAGTAATCCAAAACTGCGGCATACGCCTAAATCAGCCATCAGGCTGACACCGCAACTAGCTTAGTCTGGATCAGCCTCTTCAGACTGAGAAGACTGGTCTAAATCAGCCTCTCAGGCTGACACAACCACTCCTCCTTACATTGCAGCATATGCCTAAAACAGCCATCGGGCTGACATGGCAGCTAGCTGAGTCAGAACGTCAGCCTTTTCAGGATGACAAGACTCGCCTAAATCAGCCAGCGGGCTGACACGGCAGCTTCCTAAACTAAGGAAATCTAAGAAACAAGCACAAGATATAAATCAAACCTTACCAAAACTGCGGCAAGGATATTCCAAAATATGGCCAAAATACGGCCCCTAAGTTTAACCGCCACCTAGGCGGAAAAACCAAGAAAAAGTTTAAAACTTACAAGTCTGCCACCTCTAGGCCAGACTGCCAAAAAGTCCATTAAAAATAAAAATACTTAATTATCGGTCACATTAATGACCTCCACCTCTGGCACCTCCTCCTCCCGCGACCTCCTGTTTCGTGCACCGCACCGCCTTGCACATCCTCACCGCCATAGCCTCCCGAGCTCCGTCGCAACATCCTAGGACACTCCAAGATTCCCCCGGACTTGCTCGGCAAATACAGAGAATTCACCTTCCCAACTTCAGGCATCAGCGCACTCAGATCAGGTTGGGTGGGGTAGAGCGTCTCCAGCTGTTTCTCCTCCTCCTCTATAGCTTGCTGGGTGGGAGCCTCCTCGAGAGCAGCACGCATCCCGCTGATTTTTCCCCGCCAGGTGGCATAGGCAACAACAATGGTGGCCACGGAGATCAGCTCGCTGATCTTCTCATCAGAACGCTTAAGGGTGTCGGAGAAAGTGCTGCACACCTCTTGAGTGCGGGCCACGATCACCCTTCCTTCGCTTCTTCTTGGTGACAAAGCTCGGCCTTCAACTCCACCACACGTTCCTTCGATCGATCGGATCGCCGCGCAAGTCGGCAATTGTCCCCTTCAGCTCCTGCTTTTTGGCATTGGTGGCACGACTGGTGGTCTGCGCTATGTTGATCATCTTCCTATTATAGAGTGCGGACTGGAGGGTCTGGGGCAAGAAAAGTCAGAAGTCAGCAAGAGAAGTCAAAGGTTAGAATCTAAAAGAAGAAAGAAAACAACAAACAAACAGGTAGAATATGAAGAGCATTCACCATAAAGGCATTGTGCACATCATTCTCAGCCATCTCCTCTAGGGAGAACTCTGAGAACGTCTCCTTTAGAGGAGGGAAGAGCAGTTGGTCGATCTCCGGCCAGTATGGTACCTTGTCCACATTCCCAAAACCTTCTGGGAAGTGAGCAATA
Source organism: Silene latifolia (assembly GCF_048544455.1). NCBI lineage: Eukaryota > Viridiplantae > Streptophyta > Magnoliopsida > Caryophyllales > Caryophyllaceae > Silene > Silene latifolia. Next base: position 309,589,259 of record NC_133538.1, on the reverse strand, counting down.
GTGCCTCCGCTAGCTGAGGCACGAGGGCTGGCAGGAGGAGTAGGCAGATGGCGAGGGAGCGGGTCAACTTCCAAGGGCTCAGGCCCAGCAGAACTGGAGTACGTAAAAGGGGCCTGGAAAGAGGCAGCATGAGCGTTCCTCTTAGACGCGGATGCCACGTCAGGACTGGCAGAAGACCTCTTTCTTTTGGCACTTTGGAGGATGATTTTCAGAGGATCAGCCTTGGAACCTGTGAACAGCCATCACCCCAGGCGTCAGGATACCTAAAGCATCAGGAGAAGTTGCATGCAAGTTGAAGCAATTGTGGGAAGCTTACCAGAAGACATGCTGTGAGCTGACTGAAGAGGGTTGGAGGACGAAGCAGGTGAAAAACCAGGAAGCAGGTCAGAAAACTCTCTCGGATTCAGAGATACAGAACAGCTTGCTACAGGCAGGTACCTTGGCACCAATGCGAGTCAGGTCACATGGGCCTGCACGAAGACGATGAAGTAAGCAAGTAAGCAGCGAGATAAACGAATCAGATGACAAGGAGGCTACTTACTCGAAGTTATGACCCATTTCTCGAAGATGTAATCAGCAGGCGGCCGAATGGAGTCCTTCCTCACGAAGAAGAAGTCCTCAAACCATTTCTCATCTCGGGATTTGGACACATGCCTGAAGGGAGCCTTTCCACGTCCCGGAGAGAGAACTGGCCCCTACCCAGGGACCTGATATTGTACATATGGGTCAAATCGCCCAGGGAGATGGAATTACCAGTATTCTGACCAGCGGCCAGAGAGTAGAGGAGAACCCTCCAAACAGTGGCAGAGATTTGTACCATGGCGAAATTGTTCGTAAAAATAAAATCTTGGATGAGTTTGGGAAAAGGAAAACGGAGGCCATATTTAAAAGGGTACAGGTAAAAGCAAACCCATCCTGAACGAAGGGCGTCAGCTTTCTGTCCTGGTCCAGGGATGGCGATATCCACCCCGTCACCAAGGCCGAGCAAACCCTTGATCGTGGAAATGTCAGCAGAAGTCAAGGCGGAGTAACAGTCGTGGGGGTAAGTGCAGAGTCCCCGGGAAGGGGATACTGGGTCAGGATTATGGTCAGCGGGTGCAGTGGTTGACGAAGATTGTCGGGTTTTACCCATGGTGAACAAAGAGAAAATGGAAACTAAAGGAGAAAAGGGGAAGAATACCTGGTGGAAAAGACGATGGAAGGTGGGATAGCAGAACCGGAGAGGTGAGGAAAGAAGAAGATTAGGGGTTTAGAGAGAGGGAGAGTTTTTGAAATGATTTGGAGTTAATGAAAGTGAAAGGTGGAGGTTGGGGTTATAAAGAGGAGAGAAGGAGTAGGGTGCGAGAAAAGAGGAATGGGGCGGCTGACGTGATGGATTGCATAAAAAGAAGTGTAAATGACGGCTTAGGGTTTTAGCATTCGATTACGTAAATTCCTTGCTCGACACCTCGAAGCGTGCTTCACAAGAAATTTGGGGCAAACTGTTTGGGCTAAAAATAGCACAATAAGAAAAGGTCCACTTGGTAAATAAAAGGATCTAATAAGAGGAAAGGGAGCCCACGGTTGGAATAAAGCACGAAGAAGAGAATGGGCCGGCATGCATGCAGGAGAAGACTGAAGCCCATTGAAGGAGGCATCCGGATTGAGGAAAGAAGAGTTAGGGAGAAGTTAGGGAGAAGACATGGAGATCAGAGAGAATTGAGGGAGATGCCCGAACATGGAAAAAGTTTTTTATAGAAGTTATATTCCCTTTCCATAATCGAGGTAGGACATATCTAGGGTTCTTACCTTATAAATACCCCAAAGGAGCAATCAAAGGAGGACATTCATACCTTCATACATACACACATCCTCATCAAGACATCACGTATTCACATACACTCGTATACATTCATCCAAGATCCTGCTAATACGACGCCTCGTGCCAGCGAGATTAGCATTGCGTATCAATTGTAATCGTCCTCCTATTCAAGTATAGTGCAATATTTGGAAGGGTACTGTCCCTCCCGCGGTTGTTCCCACATTGGGTTTTCCGCGTCACCAAATCTCACGTGTCAATTTATATTTCGTACTTTATTTCTTTATTTACCCATCAACATACAAACAATTAATCGAATATCCAACGAGTAAGACCACATTGACCCGAATCATCCAATTTGGTAAAATATACCCAAACATGATTTTCTTTTTCTGAAAGTTTGAACATTAAATAAACATAAAATAAATGAACTTTCATGTGATCTTTTATTGCGTGTAAAGACTTATGAATGCAACCATTTTGTTTTACTAAAAAAACGGACGTATTTTATCAAATAGATTAATATGATATTTACGAATGCTGGTTTTACGTTACAAAATTTGAATCAACTATGAGTAATATAGATTATACATGCCTACCGATCGGTACATGTAAACAATCTTACCACAAAATGACTCACATTCTGCATAATATAAGAATTTTAGAAATATGCATTGGTCATTAATTATTCACTGTTAAATGTGGAAAAAAAATATATGACGAAATCGCTTGGAAACATACAAGCCCCTAATTCGTCTGCTAAAGGAATAACTGATCTCACATGCCATTAGCCACCTCCGTCTTCTTCATTACCAATAGTCCCACATAAAAATAATATTAGAATCTCAACAATATAACAAATTATTATCTGTACTATCCAACCAATCCATCAATATCTATCTATATTATTAAAGGAAACTTTTTTCGAGCAATTACAGAGAGTCCAACTCTTTTGAACCACTTTCGAGCCAGAAACTATATCTTTTACGAATCACTTCATGATAAGATAAAGAAAATAACATAATGTGTTTGACTATGATACAAAAAGAAGATAAGTAATTTACTCCTATAATATGATAAGATTTAATATTGTGTTTGTATACAACTCTGATATGGGCATTGGCAATAATACGTTGGAAGTTTTTTATATAAAGCTTGACTTCTTCTATTCTCTGCATATTCAAGTCGTTTTTTTGTTTGTTTTATATTATTTGTTGGTAGTCTATTCTGTTTATATATTAAATTATCGAAATGCAAATTTAACAATTTCATACGGGGTAATGATAAGTCTGTCTATAATCTGTGTGTTTGTTGTGCTTTTTCTTCTTATTTTTTTAGTTCTCTAATTTTGTACCACTTGATTTTGTTTGTAGGTACTCTATTTACAATTGACAAATAATTCATGATTTTACTCGAACGTACACAAAGAACAGGAGAATCGGAAACGGGTGAATTTCAGTTGATCAATATGACTCGGTGATTATTAGTTGTGAAAAGGTTACTCCATATTTTGCAAGGTGTTTACGAATGTAAACTACTCGTGTTTACTTTGTTTCTGATGGTAGCTTTAAAGTTAGTTTTATGTATTTGTTCATTGATTGTAGATTGCTTTATTTTTCCTTTTGAATACCTAGCTTTTTTATATTTTAATGAATGTAAACTAATCGTTTTTACTATGTTTCTGATTGTAGCTTTAAAAGTTAGTTTTATGTATTTGTTCATTAATTGTTGATTGCTTTATTTTTCCTTTTGAATACCTAGCTTTTTTATATTTTAATAAATGAGTAAGACTGACTGTTATGTTTAGCCGTTTAGGTCATTTACATTGGTCTAATTATAAATTAAATGAGCTTATGAAGAATGCAAATTCTTCAACGTGAAAAATAAATGTTATCGACTTTTTGAGAAATTTATTTCACTAAGTCTTTATAGTAAGCAGAGATTGTGTTTTAATCTTATTAGAAGTTTACTATCTTAAGACCGTATCTTATCATTTTATTTTGTTTTATTATATTATCTTTTTAAAATGAATAATCATGATGTATATGGAATATTATAAAAAAAAATATTACAAACAATTTATTTAAGTATATCGTATTGATTGAGCAGAGAGTTTTCTACTCTTAATTTTCGTATCGATAAACCACACAATATTATACTCTACGTATTGAATACTACATTTGTTTTTGTTATTACTCATAAAATTTGTTGTTTGCATATAAGGTTAAATGGTACGTGTGCATGCAGTAAATCGGGTTTATTGACGATGGTCACGTCGATTACGCTTGGATTTCCGACTAAAACTCCTCTATTATTTGTTTGAGATATAAAAGAATTACTATTATATTATTAGCAATAGCTAAAAAAACTTCCTTTAATAATATAGATAGATAGATTTTAGCTATTGTAAATATCTACAAGGACTTCAATTATAAAAAATAAAAAATAAAACAAATATGTATATACGTCTTAGCTGTAGCTTCCCAACTTCATTAGCATTAGGAGTGTGATTAAATCAAAATTCAACCTCTTTCACGGGTTTTCAATTCTTCCATCTATTTCCATCTAAAAGAAATTTGGTACCTTTTCATGTTATAACTCCTTTAATTTATTTTAATACTAAGCTTGTGCTTATTACTCAATGTTTCTTTGTTTTGTAGGACTTACCCCGATGTACATGGATGAAAATATGCTATTACAAATATATACGTTTACGGGTGAGTTTCTTTGACTTAACATCAGAAATTCATAAATTTTATGGTTTTTTTTTTTTTGACAGCTGCAAAGAAATGTTTTACATTTTTATAGCTTGTCTAGCCAAGCCATGCGCAATACTATTTAGATTTCTCGGAATAAAGTTAAAACATAAGCAGTGAAATGAATTTGCGAGCCCATGCATGTCCTCCAATATGCCTGCAATCAGATGATCTACTTTATCGACTCCAGCAATCTCATTTATAAGTTGTAGGCAATCTGACGTAATATCCAGATAAAGCCAACCCTCGGAGTTCGCCCACAAGAGCACATCCCGAACACCCAAAGCCTCAGCCTGCAAAGCTGATTCCGCTCTAGTTTTCACCTGCCGTCGCATACACTCTTGCCCCAGCCCATCATATGCCACCCATCCAAACGCCGCCACATAATTCCGTTCCCACCGGCATCCACCTTCACACGGATGACATTACAACGTTCCGGAATACCAATTAGTTGGACGGGATGTCCGGTCCGTATATCCATCCTTCTTTGATCAAGAAGCTCTCCCACACCCCCTTCTAATCGTTTCGCCATACCCTTGCCCTCAAGTTGATCTTTTAAAATGCGTACCTTTTCTTTAGTCAATCCAAACAAAAGATCCGCAAGAACATGAGGATTCTTAGTCATTCCCTCAAACTTGACCTTATTACGAATAGTCATAATCCCCCATAAAATTGCTATGAAGTTTATGGCTCTCATCCGCCCTTCATCCTGTCGCCAAAGATACCGAACCCAATCAATTAGCCAATCAGCCATGTTGACCGATGTTGCACCATCAACTCTAATACCAAGCGTAGATCCTGCCCAGATCCTAGCCGATACCTCACAATCCCTAAACAGATGTTGGATGGTTTCCATACAATTGTGATTCTCCCCACATAAACCACAAAGAAAATCAACCTCCAGGTGTCTTTGGTGAAACTATTTTCCTACGGAGAGTGTGTTCGTAATGATCCTCCAAACCAGAATTTTCCAAGTGTTTGGGACCGGAAGAGTCCATAACTGTTTTCTGAAAAAAAGCCCTTCCCCGCTCTCCGATCCTAGTTTTATCTCTAATTGTACCCTTCCTACTCATATAATCTTCAAAAATCAGGCCATATCCACTCTTGACCGTGAAAACCCCGTCCTTTGTAAAAGGCCAATAGATCTCATCAGACATGTTCATATCCCGCACCCGAGTTGCCAAGATCCTCGCCGCGTACTCATCTCTAAACAAAGCCCGGATGAAGTGCTCGTTCCACCCATCATTAGGAATCAAGAGATTCCTAACTTGTAGATTCGCCAAGTGCACATCCCTAACCCCCAACTAATGATCCCTTGGTTCCGGGCACTCACCCCCTACCCATCTTGTTACCCATACGTTTAGGCTTGAGTCTCGACCCGGCTTCCACCCCAAGTAATCCTTAATCGCCTGAAATCCATGAATAATGCTACGTGTGACACCCTCATTCATTGCGGAAAAGTAAACACATAATTCTAGATAAAAACTGCATGGATATGTTTGTAATAGGTTCATTTGGGTAGAAACCTGTAAGTTTTAAAACCGAAAACGAAACCTGAACCTGTTATAAAAATATCCAAATGGGAAGGTGTCAAACATGCAAGGTCTAAAATAAATCGCATAAATAAAACATCGCTAAAGTCGCGAAACAAAGTTATACAACCCAAATATGAAAAAGAGAGACATATGTCCCTAAAAAGTATATGACATAAAAAGTGTTTAAGGGTCACAATAAAATAAAGCCAATCTAGGTCCCAAGGTTACTTTGCTCGCTAGCTCGTCCATGTACCCCATATATGCATCACCTACCTGTCAATCGCATTTTATACAAAACGAAAGCCACGGTCAGTGGGGAGTAACTCCGAGTTCTCCCAGCCACAAAATGTCATAATTAATATAACATGTAAACATAAGAGTATGAATATAAATAACACATAGTCTTAGCATATAGATGCTAGACAATCGTGCTTATCATGTGAACAACAATATAACAACACATTGTCCTAGCATGTGAATACTAGACCGACTCATACTACACTATCATGTGAATCACATAACATCCAGAAATCCAAACTCTATCAACCATAGCCGGCTTGCATCTCACCTTCTATGATTCATAGAATCATCAAACAAGAAAGAACAATATATCTAGAGACAGGCATAAGTTCTTAGTACAGTCAATAGTCACTCTGTAACTCGAGTCTATACCACGAGGTAAGGTAAACACCCTAGTCCTAAACCTGCGCAGACCTAGCGACATGCGGAAAACTACCGCATCCAAGACCCATGATAACAACACATGATTACCCCTAAGGAGTCCACCAAAGGGTTGGCTAGTACTTAAGCTGACCACATACTTCTAAGAGTACGTCAGGAGGTCATGCCCTAACTTGGATATAAACCCACCAAGCTAAGACACAAAGGCTATTAAGCGGTGAACATACACTCGTCAAAGACTATAATGGCCTATCTATGATGAAGGCCGAAATACTCACCTAGGACCTAGTCCCAGCTTGAATACTTTAGCCCACACCACACAAGACAAGTAGGACACCCAATTAACTATAAGAGGGGCAAAGAGTCCAAACTTGGACACATAAATGATCATACACAACCTAGCATATGAAAGGCTACGCAAGAGCATATTCAGCTGACAATCCAACAATATCTCCAATATCAATAATAATCCAAATTCCAGTTAACCAACAGTACCATAATCCATGAGAACAAGCTAAAATGGCAAAGAGGCAACAAGACTCAAGCATAAGGCATCCAAAGCATCCAACAACCAACATGTGAAATTATAATTACAAATATCAAGGCATAACATAAAACATCCAATAACAACCAATCTCACCTCAAAGACAAACCCTCGACCCGAGTCCCGCGACGGGTCATTGGTCAAATCGAGGCCGATCAAGTTTAAACCTAGTTTGACCAAACTCATTCGGTCAAACCGGCCCATTCAGTCTTGGCCCATTTTGGCCCAAATCACAACATTCATTACAATATCATTCTCATGCAATATTCCAATTTCTATCATGTGAACACTATCAACATAAAGAAAACATTCTAACTTACAAAATAACTAATTCCACAAAATTCTCGCATAATAAAATAGCATAAATAACCGTCTCACACAAGGGTAAACTTTTCTATAAATTTTTAATAGATAAAACGACGCCATTTACTCATACGGACTCCGAATTGAGTGATTCAAGTGGCTAAACCACCTAATTTTTCGATGCCGTTCAATCTGTCATATTTTTGGAAACATTGGAAACCGTCTCGGTCCGGTACTGACGCTTTCCAGCTAAAACACGGACTTGTCACAACACATAATTCATCATCCAAACTTGTTCAAAATAATAATATACAAATGGGTAACATAAATTAAACATAAGCATACTCATCTTACTCTATTCATTCATTTATCAATAAGATCATCTCAAACAACAACAAACAACAACAAATGACAACAAACAACAACAAACAACAAATACAACTACTAATGTGACATTAATTCGTCGAGTGACTCGGAATAGTTACCTTAAGCTAGAAAAAGAGAACAATAACACTTGAGAAAGTGCCCTAGAAAACGAAATCACTCATCATCTTCTACAATATATGAGTCACCTAACTCATCTTCAAATTCTTCACCTATAAGAACAACAAAAACACAATTATTAAGCTTAAATTCGAAACCCTAAAAAGATGAGCCTTTAACAAAAATTGGGGGAAATGAAAATAAAACTTACTAGTAGATGAGGATTGAAGAGAGGATTCCAAATATATAATTTTTATGAGATTTGGTGGAGAAATGAAGGATTTATGGTGGTGTAGACACCTCATTTCTGCACCTCCCGCCAAACACCCGGTGATGATTGGGCCGCATGTTTGTTACGCGGAACGATTTGTGACAGTTCGTAAGTTTATCATCAAGTGGTCGATCAAACACTTGTGTCTACCTCATGGTCGTCATCTAGGTGTCATTACGGTCGTTTTGGCAGTAATTAGAGTACATTTGGAGTCTGGGTCAAAAACCGTCTTCATTTCCTAAAACCGTCAAATCCCATGTCAAAGCAATGTGCTTGTCTACCTAAGGTTAGGATGTCATAAAATGTTGAGATTATATCTCATTTTGAGTCTCATATCACTTCTTTAGGCTAAACTAAAAGTTTACATTACAAAATGTGCATTTCATTTAGCTAAAATGACAACCCGACCTTTACGCCCGTTTTACGAGGTCATAACGACGTTTTTGGGTCAGGCCTATTTCCCAGAAAGTTCGAGATCTTTATTTTAGCTTTCCAACGCCACCGAAATCACCTTATTCCAAGTCTTGTAGAGAAAGTTACGCCTAAAATACGACAGGCTGTCAAACGCGCTTTCTTGCGCAGGAGGAACCCGCTGAGGAAAGGACGCAGCAAGTGCTGCGCCTCGTCCAAGGGACGCAATACCTACTGCGCCTCTTCCTCAAGGCTTTCTTTTTGTTCAAGTTTTCGTGTTTAACCTAAGTCGGTTGTTTCCGGATCTTTCTCTCCTTTCCTAAACCCTAATTCCGTGATTAGTATAAATAGAGACCTTCGGTCTCTCATATTTCTCACGTGAGTGTCCGCCCTTCTCTTCTCCCTTTGCATTCTAGACCTTTGTTCTTACTTTTTGGCGTCTACGTGCTTGAACATTCGACCACGTAAGCTCGGATACTTCTGAGTACCAGCCTCGTTTGCATGACCGACCAATTTGACCAACTCCACATCAATCAACTTAATTAATCTTAATCGTTTTCCTCTTACGAGGGCACTTTCATTACATTCGCGTCGAGCATCACTAATCGATATCTTAGTCCTTCTCATTTCGTCAAACATGTAAGTCTGAGGGTGTAAATCTCTCTTTTATTATTGTTCTTTACTTTTTGTATCACTAATGTAAAGTTTATGTCGAAAATACCTTTTAAAACCGATTTCTAAAACCGTGCTTTAAAACCTCTTTTTACGGATTTCCAGAAGACAAACCGTCGAGAAAGGACGCAGCAACTGCTGCGCCTCTTCGAAGGAGCGCAATACCTGCTGCGCCTCTTCGTGAGGCTGCCGCATTTCCTGCTTCCTTTCTTCTTCATTCGTCCTCTGTAATTCGTTGCTTTTATTTGTTTCGTTTGTTTCTTGTTAATTCTTTGACATAATAGCATCCTAACTTCACATGTATATTATTCATCATTAACATGTTTAATTCATCATTAAATTCGGCTCAAATCCCTTATAATCTCATATTCGCGGGTTTTCGTCATTAAACTCAATCCGGGTTGTAGGAATTCGATTTGGTTCATATTGAGTTTCTGGAATTCGATCTTTGATATTTTCATCTGTCTTTTGTCATATTCGTCATTAATTTGTCATTAATTCATCATGTTTAGTTTATTTCGTTCACCCATGTCACTAATCAATCATTCTTTCATGTAATAATCCGTCTTTATTCCGTCTCATCCATGTTTTATTGTTTTATGACCCTTAATCACATGTAATTAACCTGATAATCACTTCCATCCGAGTATATATTATAAATCAATCCTTTAAATTCACCAACGAACATTAACGATTTGCAGTTCCGGCTTCACAGCCAGAACTCACCCTTGGAACAGACGCAGCAATTGATGCGCCTCTTTCAGAGATCGCAGTCTTGCTGCGCCTGTTCCAGGTTGAGTTATGTCTCTGAACTCCGTTGTTGCTTGACTTAGTTTTATTAGCTTACGTATAATTGACTATTTTTCGTATTACCGCCTTCTATTTGGTTCGTTAATTTATTCTTTTATTCGTTTTCCCAAATTATCAGTTTTAAAGGTATTTTCGACATAAATCACCTAATCCGTTGTAATTATTGTAATTTTCATTATTGTAATTTTCTTATTGTATTTATCATTATTCCTTGTATCATTTGTATGTTTTCACATGTAATTGAGCATTAAATCCTACTTCGACCCAATTGTATGTTAAACTAATTGTCCACCGACTTAGTCTAATTCTTCACATGTTAGGATTAATCTAATGAATGTTGCATTGCATGCATATAACCGACGATATATCAAGTATAAATGATGTCCCTAATCATTAGTAGAGGCCGCTATCGAGGCGGGCGGGATTAGGTGTTCGATCAAAAGAGTTTCCTAATACGTACGCTCACCCCTTACTCCAGATCTCTATGAACATCCGTATTCATTGGCATCCACGAGAGTCATTCTAGACATAGAATGCTAAGGGTGACGATTGCTTAGTGTTCATGTCACTACTTTGTGTCTTGACATGGCACGAGGTATTCGAACGGTTCCAATTTCCCATAAAAATTGGTGGCGACTCCAACAAAAATGCAAACGCTTGTTCTCTTCCTCCCAAGCGCCCCCGTGGGCCCCCGCTGTCCACAGTTTGGCGACTCCGCTGGGGATAATACACTTACGTGTAGCCAAAAGGGTGAAACTTGAACAAGGTTAGGGAATAGTTTGCAAGACAATTGTCGGTTTTCATAACTCGGTCTTCCTAGATCGTTTCATTCGGCCTTCCTAGGCCCAATCAACCCATTCGACCAATCGTCCCGTCTAAACGATCCTAATTCTTATTTGGGCCTAAGGATGGATAGCGATTAACGCATCCATACTATGGTACTTACTCTTGTTTGTATCAAGGACTTTCACTACTTGAGGAAATGGACTAGGAATCGGCCTTACTCTTGTTTGGTACGAGCCTCTCCACAGACCCCGGGTTTGATTGATCGGTATGGCAACCCACCCTTTAAACCAAAACCCTTTTAAATGCACTCAGCATCCCGTTATAATGCCTGTATATATGTTTGTATCATATGTGATCACTATTTTCTAAACAAAACCATTTTGTAAAATAAAATTCTTTTCAAAATATAAATATTTTCAAAATAGCGCAAAATAAGCCTAAACTCTGTCCATATGTCGAGTCAAACTTTGGGCCTAAAACCCATTTCAAAACCAAATACAAAAACAAAAAAAAAAACGTAAAAACAAAAAAGAAACCAAAAAAAAATCCAAAAAAAACAAAAAAAAAATATTTTCCAACATGTAAATGTAAATGTGTAAATTCAATTGGGCTAAGTTAGAGTCAAAGTTAAAACTGACTATGTCCTAGTCGAAACTCTGTCGAGTCATAAACCCGTCTTCCTTTACATTTTGGGTCTTTTCAAAATTCAAGTCAAGTCCTAAGGCGTCACGCCGTCATTTTGGACCCCCTACCCCAATTCAATTAGGAGCTAAACATTTCCACACCTCGACTCACACATCGAGTCATTCCCATATCTGTTTCTTGAATTCCCCTAGTGACACATACCCGAACCTCGAGTCAAGTCTGTTTTAAACATACGAATTAGAATTAACACGTGTCATCAATTCCGTCAACAAAGTCAATCATATGAAGGTAACTCCGTCAAAGTCAACACTCGAGTCCAAAATTATAGTCAAGCACCGTGAATTCAAACACGAGAAGTCGCTCACGACATTTCATGAATTCACAAGTCGACGTCTAGATTTATCATCTTGTCCTTTCCTTTTGTTTATTGCCTTAGTATGCGTGACCTCATGTCGAATCGAGTTGTAATGCGCGTCATTTCTGTCGATTAGGAATCCAGCAAGTTCTGTCAATCAGCAAAGTTACGAAGCAGATCAAGCCACCATCACCGTGTCTCTCCAAGATGTTTATGCCATGGTCCTAGGAGTTCAAGCTACAGTGGAAAATTTGAGCATTCGCGTCCTCACCCTTGAAAATGGAATGGTGGAAAAGAACACACCGCCTAGAGAAACCTCTAGTCTAGGTCGTCCAAAGCTTACCTCTTGCAATAACCATCGTCCTAGAAAGCCGAAAACAGCTGAAAGGAAACCTGGGAGGCATCAAAGGGTGCTTACCAATTTAGGCATGTCTTATGCCGATGCTTTGAAGAGACTCTCTGCCCAAGGCAAGCTACATTCAATAGGGCCAACTCCGGATCCACCTTTAGAGAAACAGGTGAACCTCTGGAAGGGCAACAAATACTGCTTATATCACCATGGTAGAGGCCATGATATTGAAGAGTGTTTTCTCTTGAAACACACCATCCAAGATATGATCGAAGTGGGCAAGCTTCCTAAGATACCTTCTGTCGGAAAATCCAAGAAAATCGACCCTCTTGGGTCTAATATCATTAAGCATGATGAAGAACCATCTCTAGATTGTTCTCATCTCCTCAATCATCATGATGATAAAGAAATCAATGTCCTCGAAGATGAAGATATCCAAAATGGAATGCTCATGCTTTCCATTACCTTCAACAATAAATTCTCCAAAATAGAAGGAGCCATTGATAATCTAAACTTCCGACTTTCCAACATGGAGAAACAGTTTGCTGAAATGAGTAAGAAGCTTGATGCCCGACCTCTCAAGATGAAAAGTGTCCAGACAAACCCTCAGCTTGACAGTCTTAAGGAGAAAGCAACAAATGGACAATCTATTCCTAGTTCTTCTCATCCAAGAATCAAAATCAATAAAGGCAACCTCATGGAGCCTTCGGGGTCATTTACAAAGGCTTCCGAAAATAAGGGCACACCTCCTAGGAAGTTTACCAACATTGGTATTACATACACCAATGCCCTTCAGAGACTCATGGAGCGACGAATGTTGAAGCCTATAGGACCTACGCCTAACCCAAAGAAGAAATCCAAGTTTTGGGATGAGAATGCCTACTACAAATACCATAGAGGCAAAGGGCATGATACAGAGAAATGTTACAAATTAAAAAATGACATTCAAGATATGATCGAAAGCGGGGAATTGTCCCTCTCGACCCTTAACTCACATGGCAGGTTAGGCAATCCTTATGGATATACCACTTATCAAGAAAATTTTCTTGACTATTACCCTTTCAATGTTCCCAATGACGAAGATGAGGTGCTCAAATGGGTGAATGCTCAAAATCAGATGCCGAAGCCAGTTGCTGGAAGGGAAAATGCTCAAGCATGGGCCGATGATCACGAGTCTAGGTCTAAGATCGCGTCAAAATCCGGGTCCGAGTCCGAGTCTTAGGCTTTCTATCTCATATTTGTTCTACTATCTTTCTCCATTTCCATTCCTAGTGACAACCTGGGGGCTGTTGCACGAGTCACGTGTCTTCTCGAGTCTATGTTATATGCATTCATCATTCATTTCAATAAAAATACAATTCTCAATCCACGTATTCTATCATATTATCTCCTTTCCCTTTTCCTGTGACAACAAGAATTGGTTTGAGACATTTTTTTAAAAATGACAACAACAACACATGACAGTCAATGTGAGTGCACTTATATGATGTTCCGTTCAAAGTTGTAGAGGACCTGAAACTCCGTGTTCTTTTCTTACCTATTCCATGTCTGGCAATAGAAACCACAATATACCCCAGTTTAGGACGAGCCTATCTCAAGAGATTCTAGGACGAATCCAGACCATCTCCCTTGTTGACAATCCATGACGGAAGGCAAGCCCATTCCCCACAATAAACAACCCGTGTTACTAAAGACCAACCCGTTTCACACCAAAGGTGCTAGTCTGACCCAAATCCATGGTAGCAAGCAAGTCCAAGACGATACGAGCCACGATCAAAGACAAAGGCTCAATCAAGAGAAATACCTAAGATCAATATCCGAAGCCGTAGTTATGCCCGTAGTCCAAGACAATAGAGTCTAAAGAAGAGGTTCAATCAAGCAAGTCAATATCCAAAGTTGAAGTCATCCTTAAAAACTGAATCAAAAATCTGAGCAAAAGCCAAGATAAGTTCTATACCAAGAATCTGAGTCTGAATCAAGAACAAGCCTGAAATCAAATACAGAATATTGTTGAAGTCTAGGTAGAATCAAGACATCGATGAAGATGGTCAGCTAGCACCCTCACTTAGCCTTTCACACATCGCACATCCTAAGTCCTTCTCGAGACCGTTATAGGGAGACAGTTAAGAATTTTGGGAATCCTCTCAAGCTCGTCAAGAATACCCATCCTTTAGGGCCAAGACATGGAAACTTGATCCCACGTCATTTTAACCTACCTTTATGTGCTCAGGCTACATCAAGCCAAGAGACTCCATTTCCAAGCCATATTACAAGACATAGCCCCATAAAGCCTTAACTCCACAAAATCAAGCTCCAGAGATTTGTTCATCAAAGCCTCTTATTACCGAGCTCCACATTCCAAATATCCAATCCAGTTTCATCTTGACCCAGACACAGAGTCTTCATATACTTTGCTACCTAGAACGGGACATACCCATATCATTCGTAGGGTCCACTTTCGAGTGTGCTCACACGACAAGGAAATTTTTTTTTTTTACAAACTTAATTATACCTCTTTGGTCTATGATCAGAGGGAGTTATCTTAAATCGATTCTTCGAGTCACCAAAGGAATATACCCTTGTGACCCCTGCACTTTAAGGTCCTAACAACATAGCTTAGGCACACACTTGAACTACGAGCATGGTTTGATTTCACCCTTTCAGGTGGATACGTAGGCAGTCTTTTTTTACACAAGAAGGATACAACCACAACACCCAAACAAAATTAACCAAACCTCAGAACTACGATCTGGTTTGATTTCACTTCACGTGAATACGTAGGCAGTCCTCAAGGACACAACCATCCCCACTTCCAACTTTCAACCTCAAATCATCAACCATCCCAATTTTCAACTTTCCAACCTCAATTAACATCCCTTCCACAACCAACACCTCTATACTGGGGGCTCCTTATTATCGCCCAGCATCTTTTTTACCAAAGTCCAGAGTCATCCTCTCATCCTGGCGGCTTCTCTTCCAAGATTCCACCCTTCCTTTATTCCTCTAAGTCTAGCTAGTACTCGGTCCGGACAATGACAACGATCTTAGATCAATTCTCCAAGTCATCGGGCCTCAAGAGGAGTGTCTTTTACAGCAAACGGTGGTGAAATAAGTCCTAGTAGACAGATGATCCATGGCTCATGCCTCACCTTTATATGCCTTCATCATTATTGCAATTCTTCTACCTTTGGAACTGATACGCATTGTCGCCCATATTTGGCTAGGGGTTGCGCATACTTAAACAAAGTCTGTCAGAGTCATCCCTGTGTCGCGCCAGTCCACCGCATAAGGTCTACGTCGCGTCAGTCATGTGTCTAAAGCCCATTGAATATGCATAACGCATTACAAACGACAAACTTCTTTGAACAAGTTTTAAACAACTTTTATAAAGAAACAACTTTTGCAAAGCCTATGTGTTTCCTCGTTCGAGGTCCATGTGATAATCGCTTACGTGCATATATTAGATTGCATTCTTGTGTGGCTACTAACCATGCAGGTAAGTATCGTAAGCGATTTTTTATCAAGACCTCGCTTGCCACAACGAGCGAATATTCTTTGACAGGTGTTTCGACACACCTCTATTCTGTTCCCTCAGCGAGAGTACACGGACAGACATTCCCTCTCGAGACATGGAGATCAGTTCCCGATTATGTTCCCCTAGCGAGAGTACACGGACAGACAATCATCCCTCTCGATACGTGGAGATCAACATTAACCCCAAGACTTATCGAAGTTTGTTTGAAGACGACCCAAGCAGATTTCCCCAGTAGTTCCCGCCTACGTCCTGCTACCCTTGACATTTTTGTTTCCTCACAGAGTTCGACAAAGGGATCGTTCTCCAGAAGTTCCCAAACCAGCGCCTCCTTCCTTAGGTTCATAAACTCAAAGTTAGGATTCATACCTCTAGGTTCTTAGATCCCAAAATGGCTTCCTTTAGGTTCATAAACCTTTAAGCTCCCACACGAACATCCTTAGGTTCATAAACCCATAAATCCTTTTGGAGTTCTCATACCTCAGAATGCTTAAGCGCACGCGTTTAAAACAAGAATTAGTAACCCAGTAAGTTCCTAAACTTAACCCTAGGATCCCATTCCTCTTAGGTTCATAAGACTTTAAGTTCCCATACCAGCCGTCCTTTTGGGTTCGTACACCTAGAGTTCATACACCTTTTCCCTTTAGGATCACATTCCTTTAGGATCACCTTTTCCCTTTAGAATCCCATTCCTTTAGGATCAGCTTTTCTCTTTAGGATCGTATTCCTTTAGGATCACCTTTTCCCTTTAGGATCATATTCCTTTAGGATAACCTTTTCCCTTTAGGATCATATTCCTTTAAGATCACCTTTTTCCTTTAGGATCATATTCCTTTAGGATCACCTTTTCCCTTTAGGATCATATTCCTTTAGGATCATCTTTTCTTAGAGTTCCTAGACCCAAACTTTGGTTACCCCTTAGGTTGAACTTATATTTGACCTCCTTCCTGACGATGCTTTCCTCTAGGGTCCTACACCCTAACACAATCCTTATATATCTTTTAGGTCTTACCCTTAGCTCCTACGCTTACCCTTAGCTCTTATGCTTACCCTTAGCTCCTACGCAACTCCGGAAGCATCTCGAGAAGGAAGTCTCAGGTATGGTCTCTTCTTATGGCTGGCGAGCTTCCTTACGTAGTCTAATGGACTTTAAACGACCCTCCCCGATAGTCGACAGACTCTAAAATGTTCCCGACGACAGGTCCTTGGTTCAGACCCCTTGAGCCGCCTCGCGTCGCCATAGTCGTCAGGTTGTAATCTTCGATTGACCTGATGGCTATACTTTGACTTTTGCCTTGTCCAAGCCTCAGTCAAAGTGGGGGCTCTGTAGACACCTCATTTCTGCACCTCCCGCCAAACACCCGGTGATAATTGGGCCGCATGTTTGGTACGCGGAACAATTTGTGACAGTTCGTAAGTTTATCGTCAAGTGGTCGCTCAAACACTTGTGTCTACCTCATGGTCGTCATCTAGGTGTCATTACGGTCGTTTTGGCAGTAATTAGAGTACATTTGGAGTCTGGGTCAAAAACCGTCTTCATTTTCTAAAACCGTCAAATCCCGAGTCAAAGCAATGTGCTTGTCTACCTAAGGTTAGGATGTCATAAAATGTTGAGATTATATCTCATTTTGAGTCTCATATCACTTCTTTAGGCTAAACTAAAAGTTTACATTACAAAATGTGCATTTCATTTAGCTAAAATGACAACCCGACCTTTAGGCCCGTTTTACGAGGTCATAACGACTTTTTTGGGTCAGGCCTATTTCACAGAAAGTTCTAGATCTTTATTTTATCTTTCCAACGCCACCGAAATCACTTTATTCCAAGTCTTGTAGAGAAAGTTATGCCTAAAATACGACAGGCTGTCAAACGCGCTTTCTTGCGCAGGAGGAACCCGCTGAGGAAAGGACGCAGCAAGTGATGCGCCTCTTCCAAGGGACGCAGCACCTGCTGCGCCTCTTCCTCAAGGCTTTCTTTTTGTTCAAGTTTTCGTGTTTAACCTAAGTCGGTTGTTTCCGGATCTTTCTCTCCTTTCCTAAACCCTAATTCCGTGATTAGTATAAATAGAGACCTTCGGTCTCTCATATTTCTCACGTGAGTGTCCGCCCTTCTCTTCTCCCTTTGCATTCTAGACCTTTGTTCTTACTTTTTGGCGTCTACGTGCTTGAACATTCGACCACGTAAGCTCGGATCCTTCTGAGTACCAGCCTCGTTTGCATGACCGACCAATTTGACCAACTCCACATCAATCAACTTAATTAATCTTAATCGTTTTCCTCTTACGAGGGCACTTTCATTACATTCGCGTCGAGCATCACTAATCGATATCTTAGTCCTTCTCGTTTCGTCAAACATGTAAGTCTGAGGGTGTAAATCTCTCTTTTATTATTGTTCTTTACTTTTTGTATCACTAATGTAAGGTTTATGTCGAAAATACCTTTTAAAACCGATTTCTAAAACCGTGCTTTAAAACCTCTTTTTACGGATTTCCAGAAGACAAACCGTCGAGAAAGGACGCAAGAATCGCCGTGCCTCTTCGAAGGAGCGCAATACCCGATGCGCCTCTTCGTGAGGGCCGCAGCCTTCTGCTTCCTTTCTTCTTCATTCGTCCTCTGTAATTCGTTGCTTTTATTTGTTTCGTTTGTTTCTTGTTAATTCTTTGACATAATAGCATCCTAACTTCACATGTATATTATTCATCATTAACATGTTTAATTCATCATTAAATTCGGCTCAAATCCCTTATAATCTCATATTCGCGGGTTTTCGTCATTAAACTCAATCCGGGTTGTAGGAATTCGATTTGGTTCATATTGAGTTTCTGGAATTCGATCTTTGATATTTTCATCTGTCTTTTGTCATATTCGTCATTAATTTGTCATTAATTCATCATGTTTAGTTTATTTCGTTCACCCATGTCACTAATCAATCATTCTTTCATGTAATAATCCGTTTTTATTCCGTCTCATCCATGTTTTATTGTTTTATGACCCTTAATCACATGTAATTAACCTGATAATCACTTCCATCCGAGTATATATTATAAATCAATCCTTTAAATTCACCAACGAACATTAACGATTTGCAGTTCCGGCTTCACAGCCAGAACTCACCCTTGGAACAGACGCAGCAATTGATGCGCCTCTTCCAGAGGGCGCAGTCCTGCTGCGCCTGTTCCAGGTTGAGTTATGTCTCTGAACTCCGTTGTTGCTTGACTTAGTTTTATTAGCTTACGTATAATTGACTATTTTTCGTATTACCGCCTTCTATTTGGTTCGTTAATTTATTCTTTTATTCGTTTTCCCAAATTATCCGTTTTAAAGGTATTTTCGACATAAATCACCTAATCCGTTGTAATTATTGTAATTTTCATTATTGTAATTTTCTTATTGTATTTATCATTATTCCTTGTATCATTTGTATGTTTTCACATGTAATTGAGCATTAAATCCTACTTCGACCCAATTGTATGTTAAACTAATTGTCCACCGACTTAGTCTAATTCTTCACATGTTAGGATTAATCTAATGAATGTTGCATTGCATGCATATAACCGACGATATATCAAGTATAAATGATGTCCCTAATCATTAGTAGAGGCCGCTATCGAGGCGGGCGGGATTAGGTGTTCGATCAAAAGAGCTTCCTAATACGTACGCTCACCCCTTACTCCAGATCTCTATGAACATCCGTATTCATTGACATCCACGAGAGTCATTCTAGACATAGAATGCTAAGGGTGACGATTGCTTAGTGTTCATGTCACTACTTTGTGTCTTGACATGGCACGAGGTATTCGAACGGTTCCAATTTCCCATAAAAATTGGTGGCGACTCCAACAAAAATGCAAACGCTTGTTCTCTTCCTCCCAAGCGCCCCCGTGGGCCCCCGCTGTCCACAGGTGGTTTTAGGGATTGTAAGGAGGTTATTTTGAGAGGAATTTGGTGTTTGATGAAAGGAAGAGAGATAGTGAATTATGGAGGAAATGAAAAATTGAAAGAGGAAGACAAATGGTGGAGGTGGCCGGCCCATGAGGCATGGGGAGTGGTCAATTGTTTACGTTTTGGGTTTGTTTCGACGGTAATTAGAAATATTCGTCGAACGCGATTTCCGAGAATATTAAAGTTCTTAAACATGATTTTACTAAAAGATTAAGTACTCATATGCCCAATATCCAAACTCGTTTACCCAACGACCGTAAGAAATGGGAAAATCCCAATTTTACGACTTTTATCCGAAATCTATTTTATCAAAGGAAAAGGTTTAAATATAGTTTAAATCGCTTTTAAACATTTCTAAACTATCAAAAATAATTACATTTCTTCAAAATAAAATAAGATTATATTTTATCAAATAAATTTTATTTCAAATAAATTAATATTAAATTAAAATAGATTAAAATATTACTTTTAAAATATAATAAAGGTCTTCAAATTTACGGGGTGTTACAATCATCCCTCCTTTTAAGAAGTTTCGTCCCCGAAACTTAGAAGAAGGAACATTGTATATATTTAGGTCTATCTCTTTAAAATCAAGTGAACAAAATTTTCAAAATGTGAACAAATGAAATATAAGTGTCTTTTCAATGGAACAGAATATCCTCGTCGGTCGTTCAAGAACATCAACACACCAACAAATGAGAAAACCTATTATCGGACGTCTCCAATGACAAGCTTTACCACTCATTGACGTTAAAACCAGTGGAAAATATTAGAACATTTTCAAAAATCTCTAGATCGAAACTCTATAAAAAGGATAATAACTCCACTAGCTATGACCAAACTCTAACTAAGACTTTTAAACAACTAAGGAAGGACTACTAACGCGGAGAGTATTTAAGGGAATGAGAGGAACACTCGGAAGGATAGCTAAAACTCACAAGAGTTAGATAAAGGAAAGAGAATTATCTCACGAGAAAAGTTCGGGATATTTAGCTAACATAGAAGATTCAGGCTCCCAAGTTTCTTCTTCGACATTTCCACAACGCCAAAGGATACGAACTAGGGGCACCACTTTGTTTCTAAGTTGCTTGTTTGCCCTTTCGAGGATTCGGATCGGCCTTTCTTCCAAAGCCAAGTTAGGTTCCAAATCTGGGATTTCTTCTTGAATAACATGGCTCGGATCACTAATGTACTTCCTCAACTAAGATACATGGAACACATTATGAACCTTGCTCAAAGTTGGGGGCAACTCTAAACGGTAAGCAACGGGACCAATCTTCTCAAGCACACGGAAAGGTCCAATGTATTTGGGACTCAGCTTTCCCTTCACACCAAAACGTTTCAGCCCTTTCATAGGTGACACCTTAAGGAATACCCGATCATCAACCTCAAAGGCAAGTGGTCGACGACGGACATCGGCATAAGATTTCTGTCGGTCTTGAGCGGCTTTCATACGCTCTCGAATGAGCTGAACCTGATTGATGGTCTCAGTCACCAAATAGGGTCTCAACAGACAGGACTACGGCACTTCCTACCGTACAAAGCCTCATAAGGTGACATCTTGATAGAGGAATGATAGTTATTGTTTTAGGAGAATTCGACAAGAGGTAAGCACTTCTCCCAAGAAGTGTGGAAATCTAAAGCACAAGCATGGAGGAGGTCCTCTAAAGTCTGGATAGTCCTCTCAGTCTGTCCATCTGTAGCGGCATGAAAAGCGGTACTCATCAGTAGCTTACTACCCATGGCTTCTTGCAAAGAAGTCCAGAAACGGGAACATAATCTAGGTTCACGATCTGAAACTATATCCTTAGGCACTCCATGGTAGCGTACTATCTCCCTCACATAGGCCTCTGCTAGGACATCTAATCTCCACGTCTCCTTGATAGGTATAAACCTAGCACATTTGGTCAATCGATCTACAACCACCTAAACCGCATCTTTTCCGCTAGCAGTCTTAGGTAAAGCCATCACAAAATCCATGGAGATGGACTCCCATTTCCAAAGGGGAACATCCAAAGGTTGTAGCAAACCCCCGGGTTTCTGAAGCTCAATCTTCACTTTCTGGCAGGTAAGACACTTGCTAACATACTCTAGGACATCAATCTTCATCCTAGGCCACCAAAACTGTAATCTCAAGTCTTTATACATCTTGTCACCACCAGGATGAATAGAGTAAGGAGAAAGGTGAGCTTCATCAAAGATCTTCTTCCTCAACTCGGCTACTCTCGGAACATACATCCTACCTTGGTAACGAAGGTATCCATCACTATCCACCACACAATCCTTAGCTTGCCCAAGTTGGATTTTTGCTTGAATGGACTTGAAAGTAGCATCCTCAGGTAGGCACGTACGGATCTCACGGTAAAAGTCGGGTTCTGCACTCAAGGCACTAAGATAGTCAAAGCCCTTCCCAACAAGGCTTATCCCTAACTTTTGAAATTCCGTGGTAAGTTCATCAGGTAACACACGGATAGTGCTCAAAGAGTGACTAGTCTTCCTACTCAAAGCATCGGCCACCACATTTGCTTTCCCTTCATGATAAATCAACTCGGCATCATAATCATTCACCAACTCTAGCCATCTTCTTTGCCTCATATTCAATTCTTTCTGGGTAAAGATACAACTCAAACTCTTATGATCGGTATAAATGCGGCAATGAACTCCAATAAGGTAATGCCTCCATGTCTTTAAGGCATGTACCACGACGGCTAAATCAAGATCATGAGCAAGATGAAGCGAGGAAAGGAGGTATGAACGGTAACGCTTATGGTCAAAGAAGAAAGGAAATTAGATAATAAGGAAACGCCAGGTACTCAAATCTCACACCACAACATCAACCTAAGCGGTTCCGAAAACTTCTTAGCAACAAAACTTATAACCACATCACTCCCAAGGATTTCCTCAAAACGCTCATGTTACTTCATCCTAATCTATTCCCTGAAACAGGGTACTCCACTATAAGTGTGATTTCACCACTCCAAATCCTCAAACATCCACAAACAACTTCCATAAGATCAAGGTCAAAGTTCCAACAAAGCTATACTCATATCCAACTAGTGTCAACCATGGGTTTCTCAAAATAGTAAAATCCTCAATCAAAGATCTGAATACCAAGCTATAAATTCCCAGAAATGGTTCCTCAAATATTCCACCATTCAATTCCATCCATTTAAAGTCAAGTACCAAGCACTAGTATCCCAAGACATGTCTCACTACACTTCCCAAGGCTCTCAAATCCCAAACCTAAACAACAAAGCCAAGTTCTATAGCCTTAGTAACAAACGCAACTCACACTTGACAACACAAAATCCACCAATCAAGAATACTCACTTTATTAAGGATCTAGGTCTAAGAATTATTAAGTATGTCTCATCACACTACCTAGGTCTTTCTAACATCACAACCTCTCAAAACCAGGGTTATGGGTTAACCACAAACAATCTCCTCAAAAGTCAAATTCCCCAACCAAGGCCAACATTCCTCAAAAGAAAGAGTACTATAAAAAGGCGTTAAGGGAAGATAAGCAAGGAACAAAATACAAGTTGGGAGGGTACAAGAGTCACTCCTAAGAAAAGAAAAGAGAGTTTAGAAGAAGAAGCAAGCATTAAGAAGTAAAGAGTAAGGCAAGGTACACAAAGATGGAGGGATAACTTCGAGGAAGAAGAAGCATTCTTCACAAGTTGAACCAATCTCCAATGCCCGACGATAGGCACCAAATCTCGATCACGACACGGGTAAGATCACAGTCATTGATCCAAGGGTACAAAAATGATTGACAATCAACAAACATGTTAGAACTTAACAAATAGCAAACACACTACAGACTACCACCTTAGGTCCTTAAGTCTACCCATCCTACCCATCTCTCAAGTTTATTATTTTAAGGTCAACTTATTTTTATTGGGGGTGCACAAATGTGCGTCGGGAGCAAATATTCTCTGATACCAACTGTGACCCCCTCATTCATTGCGGAAAAGTAAACACATAATTCTAGATAAAAACTGTATGGATATGTTTGTAATAGGTTCATTTGGGTAGAAACCTGTAATTTTTAAAACCGAAAACGAAACCTGAACCTGTTATAAAAATATTCAAATGGGAATGTGTCAAACATGCAAGGTCCAAAATAAATCTCATAAATAAAACATCGCTAAAGTCGCGAAACAAAGTTATACAACCCAAATAAGAAAAAGGGAGACATATGTCCCTAAAAAGTATATGACATAAAAAGTGTTTAAGGGTCACAATAAAATAAAGCCAATCTAGGTCCCAAGGTCACTTTGCTCGCTAGCTCGTCCATGTACCCCATATATGCATCACCTACCTGTCAATCGCATTTTATGCAAATACGAAAGCCACAGTCAGTGGGGAGTAACTCCGAGTTCTCCCAGCCACGAAATGTCATAATTAATATAACATGTAAACATAAGAGTATGAATATGAATAACACATAGCTTTAGCATATAGATGCTAGACAATCGTGCTTATCATGTGAACAACAATATAACAACACATAATCCGAGCATGTGAATTCTAGACCGACTCATACTACACTATCATGTGAATCACATAACATCCAGAAATCCAAACTCTATCAACCATAGCCGGCTTGCATCTCACCTTCTATGATTCATAGAATCATCAAACAAGAAAGAACAATATATCTAGAGACAGGCATAAGTTTTTAGTACAGTCAATAGTCACTCTGTAACTCGAGTCTATACCACGAGGTAAGGTAAACACCTAGTCCTAAACCTGCGCAGACCTCGCGACATGCGGAAAACTACCGCATCCAAGACCCATGATAACAACACATGAGTACCCTTAAGGAGTCCACCAAAGGGTTGGCTAGTACTTAAGCTGACCACATACTTCTAAGAGTACGTCAGGAGGTCATGCCCTAACTTGGATATAAACCCACCAAGCTAAGACACAAAGGCTATTAAGCGGTGAACATACACTCGTCAAAGACTATAATGGCTTATCTATGATGAAGGCCGAAATACTCACCTATGACCTAGTCCCAGCTTGAATACTTTAGCCCACACCACACAAGACAAGTAGGACACCCAATTAACCATAAGAGGGGCAAAGAGTCCAAACTTGCACACACAAATGATCATACACACCCTAGCATATGAAAGGCTACGCAAGAGCATATTCAGCTGAAAATCCAACAATATCTCCAATATCAATAATAATCCAAATTCCAAACAACCAACAAGCATTACCATAATCCATGAGAACAAGCTAAAATCGCAAAGAGGCAACAAGACTCAAGCATAAGGCATCCAAAGCATCCAACAACCAACATGTGAAATGATAATTACAAATATAAAGGCATAACATAAAACATCCCATAACAACCAATCTCACCTCAAAGACAAACCCTCGACCCGAGTCCCGCGACGGGTCATTGGTCAAATCGAGGCTGACCGGTTTAAACCTAGTTTGACCAAACTCATTCGGTCAAACTGGCCCAGCTCAGAGTCTTGGCCCATTTTGGCCCAAATCACAACATTCATTACAATATCATTCTCATGCAATATTCCAATTTCTATCATGTGAACACTATCAACATAAAGAAAATATTCCAACTTACAAAATAACTAATTCCACAAAATTCTCGCATAATAAAATAGCATAAATAACCGTCTCACACAAGGGTAAACTTTTCTATACATTTTTAATCGGTAAAACGACGCCATTTACTCATACGGACTCCGAATTGAGTGATTCAAGTGGCTAAACCACCTAATTTTTCGATGCCGTTCAATCTATCATATTTTTGGAAACATTGGAAACTGTCTCGGTCCGGTACTGACGCGTTCCAGCCAAAACACGGACTTGTCACAACACATAATTGCTCATCCAAATTTGTTCCAAACAATAATATACAAATGGGTAACATAAATTAAACATAAGCATACTCATCTTACTTCATTCATTCATTTATCAACAAGATCGTCTCAAACAACAACAAACGACAACAAACAACAACAAACAACAAATACAACTACTAATGTGACATTAATTCGTCGAGTGACTCGGAATAGTTACCTTAAGCTAGAAAAAGAGAACAATAACACTTGAGAAAGAGCCCTAGAAACCGAAATCACTCATCATCTTCTACAATATATGAGTCACCTAACTCATCTTCAAATTCTTCACCTATAAGAACAACAAAAACACAATTATTAAGCTTAAATTCGAAACCCTAAAAAGATGAGCCTTAAACAAAAATTGGGAGAAATGAAAATAAAACTTACTAGTAGATGAGGATTGAAGAGAGGATTCCAAATATATAATTTTTATGAGATTTGGTGGAGAAATGAAGGATTTATGGTGGTTTTAGGGATTGTAAGGAGGTTATTTTGAGAGGAATTTGGTGTTTGATGAAAGGAAGAGAGAGAGTGAATTATGGAGGAAATGAAAAATTGAAAGAGGAAGACAAATGGTGGAGGTGGCCGGCCCATAAGGCATGGGGAGTGGTCAATTGTTTACGTTTTGGGTTTGCTTCGACGGTAATTAGAAATATTCGTCGAACGCGATTTCCGAGAATATTAAAGTTCTTAAACACGATTTTACTAAAAGATTAAGTACTCATATGCCCAATATCCAAACTCGTTTACCCAACGATCGTAAGAAATGGAAAAATCCCAATTTTACGACTTTTATCCGAAATCTATTTTATCAAAGGAAATTAAAAGGTTTAAATATAGTTTAAATCACTTTTAAACATTTCTAAACTATCAAAAATAATTACATTTCTTCAAAATAAAATAAGATTATATTTTATCAAATAAATTTTATTTCAAATAAATTAATATTAAATTAAAATAGATTAAAATATTACTTTTAAAATATAATAAAGGTCTTCAAATTTACAGGGTGTTACACTACGGACCCCCAATGAGCAACTGGTTCCCTTTTTCGGTAATCTGTTAGGATCGACCATATCATTTCCGAACACTTTCTGTTTAAAAATCCTACTAAATAAGGACTTTTCTCCCGAAACCAACCGCCACCCATGCTTAGAAAATAACGCTTGATTCAAACATTCAATGTTGCGAATCCCGAGTCCTCCCTTACTTTTTGGAAGTCTTAAGAAATTCTTACTACACCAGTAAACATTCGTCCCCAACTTACATCCCGTCCACCAAAATTGTGCCAAAAGAGAATTTATCTTTTTTGCCACACTTACCGGTATTTTAAATACCGATAGGAAGTAATTTGAGAGATTGGATAGAACTGATGAAATTAGAGTTAACCGCCCCACTGGTGATAGAAAAATGTCGTTCCATGAGGAGATTCGCTTCGTAATATGGTCCACTAAAGATTGAAAAATACCCTTCTTTGACTACTGAAACTCTGCCGGTATTCCGAGGTATTTCCCAATACCTCTATTAGATCAAACATTGAAAACCTTGAGGATTTGTTGTGCCTTTGCAAGAGTAGTATTCGGACTAAAAATGAGACCCGATTTCGTCGGATTAATTTTTTGTCCGGAAGCCTCACAATAATTATCTATAATGCTCCTGAGGTGATAAGCTGTTTCGCCTTTATCCTTGAAGAAAAATACCGCATCATCAGCGAAAAATAAATGTGTCATTGGTCGTACCCCTCTGCATAACTTAACCATCCAGCCTGCCTGAATCCTGAGCCTGATCGATATTGGCCGAAAGGACCTCCATACAAAGTATAAAGAGGTACGAAGACAGAGGGTCCCCCTGTCTCAGACCGCACTGTGGTCTGAACTGCGTTAATGGTTTCCCATTATACAGGATTTCATAACTCACAGAGTTGACACAATTCATAATAAGCCGTACCAATTTCAATGGGAAACCAAATTTTACCAGGTTCATCTCCAAAAAATCCCATTTTATCCTATCATACGCTTTGCTCATATCTGCTTTAAAGGCACATCGTCCATGTAATCCTTTTCTGTGTCTCGTAATATGATGAATTGCCTCACGAGCCAAAAGAATATTGTCACCAATGCTCCAACCCGGGAGAAATGCGTTTTGTGACTCACTAACAATAGAGCCCATAACCTTTGCTAGCCTGTTCGCTATACATTTAGTCACAACACGCATGATCACATTACAAAGACTAATGGGTCGGTAGTCCGAGACACCTTCCGGGGCGTCATTTTTTGGTATGAGCGTAATAAAAGACCTATTAAGTTCCTTCAAAACCCTCCCCGAACTTAAAATGGATAAAACCCCAGCAGTGAAATCATGCTTAACCAGAGACCAACATTTTTGATGAAAACAAGCAAGAATACCATCCGGACCTGGAGCCTTAAACGCCCCTATTTGAAAGACAGCACCACGTACCTCTTTTGCAGTAAAAGGTCTGTTCAACCAGTCCGCCTCGTCCTGAGCCACCCGATGCTTCAAATGACCAAGGATAGACACAATTCCCGCTGTATCCCTCAAGGTCCCACCATTTCTAGAAGACTGATATAGTTCCATGTAATACCGTTGGAATCACTACTACAAAACAGGGCAAAGAGGACGGTCAAAAACCGTCCTTAAATCTAAAACAAACCATCCTTATTTCACCCGTCCTCGGTGCCTAAGAGCACGGTTGTCGTAAAGTCAAACCGTCGTCCTCTTTAACATTTAATAAGAGGACGGTTGTGGTCTTGAACCATCTTCTTTGCAAAAACATAAGAGGACGGTTCCTGTCATCAACCGTCTTGTTTTGTATACATGGCACGCCTTATTTTTGCGCTATTTTCAACACGCTTTGTTAAGGAACCGTCATCTTTACATTTGTTTAAAATCAATTTAGCGCGAATTTATGAATATATCTAGCACAGTTTTGGCACAAATTCGTGGTCTTTTACCACTGGATTTTTGAAATAAAATTGTTTCATTCATGCCCCCATACACTAATAGTCGTATAGCTGAAAAATCGTTGTAGATTTCATAAATCAAGCCAATTTTACGTTTACAATCGAAATCCAACCAAACAAAATGGAATAAGTTTCACCCGGCAAAATACAAACTATCGACAATTGATCGTTCAACTTAATCACTAACACAAGTTCTTCCATCCACACAACATTACTTAAGCTGTCTAAGCTAATACTTTAAACATTATCTTCAAATACCGTCGCCTTAAACCGCAATGCATATGTAACTTAATCTGTCATATCTCCATTCACAGACTTGTGAGCGCTTAGCCACGTTAAATATCGATCATGTTTCTCCAATGGACATCCCTTTGCAACGAAGTTCCCTGTCTAAAAAAAAAGCATTAACTTAAGTTAGCTAAAATATTGGATAACTGTGAAGGCAAAAGACTTGAACAATAAAAAAGATTAACTTACAACGTTCTTCTCAATTCTCGATATCCTCCTCGAGAACCATGGTATTTTGATTTCTTCTTGGCCTCATTCTTCTTGTTTTGCTCAGTAGTTGCCTGTAAATATTAGTTTTTAGCCCAAAACAGAAGTTTACAGCAAAAAAAACAATTGTCTGACAGCATAGAATCATCTAATTATAGCCTATAACCATCAATTCACATCACAAAAAACTACAGGGGGCCATTGATTTAGCATTTGTTAAAAATCCTTTCCTTACTGCTTGATGATCAATTTAACCCCCCTAAGGATTACAGGTGCATATAAGAAAAACAAGCAATTTATCTATTTGTTACTCCCTCCGTCCCGGTCATTTATTGTCCTTTGGTTTTGTCACAAAGACCAAGGAAGGGGAGGGGATCAATTACTAAATGACAAGTGGAATAAATTGAGTGTGAATGATCAAATTACTCATAAATTCATTCTTAAAATAGAAAGGATAACAAATGACTGAGACACCCTAAAATGGAAAAGGACAACAAATGACTGGGACAGAGGGAGTATTTTTTTTTTGCTTTCAAGAGATATCTAAGCCCAAATAAGTAAATTAGTATGAAGTTTTACTCTCCGTCGCTAGTTCAAAAGGTCGACTTCATATTGTAAATTTATTTAACATAAATGGCAAACCATTACAAGTTATAAAGTGTAGAAAAGGCGATTCCTAATGATCATGAATATTTGCATATTACATACTAAAGTAATCCGGGATGCCAACTCTAATCAGCCATCAAATTTTGATACAATCTGCTACTAATTCTAGGATCTAAGAACTTGCTTGTGATGACAGGAGTAATTATTACTTGTGCTGGAAGTAACATGGATTAAATCAACAACGCCTCTAAGAGCATCCGCAAAGATGAGGTGCCCCATATTTTCTCTCTCATTTTCTTATTCGTCCACCTCATTTTCCACTAACTTTTTTATCTACCCTCCCCATTTCATAACAACATCTTTGCAATAATGAGGTTCCCCAACAACATAAATTTACATACAAAATATGGGAACCTCCCCAAAAGGGACATCAATTTGCCTTACTTTTTCTTTTGGGAACCTCCTCTAAAAGTAGAGGAACCCCAACATTTGGGGAGTTTGGTGCAAGAATGAGGAGGTCCATTTGAAGAGAGAGAAGGCAAATGGGGAGGTAAAATCCCACCTTTGCGGATGCTCTAAACATTAAATTCAAAACATTGGTTTACATCACAACAAACCGTCTAACAGCATCAATTTTTGTATTCACCAAAAAACCGTCTGACAGCATCAAAACATCTGCAGCTTCCAAAGCTTAGTTTACATCACAGAAAATCGTCTGACAAAATATAATACAACATCAATTTGCAGCCTCTAAACATCATTTTACACCTTAAGTAACCGTCTCACAGCATGAAAACTTGAACTGGGACAAAATTCATTTAAGCTTATTAAGACATTAAAATTACCTTAAATGCATCGGTAGTATGTGGGGCCACAAATGCATTCCATTCATCTTGAGTTATCTGCAGCCACAAGCTCGGTTTTGTCCTCTGGATACCCCCCTTCTCCTAATCGTATAACCACTCACGGACTAACTTACTCTTTCACTTTCTCTAGAACTCTCCTGCCTTACTAAGACACCAATCTTCACGTTCCCTCTTAACTGCGAATACCCCTTGCACGAGTCAAAATAAACATATAATCAGCATGTTAAAGAAATTGAAACACATTAACGTTTTGTCCAGATAAAACATAAATGATATTTTAAAACTATGTCTACTTATTGTGTTACTATACAATATATCTTCTCTTATCACCTCACGACAAGCATATTTGCAGTCTTTACACGAGACACCACTACACTAATGACCATAAATGCTTGTAAAATCTATAGTCATAACTAAATCAACTCTATAACAGCCTGTGTTAGCTCAGATTGCGCCAGCGATTCTGCTCTGTTCCAGGCGTCTGACTACTCGCTTATCAGTTCAGATAACTTCTTTCCAACTATTAACGCAGAAAAATGAGACTATGAGACTTTTCATAGGCCAGTAATATTCCACCTTTCCCATAATCAGAATACAAAAGATCACTCATATGACAACAACAACAACATCAGAGCCTTAATCCTAAAATGATTTGGGGTCGGCTAACATGAATCATCCTTTAGAACCGTCCATGGGTGAACGAGCATTGTTCAACATTTAATTGGAATTCGAGAACTATTCAACATCCAACACTTGGGTGATACGACTAAATTATAAACTTTTAATAGGTAACGTAATCATGTTCAATGTGATATATGTCATTATCGTACTGAAATGACCGAGACCATGTTACAGCAATCAATCTCGAGATCACATTCTGGCATACTTGTTCATGAGCAGTATTAACATCACATTCTGGCATACTATAGTTTATATAAGACGACCTTAAGCTATAGTTTATGTAAGACGGTCTTGAGTGTCTACTATTATCTATCAAATTGTACAAGGTGTAGTCAATAAAGCCAATAATGTCACTTTCCTTTTGTATTATTAGAACTTATTTTCTATGGTTTTTCAGTCGACATATAGCCATGTATTTGCGTAATTGCATTCATGGTGATCTTGTTGGGTTGTTTGACTTGAATATCCTAAGGCCTCAACTTTTTCCTGTACTCAACTTTTTCCGGTAAGAAGTTGTTTGCTTTTGGCCTGTTGGTTGATTTCTAGCTTTTATAGATGCACAAGACTTCATGTCTTCGCTTATACTATGAAAACTATTATTGAAATTGTCTACTCTTCACTGTCTCTTGAATAAGT
Organism: Silene latifolia; assembly: GCF_048544455.1. NCBI lineage: Eukaryota > Viridiplantae > Streptophyta > Magnoliopsida > Caryophyllales > Caryophyllaceae > Silene > Silene latifolia. Next base: position 309,557,240 of record NC_133538.1, on the reverse strand, counting down.
ATAGCTTTAAAGTATTGTGATGGTGCTTCTAGCCACTTCTTTAATGGTCTCTAACTTACCTTTAAAAAGGTTGGTACTAAACCACTTAAGCTTATGTATGCTGTGATGCACTAATATATTGTTCGTTTCTTTTGTTGAACTGTAACTTGGCTATTAACCAATTCGAATCAAATTAATATGAACCCAAAATAGCAGAGGCATGTCAACACCCATAACAACCCATAATTGACTACCATTAACCTTCAAATAAATGATATAATTTCCCAGAATTGACCACAATCTAATACTAACAAATCGAATCCAACACAAATTAAAGCATATTTACACTAACTTTATAAACTTTACAGTATATCAGAAAACAAATTACTCAAAATTTATACAAATAACTATATAAATATAGCAAAAGTAGAAGTGGTACCAATAAAAAGATAGGCGGTACGCTACGACAACTGACGACGTGTATAATAACCAGCGTGGATGACCAGCAGCGGCGTGTTCATGGTGTTGAAAGAAAGTGTTCGATTGGTGCCTGGTGATTGGCGTTAGTGTGAATGGGTTAGGGTTAGGGTTATGGCGAATGGGTTCGGGTGGTTGGTATAACAATCCGGATTTTCAGGACTTTAATAAATATAAGTCCAAAATAGGAAACAGTCCGAGTCACTACTATTTTCAACTAATTCCAATTACAAAGATAATGCTAAATATTACAATTGTTTCTAACAATCTACAATACGTTCTAATAAAAATATATCTAAATCCCATCTTCAGCTTCGCCTGTCTCGGGAATGGTCGGTCTCCACAAAACTGATAAATCTGACGTTTTTAAAATTTGTAAAAATTTTATAAGAAAAACAACAAACGTCAGGTGGGTAAATTAACTTCTTTAAACAATTAAAACATAACATAAACACTCATTATCAGTATGTATAACAGAATCATATGTCCATACTTTTAACACATAATTTTTGAGAAAACAAACAAATTTTTCAATGCCGTGTTGTTTTTAGTAACATTTTATCACGATATACCGGCCAATTACCGTACACGTCCCCACTATATGACCAATAGTTGAAACTTGCATGATAATCATATATCGCCAATCACACTGATACCAGGGGGCTTACATTTATTACCCCTGTTTACCGTGGTGACATAAGCACGTTTAAAACAAAATTCGTCCACTCATCTCCAGGGTGGAATGCCGGTGCGTGGGGTTGACAGACCCGCACCACGGACTAAACACCGCCCGGCTATTATCCCCTAAGCCTAACCAAATATAGACCTTAGGGAACCCGGATGCGATCCACTTAACACGTACGAGACTGATCAGGTCCCCACCTAAAGGATGGCCACACTCCCGCCTACTCTCGAGTCTAAGGATAGGTCCACCAAAGACCCTTCGTACGCACGGACGGTTTCATACGGTTAAGCTAATTGCTATTCTTCCATGTCATTACGTACACAATAGTAACAACATGCTTTTCCGCTCAATGAGCTTTCAAATTCAGCCTTAAAAATGCCCAAGAAAGTATGAAATATTTCGAAATTTATTTTTAAAACATTATGTGTTAATGGCTCCAATTTCAAATCAGATTTCTTTCCTTGATAAAGTTTTATCGAAACCAAATAGCACAAATTCAATCATTGGTCGTCTTATTGGGTTTGTCCCTATTTATAAGCCGGGACTTCGCTATCGAACTAGGTTAATAATACAAGTGAAATACCATATTATCAAACCAAGTTTAATCAATTCAACTAAGGGACGGTCTTAGACCCTTGGTAGTTAATTGACTGTAAAATCGCTTCCTAATTCAGTTTTTACTAACCCACTTTATATAATTGATTTTATTAACTAAATAATCCAAGTAAAGAAAATTTGACTGAAAGTGGAAAGTAGTCTTGTTTTAAAATTTCGATTTAGTACTAAATTTAATAATAAGAAGATTAAAGAATCATTTTCTTATTTACTTAAGTTCACTCTGTACTATTAAATTTATTAATTGAAAATATCAAGTTGAGAAGATTTGTCCGAAAGAGTTTCTACAAGAACTTTGTCAAAATTTCGATTTAGTAATTCTATATTTGGCTAACAATATGGTAGGCTAAAAGGACTCGGTTTTAGTTGAGAACTTGAGTTTAATTAACAATTCAAGCCTTTAAAAAATTTGACTCCAATTTGCAATTTGAATAAAATTCCTTGATTTGAGAAATTTCGAAAGGAGCTATTTTAGTCAAATTCCCTTAAACCAAGGTAAAAGTAATTGTTACCCAAATCCTTTTCAAATTTATGTAAAAATAATTGTCATCAAATGGTGACTCATAAAATAAAATTACTTTTAAATCGACCCAACTTAATATTTGAAATTGGACTAACGATATCGTGTGTCAAGCCTAAACGGTCGCCAAGGTTCTAAAATTCTAACTCGATCATTGAAAATAAACTAGGTCTTTAAATTATTACATTTTTGGGGGTAATCGATGGTCAAGTCTCGCAAACAATAATTAAATTACATTTCTTTTAACATAATAAACAATGCCACAAAAAGAATTACAAGGCTTCTAATTATACATATAGCGAAATTAAATAACATAGAATAACAATACCATAACACAAGTTTATGGATGGTACTACCAAAAATTATCATATGAGTTGTTTTTATAAAATTTACTTAAGGTACCAAAATATGTTTGGAATAGGTCCCTAGGCTAAAGCCGTCACCACATCCAAAATGAATTTAGTCTATCTTAAGATTAAATATTTTAGCTCATAAGAAATTTTTACCATAATCGTCGCCATCAACCAACACAAGCAATAATCAAATACTAATAATAAGAAATGCAATCACAACTTACAAATAAAAAAATATCTATATAATATAAGTAAATTTTTTTCTAAATCTTATTATCCAAATCTTTCTTACTTATTCCAAACCTTTGGACCAAAGTACTCAAAATATTTAACACTAGTAATATATTTTACTATTAGTCACACCATAGTTTATAAAACAAGGTGAACTTAAGTTAAACTAAAATTTGTAAAAGCAATACCACTTGACTACAAACATGCGCCCAACACAACTACTAAGTACTACTCCAAACAATTTAGTCATAAAACAATATTTTAGTAGTTCCAAAACAACATACATTTAATTAACTTAGAAAAATTCGTAAGATTATCCCCTTCATTGACCATAACTCAATCGGTCAAGATTACCCACACTCCAAAACAAGTTTTTTTGATTTTCAACAATATAAAATTTATAATTTTGCATAAACTAAACACATGCAATAATTAATAAGTCAACCTAATCAATATGCAATTTTATAAAAAGTAAAAATTGTTAATTTACTCACCCTTAAGAGGGATTTCACTAAACTTATTAAACTGAGAAGAAGTAGATTGAATGATTGAAATTCCTTGAAAATAAAGCGTGCAAAGGTACAAGCTTATATAGCAATTACAATACTAAACTATCCTATTTCTTAGGCAACTAATATCTCTACAATTAAGGAATACAATATCTCAATCTTTGACTATGATAGTTACAACTTACTGTACAAGAAAACTATAGAGTTGTAGTCGGATAATATCTCTCAATATTATCGACTTTCCTTCTTTACTCCCCCTCAAGTTGGACCACTTGGTAAACCAAGTCCCAACTTGCGCTGCAGGTGATCAAACGCTTCACCCCCAAGTGCTTTGGTAAACAAGTCGGCAATTTGTTCTTTGCTGCGAATATGCCTCATATTGATGTTTTTATTGACAACATGATGCCGAATGAAATGACAATCGATCTCTATGTGTTTTGTCCGATCATGAAATACGAGGTTTTTAGCAATATGAATCGCCGCCTGATTATCACAATATAAAAACATAGGACGCGAGTGAAAAACACCTAATGAAGCAAGGAATGCTTTTAACCAAATTAATTCACTTGTTGCCTTTGCCATTGTTTCTGGGTTTGAGAACGGAAACTCGTTCTCGAAAAATTTTACATCACGGGAAACAAACATTTTATTTTCCTTGAGGTCATATACTTTCCATCCCTTCTTACTATGGGGGTATCCTACAAAAATACACCGCTTACCTCGCTCTCCAAACTTGTCCCGAGGTTTGTCTTTATTATGTGCGTAACAAAGACACCCGAATACCTTGAGATTAGTCAAAACTGGTACCTTGGCATACAATAATTCGTATGGGGTTTTTCCTCCAAGAAGAGGTGTTGGAGTTCTATTAATCAAATAAGCAGCCGTCAATGCACACTCCCCCCAAAATGAAGAGGTAGGTTGGCCTGAAATCGTAAGGCTGATGTGGCTAAAGTCGTATTACCAAATCAAAGTAAAACTATCTCAGGACTAACAAGAATAGCTAGTGATAAGACAGGTATCGAATCCACAGGGAGGCGGTGAAAGCTAAGTCCAAGAGTATTTAAATTGCCTAGAAGTAACCAATTTCGGGGGTTTTGTTTTGAGTTGATTCTAACAAACTAATTGCAATGTAATTAAATGATGAATAACAATAATATTAAAAGTCTAGGAATTAGGTTCACTAGGTCAATCAGTCGGGGATTATCAATCAATTACTAAATCTATCAAGTTGTTTAAGGTCATAAGATCGGTCGACTCCATTATGCCCTTTAGATCGATTCTAATATGCGGTCGCTATGATTAGATACTCTCTATTTGATTGTCGCAGACCTATATCAATTCTAACCCTATCGGCGATAGGATCGATTCGCTACACTAATTAATAACTCAGGCCTCAAGTGATTAACTAGAAGAATTACAACAATCAAACAACAACTTTAATGATACCATTAGCAATTAATTGACTTTCCCTTTTAATCAACCTAGATCCCCTTCATCCTAGATGAGGGGATTAGCTACTCATGACAATAATAACAACAACAAACATGATTAAAGATGAAAACATAATTGCAAGATGAAAACAATAATTGAAGAACATAAAACAATGATTAAATTAATGGGGAAAGATTAGTACCATACAAAAGGAAGATTAGGGTTCTTAAGAGAGTTTCCAGCAGTACTTAGCAAAAATATAACGTAATTCAACAATAAACACGAGTTTCCAATTTATAATAAAAGATAAGTGTTTTAGGAAATTCCGAAATAAATCCGCTTAAAAGATCCTCGATCGAGTCAGAGGTGACTCGATCGAGTCAGAAGTGCTCGATCGAGTCAGCAGTGACTCGATCGAGGAACTAGCTCACAGGTTCCTTCTTCTCTACTTTGACTTCCAGTCTTCATGATTCCTCGTTTCCCGTGCCATGCTTCGTGTATTCTTCTATGCCGTCTCCGCCACGCCAATCTCAGCTTGATCATACTCATAACGAGTCATTTCTGCATCAAAACATAAAATAGCGGCAGATTTACAATTCATTGAAATAAGGCATATAAATGATATAATAGGCACGAAACGGTATGAAATATGATGTAAAGGGAGCTATAAAAGCATATATGAAAGTGATACATCAAACTCCCCCAAACCAAACCTTTGCTTGTCCTCAAGCAAAGCAGTCAGACCAAACAAAGAACAACAAACATATGGTGAATGAATAACTCAGAGCTAATGTCTAGGCACATACAAGACTCAGCTGTCCATATCTATAACAAAGTAATGACCGAAGTTGTGCTAATAAAACAAATTCAAAAGCACGGGTAATAGACTCACGCAGCTCTTACTCAAGATGTGACATGATACCGAGACTCAACCAAATGCTTTTCAACCTTGCAAGACCATTTTGTCGGATCCTCGCGGTTTCACTCATGCACTCATAATGGGTGATTTATGTAAGATAGAAAGAAATAAGACACTCACTCAACTTATGAGATATGCATGCAATCTAATGTGATAAGAGATCCTCCAGCTAATACGCATTCACAAAACAGACCAAGTACATGTATCAAGGACAGAGAGGTGGTAAAGTGGCATGGGTATAGAAGTGGCTTGTGCAAAAGCACGTATGGGTATGTGAGGCTCAGACGGTAGTCGCAGCTCTAGACCAATAGCCAAAACTAATAAGTAAAACAAACATCCAACTGGAGAAATAATCTCAACTTTGACAACATATGAGAGAAATGTAAAGGCTCTCCAAATGTGCATTAGACTCCAGTAATTACCACACACGACCTCCTAACAAAACTGAATGAAGCATACATTTTTCTCTTCTTTTCTCTTTTGAATCTTTTCTTTTTTTTCGAAACTTTTTCTTCTTTTTTTTCTCTTTTTTTTTCTTTTCTTTTTCTTTTTTTTTTTTTCTTTCGAGACTTTCATTTTTTTTTCTAGCTGCTTCATAATACTTCTCTTTTTCAACATAAGAGGTCACACAATTGTTACAAAAAGATAGCTACTACCCACATGACAAATAAAGTCCCAACCCAACCAAAGTAGCTATAACAATAAGGACTCAAACAATCTGCGATCGTCCCGAAAAAGGTAGGCAAATTCTGGAATGTAGCTAAGAAATAGGATATAAAATGGCTACATGGTTCAAACGGGCTAACAAAACTGGGTGATGTAAGGCTTATTTGAACGGTAAGAATCGCCTATCCACATGTACTTAATCAAATGAACGCGCGAAAGCTAAGAAACTAATGTCACACTTATGCAGTTTGATATTACATATACCACAAGGAGACCACACTCATCAGCCTAAATAACAATGAGACCGGTTTATTAATGTTCCCGGCCTAGGAAGCTCTAAAGACCTCAGAAATTTAAGTGGTTTACCAACAAAATAAAGTCAAGTCTACTCGGCATAAGGCATATTGTGACGGTCAAGACTTGAGTAAAGAGCTTTGGTCATCATAGCTAACAGGTCAAAACAATGTACATGAACAACTAAATGAGACTCAAATGCAAAGACAAAGCAAATTATCATCATTGCTATACAATTCACCAAGACTCGACTCAAAATAAACAAAAATAAATAAAAGACATGTTTTTGGATTTTATAATTTTTCAATTTTTTTTTTTTTTTTTTTTTTTTTTGATTTTTTTGATTTTTTTCACACAACAATAAATAAAGGCACACAACAGAAATAAACACACTCCCCCAAACCTAAATGTCACAAAGTGTCCTCATTGTGACGCCTCTGATAGCAAAGCATCACACAGAAATCCAAAGAACCTATGGGACACAACTAACAAAGGGAAGAGGGGAAAAAAAAAATGCAATAAAAACAAAAAGAAAGGTAATACCAAATTTGAATGTAGACCTCCCCAAACCAAATGAAAGAGAGGGATGTAGTAACCACCGTCACTCTGGGCCTCGAAGTATCATCAAAACCATCAATATCGGCATATAAGGACATAAGCTCGGGATCGGAACGGCGCGCTGCGTACGGCCTCTACCACGAGTGGGTCTCCGAACACGGCCTCGACCACGAGTGCCTCCAATGCAGAGCGGTGGAAGTAGAAGCGAAAACCGGCCGAATGGGCCTCTCTCGGGAACAAGGGATGCCGGTGTCCTCCCGAAAAATGCAGTAGGGTGAGGGGGAGGGACCGAGTGTAGAAAGGACGGCCTAATGCACCAAACTCGGTGCTAAAACTGTCCAAACTCAGAGGAGTCACTCCGTAAAGATGAAACACACTACTGTCGTCACCGGGAGTAGTGTAGTAAGAAGGTGACACACCGCCATCTTGTCCCCCTTGCTAAAGTCATAGCCTCCATCCTGTTCCCACATCCTCCTCTCTCACAAAGCAGTGTTGATGCCAGTATGCATCCTCACTTCCCGTTCAACGACGGGATCAAAATGGTAACCTGGAGCATAGCCTGAAGTGGAATAGGCTGAAGGAGGTGGAGGAGGAGCGGGCTGGTAGGAACCTGGCAAATGGGTAGTAGGTGCACGACGTCTCCGGCGCCCGCCGGTGGTAGTAGTAGTACTAGACCCAGGAAAAGTAATCAAAAGATCCTCGAATCGATAAGTAACGGGTGGTGGCCGCACCACGCCCGTACTCTCCTCGAGGGGGTCAACGAGGCAAACGGGCGCAAGGAAGAAGCATGTACGACTCACCTCGGACCCTCCAAGAATGGTCCTTCCCATTCTTAATATCAATATAGGAAATGTCATAGCGAAGGTGGTCATCATCAACAAGTGGCTCATAGTCAGCCATGGGCTCATATGGGTCATCACCCTCAAAGTCACAAACAGCCCTAGCAATCTTGGTGACAAGAGCACCACAGTCAAGGTTCCCGTACCGCCCAATCGCCCTATCAAATGCTGAGCAGACAAGAGCAGGGGGAGAGAATTGGAATGTCTCCTACCTATAAGGATTCAAGTAACTAGCAAGTATTAAGACCTCAATAGTGGAGGTCTTACTCTTATTGCTCCGACCATACAACGTATAACTCAAATATCTCAAAAACATACGAAGGCAAACATGTTGGACATCTAACAAAGCCATGGCACTCGACATCCGCATCCATGTAACCAGAAACAATGGAAAATAACGAGTGGCGGACAACCCACCAACACCATACAAGTCCCCTTCAAGATGCTTATCCAACTCCAAGATTTCAGAAATACGGCCAAAGGTTAACGACCGTTCAACGTTAAGCAAACGAAATCTAATTAGGTGATCACTTGGGAAATAAGTAAAAGAACTCGAAAATTCAAGAGTCGTAGCGGGGTAAGATAACTCGTGGAGCGTGAAAAGACCCTGCAACCCGATTTCATTAAACATGCCAAACATAATGTCGTCTATCTTCAAAGTGCGCAAAATTTCCCTATCAACACAACGAGTGGCACTCATAGACTTGGATAACGTATACACAAACCTGTCCTTCTGCACTTTGTCACGAAATTCGATAAATGGATAATCGTCTAAGGGAGACAAATCATCCTCCGAAGACATAACCTCCTCAGGAATTACTTCGGGTTGTTGAACCGGTGCTCTCCTTTCTCTAGTCCGCTTATTACCTTGCCTGGAAGTCGACATTATCTACAGAAGAACAAGTAGAAAATTAAGCTCCAACAATGTCACAAAAATGTTCCCGGTTTTGGCATGTATGGGTCCGAAAAATCAATCTTTAAGACTCCAAATGACAATGAAAGCATCCAAAAACTTAGGGGAACATGAGTATATATCAAATATTGAAGATTCCAAGCAATAGAATACAATTCTAACCAATTTAATGCAAAATTTCTACCCGGATTTTGAAGAACCCTAATTCCCAAATTAGCAAATTAGGCATGAATGTCAACAAATAAGGGGCTAGAAAGCAAGGAAATAGCAATTGTATACTAGCAAGGGAGTATTTAACACAATAAACTCAAGATCTAAGCAACAAAAATCAGAATTTTCGAGACAAATAAGAGCAATTTCGCGACTTACCTGAGTAATTCAAGCAATGGAATTGAGAAAATAAGCACAAGAGAATGATTCAATCAATTAATAAGCAAGAAAGCACAAAGTTTTAGTGAGTTTTGATGATGATTATGATGAACAAAGAGAGAATGAGTAGTAGAGGAGGAAGGAATGCAGGAAGTATGTCGAAAAAGGAAGAAGAAAAGTGAAGGAAATAAGAGCAATTAAACACAAAACCGGCAAAAAGAAAACGCGGAACCGGGTTTATTTTGGTTCCTCGATCGAGTCGCAGGTGACTCGGTCGAGGATCCAATTTCAGGACTACCCAACTCTCGTTTTAAACTTTTTTGAATTCAGCGCAGGTTCCTCGATCGAGTCGCAAGTGACTCGATCGAGTCAATAGGTTCCTCGATCGAGTCGCCATTGACTCGATCGAGGAAGCAGGTCCAGGCTCCTTTCTTCGTCATTTGTTACTCATAACTTCAAATCCCGTCAAATTTCCTGCAAAAGACACTTGAAAGCACATCAAGTACCCTCTCCTCGTCTCTCCAAGTTCAAAGAAACATAAAAACAAAAGCAATATGTGAATTTAAATTCTAATTACAAACTAATGATTTACAAAATCCGAGCTGCCTCTCGGTAGCGCTGGTTTTTGCGGTCCCGCACGACCGTAATTCTTCATCAGTGAGAAGAATCAATGGGGAAGAGGTCAAGAGCCTCTATGATCCCCACGAAAGCACCTTCATAGTACGTCTTCAAGCGTTGCCCATTCACTTTGAAGGTCTTTCCTGTGTCAGAATGCAGTGTAACTGACCCAAATTTGTTCACATCAAGAATGATGAACGGTCCGACCATCTACTCTTCAATTTACCTTGAAACAAGCGCAAACGAGAGTTAAATAAGAGAACTTTCTCACCAACATGAAATTCTCTTTGCAAGATATGCTTGTCATGCCACTTCTTCGTTCGCTCCTTGTAAACTTGAGCACTATCATAGGCATGCAAATAAATTCATCTAGCTCATTCAACCGCATCAGTCGTTTCTCACCCGCCAGTGAGGGATCCATATTCAGCTCCTTAATGGCCCACATAGCCCTATACTCAAGCTCCACAGGTAGATGACAGGACTTGCCATAGACAAGTCGGTAAGGTGAGGTGCCAATCGGCGTTTTGAAGGCGAAGACGGTAAGCCCACAAAGTATCATCGAGCTTCCGACTCCAATCCTTTCTCGTTCTTGCTTAACACCTTTTCCAAGATCTGTTTCACTCTCTGGGAAACTTCTACTTGCCCACCGGTTTGAGGATGATAAGCCGGTCCTCTTGGTGTGTAACGCCATACTTCTTCATGAGGGAATTGAGATGACGCTCATTGAAGTGCGTGCCTCCATCACTAATCATCGCGCGAGGCACTCCAAACCGTGGAAAGATAGTCTTCTAAAACAACTTAACAACAGATTTAGCATCACAAGTAGGGGTGGCAATTGCCTCCACCCATTTAGAAACATAATCTACAGCTACTAATATGTATTGGTTCCCAAAAGATGTAGGGAACGGCCCTTGGTAATCAATGCCCCAAACGTCAAAAATCTCTACTTCGGAGATTCCAGTTTGAGGCATCTCATGCCTTTGCGAGATATTGCCAGTTCTTTGACAAGCATCACAAGAACGGACAAAGTTAGTAGCATCCTTAAGGATAGTAGGCCAATAAAAACCCGATTGCATTACCTTAGCAAATGTCCTAGAAGGACCATGATGACCACCATACGAAGAAGAATGACAATGAGAAAGGATGGCACGTACCTCACCCTCTCGGGATACATCGTCTCATATACCATCAACACATTCTCGGAGCAGATAGGGATCGTCCCCGTAGTACCTCTTCACATCATGCATGAACCTCTTCTTCACGATAAGATAAGTCAAGAGGAAGCGTTCCTCCTACCAAATAATTGGCATAATCTGCAAACCATGGAGTATTTGCAGCCTACAATAGAAGATGGTCGTCTGGAAAAGAATCATCGATGGGCAAAATCTCTCTTCCCGAGAATCTCAATCGGACAAATGATCTCGCAACAACATTTTTCAAGACTGGACTTATCACGGATCTCCAAATCAAATTCTTGCAATAATAAAATCCATCTAATAAGTCTAGGTTTAGCCTCTTGTTTGGTTAAAAGATATTTTAAAGCTGCATGGTCAGTGTGTACGATAACTTTAGAACCAACAAGATAAGCTCTAAATTTGTCTAAAGAATAGACAACTGCAAGAAGCTCCTTCTCTGTAGTAGCATAGTTGATTTGTGCATCGTCGAGAGTCTTGCTTGCATAATAAATGGCATGTAACACCTTGTCCTTTCGCTGTCCCAAAACAGCTCCAATCGCATAGTCACCGGCATCGCACATAATCTCAAAAGGAAGGCTCCAATCCGGTGATCGGATAATAGGAGCCGAGATAAGTGCTTGTTTGATCCTCACAAAGGCTTGAACACACTTGTCGGTAAAAACACAAAAGGAGCATCTTTATGAAGAAGCTGAGTTAGAGGTTGAGCAATTTTAGAAAAATCCTTTATAAAGCGGCGATAGAACCCTGCATGACCAAGAAAACTACGCACACTTTTAACATTAACCGGGTACGGGTGTTGCTCAATTACCTCAACCTTAGCTTTATCCACTTGAATGCCCTTACCTCGACACCAAATGACCGAGTACCACTCCTTCAAGAACCATGAAGTGACACTTTTCCCGATTGAGAACAAGGTTGCTCTCCTCACAAAGACCGCAAAACCTTAGTCAAGTTTCTCAAGCAAACATCAAAATCAGTACCATATACACTGAAATCATCCATAAAGACCTCCATGATAGACTCTATGTAATCAGAAAATATGGCCATCATACAACGCTGAAAGGTAGCAGGAGCATTACATAAACCAAAGGGCATCCTCCTATAAGCAAATACACCATATGGACAAGTGAAAGTGGTCTTTTCCTGATCCTCAGGATGAATGGGTATCTGAAAGAAACCGGAGTAGCCATCTAGGTAACAAAAATAACTATGACATGCTAATCTCTCTAACATTTGGTCAATATAAGGAAGTGGGAAATGGTCCTTTTTAGTGGCCGTGTTCAACTTCCTATAGTCAATGCACATCCTCCATCCCGTGACAAGTCTAGTAGCAATCAATTCATTTTTATCATTCTTTACTACCGTAGTACCTCCCTTCTTAGGTACAACTTGGACAGATCGACCCATTTAGAATCGTAAATAGAGAAAATAATACCAAAGATCAAGCAATTTCTGTACCTCTTTTCTTACCACCTCCTGCATTGGAGGATTTAGCCGTCTCTGACCTTGTGCACTAGGCTTGTGGCCTTCTTCCAAGTGAATTCTATGCATACAAAAGTCAGGACTAATACCTTTGAGATCGTCAATGCTATACCCAATTGCCTTTTTATGAGTTCTCAAAACAGCCAACAAAGCGAGATAGTTGACCTTCGATTAGGTTAGCATTGACAATCACTGGGTTCATTTCACAATCATCAAGAAATTCATATTTGAGATGAGAGGGAAGGGGTTTCAATTCAGGTTTCTTTACCTCGCTTACCTTAGGTGTGACACCCAAATCGTATACCTTCTCGATGTGGGCATTCCTCTCCGCTTAGAAGCTTCTCAATTCGATGAACTTCGGACTCCATGAACCCGTCTCGATCACCGGATCGAAACCAGGGCAATCTCCGGAGGATCCCCTGTCAAAACACATAGGAAGACACTCATCAATAGTAAAATCAACAACATCTATACTATGACAAGTCTCTTCTATCATGGGGTTTTTCAATGCTTTTTCTAAGTTGAAAATAATCGTATCATCCCCCACAACTAAGGTCAGTCTCCCCGCCTAACATCTATAACCGCCCCGCAAAGATGTAAGAACGGTGCGCCCAAGATGATAGGGATTTGGTTGTCTTCACCATGTCCATGACAACAAAATCAACGGGGATGAAAACTTCCCTATTCGAACGGAACATCCTCTAACACCCCCAGAGGGTGTTTAACGATTCTCGGCCATCTCAGTGTCATATTAGTAATCACAACGGACCCATATTTAACTTTTTACGTATAGAATACGGCATAACACCGACACTAGCTCCCAAATCACAAAGAGCTTTACTAATAGAAAGATGACCAATTTGACAAGGGATAGAAAAACTTCCTGGATCCTTTAATTTCGGTGGTGAGTTAATTGGCAACATGGCACCGCACTTCGAGTGTAAGCAATAGTTTCCACCGCGTCAAAGGATCTCTTCCTTGTCAAAATCTCCTTCATGAACTTTGCATAAGCCGGCACTTGAGTAATCAATTCAAGAAAGGGACACTTACCCGTAGATTCTTCACGACCTCCATAAACTTACCGAACCGCTTATCCAGCTTTGGATTTTTGTTGTCGGTGAGGAAAAGGTAGAGAAATAGTTATGGGCTCGGCTTGCTTATCCTTAGAAACGACTTTTGAAACACCGTCTGCTGGCAATTTCGGATCCTCGATCGAGTCAGGGGTGACTCGATCGAGCTGGGTGGATCCTCGATCGAGTCGCTCGTGACTCGGCCGAGAACCTTGCAGGTTCACTTTCTCGCCTTTTTTACTTTTATCGTCAGCTCGTGTTTCAACTTCGTCAGGCTCTTTCTCATCATCACTAAGCTCCAAATTACCCAATCCTTTGGGATGCATGTAAGGGACTTCATCAACAGTAATGGGCACTTCATTTTCAAGACTTTGCAGGTCGGGATTCGTATAAGAAGTACCGCTCCTCAGCTGAATAACATTAGCTTGCTCATGAGCTTGCTTGCCTTGAGGAGGAAGACCTCCGGCCTGTTTTGATGGGTTTTGAAGTGCCATCTGAGCCACTTGATTATCTAGCATCTTGTTATGGGCAATCAACTCGTAAATCGAGCCGTCCTCTGTCACGCATTGACAAAGTTTGTTGCAAAAGATTGCGCAACTCTGCCATATCATTATTCGGAGCTTGTTGAGGAATTTGTTGAGGAGTTTGCTTTGAGGAGGTCGCTGATATTGATTGTTGAACTGCTGGCCTCCTTGATTTTGCCTTTGATATCCCCCTTGTTGTTGATTACCGCGATTATTGGGAGGGATATAAGTATTCTTTTGGTTGTGATCTGCGGGATTTTGCACATTCTGGCTAGACCATTGAAGGAAAGGGTGTTCCTTCGTTCTTTCATTGTAGAAGTTGGAGAAAGGTGTACCTTGTGCACCTTGTCCAGTAAGCCTGAAAGGCAGCAACCTGCTCAAATGTGCTCATACAATCAGCTGCACCATGACCATCCAAACCGCATCTAGCACAAGTCTCCTCTACTTGCTGACTCATAGCATGAACTCTCTCTTTACTACCCAATGATTGGGTAGTCTTCATCTCAAAGAATCTGGGCGAAATAGCCTCCACCGTGCCGCCAAAGCACTATCAACCCCAAAGACCTCGCGTGCTTCCCCTAGGATTTCCATACCTCGCGGTATGGGTAGCAATTTGATCAATCAACTTCCACGCGTCACCATCTAGTGTGTTATCTTGAAACCTCCCATTAGCAGATGAATCCAAAAGGGCACGATGATCGTCGAACAACCCGTTATAAAACTGGTTGCAAAGAAACCACTTTGGGAAACCATGATGGGGAACTGATCGAACTAAACGCTTGAAGCGAGTCCAAGCTTCATTCAAATCTTCAGTGGCCGCTTGCTTGAAACTAGTAATTTGATTCCTCAAAGCATTAGTCTTCTGAGGCGGGAAGTACCTCTTGTAGAAAGCAAGAGCCAAGGAATTCCAGTCTGTAACTCCTTCTGTATCCATATCCATATCTCTTTGTGGACAAGGCCCTCGGGAACTGCGTCCGAGGGATCCACACCCGGCATAATCGACCCGAGGTTCTTTCGAATCGAATTAAGACAAATTAGAGTCGCCACCAAGTTTTTTGGGAACTTGGAACCGTTCAAGTCAACTTTACACCTTTCATCGAAAAGCATAAAGCCAATCGACTATGAGTGATTAAAGATAAAGACTTGTACCCTATATCACTCGATTTGAATGACTCTCGTAATCCAATGGTATTTAGACGGATCCACAAACCATAGATCTTGAGTAAGGGGTGAGGGTACGTGTTGGGAAGCCCATAAGGACACCCAACCCCGCCCGTCGATAACGGCCTCTACTAAGTCAAGTGTCGGATTTCAAACAAGGTCATAGCTACTACGATGTATGAAATGCAAACGTTGTTTTAAACCCTAACATGTGAAGTTTCTATGTTGATTTAGATGCAATTATACTAACTTTGTCAAAGTTGTAATTTAGCATGTGGGTTGATTGATCTAACAACATACAAATAAAGCAAACAAGGCTTAAAGGGGAATGGGGGAGCCGTTGGGATCTACCTATTACAACCCAGGCATTTCATGCCGACACAACAACAAATTAAAGATACAACTCGATCTAAATACAATTGCTACATACAACTCAAAACACGACACAAAACACACGGCCACTGGGCCTTGAAAACCGTGCACATGGGGGAGGTGACTCACGGCCTACATGACACACGGCCGTGGGTCCCTCCTCGTATTGCGTGCTCTCACTTAATCCCATCAAATTAGACATTGGGCTACGCACCAAAGCATGCATTAGCATAAACCGGCCATGTTGCTTTAAACAACATGCGGTTTACTACGCTCCTACAAGCATTGGGAACAACCGTCTAACCAAATAAAACTAAGGTTTTCAGAAAAGGTTTTGACTCAAAAAGGAGAACTAATTACAAATAGATTACAAAACGTGACTCAAAGAAACATAAATTAATTACAAGTGATAAAACAAATAAAGAACGAACGATGCAAAAACAAACGAAATAGGAAAGGCCAAACACACGGCCAAACACACGGCCAACCACGGCCCAACCAAAGCCAACCTAGTTCCTAAGTTAGATTTATTGATTAGATCGAATGATTGCGAAAAGGAATCGAAAACAAGTTAGAAAACGAGTTAAAAACGATGTTGATTGATTGTCGCGCAAGGGTGCATTCTACACGGCCTAAAGGGTCCAATTAGGTTAAATTCGCTAATTAATTTAACTCATCGAGTGTCAATAAGAAGGTGCTAATCACGCACTCTTATACTAGCGAGAAATTAGGTGAAAGAGATAGATGCATTCAATTATTTACGAAATCGCTTGGTTGATTTTATAACTTACGTCGAAGCCACCTAAAGTGTCTAATTAGATTATTAAATTGATTTAAAGTCATCTAATTACGTCATAGGTTAACAATCAGAAGTTAAACTAACATGCAACGGGTCCTAAGGTCCATCGATTTGGCCGAAAAAAAGAAGAGGGTCGAAAGCGAAGATCGAAGTTAGATAACTTGTTTTATTTATGCCCTACCTTGAACACGAGGATATGTAAATGAGACGGGGGTGTACGACCGACAGAAGGAGCGGTTTCTTTTCCCATCTCAAGTTAACGCGGGTGTTCATGGTGGTACTTTAACTCATACTCTGACTAACTAGTTTCGTAGTTAATTTAAAACAAACGATAATTAAAACGAAAAACAAACAAAAAAAGACAATAAAAAAGGCATAAAAAAACGAAATAAAAAGAGAGAAGAGAAGGGGATTTGATGCACCCTCAACCTACATGTATCGTTGACACCGTCTTGGGTCGTAATCGATGGTAGATTTTATCTCGAGAGGCCGTCGTCGACGAAGTAACAAAGCAACACGCGTTTTGGAAAGTTTCTGGACAGCAGTTTTAAAACAGTGATATCTCCCTCGTTTCACGACGAAAATTCGATCCGAAAGATGTTTTGGAAACTAGAAAGAGAGGAGAACAAGGATCTTAAAGCGACCCCTGCTCGTTTTGGGTTAATAAGCACGAAAAACGAGCACAAACAGAACTGGACAGACAAGAGTAAACCGCGAAAACAGAGTGTTATTTCACTCTGTTTTTCGAGGGATCTCGTGTGCTCTCAAGGTCAATTCGGCTCGTAAATCTTTGTCTAATGTGTAGATGGATGTTATGTAGTTAATTAGGAACAAGAAACTCGAATTTTTATGGTGATTTGATGGAGGAACGAAAGGGTTTTCGAAGGAGACACACAAACAGTTTCAGTTTGTGTGTCGGTTTTGTTTAGGGTTTTTGGAGGATGTTTAGGGTTTGTTTCTGAGGTTTAAAGCTTGTGGGTGATGGTTGGATGTATGGAGAACTTAGAGGAATGAATGTATGGTGAAGGGGTGGTATTTATAGGGAGTTAAAATAGGTTAAAAGGGAGGAGAGGCAAATCGGGCTCAATGAACATAGCTGCTGTCCATCGGTTTTGGGAGGGGTTTCTAGGGTTCGTTTTGGGGGATTTCTTGGTGATCAAGCTAGGATAATATGGGTAGGATACTAGGGTATGGGTTAGGGTTAATGGGTACGGGTCTTGGTAGTGTTTGAAGCGGGTTTGGGCTCGGGAATTGACTCGCAAAACAGGGGACTGTTTGCGGTTTTATGCGGGCTGCTTGGGGTTGGTTTTGAACGAGAATTTGGGCTGCTTGTGAGGGGGTTCGAACATGGGTTGATGGGTATTGGTATAGGTGGGTTAGTGTACTCGAGATTCGTGCCAATTCGCAAAGGAAATGGGCTTAAAAACCGAGCTAAAATCGAGCTCAAAACACACGATGCAAAACGAGTTTTTCGCTTTTAAAATTGATTTTTCAAACCAATTAACAAATTGAAATAAATGACTTTTCAAATCAAATATACTTATAAAATGATTTTTCAAATCAAATATTTATTTTATTTTCAATAAAATAACTTAAGAAAATAAATTCAAAATAAAGCTTTAATTTAAATATCATTTAAACTAAATAAAAATGAATTCACTCAAAAAACACATTAATTTTAAATATCATTTAAAATAACAAAATGAACCCACTAAAAACATTAATTCAAATATCATTTAAATTAACAGAATGAATTCACTAAAAACGTTAATTTAAATATCATTTAAATTAATAAAATACTTCATCGACGACGCCCATTCTACCTCGTAAAACGAGCTCCAAATAATGACAATGACAACTAAAGAATACATGTGTCCTATCATCATCGGGTGTTTGTCGGGTTCTCTATAAATTCCAATATCGACGGATACGGGTATCTACAGAGCCCCCACTTTGACCGAGGCTTGGACAAGGCGAAAGTCAAAGTATACCCCAGTCCCTTTCGACCGAGGATTCTTCGGTCGTTTATAGTCCATTAGACTCGCAGATATAAGCTCGCCACCATAAGAAGAGATCATACCAAACTTCGTTGGGGATTAACTCTTGCTTCACATTGCGTCGAATTATCATTGTTGGTCATCGACCCATGAACTGCATAAAAGGTGGGTTGAGCCTTATCCTTAGGCGCCTACGTATCCGTTTCGACGGAATCAAACCCGCGTCGTAGTTCGGATCTCGCGACACATGCCCAAAGTTTATCATCTGCTGGCATTTGTCCAAAATTCATCATCTGCTGACATTTGCCCAAAATTTATCATCTGCTAGCACTTGTCCGAATGGGACGGGACTTTCCAAGGAGGTTGCCGTCACTTTCATCATTTGCTTTCAGCTACGGAGTTCCTCCATTTCATACTCTTGCAATTGAATTGAATTCTTGGTGGATATCATCCTTTACATCTTGATAATGGTCTCTGAAGCCAACGGCTTGAGCCCTCTTTAAATGGCTCTAAAGTCGAAGACTTTAGAGCCCCCAGTTGAAGCATATCCTGCTACATTCGAAACACAAAAACGTACTAGCAATAATCATCACATAAGCACATTTGGATCATCGATCTTGAAATTGGATCATTTGAAATACTGGGTCATCGACCCGAAAATTGAATTTGAAAATTTTGAATGATTGGGTCATCGACCCGAAAATTGAATTTGAAAATTTTGAATGATTGGGTCATCGACCCGAAAATTGAATTTGAAAATGTTGAATGATTGGGTCATCGACCCGAATTTCGAATTTGTCATCATTTAGAATATTGGGCCATCAGCCCTTCAAAAATTGAATTTTGAATTTTTGAATTTTGAAGGATTGGATCATCTACCCACAAGGATTCCACTACTTGTATCATCTATCCACAATTCGCAAAAAGTTTTTGGAATTTTGAAATTTTGAAATTTTTGGCATTTTGAAATTTTTTGAAATCGAACCTTGATGGGTAAGCATGAAATGCAACTCAGACATTCTATATGACCCGTAAACAACGTGGGCGTAGCCCGCTACCGTAAAACAAAAAAGGAAAATAAAACCGTAAGTGTGCACGAGTTTTAATTCAATTATGGACTTGTTGGGGGTAGAAACGTAAATTGGCCATTCTGGCGCCAAAAGATGGCAAACGGGAATCACAAGGCCATCGGACTTGAGACATGGATATCGTATGGCATGGGCGTGCTCCCGAGGGCACATGGGAATCACGATCACTTGGCATTGACGAGGTGGATTAAACTCACGGAGCAACAACGTTGGCTTCGCCTAGACACCAAACACGGACTGATTTTATGAGAACACTTAGACGTCACACATGACTTTTGTTGGGAACATTCTGTCACTCTTCTCCTCGCCTCCTTTCTTTTCAGCGAGTATTCATCATTTTTTGCCACCGCCTTCTTTCTTTTCAGCGGGCTTTTACTATTTTTCTTCCACGCCTTCATTCTTTTCAGCGGGTTTTTCATATTTTCTGTTCCTAACAAAAACCCACATCTATCTGACTGAGCATCTTTGCCTACACCGTTAGATAAAGCTCATTCCGAGACTTGATACTATTCATTCGAACCTATATCCTTATCCTAGCTTACATCGAGTACTAAGACCAACTCAAACAAAGGTGGCTTCATTTGGACTTGGTTAAGACCCGTAAGAAACCGACAAGATGACAACTTGGACGATGGGTGGATTGAATCCCTTATTCTGAAGGACTGCCTACGTATTCGCGTGGAGCGAAATCAAATCCGACGTAGTTCGATCAAAGTGCATTAAATTGGCATTTTGATTGTGTGTACACACTCGAAGGTTTCACCTAAGGTATCATGTCATATCCCATTCTAGCCTGTAAAGTACCGTTAAATCCCGTGTTTGGGGTTAGGTGTAAAAGGCTTGGATCTTTTGGGATGTGGAGCTTGGTAATAAGAAGTTGGAATGGTTAACCATCATTCTGAAGGTTTGTTTTGTGGTGCTAAGGCCAAGGGATGTGGCTGCTGATGTGGTTGGAATGGGTGTCTCGGGTTTGATGAACCACGAGTGCAAATGGGTTGGAAAATGATGTGGGTTCAAATTTCCATGTCTGGACCCTAAAGGCTAGGTATAACAACACAAGCGGAATGATTCTCAAAATTCCCGACTATACCCTTGTAACTGTCTCAGGAAGGACTTAGAGGGTAAAGAGGTCACTACTTACGCTTTTGGGCTTCGCCCATTGAACCTCAACTATGGGTACTTGACTTGACTTCTGGCTTCCGCAACTTCGACATTCAACCAAAAGCGTTCTGCAACGACTTCAACATCTTTTTTCTTTTTTCCTTCTTCTTTCATCTTTTTTCATTTTTCTTTTTTTTTTTCATTTTTCCATTTTTTCATTCTTTTTCATCTTTTTTCTCTCTTTGAAAATGATCTTCTATTCATTCCCTTAGTCACAAATGGATACACCTTTAAAACTGGGCTTCGCCAACTAAATTGGTTTAGAATTAACAAATCCTTCTTAGAACGGGATGATATCTTCTCTCTTCGAGAGGGGATGATTCTGTGGGAAAAAGGCTTGCCTTCCGTCATCGATATGGAAAACAAGGAGCTAGTCTGGGTTCGTCCTATAATCATCTAAAAGCCTGTCATAAGCCTGGTTTTGATGGAGGTTTTCTACCGCCAGACATGGAATAGGTAAAGGAATCAAACACGGGATCCTAGTGTACCTTACATTTTGAAACGGGACATATTTCTACCCCAGGGATGCCTTTGAGTGTGTTGTGCATTTTATCATGCTTTCAGAATGATTGGGGATTGAAAACAAGACATATTTGGAAATGAAACTGCAACTTTTTTATTGGAATGAGAAATGCTTAATGACTTTCGAAGAAACGATTCCTAGGACACACCCTAGGTCATCGCGGAACAAACGACTCAACTTCAGGAAAAAAAAGTCCTAGACTCGACTCGACTAAGATAAGAAAACGGATCCCGACTCATAATTTTCAAATCTGGTCTTGAGCTTTCTCTTGTTCAGCTGTCAGCTTAGATACTCGGCTTTTGCTCTTGATCCCTTTGATGGTCTGCCTCCATCCTGAGGTAGTCCTCTGAGGATCTACGCCAGTGATGAAGGTTGGTGAATCGAATTGTCCTTTATTAACTTCGTTAACGAGAGGAGTACATTCTGGAGCAAGACTCCCGACTTGAATTTCATTCTTCGGGTTTGGCAAGAATTCAAAGCAATCCACAAATATCTTTCCGATGAACACCCCTTTCAAGTGACATGGGCGTATAAGATGGGAATAATCGACATTGTCTTCGACAGAAACAAAGTTGGAGTGATCGCCAAATGGATTAGTGATGTTATTAGGTTTAACAAATGGGATCGGAGCGTTCCGTTCTCAATCATGTCTTGAATTTCGTGCTTCATCGATAACACCTTTCGAGATCATGGCCTTTCCCTTGATGAAAGGCACGAGGGGCATTTGGTTTATACCATTTACCTTGTTGATCAGCGGGAGGGTCCGGAGTTGGACCAATAGGCTTCACTTTCCTTGGGCTATGAGCCTTTGGAGAGCGTATGTATAAGTGCATCCGATATCGGTGAATGTCCTAGGTGTTTGGCGCGACTTCTTCGATTGCCCTTCTAAGAGATTGATGGCTTCATCAATATGGGCGGTTCTTTGGGGTCTTGCCCTTAGACGATGAGGCCCCTTGGTACCCTTTCTGCTTTTCACCTCTGCCCTTATGACATCATCTTCTACCTTTATCCCGATTCTTATCAATTCTTTGAAAGAGCTAAAATTCTGGTATTTCCGAGCATTGCGGTAAATAGGTCGTAGATTCTTTACGAACTTATCTACCATTTCAACTTCACAAGCTTCTTGGCTAATTTCACGCTTTCAAATAAGCCCATCTTGCGAGGAATTCAAGAAAGCCCTCCTTTTCCTTCGTGTCATTACTTCCAAAGTTCTTATGTTGGTTTGAATCTCAACATTGTCAGATAGTGCTTACAGAACTCCACCGTAATATCTTCGAAAGTGGGGAAGTTCCTAAGATCAAGATTATAGAACCACGCCTTCGGTGTTCATCCGAGATTGGGCAAAAATTTCGGAGAGCATGTCGGCAGGTACTCCTTCATCTGCTAAGTACCCTTTATAGGCCTTAACATGGTGGACCGGATCTTCGGTGCCCTTGAACTTTGGGATGTCGGTGAGTACCATGTTCGTGGGCAACTTATCCCGAATCGGGGCATAGGCCCTAGAATTCTCATAGTGGATATTCTTCCCTTGGGAGAGCTTCAAACGGTCTTCGATGAACTTGAACCGTTTCTCCAAATCGATCAGGTGGAGTAGATGAAGAGGAATCTTCAACCAACTTAGACTCGATCACATCCATTCGGGTCATCATGAGGTTCACGGCCTCCGTGAGCTTGTTGATAGCATCTTCCATTGCTTGACGTCGGGTTTTTGGCGGCCTTTCTACAAGAAAACCCGTCATCGAGTCAATATTTAAAGTAAGAGCCCCTACACACTTAAGGACACGACCCCAACTTGACTCAAACAAAGACTCGACTTGAGATTGACTAACCAAAGGTTCGACTCACGGTTTGATTTAGACATCGGTTCATTTTAGACTCGACAAAACGACATGACTCAAGCTGTCATAACTCGATTCTAAACTGGACTTGGTGTGACTAAACCCGTGATTGGGGCTAACATAGCCCATGGGTTCGAGTGAAACGTCCATAAGGCCTAGCTTGGACGTTTCTTGTGGACTATTCTAGACCAAAAGGTTGACCAACATGACTCAAAGCCCAAGAGGTGAGTTTGGGTGACCCAACAAGGTCGTGTTCTAGACTCTTAGAACGAAACATGCCCGGCCTAACACGGCCATGACCCGGACACGACTCGACGCATTTCATGCTTGGTTGAGGTTCGAGAAACATTTTGGATTGATTTTGAAAAACGAAGGATTGATTTGAAAATGAGATTTGAAATGGGCAGCATGCCGGCTATAAAAGCTCAATTTGGGCCGAAATTCTAGTCCTATTTGGGCAGCATTCCGCGTTTTTAAAACCATGCTATTTTGAAAATAAGTTGTTCAAAAGTTCGGTTTTGAAAAGGATATGGGAATTTTCGAAAAACAAGACTCGGGAAAACATATTGCACATTGTCATTCTCATGCTATAAGGATGTATGCTCCTAGACATCTCTAAGTCTCGGCAAGTCTTCTACAAGAAGGTCTATGCCCTCCATCCTTTTGCGGTCTTATAAAGCGAGGTGTCTTAAGGTAAAGTACCTAGAAGATCGTCCCCATTCCCAAGAACCACGCGAGGCGAAGTGGAAGCGAGCAATGTGCAGCTTCCTGGCATAGTGGGACGTCGCCCCCCACGCATCACGAAGAAACGCTGGGACGGCCCGGGCAAGTCCTTAAGGGTTTATGCATGAATCGTAGCACTATGAGTAATGTTTTACTTTCCAACACTTTCTTTTCAAGTTTCACCTCGGAGGAAAAGACCCTAGAAACACAAAGTGTAACTAGTCCTCTTTTCCCAAATGAGTCGCCAAATCAGGACAAGGCCCTCGGGAACTGCGTCCGAGGGATCCACACCCGGCATAATCGACCCGAGGTTCTTTCGAATCGAATTAAGACAAATTAGAGTCGCCACCAAGTTTTTTGGGAACTTGGAACCGTTCAAGTCAACTTTACACCTTTCATCGAAAAGCATAAAGCCAATCGACTATGAGTGATTAAAGATAAAGACTTGTACCCTATATCACTCGATTTGAATGACTCTCGTAATCCAATGGTATTTAGACGGATCCACAAACCATAGATCTTGAGTAAGGGGTGAGGGTACGTGTTGGGAAGCCCATAAGGACACCCAACCCCGCCCGTCGATAACGGCCTCTACTAAGTCAAGTGTCGGATTTCAAACAAGGTCATAGCTACTACGATGTATGAAATGCAAACGTTGTTTTAAACCCTAACATGTGAAGTTTCTATGTTGATTTAGATGCAATTATACTAACTTTGTCAAAGTTGTAATTTAGCATGTGGGTTGATTGATCTAACAACATACAAATAAAGCAAACAAGGCTTAAAGGGGAATGGGGAGCCGTTGGGATCTACCTATTACAACCTGCATTTCATGCCGACACAACAACAAATTAAAGATACAACTCGATCTAAATACAATTGCTACATACAACTCAAAACACGACACAAAACACACGGCCACTGGGCCTTGAAAACCGTGCACATGGGGGAGGTGACTCACGGCCTACATGACACACGGCCGTGGGTCCCTCCTCGTATTGCGTGCTCTCACTTAATCCCATCAAATTAGACATTGGGCTACGCACCAAAGCATGCATTAGCATAAACCGGCCATGTTGCTTTAAACAACATGCGGTTTACTACGCTCCTACAAGCATTGGGAACAACCGTCTAACCAAATAAAACTAAGGTTTTCTAAAAGGTTTTGACTCAAAAAGGAGAACTAATTACAAATAGATTACAAAACGTGACTCAAAGAAACATAAATTAATTACAAGTGATAAAACAAATAAAGAACGAACGATGCAAAAACAAACGAAATAGGAAAGGCCAAACACACGGCCAAACACACGGCCAACCACGGCCCAACCAAAGCCAACCTAGTTCCTAAGTTAGATTTATTGATTAGATCGAATGATTGCGAAAAGGAATCGAAAACAAGTTAGAAAACGAGTTAAAAACGATGTTGATTGATTGTCGCGCAAGGGTGCATTCTACACGGCCTAAAGGGTCCAATTAGGTTAAATTCGCTAATTAATTTAACTCATCGAGTGTCAATAAGAAGGTGCTAATCACGCACTCTTATACTAGCGAGAAATTAGGTGAAAGAGATAGATGCATTCAATTATTTACGTAAATCGCTTCGGTTGATTTTATAACTTACGTCGAAGCCACCTAAAGTGTCTAATTAGATTATTAAATTGATTTAAAGTCATCTAATTACGTCATAGGTTAACAATCAGAAGTTAAACTAACATGCAACGGGTCCTAAGGTCCATCGATTTGGCCGAAACAGTAAGAGGGTCGAAAGCGAAGATCGAAATTAGACAATTGTTTTATTTATGCCCTACCTTGAACACGAGGATATGTAAATGAGACAGGGGTGTACGACCGACAGAAGGAGCGGTTTCTTTTCCCATCTCAAGTCAACGCGGGTGTTCATGGTGGTACTTTAACTCATACTCGGACTAACTAGTTTCGTAGTTAATTTAAAACAAACGATAATTAAAACGAAAAACAAACAAAAAAAGACAATAAAAAAGGCATAAAAAAACGAAATAAAAAGAGAGAAGAGAAGGGGATTTGATGCACCCTCAACCTACATGTATCGTTGACACCGTCTTGGGTCGTAATCGATGGTAGATTTTATCTCGAGAGGCCGTCGTCGACGAAGTAACAAAGCAACACGCGTTTTGGAAAGTTTCTGGACAGCAGTTTTAAAACAGTGATATCTCCCTCGTTTCACGACGAAAATTCGATCCAAAGATGTTTTGGAAACTAGAAAGAGAGGAGAACAAGGATCTTAAAGCGACCCGGCTCGTTTTGGGTTAATAAGCACGAAAAACGAGCACAAACAGAACTGGACAGACAAGAGTAAACCGCGAAAACAGAGTGTTATTTCACTCTGTTTTTCGAGGGATCTCGTGTGCTCTCAAGGTCAATTCGGCTCGTAAATCTTTGTCTAATGTGTAGATGGATGTTATGTAGTTAATTAGGAACAAGAAACTCGAATTTTTATGGTGATTTGATGGAGGAACGAAAGGGTTTTTGAAGGAGACACACAAACAGTTTCAGTTTGTGTGTCGGTTTTGTTTAGGGTTTTTGGAGGATGTTTAGGGTTTGTTTCTGAGGTTTAAAGCTTGTGGGTGATGGTTGGATGTATGGAGAACTTAGAGGAATGAATGTATGGTGAAGGGGTGGTATTTATAGGGAGTTAAAATAGGTTAAAAGGGAGGAGAGGCAAATCGGGCTCAATGAACATAGCTGCTGTCCATCGGTTTTGGGAGGGGTTTCTAGGGTTCGTTTTGGGGGATTTCTTGGTGATCAAGCTAGGATAATATGGGTAGGATACTAGGGTATGGGTTAGGGTTAATGGGTACGGGTCTTGGTAGTGTTTGAAGCGGGTTTGGGCTCGGGAATTGACTCGCAAAACAGGGGACTGTTTGCGGTTTTATGCGGGCTGCTTGGGGTTGGTTTTGAACGAGAATTTGGGCTGCTTGTGAGGGGGTTCGAACATGGGTTGATGGGTATTGGTATAGGTGGGTTAGTGTACTCGAGATTCGTGCCAATTCGCAAAGGAAATGGGCTTAAAAACCGAGCTAAAATCGAGCTCAAAACACACGATGCAAAACGAGTTTTTCGCTTTTAAAATTGATTTTTCAAACCAATTAACAAATTGAAATAAATGACTTTTCAAATCAAATATACTTATAAAATGATTTTTCAAATCAAATATTTATTTTATTTTCAATAAAATAACTTAAGAAAATAAATTCAAAATAAAGCTTTAATTTAAATATCATTTAAACTAAATAAAAATGAATTCACTCAAAAAACACATTAATTTTAAATATCATTTAAAATAACAAAATGAACCCACTAAAAACATTAATTCAAATATCATTTAAATTAACAGAATGAATTCACTAAAAACGTTAATTTAAATATCATTTAAATTAATAAAATACTTCATCGACGACGCCCATTCTACCTCGTAAAACGAGCTCCAAATAATGACAATGACAACTAAAGAATACATGTGTCCTATCATCATCGGGTGTTTGTCGGGTTCTCTATAAATTCCAATATCGACGGATACGGGTATCTACACTCTTAACCACTCAGCAGCTCCATCTTTCAGAGAGAAAGGAAAGAGCACCTGCTTAACTTGATCTTGTGTCACTCCAAATTAATGGGATTGAACAATGCGATAAGTGACAAACTTTTCCATATGCGTTGCAGGGTCCTCAGCAGCTGTCCCTCCAAACATGTTTCGTTCCACCAAATTAATGTAAGATGGCCGAATCTCGAATGTTCCATTGGTAGAAGTGGGCAGCTTGAAACCTTGCGGAATAGAATCTAAGGTTGGCTCAGAGTGACTGGCTAGGGTAGACATGATGATATTTTCAGGAACAGGAGTTTCAGGAATAGGAATATCAGAGATAGGAATTTCTTCCTCTTCCTCTTCGTAGGACCGATCGGCTGTCTCTGTAGGGCTCGCCGTTTCGACGTCAAGTATACTCAAGTCTTCTACATGACTCACTTCTTGATTAAATTTCCGTCTGTAGCGAAAAGTCTTCTCAGGTTCAGGATCAAAAGGAATAATCTCGGACCTATTAGACCTGGGCATAAACAGAACTAACAAGAAAGTGTAAGAACGGTCTCAAGGAACTGGGTTCCCTGAGACAAAAGACAAAATAAACACAAAAAGACTAAACAATTGTTGCCTCCCCGGCAACGGCGCCAAATTTGATGTGGCTAAAGTCGTATTACCAAATCAAAGTAAAACTATCTCAGACTAACAAGAATAGCTAGTGATAAGACAGTGCTCGAATCCACAGGAGGCGGTGAAAGCTAAGTCTAAGAGTATTTAAATTGCCTAGAAGTAACCAATTTCGGGGTTTTGTTTTGAGTTGATTCTAACAAACTAATTGCAATGTAATTAAATGATGAATAACAATAATATTAAAAGTCTAGGAATTAGGTTCACTAGGTCAATCAGTCGGGGATTATCAATCAATTACTAAATCTATCAAGTTGTTTAAGGTCATAAGATCGGTCGACTCCATTATGCCCTTTAGATCGATTCTAATATGCGGTCGCTATGATTAGATACTCTCTATTTGATTGTCGCAGCCTATATCAATTCTAACCCGGTCGGCGATAGGATCGATTCGCTACACTAATTAATAACTCAGGCCTCAAGTGATTAACTAGAAGAATTACAACAATCAAACAACAACTTTAATGATACCATTAGCAATTAATTGACTTTCCCTTTTAATCAACCTAGATCCCCTTCATCCTAGATGAGGGGATTAGCTACTCATGACAATAATAACAACAACAAACATGATTAAAGATGAAAACATAATTGCAAGATGAAAACAATAATTGAAGAACATAAAACAATGATTAAATTAATGGGGAAAGATTAGTACCATACAAAAGGAAGATTAGGGTTCTTAAGAGAGTTTCCAGCAGTACTTAGCAAAAATATAACGTAATTCAACAATAAACACGAGTTTCCAATTTATAATAAAAGATAAGTGTTTTAGGAAATTCCGGAAATAAATCCGCCAGAAAGGATCTTCGATCGAGTCAGAGGTGACTCGATCGAGTCAGAAGTGCTCGATCGAGTCAGCAGTGACTCGATCGAGGAACTAGCTCACATGTTCCTTCTTCTCTACTTTGACTTCCAGTCTTCATGATTCCTCGTTTCCCGTGCCATGCTTCGTGTATTCTTCTATGCCGTCTCCGCCACGCCAATCTCAGCTTGATCATACTCATAACGAGTCATTTCTGCATCAAAACATAAAATAGCGGCAGTATCGACAATTCATTGAAATAAGGCATATAAATGATATAATAGGCACGAAACGGTATGAAATATGATGTAAAGGGAGCTATAAAAGCATATATGAAAGTGATACATCAAAGGCTAGTGCTTTTTCTAATATGTGTCGATGTTTTCTCTCGACCCTTCCGTTTTGTTGTGGTGTATCACCATTGCTAGTTTGAAAAATAATTCCGTTTTCTTCATAAAAATATTTCATAGGTCCGGATAACAACTCCGTTCCATTATCGCTTTGAATGATTTTAACGGTTTTTTCGAACTGTGTTTTAACCATGTGGCAAAAGACTCGCATCAACTCTCCTGCCTCACTTTTGTCTTTCATCAAATACACCCATACTGCCCTACTATGGTCATCGACAATGGTCAAGAAATAATGTGCACGAGATAAACTTGCTACCCTATATTGTCCCCAAATGTCACAATGAATTAAGCCAAATAATACCTCACATCTTTTATTATTGAGCTGAAATGGAGAGCGAGTTTGTTTAGCCCGACAACACGGGTCACAAGAATAACTAGAATTCCAACTTAAATTGCAACCAACTAAAGGAGAAAATTGAGAGAATATGCTACTTGACGGATGCCCGAGTCGAGTGGGCCATAATCTGTCCTCTTTGGTTATTGATGCTTTTCTAACCAACTCGGCTTTCACAGGCTGGAAATGATAAACCCCATCGTGGTGCTCACCGCGTCCAATCTCCGTCCTCGTAGTCCGGTCCTGCATAATACAATAGTCGGGATAAAACGTTACTAAACAATTATTTTCTGCAATTAGTTGCCTCACTGATATCAGGTCACATGTCAAAGAAGGAACAAATAAAACATCCTTTAGAATAAAATTGGAACTAATTCGAATTTCGCCATGTTCCACCGCCTTAATTCGCCTGCCATCAGGGAGCCCTACAAGCGACGGTTGTTCTGTCCAAATGTTATGGAGACACTCCCTTTTTCCCGTCATGTGATGCGAGGCTCCGCTATCAATTAACCATTCATTAATAACATTAGCTTTCATACCTGAAAGTGTTTCACTACCTTTGGGACTTGCGCTCAACAAGGTACGAATCCTCTCAATTTCATCGGTTGTGAAAGGAAGATTCTGTTTGGATGTCTCTGCTTCCTTTGACCCCGACGAACTACCAACAACATTGGCATGAATAGTGTTCTGCTGTCCTCGTCCTCCTGCGCGTCCTCTTCCTCTTCCACGAGAGCTGCCTCTTCTTCCTCGCCCTCGGCTTTTCACCACATCATATCCATGCTTATCGTAGCAGCTATCCTCCGTGTGGTAGAATTTACCACAGTGTGTACACCGAGGTGGCAATTCCTCTGTTTCTGCATCTGGTCTGGAAAAACCACCTCTGCCTCGACCTGTTCCATAGTGATGCATCGCCATTGCCGCCTCGTTTCTCTCTTCCTTGACCTTTGTGATGTTCGTATGTCTCTCCTCTCGCAAGACCAGAGCATATGGTCGAGTCAGGGATGTGATGGGATCCTCCATCAACAAATTTGTACGAAGACCACCATATAAAGCCGTATCCAGTCCCATCAAAAATTCATGAACTTTCGCTTCTTCTCGCTCCTTTATTATCATTGCTCCTGCGCCACAGGTGCATTTTGGAACCTTGCTATAATTTGCAAGTTCGTCCCAAATCGTCTTTAGTCTGGTGTAATACTCCACCACGGATTCCCGACCTTGTTTGCATTCATGGAGGTCACTCTTCAATTGATGTACTCTCGGGGCATTTCCTGCCGCGTAGCGTCCCTTCAACTCTTCCCAAATTTCTGCAACAGTCACCGTGAAGGTGATGCTTGGATGTAATTTTTCATCAATCACATTCCGTAGCCATGCTTTCAACATGGCATTACATTGTCGCCAAGCCAACAGTTCTAGGCTGTCCTCTCCTTCGACTGCCTCTGGCTTTTTGACCTCTCCTTCAACAAACCCCAACTTGTTCTTCGCATCAAGTCCATTCTTAACGGCGTCAGCCCATAAATCGTAATTGTCACCGTTAAAAATGGTTTGCGTAAGCTTGAGACTGGGATTATCCGATGGATGAAGGTAGAGAGGCGAAGTAATCGGAATAGTGCGTGGCTCATTATCCCCGCTACTTCCTATCGACTTTGCATCAGTTCCTGTCATTGAAATTTCTGTGTGTTTTTGTTTATTTATTGTGAAAAGAGAAAATAATGGATATTGGCTCACGATACCATATTAAACTGAGAAGAAGAAGTAGATTGAATGATTGAAATTCCTTGAAAATAAAGCGTGCAAAGGTACAAGCTTATATAGCAATTACAATACTAAACTATCCTATTTCTTAGGCAACTAATATCTCTACAATTAAGGAATACAATATCTCAATCTTTGACTATGATAGTTACAACTTACTGTACAAGAAAACTATAGAGTTGTAGTCGGATAATATCTCTCAATATTATCGACTTTCCTTCTTTAAAACTTAAGGCTCGGTCTTGAGACGGTTCCGGCGCGTTTAGAGAGTTAGTATGTGTTTGGCCACACTTTTAAAAGTGTTTTTTCACTACATAAACATAAACTAGGACAAACACCCATTTTTAGAAAAACTAAAAGTACTTTTTTTAAGCCCCAACATCAAATTTGACCCCTAGAAATAGAAAGCGAAAATAGCTACTGCTTTCTACTACACTTCTTATTTCCTTTTAACCGTCTGATTGCAAAATCCTAGCAAACCTCCTCACTAAAATTTGTTTTATGATCTCATACTACAGTACAATTTTGAAGAAAATTATACGAATTCACTCATTGGGCTATTAGCCCATTAGTATATGAAGGTGTCCAAATTACAAGCTACTATTTCTTATACTCCATATTTTTTTATTTCTCCGTCTTAACATTAGAACGGGTCAACACTATCATACTATTTGAACATATAAGATAAATCTTTTGCATTTTCCCATACATTCTGATTTTGTCTTATTCTAATTACTTGACTCGACTCAGGCCTAAGACGGATACACCCGTCTTAAGTAAGAATTTGGTAATTATAATCTGTGTTTATAATATATAATAATGATAATACTGTAAAAGGCGATACTCTATTTTAAACACGTATTAATTTTTACAGTGTTAAAATGACCTTTTTAATCAAATTAGGCCAAACATTAAAAAGTTATCAAAAGCACTTTTATTATAAGTTTAACCAAACACACCCCAATTTCTAGAAAAGGAGTTTTTGGGAAATCACTTTTGAAAAACAAAAACTATGTTCTAAAAACTTGGCCAAACATGCTCTTAGTATCGTTGGCTTCGCCTTTTCTCCTTCTAGGTAGAAGCAAAAGATAACCCAACAAAATTTATATCAATTACACCATTATACTAATAAATTGGTTTTGTGAGTATAACTTAAAGTTTAAATTGTTTTTAATACAAGAACTAACCAAATTTTTAGCATGCATGTAAGTTTTAACATTATAAATAAAATATAAGAAATTGATTTTTTTTTATGCCAAGATCTTGTTGTAAATTAACATGTATGTAAATTTACACATCTCATTAAAATCTAAGCATTTAAAATTAAGAAAATTAAAATTAATATAAAGTAAAGATAGTAGTATTAATAACCTTGAATTAAAGATAGGACAATGAAGATAGGATTGGAATTGGAGGAGATCCCAAGTAGGTTGCTCCAAAATCTCGTTTCAACAAGAATGAAATGGAGTTGGGTGCTCTTTTTCTAGTCTTGTTGGTTTACTGGTAAACAAAAGAAAGTGCAAGAGTTTTATTTGATGAAAATAAGGAGTGGGTGATTAAACAAGGGAGATTTGGGGCATTTAAGGATCTTTATTATTATTTTTGTTTTGGGTTTGTTCTCCAAGAAAGGTAAGAAGATGGAAGTTCTCTTAAGTTTTAATCAACTTCATTTGAGTATAAAGAGGAAAGTGGGTAAAGATGGACTAAAAAGCATATGGCTTAGTGGGTTTATGAGAGGGAGACGGGTGTAATGTCACAAATACTATCTTACAACCAGTTGTATAGTAGCATTGTACAACCGCCTCAAATTTGTTGAGCTCTTACACAAAGTTGTTGAGCTATTTTACAAGTTATTGAGCTATTTTACGAAGTTATTGAGCTTAATAATTATTCTGTTAAACTCAATAACTTTGTATTATAGCTCGATAATTTTGTTAGTAAAGCTCGATAACTTTATAACAAAGCTCAACTACATTGAATAAGTTATATATACAACCAGTTGTATAATACATTAACTGGTGTAATGTGAGGGCCTAACTTCGGTCCATTTTTCGAGTTTGTAAATCGTCCCAATAACGACTCGGTTTTTATCACAAGGCTATTATTTATTACTGTTATTATTATTATATATACATAAATTTTCAAACGGAAAGCTATTTAAATAAAAACTTTTGAGTCAAAATTTATTTAATAACTCTAATGGTGTAATCGAACCAATGAGACTTGACTAGAACTAAATATCCGAGTTCGGTCACGAGTCGATGTTAGTCGCGTATAAATAAGATGTATATTGATAGCATAAAATATAGTTCAATATTCGAGGAAAAGACGGAATGTCACAATGTTAATGGGTTTCCGTTAGTATAAAACGGGAAATTCAAATAATTTAAGAGGAAACATAAACATAATAATCATAAGATGGATTTTATATAAATACTATCAAAAATGTAATATTAGGGTACATACCTTGAACTTGGGTTAATAAAAACATATTAATAACGTATTTAGGAAGTTACATATTATCTATTATTAAAAATAAAAGAAAATTCTTTTCGAGAACGTGAAAAAATAGAAAATTAAAAATTTGAAATTTTTGTCATCTTACAAAAAGGGGGTCTGGTAGTTTTAAAATTGCAACGAAATATAACGTAAAATAAGAAGAATTTTTAAAAGATTGGTAAAAATACGGGGTGTTACAGTTAGGATAAAACAACATAGGGAAAACGGTGGCAGGTGGCTGACGGAGATGGAACGATCGCGTGGTGGTTGATGGTGATGGGTTAGAGCGTGGTTGTTGATGGTGATGGGTTAGGCACGGAGTATGTTAGCGTGGAGGAGCGAGAATGTGAAATTGAATTAGAGCTGAAAATATTTGGGGGGGTGATGTAAATGTGTTGTGTGTATTATGTGTTAGAAAGAGGACGGTTGATATTGGAACCGTCTTCTTTATTTAACATAAGAGAGCGGTTGTCTATTTGA
The DNA here is from genome assembly GCF_048544455.1 of Silene latifolia. Classification (NCBI taxonomy): domain Eukaryota; kingdom Viridiplantae; phylum Streptophyta; class Magnoliopsida; order Caryophyllales; family Caryophyllaceae; genus Silene; species Silene latifolia. Next base: position 309,522,807 of record NC_133538.1, on the reverse strand, counting down.
ACCGTTCTCGTTCTTGGCCAACCGTCCTTAATATTTATACAACAAGGACGGTTCACAGTATTAACCATGATATGTATATGACGATCAATGGTGCCAAAACTAGATGGATAGTAGAAGAAGGATCCGTGTCCAACCGTTCTTAAAAGAGCGTCATCTTTGCCTAAATTTGTAGTAGTGAATTCACTACTAACTGACTCATCATCGTATCTCCACTGTCCATCCTCCCCTTTTAACCCATGGATAAGGTTTCTCCCGGCCCTACCTTTAACCCAATTGAAGAAGAATTTTGTACACGTATCCCCTTCAACCGTCCACTTAACCTTGGCTCGTTGTTTCCAATAGACCGCTGCAGCTGTGGCAAAATTTCGGAGCTCCTCATGTACTCTAGTATACTCATAATCACCTCCCCCCATACAAGCAATGTTGATCCCCTGCTCTAATTTCCGATCAAACTCATCCCATTTGGCCTGCCATTCTGCCTTTTTATCCAAAGTCCATTTTTTCACACTGCCCCGTACTCTTGCTAGTTTCCTGTAATACTACGAATGTTTTGAATTGTTGTTGTGATACCTTGTGATGCGATTGGTATGGATGATAATCGTAAATGGATGATGGTGTTGGATGATGCTTAGTTATAAGGATGTTTATAAGTGATGTGGTGATAGTTGTGGGCGAACTTCGGGACGAAGTTCATTTTAAGGGGTACCCCGTATTTCGATAATAATTTATAAGAATAATTTATGTAATTTATTAATTAGTTAAAGACATTTCTAATAATAATTACAAGTAAGACGATAATTAGTTAATAAATTAATAATCCAAGTCGTGAATTGGGCTTAGTTGGTAATCGAGTGTTGGACCGTGTGCCATTTATTAGTTGGGCCGAAATTTATTAAATTAGTGTGAGTGTAATCGAGATTTATATCGGGAAATTTATAATAATATAACAAGGAAATAATAATATATAAAGGTAATTAAAATAATAATAATAATAATATGTTAGAAATCTAGATCTCTTTACTAACATATTCATATATGTTGTTGTTAATTTAGTCATAAAATTAAATGGTGATCTTATGCATGCAAACAATAAAATAGTTAAAGAAGGAATCTTCATTCTTACATTGTTATTTTCGGATCAAAGGGCACAAAAGAGTTCTCCTACTCTCTTGTTCTTGAGCTCTCCTTAAATGGATGAACAAAAGGATACAAGTATAGTATCCCTCCCAAGGAATAATACCCAAGATATACCCTTAATAAAATTAATATTATCAATACTAGAATAACATTAATCTAAATAAAATGACCCAAAAATATTTTTGGTCCTCTCTAGTTTCGGTTAAGAGGAGGAAGAAGGAGGAAGAGAATATTTTTATCTCTCTAAAAATATTTTTGATGAATGAAAAATGAATGAATTCTCTTTTGCATGTAGTGAATAATTATCTTATTGAGTAAAAGACCCTTGGCTCTTTACAAGGGAAAACCGGGTAGGGTGTGGGAGGAAGGCCAATGCATGAGCTTGGTGCTCTTCTCAAGGGGCACTAGGTTTGCATGCCTAGTTATAGAAAATAATCCTATTTTCCACTATCTTAATTACCACAATATATATTGTTAATTACACCCAATATTTCGGTCCATTAGGAGATAAAATGGATTCCATTTTATCTTTGTCAATTTGTCAATTTGTCACATGTCACATGTCATGTAAAATTGTTATGTATTTTTAACATATTAAAAATCAACGCATTAATAAAAATACGTCATATACAAAATCGACTTAGTAATTCACAATTACTTGTACCAAAATAATTTACCAATTATAAATCACAACATCTTGTATTTATAATAATTCATTCAATTTCAATTGTTTCCTTAAACAATAATTTCATCCAAGTAATAAAACAATTCGATCACTTAGACCGTATCTTATTTAATCAGATTATAATGAGATACGAAAATTTTACTTCCAAAATCGTCCGTCAATTTTTCAAGTAATTTAATTAACTCGTAACGTTATACGATCAATTAAATGATCAATTAAGAGTAATATCCTTTAGGTATGACCTAGGGGATCAACTGATCACCACCGTCGCACGACAGTAATGTCAAACTCTAGTCAGCCAATCATTACCGATATGTGTGGACCAATTGACAGTTAAAATTACTTCCCAATTGTATTCTTTGAAATGAGACTTAAACATGTGATCATTATGATCAACAGTTGTGATCGCATTATTGTCGGAGGACACATATTCCAACAATCTCCCACTTGTCCTCGACAAGTGTGCGTCACCAATTCTCTTGTCCTATTACTATCTCCCACTCAATGCAAGGTGTCTTTCAGGTCGTACTTGCAAGTGATCATATCGAGAGTGGTTTCCTCGATCTAGAGAATAACTGATTGACCGGATTTATCCACCATGGATTCATTCCGAGCGTGGCCACACATTTCCAGTTCATTACTCCTCGAGTGGCCCTGAGATATTGTTATAACCCTGACTAGGGGTGGACAATTCCTATCGCACTCATTCCCTTCGACTAGCCACAGCCATCATAACCCAAAATATGCCCATTTGACCCCATTTACGAAGGTCGTAGTAACATAAATCAAAGTTAATCTGAAACTGTGCCATCTTAGGTTAATAGTCTTTAGTCAAAAGAATCGACTCATTAGAATACTATAATAGCTCTCGCCACGACCAGGCTATATAAATTTGCCAGAACTCTATAAGCGGTCAAAAGGCCCGACAAAATGTTCCTAACAGTCTGCCTATGTGATCGACTAGTCATCTCACAGGACTCTATGGCACTTGAACTTGCCATCAATCACATCACACTCCAGTCACTTCGAGACGTCACCTCATATAAGTGACTACGGGCTAATACTATGTTAATCCGTGTTCACTTTAACGGGGTTCAATTGTCACTACAACCCGTTTGGATGTAACAACGTATAAATTAAAGATAAAAGACAAATGTGATTATGAACATGAACAAAAATAATACTTTTATTTCATTTCAAAATCTAACAAAAACTTGGTACATGTTTAAGTCCCATGGACGCAACATGTCCATCATGCTTGGCCTGCGATAAAGGCTTGGTGAGCGGATCGGCTATGTTGTCATCCGTCCCAACCTTACAAATCGCAATTTCCTTTCTTTTAATGAAATCTCTTATTACATGATATTTTCTAAGTATATGTCTAGATCTATTACTAGACTTTGGATCTTTAGCTTGGAAGATCGTCCCACTATTATCACAATAGAGAGTGATGGGATCATTGGCGGTAGGTACTACTTTTAGACCTTCCGTGAATTGCCTGATCCATACACTTCCTTGGCGCTTCGATGCCGCAATGTACTCACCTCCGTAGTTGAATCCGCGATTCTGACTTCCTTGAAGCTTCTCCAGCTTACGGCACCACCATTGAGCATGAAAACGAAACCAGCTTGTGATTTCATGTCATTTCTATCGATTTGAAAACTCGAGTCCGTGTATCCATTAACACGTAGCTCAGTGTCTCCTTCAAACACTAGGATAGAATCCTTAGTTCTTCTCAAGTACTTAAGGATGTTCTTGACGGCTATCCAGTGACTCTCACCTGGATTTCCTTGATATCTACTCGTCATGCTCAAGGCATACGAGACATCAGGACGTGTGCATATCATGGCATACATGATTGATCTAACAGCGGAAGCATAAGGGATCGTCTTCATGCGCTCAACATCATGGGGTTCGGAGGGAGATTGAGTCTTGCTCAATATCGTCCCGGTTACCATAGGTACCAATCCCCTTTTGATTTGTCCATGCTTTGAACCGTCAAGAATTTTATCAACATAAGACTCTTGACTTAGTGCCAATATCCTCTTGGATCTATCTCTATGGATCCGGATACCTAATATGCGTTGTGCTTCTCCTAAATCCTTCATTTGGAAGTGGTTACCTAACCACTTTTTAACAGAAGACAACATTGGAATATCATTTCCAATGAGTAGTATGTCATCGACATACAAGATTAGGAACACAACATTGCTCCCACTAAATTTCATGTATAAACATGGTTCCTCAACACTTCGAGTGAAACCATTCTCTTTTATCACATGATTAAATCGATGATTCCAACTTCTAGATGCTTGCTTAAGACCATAAATGGATCTCTTAAGCCTGCACACTTTGTTAGTATTTTTAGAATCAACAAAACCTTCGGGTTGTATCATGTACACCTCCTCTTCTAAATGCCCATTTAGAAAAGCGGTTTTGACATCCATTTGCCATATTTCATAATCATGAAATGCGGCGATCGCTAACAAAATCCGTATGGATCTTAGCATGGCTATGGGTGCGAAGGTCTCATCATAATGGAGACCTTGGACTTGGGTAAATTCTTTTGCCACTAGCCTAGCTTTGTAGACATCATCATGTCCTTCTATGCCATTTTTGACTTTGAATATCCATTTGCATTGAAGAGGTCTTGCCCCTTTAGGCAAATCTACCAAGTCCCAAACTTGGTTTTCATGCATAGAATCCATTTCGGACTTCATGGCTTCAAGCCATAAGGAGGAATTTGGACTAGAGATTGCGGCCTTGTAGGTGGCGGGTTCGTCACTTTCTAAAAGCAACACATCGAGCGTTCCATCTTCTTCGATAAGTCCCACATATCGGTCTGGATGGCGTATAACATGACTCGTTCTTCTAAGGGGAGGAGAGACAACCGTGTTAGACGACGAAGGAACATCTTCTTGCGTCTCTATATCGGTTTGTGGCTCTTGAACTTCATCAAGTTCAAAATTTCTCCCTCTCTGTCTCTTAGAAATAAAATCTCTTTCTAAGAAGACAGCCTCAGAAGACACAAACACTTTGTTTTCTTGAGGTTTATAGAAGTAATAACCTCGGGTGTTAGAATATCCTACAAATGTGCATTTTTCGGATCTTATGGCTAGCTTATTGTCATTTCTGGTTTTGAGATAAGCATTACAACCCCAAATTTTCATGTAGGATAGATTAGGAACTCTTCCTTTTCTATTTCAAATGGAGTTTTCTCGGTGGCTTTAGTGGGAGAACTGTTCAAAGATCTTATTGCGGTTTGAATCCCAAAACCCCAAAACGAGTTTGGTAACTCAGTTTGACTCATCATGGACCGAACCATATCAAGTAGGGTTCGATTTCTCCTTTCGGCAACACCATTGAGTTGTGGTGTTCCGGGTGGACTAAGTTGTGATATAATACCACGACTTTTCAAGTGTGAATCGAATTCAAGGCTAAGATATTCTCCACCACGATCGGATCGTAGTGCCTTAATCCTTTTGTTCAATTGGTTCTCTACTTCGTTTTGAAATTCTTTGAATTTCTCAAACGCTTCACTCTTGTGCTTTATCAAATAGATATACCCATATCTACTTAAGTCATCGGTGAAGGTTATAAAGTAGTCATAATTACCACGAGCGGTGATGCTCATTGGTCCACATACATCGGTGTGTACGAGTCCCAATAGTTCACTAGCTCGTGTCCCTTTACCACTAAAAGGATTACGAGTCATCTTGCCAAGTAGGAAATATTCGCATGTACCATATGATTGATAATCAAATGGTGTAATCACATTAGTCGAAATTAATCTTTTGATGCGATTCTCGTTTATGTGCCCTAATCGACAATGCCAAATGAACGCTTCACTTGGGTCATTTGATTTGAGTTTCTTTGATTGAATGTTATAGATATCATTAGTCGGATTTGAGGTCTCTAAAATGTAAATGCCATTGATGGAAGAAGCTTGGCCTATAACCAAATCATTCCTTGAAATAGTACAACGATTGTTCTTAATGACAAAAAAAAAACCGTCCATGTCTAGCATGGCGATTGAAATAATGTTTTTAGATAGTGTAGACACATAAAAACAATTATGTAAATACAACTCAAATCCATTAGGCAAAGCTAAAACATAAGTTCCTTTGGATTCGGCCGCTACTCGAGCTCCATTTCAAAGGCGTAGATCCACATCTCCCTTACTAAGCCTCTTCACATTTCTTAAACCCTATAAATGATTACAAAGGTGAGAACCACAACCGGTATCTAGTACCCATGTCGTAGTGGAAGTATAATTTATATCAATAACATAAATTTCCTTAGGAATTTTAGCTTTTGGAGTAATGATTCCTTCCCTTATATTTCGCAAATATACGGGACAATTCTTAAGCCAATGTCCCATGCCATAGCGATAATGGCACCCATCATTAACTTTCTTGAAGTTTTTGACTTTCTTTCCCTTCTTCTTGAACCTTTTGCCCTTTGAAGCAAGAACTTGATTGCTTGAGCTCCCACTAGTTTTGGCATCTTTATCTTCCAGAGACAAAGATCCTATAGATTGTATGAGGTGGTCTTCCTGAGACGGGCTCACACGGGATCTAGTGGTAGTGGGTGGTCTAGTAGAAGTGATGAAGTTAAGGTTTCCATCCGAACCTATCCCAAAATGAAGTTCTCTAGTAGTGTCGAAATCATTGTTGGAGCAAACGTCGTCAAAAACATTGTGGTATGACTCAATAGTTATCGGTGCGGTAGCGTTTGATGGATTCATTGTAATGAACTACAAGTATGGAGGAAAAGGAAATATTAACATTTGTCTTTTTAAATCATACTTGTAAATTAACAAATATGAACATTTATATAGTGACCTCTACCCAACTATTATAAATGATTCCAAGACCCAAATTCATATTAACTTAGGCATCGGTAAAGCCGAAAACAAACCCTCATCAATATAACTCGGTGGATTAACATTTTAATCGATTCTACTTTTAGAACTCTTGGTCGATAAATTTTCATTAAAAATTATCTTTAGCCCGAAACACATTCGGCAACCGTCGAGAATACTTTCGTTGAGTTCAACCCAAATTTCGAATAAATGTGTCCATGATCCAAACTTACATCAACTTGGGCATCGGTAAAGCCGAAAACAACCCTCATCTTTATAAATTCGGTGGGTAGACATTTATCACCCCACTTCACCAACGTAACAAGGTTTGTCTTACGGTAAAGCCGGCTCAACTCCCTTGCGAAACTGGTACTTCATGGGTTTCTAATTTTTGGTAAGGCTATATCTCAATTGTTTATTTTAGCGAAAAACTATTTAACTATTACACATTCGGAAACCAACTCCATTGGTCCCTTGAACTTCGGTTGTGGCACGCATCTCGAGGTAACACCGTCTTTATGAATCGCCTTCTTGAAGAAATCCGTCTTTATGGAACTCCGGAATAAATAAATTACATAATAAATTACATAATTTCCTATTATACATTTGTAACTAAAATAAAAATAAATCTATTAAATTACAAAACGGTGATACGAGATCACAATAAATTACAACCGAATCGATATTCCCATACATTTCGGGTAATATCAATTAAAAACTAAGGCCATACTAAGTAAAATTACATAATTTTAAAAAAAATTACATAAAATAAAATTATGACAATCATAAAGAAAATGCAGCTTTATAATATGTATGAACAAGCCCAATTTTATGCTAAATCGCCTTTAAGTAGCCAATATCGTATATTACTCGGTTTTTACGGATTTGCGTGATTCAACGTTTTATAATCACAAAAATTACATAAATTCATATTTATGCATAAGTTAATTAACCTAACCTCTTAGGACTCAAAATTTAGTCTTCACTAATTATTTGACTATAATTAACTCATATTTCTAAAAATTTGTTCATTAATGGACCCAAAATTACAATAAAAAACTATAAACTTCAAATAAATCACAAAATTTCAAATAAATTTGAAATTTGAAATTTAAACTCATGAACATTCTAGAAAAATACCATGACACTCATAATGTTCAAAAAAACTTAGGTTAAATATTTCGAAATTTATCCGGAAAAACAATGTTGCGCTTAATCAGTTTTAATAAAAAATAATCATAAAAACATGAGAAAAATTATATTCATCAACTTTTCAATTTTAGATCTGAAAAAGATAATAAAATGTAACATGTGACGTTTTTCCTTAGTCATGGAGTATGTTTTATTAATATTTCACTAATTAAATCACTATTTATGCTATTTTTCTTCAAAAAATCATAAATCATGCATAAAGACTTCAATATAGCCTATTATTTTACATACATCTTGTAAAATAGCATGTGACAATATACTAAATTTCTATGACCAGATTCGAAATTTATCTCATATTAACCTATTTTTCATATAAAACCGATTTTAAACATGAAAAATCCATATTTCGAGCATATGAAGTCCAAAAATTATGAAAATTTACAGGTCATCTCAAAATAATATATGTGACAACATATCCAAAAATCACTGGAAAATTCGAAGTTTAGCTAATTTTAGTCCGAAAATGACATTTTATTTATAAAATCATATTTTTAATGCCATTATTATATAATATGAACAATAAAAAATCCATAAATTAACCAAAATATCCTAAAAACACTTTAGGACCAGAAACTTTAATATGCAAAATTATTTTCGTGATATATCATAATAACACAAATTAAACAAGTTTTATATGTTAATCGTATAACTTGGAAAAACTTTTAACCGATTTGCATGCAAACAACCAAGGCTCTGATACCACTTATTAGAAATCTAGATCTCTTTACTAACATATTCATATATGTTGTTGTTAATTTAGTCATAAAATTAAATGGTGATCTTATGCATGCAAACAATAAAATAGTTAAAGAAGGAATCTTCATTCTTACATTGTTATTTTCGGATCAAAGGGCACAAAAGAGTTCTCCTACTCTCTTGTTCTTGAGCTCTCCTTAAATGGATGAACAAAAGGATACAAGTATAGTATCCCTCCCAAGGAATAATACCCAAGATATACCCTTAGTAAAATTAATATTATCAATACTAGAATAACATTAATCTAAATAAAATGACCCAAAAATGTTTTTGATCCTCTCTAGTTTCGGTTAAGAGGAGGAAGAAGGAGGAAGAGAATATTTTTATCTCTCTAAAAATATTTTTGATGAATGAAAAATGAATGAATTCTCTTTTGCATGTAGTGAATAATTATCTTATTGAGCAAAAGACCCTTGGCTCTTTACAAGGGAAAACCGGGTAGGGTGTGGGAGGAAGGCCAATGCATGAGCTTGGTGCTCTTCACAAGGGGCACTAGGTTTGCATGCCTAGTTATAGAAAATAATCCTATTTTCCACTATCTTAATTACCACAATATATATTGTTAATGACACCCAATATTTCGGTCCATTAGGAGATAAAATGGATTCCATTTTATCTTTGTCAATTTGTCAATTTGTCACATGTCACATGTCATGTAAAATTGTTATGTATTTTTAACATATTAAAAATCAACGCATTAATAAAAATACGTCATATACAAAATCGACTTAGTAATTCACAATTACTTGTACCAAAATAATTTACAAATTATAAATCACAACATCTTGTATTTATAATAATTCATTCAATTTCAATTGTTTCCTTAAACAATAATTTCATCCAAGTAATAAAACAATTCGATCACTTAGACCGTATCTTATTTAATCAGATTATAATGAGATACGTAAATTTTACTTCCAAAATCGTCCGTCAAATTTTCAAGTAATTTAATTAACTCGTAACGTTATACGATCAATTAAATGATCAATTAAGAGTAATATCCTTTAGGTATGACCTAGGGGATCAACTGATCACCACCGTCGCACGACAGTAATGTCAAACTCTAGTCAGCCAATCATTACCGATATGTGTGGACCAATTGACAGTTAAAATTACTTCCCAATTGTATTCTTTGAAATGAGACTTAAACATGTGATCATTATGATCAACAGTTGTGATCGCATTATTGTCGGAGGACACATATTCCAACATAATAAAGTTATGGCAATAATAAATTAGTAAATATTATATGAGGAAATCCTAGTTATGGTAGGATTAATAGTATATGATAATAATAATAATAATATAATTATAATGACAATTCCTATACTAATTAGAATAAGGTAAGTTACATAGCTTCCTAATTGACCCCGTATTCTCTAAATCTTACACTATAAATACCACCTTAAATCTGAGAAATAATTCATAAATTAAAAGAAGGAGCTTTAGGAGACGGAAGAAGAAGGAATTAACATAAATCAATTAATCAACTTGAGGTAATTACTCATCTTAAATCGGTTTATATTCTTTTCATGCAAGCATCTTTAGATCGATATTACGACTTATATAGACCACCATAAGGCTCGGGAATTGGACCTATAGAGACATTGTACTTCAAAGTTTCTGACCTGACCTTTGTTGACCGTCATTGACCGTGTTAGGGAGGTGTTTGGGGCGACTAAAGGTGGCTGGTCAGGAGGGGTGCTGCGGGTTTGACCGTGGGATTGGAATGGGTAATTGAACCCTTAATTGACCTCGTCTTGACCTGGGTATGGAGGGGCTGTGACAGGGGAAGGTGGTCGGTCCTTTTGGTGGTGGTGGTATGGTGGCAGGTGGCGGTTTGTGGCGGTGGTGGCGAAAACAGGGGATTAACCCGTGTTTGGGCAGGCGGTTTTCGAGTGGGTTTCTGGTGGTTGTAGGAGGTCTGGGTTGGGGTGGTTTTGGGTGGAAATTTTCGAGGGTGGATTGGTGAGTTGATTAGTGGTTGTAGGTGGCGGTGAAGGTGGTGTTAGGTGGTGGTTATGGGCGGGTTTTATGGGGGTGTCAAGTGAGTGTTTTTGATGTCGGGTGAATTAGGGCGTGTTTTTGAGGGTTGTTGGTGGTGGTTTAGCTGGTGGTTATGTTGGAATATGTGTCCTCCAACAATAATGCGATCACAACTGTTGATCATGATGATCACATGTTTAAGTCTCATTTTAAGAATACATGTGGGATGTAATATTTTACAGTCAACTGGTCCACACATATCGGTAATGATTGGCTAACTAGAGTTTGACATTACTGTCGTGCGACGGTGGTGATCAGTTGATCCCCTTAGGTCATACCTATAGGGAAATACCCTTAATTGATTATTTAATTAATCGTATGTCGATACGAGTTAATTAAATTGCTTAAAATTGACGGATGATTTGTGAGTGAGATTAACGTGTCTTATTATAATTCGATTAAATTAGATACGGTATAAGTAATTGAATTGTTTTATTACTTAGATAAAATTATTGTTTATGAAACAATTTGAAATTGAAATTGAGTGAATAATTTATTATAAATACAAGACGTTGTAATTTATAATTTGATAAACCGTTTTGGTACAAGTAATTACGAAGTACTAGTAGATTTTGTATATGACATATTTTATGAGTATGTTGATTTTTAATATGTTAAAAATACATTGCAATTTCACATGTCAAGTAACATGGCACATATGTCACAATTGACAAAATAAAATGGACCATCCATTTTATGTTAAAAGTGCCGAAATAGTGGAGGGAGTATAATGTTTAAATTGTGTTAATTGTTTAAGTGGAAAACAAAATGAGTACACACCTATTTGTAGCCATGCAAGTCTATTTTCTTGGGAAGAAAATGAGCCCATGCATTGGCTCTCCTCCACCCTCCCCACCGGTTTTCAAAGAGGGATAATAGAGGGTTTATTCCTCTATTATTTTACACTACTTGATAACACAATTTCTAGTGTAAGAAACATTATTCATTTTTCTCTATACACTGTGAAACTTAGAGAAATAAAAACCTCTCTAAATCATTGCTCTCTTGGCCGAAATATACAAGAGAGAATAAAATTTATTTTGTGTCAAATTTTAAGTAAGACTTGTATTATTTCTAGTACAAAATAATATTAGTTATTAGGGGTTTTTCCTTGGGTATTCACTTTTGGGAGAGGTTCTATTTTGGACCTTTTGTTCATCCATTATTAGGAAAGCTCAAGAACTAACAAGAAGGTGATCTTGTTGGTGCCTAATATCCGAAAACCTCAATGTAAGATTGACGATTTCTTCTTTTATCTTGCTTTAGTTTGCATGCATAAGATCTAGGATTTATTTTATGACTAAATAAATTAGAACATATATGAATATGTAAATTAATGAGATTAATGAATTTCAACAGGTTAGGGGCGAGTTGGATGCGTGGGGTTGCAGGCTAGGAGTGGCGAGGTAGGTTGGTGGCTAAGGTGGTGTGTGGTGTCGGTTTGGAGGGTGGTTATGGGGGGAGGTTGAACACGGTTTACACGATGTATAGTGGGGTGTGTGTTTGTTTTGTGAGCGGGTTTTAAATTGTTTAATTAGTTCGGGTGAGTCGGGTTCGTAATTGAATCGGGTTTTTAGTTATCATAAACCTTTAATAATTATAATAAATAATTAATTTGAATAATTAAATAAAAGGAATAAATAAATGAATAAATAAGTGAAGTTAGTAATTATAATTGTTGTAATTGTTATTATTATATAGGTGACGGAAATTCTGAAGAGTTTATAATCGGATTTGTGAGCTTTAATTATTGGATTGCGTAATTGGAGTGCTTGCTTGCCAGGTAGGGATAAATCCTACTCAACTTTTACTCGATAATGTTTATTGGATGGCTTATATTAAAGTGCATTTATCGTATGTGAATTGTGTTGGTTGATATAATTGTAATTGTTGGAAGGAAGATTCATATTGTATATGTTGGTTGATAATATTGTAATTGTTGGAACGGTGAGTTATATTTGTGTTGATAATATTGATGAGGTGATTTGAATCGTTATCGTTGATTGTGAACGTGGTTATTGTGAAAAGTCAGTGCGACGGCTCGAGAGTACGTTGTTGAGGGAGTTTGTACACTGGGGTGATGGTAATATGTACGTTGTGAGGGAGGGGTACTATTACATGTTGGCGGTACGTTGTTAAGGGAGGGGTACCAAAGTAATGTGAGCACGTTGTTAAGGGAGGTGTGCTAAGTAAAATGATGGAGCACGTTGTCAGGGGGTTGTCCAATGTAAAAAGAAAATTAGATTGCTTATCGTATGTTTTTGTTGTTAGTATTTATTCATACTCAACCTCGCGGTTGACTGTGTATTCGTGAACACCTGCGGTGAACCATAATGGGGAGCAGATTTGACAGGTACTAAAGATTAGCTGACTCGGGAGCATTGGGATGAGAGCTTGACTTAGACCATAGTTGAAGTCTAGATCACATAGAATAATTATATCACTTTATTTATTTCCGCTGCGAGTTGTAAATATTTTATATTAAGTTTTAGTTGGTTAATTGTAATAAACATGTAGTCGCTAAGTTTTAATTTAAAGTACTTTGGTATTGTTGTACTTTGTTATTCACTACCTCGGGAAACCGAGATGGTAACAGTCCTATTTGTTTGGGAATTGTTGGGAAATGTGTCCTCAACAATAGTGCGATCACATGATTTAAATATCATTATTAAATCTCATATAAAGAATACATGAGGGATGATTCAATTATATAGTCAACTGATCAACATTAATCGGTAACGATTGGCTTGCTAGAGTTTGACGTTACTGTCGTGGGACAGTGGTGGTCAGTTGATCCCTTAAGGTCACACCTAAAGGATGATGCCCTTATCTATAAAGTTAATTAATTGTATGTCGATACAAGTTGATTAATTCCTTAAAAATGAACAATTTATTTTTAATGAGAGGAAATATGTATCTTATTATAATGTGATTAAATAAGATCATATTTAGTGGATTAATATGTTAATTCACTAAAGTATGTTGAGGTTTTATAAAAGTTTCGAGGTAGAGGTAATTGGTTATTTACATTTACAAGAGGTTGTAAATTTAACTAATTAGCTATTATGGGACCCATTATATATTGATATAATGTTAAAATATTACTCAATAAGTTGAGTGGATATATATTTATTAATTTGTTTCATAATTGTTGTATGATCAAATTAATATTTAATTATGTAAGATAATTAAATATAAGACTTATAAACATTTGTGGGACAAATATTATAAGACAAAAATGGATCATAATAAGAGCATTGGGCCGTTTTTTTAGAGGATATAGGACACTTGTCCTAAGTCTTCTATTTTGTCTAAAAAGCTTATGATAACCACAACACTTGTCATGCTCACTCTACCATATATGAGACTATCAATAAAGCATTTGTAAAAAGAGTTTTGAGAAGAAAAAATTGCTCTTATTAAGAGCATAGGGCCGGACTACTTTAAGAGTGGAAGAGCTTTTGTTGTTCTTATTTTTCCCTCTATCATATTCTCAAAATATGCAACATGCAAAAACCTCTCACATATTCATCTTCTTCTTCATCAAAACATTAGTTTTTGATTCAATTTGTTCATAAAGATTACTAATATTATTAGTGTAATATATGAGTATTAGTAATCAATTTTAAGGTAAACTACTAAACACATATCTAGCTAATATTATTTAGTGGGGATAAGGGATAATCTTGGGTGCAATCAAGAGGAGTGACTTCTATACTTGAGGTCTTTGGAGGATCATCCTAATACTCATAATAGCTCAAGAACAAGTGAAGGTAGGAGACCTTACTTGTGCCCATAAACCGAAATTTACAATGTAAGGGACATTGTTTTCTTATAAATCTTTCATTTTGTTATGCATGCACTAGATCTAAAGAACATATAATTAACAAGTTAATTTGTTCACTATTAGTGGAGTCTAATAATAGGTATATGAACCTAAAAAGTGGTATCAGAGCATAAGGATGTTGCATGCATAATCGGTTATTGTTTTTCCGAGTTAAAAGGTTAACATATAAAACTAAAAATTTGTGATTTATAAGTATAAGCCACGAAATCACCATGCATGTTATATATTCTGGTCCTAAAATGTTTTTAGGTCATTTTTATGATTTATGGAAATTTATTGCTCATTTTAATGATTTTTGGTCATTTTATTACATTTTTATGACTAAAATGGGAATTAAAATGCTAAAAATAGTTAAACTAAGTTTCTGACCTTGGAAATTCTATATAACCTCACATGCATATTTTACAAGTTGTGTGTAAAAAGTCGAGTTAATTTGATTAATATTGCATGATTTATGATTTTTATGAGATAAAAATGGATTAAAAGAGGTAAAATGGTTAAAAAAGTTAAATCACGAATTAAGACATTATATTTTAATATGATGTCACATGCATAATTTACAGAGAGCATGTAAATTTCTAGATTTAATGATCTTACTTTGCATGATTTATGGATTTTTAGAGTAAAAATGGCATAAATAGTGACTATTTTGGCAAAATTAGCTAAATCGTATTTCATAGCTTGAGAAAATTATTTTAAGTTGCATAAATATCCCACTAATCATATCTAAAGTTGTAAAAATTATTGGATTAATTTTTGGATACTTTATGTATTTTATGAGATAAAACCGATAAAATGCAACTATATTTTCTCAAAATTAATTCGAAAATTTTAACCATGATTTTTGACATTATGAGTGTCATGGAATTATTCCAGCATGTTCAAAAAATTTAAAATTCAAATTTTGAAATTTTTGTAATTTAATTTGGATTTATTTCATATAAATAATGATTTTAAGGTAAAAAATGAGCATAAAATTAAATCAAGTTGAATTATTGTCAAAAATTGAGTGATGACTAATTTTTGAGTCCTAAAATGTGTTAGGATAATTAACTTGAGCTTAGATGTGATTTAAGTGTTAATTAGTGATTTTAAAAGGTTATTATCACGCATTTCCATAAAACCGGGTTATATGTACGACATAAGTTAAATAGGGCGATTTGGCATATCATTTGGCATGATAGGTACATATTAAAATGCTGCATATTTCAATTGTTGAATATCTTTTATTTATATAATTTTGAATTATGTAATTTTATCTTAGTATGGCCTTAGATTTAATCGATATTACCCGTAATGAAAGGGAATATTGATTCGGTTGTAATTTAATGTGATATCGTATCACTTTTATTTTTATTTCATTAGTTTTTCCATTTTACAAATGTATAATAGGAATAGCTTTGTATTTTTATTATTATTTGTAATTATGGAGCATCTTCAAAGACGGTGCCATTCGGAAAGGTGATCCGACGAAGACGGTATCTTGAGAAGCGTGCCAATTGAAGATTCAAGGGACCAAAGGAGTTTTTTTCCGAATATTTAATAGATTATTTGATTTTCTATTTTAGAAAGGCCATACTAGGAATTTTATTTATTGCTTTGCATTTCTTTTAATATGTTGCATGCATTTCAAAATCTCCATAACAACACATGCATATCATATCGAGTCAACGACCGTGTCAATTATAATTATCGTAGTTCACCGCTTTAGTTCACTTAAAATGTGATAGATAATAAATTGACAAGACCTCTCACATATAATAATTGAGATAAAGCCTTACCGAATAGTAGAAACCCATGAAGTACCAATTTCATGAGGGAGTTAATCCGGCTTCACCGTAATACAAACCTTGTTACGTTGGCGAAGGGGGGTAGTAAAAAGTTATTACATCGAAATTTGGATTGAGTTCAACGGAAGTATTGTTGACCGTAGTCGCATGTGTTCCGGGCTAAAGATGAGAATTAGAGTAATTTTTATCGACCGAGAGTTCTAAAAGTAGAATCGATTAAAGAGTTAATCGACCGAGTTATATTAATAAGGGATGAATCGGCTCACCGTGCCCGAGTTGATAAGAATTTGGATCTCGGAATCATTTATGTAGTTGGGTGGAGGTCACTATATAAATGCAATGCTTGTAGTTAAATTTACGAGTGTTATTAAAACGATAGATGTTAATTATTTCCTTCATTTTCCGTTTTTGTAGTTAATTATATGAAATGAATTCATCTAATACTCCTACACCAATCACCGTTGAAACATGGCTCCAATCATACGATGAAAAATGCTCCGAGTATGACAATGAAACGATTAGAGAATTACGCATTGGCATTGGTCAGGATGGAAATTTTTGCTTCTTTACTACCTCCACTCCACCCACTCCAATATTATTGCCCACCACCTTGGAAAGAAAGCCTTGTGAAGAAGATCTTATAAAACCCAAGGATTCCTTGTTTGAAGAAACAATGAAAAATATTAAAATCAGTGGGAGTTCTAGCAAGAGTGTCCTTGCAAATGAAAGGAGCATTGGTGTTAATAAAGGGAAGGCAAAAATGGGCGAGAAACCCAAACCTGATTGTAAATTGGAAATGGATAGTGGGACTGCCAAGACCAAGACCAAGACCAAGAAGGGTGCCAAATCCTATGAGGAATGTCATTATTGTAATGTCATGGGCCATTGGAGGCGAAATTGCCCCAAGTATTTGGAAGATATCAAAGCTGGACTTGTTACTCCAAGTGGGACTTGGAAGTGTGGAAAAGCTAAACAAGGGTGATGTGGATCGCCGACAATGAAATGGAGCTCGGGTAGCCGCCACTTCAAGAGAAACTTATGTACTTGTTTGTGCTAATAGCTTTGAGTTATAATTTACATAATTGTTATTATGTATCCACTTAGTCTAAATCATTATTTCCATTTCTATGTGAGACATGAAAGGATTTATATTTTGTCATCAAAGACAATTGTTGTATTTTATTGAAAATAGACATGGATGTGAGCCATGTCACTTATCTTTATGATACACAAGTTTTAGACAGTTCCAACTCATGTAAAGATATCTACATAATACGCACCAAAAGACTCATAACTGGTAATCCAAATGATTTGTACATTTGATTTTTCAATTAGGTTACGTAAATGAGAAACGCATTAAACGCTAGTGTCGACTAGAATTATTGGACCATTTGATTTTCAATCATATAGAATATGCGAATCTTGTCTCCTTTGCAATATAATTTGTACTTCCTTTAGTGGTAAAGGGACACAAGCAAGTGATTTGTTGAGACTAATACATGCCGATGTATGTGTTCTAATGAGCATCACCGCAAGGGGAATTTATGACTACTTCGTCACTTTTACCAATGATTCAAGTAGATAAGGGTATATTTACTTAATCCATTAAAAGGTGAAGCATTTGAGAGATTTGAGAAATTTCTAAAATGACGTAGAGAACCAATTGAATAAAGTTCTAAGCATTACGACCCAAACGTAGTGGCAAAGATCTAAGTAATAAATTTGATTTATTAAAGATGGATTATGACCTAGCGTCACTACCCATAAGATCAAACTAATATGAGTTGATTTGAGTTGTTGAACTCAATTTTGGGAAATTGCAATCCAATACGGACAAGTAATTCTAAACGGATGGTCAACCATGAGATACCTAGAATAGAGAGTCTATTAAACCATATGACATGGATCAGACTGTCATATTATATGTATCAAGCTGCCATGTTTGGGATGGCCTTTGAAAGCTAATACATAGTCTAAGTAAAACTCCTAATACTCCGTTAAATATATATGTTTGTGACTCACAAAGCTATCTCTCATGAATATTGATATATTTCTGAGAGATAGAGTGGGAGTAGATTGAATCGTCACAAACATCTCTTATAGTTGAAATGTTACTTTGTGAAAGTAATAGAATTATAGAGTGGGAGTTGGTATTAAACTATTATCTATGAAGATAGTATGAGAGCATAGTTCAGTGAGAGTTTATTGCACATGTCTTATTGTTCAAAATTATTACTTTGTGAAAGTGATAGTATCATGACCTTGTTACATACGAGTCGAAGCATTACAATCCGAAAATTGTTGCTCATGAGTAGATTTAGTTTAGGGCGAGGGTCTCCTCAAAAGTAAATAGAGCTTTAGAGTACTCAAATGCATAAGATTTACATAAATATGTTAATCAAGATAAATTATATTAGGAATTGCCTCATTTCATTTTAATGAAGAATGGCAAATAGAATTCGCTTTTCTAAAATGGGAATTTAGAGAAGGAAGTGTTTGAAACACAAAATCTTAGATGAAGATCTAAGAATCCTAACATATTATGCGTAGCTTTCTTAAGTGATATTAGAATAGTCTTAAGCAAGCATTAAAGGATTATATTTTTCGTTCATGTGATAATAGTGAATTGTTTCATTCACATGATTGAAGAATCATGATATACATGAAATTAAGTGGGAGCTAGAATTGTTTCTCCATGTTTTATATGTTGATAACATATTACTTATTGAGAATAATGTATCAATTCTCTCTTCTGGCAAGAGTAATTAGGAGACTAGGAAGAGGTGAAATATACTTTAGATTACCGAATCTATGTGAGAGTATATTGGCATAGAGTTGAGAGTCTTATGAGGATAAGATCTTTCGTATCTGTTTAACATCAACAAGGATGAATGGCTTATTCATTATGATGAAAGTGGAATTACTATGATGGAATCATAGTCGTTCACTAAACCCATTAAGTTGTTGATTACATGAAATCGATTGCTAATGTTTCCGCCATTAGAACGATTATGTATGCCAACAGACGCACGTGTTGTAATGAAACATATGCCTAGGACATGATAAGTCAATAACAAGATAATTCCCATCATATGGCTTGTGAGAGCCTTAAAGAACATCCTTGAGATTCTTGAGAAGAGTTAAAGATTCGTTCACATAGTTTGGATGACAAACCAAGTTAGGTGTTGAAGTGTTGCACAAACTTTAGTTTCCAAACTTAAAAGGGATTTGTTGAAATCCTAGGGTGTCTTATTGACAAAGGAGTAAGAGACTAAGAAAGGTGTTTTAGTTTCGCGCATTGCAAAATTTTACAAAAGGAATCCAAGTAAATTATGATAAAATCGTCAATGAAGGGATTAAGGGTGAATCCCTCTACAAATGATTTTGTCACAAGTTATGTGATAACAGTGTGAACATCTTTCAAGTTAAAGAGCCCAAGTCTAGCAATAAGCCTAGACAAATACTTAGAAATGAATTCATGTCATTAGAGATGACATTGAATGGAAGGAAATAGCAATTAATAAAGTTGGAATATGTGGATATCGGGTATATCCACTAAGCCAAGCTTGTATTGCATTTTAACTAGTGTTAATAATACACTAATGATTATAGAATATGAAGTAGTAATAGTGTACTTACTATTCATATGTGATAATCACATTTATCGTTTGAGTTTTATTAAACTCACCCGCTACCTTGTCGTATCCGAATGGGTTGTAGAGACAAATTGAACCCCATTAAAGTGAACTGGATTAACATGGTATACGCCCCTAATTACTTATATGAGGTGACGTATCGAAATGACTAGAGTGTGATGCGATTGATGGCAAGTTCAAGTGCCATAGAGTCATATGGGATGACTAGTCGATCACATAGGCAGACTGTATGGGACAATTTGTCGGGCAGTGACCGCTTATAGAGTTCTGGTAATTCATATAGCCTGGTCGTGGCAAGAGCTACTATAGTATTCTTATGAGTCAATTCTTTTGACTAGAGACTATTCGCCCAAGTTGGCACAACTTCTGATTAGCTTTGATTTATCTTCTACGATTTCGTAAATGAGGTCAAACTGGGTATATTTTGGGTTATGATGGACTGTGGCTGAACGAAGGGAATAGGGTGATAGGAATTGTCCACCCCTTGTCAGGGTTGTTTGAAATCTCAAGGCCACTCGAGGAGTAGTTAACTGGAAATGCGTGGCCACGCTCGGAAGGCATCTATGATAGATAATTCCGGCCAGACGGTTAATCTCCAGATCGAGAAAACCACTCAAGATATGATCAAGTGTAAGTACGACCTGCAAGACACCTTGCATTGAGTGGGAGATTGTAATAAGACAAGAGAATTGGTGACGCACACTTGTCGAGGACAAGTGGAAGATTGTTGGGAAATGTGTCCTCAACAATAGTGCGATCACATGATTTAAATATCATTATTAAATCTCATATAAAGAATACATGAGGGATGATTCAATTATATAGTCAACTGATCAACATTAATCGGTAACGATTGGCTTGCTAGAGTTTGACGTTACTGTCGTGGGACAGTGGTGGTCAGTTGATCCCTTAAGGTCACACCTAAAGGATGATGCCCTTATCTATAAAGTTAATTAATTGTATGTCGATACAAGTTGATTAATTCCTTAAAAATGAACAATTTATTTTTAATGAGAGGAAATATGTATCTTATTATAATGTGATTAAATAAGATCATATTTAGTGGATTAATATGTTAATTCACTAAATTATGTTGAGATTTTATAAAAGTTTCGAGGTAGAGGTAATTGGTTATTTACATTTACAAGAGGTTGTAAATTTAACTAACTAGCTATTATGGGACCCATTATATGTTGATATAATGTTAAAATATTACTCAATAAGTTGAGTGAATATATATTTATTAATTTGTCTCATAATTGTTGTATGATCAAATTAATATTTAATTATGTAAGATAATTAAATATAAGACTTATAAGCATTTGTGGGACAAATATTATAAGACAAAAATGGACCATAATAAGAGCATTGGACCCTTTTTTTAGAGGATATAGGACACTTGTCCTAAGTCTTCTATTTTGTCTAAAAAGCTTATGACAACCACAACACTTGTCATGCTCACTCTACCATATATGAGACTATCAATAAAGCATTTGTAAAAGGAGTTTTGAGAAGAAAAAATTGCTCTTATTAAGAGCATAGGGCCGGACCACTTTAAGAGTGGAAGAGCTTTTGTTGTTCTTATTTTTCCCTCTATCATATTCTCAAATATGCAACATGCAAAAACCTCTCACATATTCATCTTCTTCTTCATCAAAACATTAGTTTTTGATTCAATTTGTTCATAAAGATTACTAATATTATTAGTGTAATATATGAGTATTAGTAATCAATTTTAAGGTAAACTACTAAACAAATATCTAGCTAATATTATTTAGTGGGGATAAGGGATAATCTTGGGTGCAATCAAGAGGAGTGACTTCTATACTTGAGGTCTTTAGAGGATCATCCTAATACTCATAATAGCTCAAGAACAAGTGAAGGTAGGAGACCTTACTTGTGCCCATAAACCGAAATTTACAATGTAAGGGACATTGTTTTCTTATAAATCTTTCATTTTGTTATGCATGCACTAGATCTAAAGAACATATAATTAACAAGTTAATTTGTTCACTATTAGAGGAGTCTAGTAATAGGTATATGAACCTAACAGGAATGTCT
Organism: Silene latifolia; assembly: GCF_048544455.1. Taxonomy (NCBI): domain Eukaryota; kingdom Viridiplantae; phylum Streptophyta; class Magnoliopsida; order Caryophyllales; family Caryophyllaceae; genus Silene; species Silene latifolia. Next base: position 309,500,753 of record NC_133538.1, on the reverse strand, counting down.
AGCTAAAGGCTCCTGAATAAATGGGGGTGTTACATTTCCTAGCAACACGATAAGCCAGCGATCCATTTTCCACTTCACTCCAAGCATTACGAACCCTCTCCAACATTCCTCAAAGCCCAAAGCCCAGGCATCAAGTTTAAAAGGTCTGTTACCTTTGATTTTTATTAGATTTAGGTCCACCTCAATAGGAGCATGATCTGAGACTTGTATTGGGTAGTGCTTGATGCTCGTATCCGGAAAGAGTGACAACCAATCCTTGGATCCCAAGGCTTTGTCCAGCCTCTCATACACCCTCTTATCTCCCTTTCTATTATTGCACCATGTAAACCTCGGTCCCTTGAACGGAATATCCACAAGCTCATTCCGTAGTGTCCTTAAATTAAATTCCTTCGCACCCTCAATCGGCCGTTGACTATAGCTTAATTTATCACATACATATCCAACTTAATAAAAATAGGAAGATGACATGTAGCAAACCATTGCTCCAGGTCCACAAACACCGATGCCCGCAAACTAACACTCAGAGCACCATAAAAAAGAACAATATACCATAACCGTCCATTATATTTTTTGACTAAAAGGATGATATAGTTATTACAAGCCTTAACAAGCGACATTTTTGACTCCTTCCTCCATCCTACCCACAAGCCACCCGCTGCCCCAACAGCGTCAACACAATAATTCCTCACAAAACCTAAACTTCTAAACATAGAGAAAATTTGGCTTGTACTACATTTAGTTTCAATTAAAAAAACGAAATCATAAAACTTACTACCTAATAACGCTCTTAACTTCGGAATTGTAGGGGAGAGCGTGTTATTAAGGCCCATACAATTTCACACAAGACCCATCATGGTGAATCAGGAGGTTGTGAAGGCCCAACCTCCGCAAAGCCATCCCAATCAGTTGCCCTACCATTGACAGAAGGAATCGAGGAATCACTCGAATCCACCATAATAACATCCGCCACATTGACCCTAAAACCCCATGGCTGCTATGGGAGCTCACCCCCTTCAACCCCTTGATCCCAGCGTCCTTTCTTCGCCAACCTGTGTAGATAAGCTTTGGCATTGTCCAGATATTTTCGTGCATCCTCGGGTATTATGTAATCCCCTGCCTCAGTGCAACATTTGCGCTTCCTTGCAGCACATATTTCCTCCCTGTGATTGTCACACAAATCAAAATAATGGTATACATCAGCCAGTCCTAGACAGCCATCTGAGTTGCTCCCCACTGGTATTACTGCTATCAGTTTAGTCTTGGCCCCAACTTCAGGAATATCAAAGAACTTGAGCCCTTTGTTTCTAATCAGCTTCCTCCCCTTGATCTGGCTCACCTCTCTCTCTCATAAGCCTCCTGCATCAGTTTTTCAAGGGGGATAAGGTTAGATGACCCCTTGTGAAGCTCCTTTCCCTTCCTGTTAATAGTATCTGAGGCAAAAGATGTTAGTTGTTGTGTCCCCATATCAACACCAGATAGAGATATATTTCCATTAGAGCCATGTTGACCTGACTCAGCTTCATCATCAACACCATTTCTACCCAATTGCATAACATCATCAATATCCGCAGTGTCATCAAACGAGATAATAATGACCTCCTCATCCCTCTCACTTAGTGAATTATGTGAAGAAAAATCCTCCTGCTCATTCATCCATTGCTGAACAGGCCACCCAGTACCTGAGGAAGCCTCATCATCAGCCTCAGCCATAACCTCATTCTCAAAGTTAACAATATTTACCCCCTCCTCAGCCACTGCCTCAGAACCAGACCCCATCACCCTCATCAGCTCCTCGCCTCCCCTATTCTCATTTGCAGGTCTAGAGCATTGCCCCACCTCTCTGGTAACATTCCCATCAAGATAGTGGTACCAGTTAGGTATACCCCCCACAGGTGGTTCAAAGGTCTGATTATACCCCCTTTGTTCATCCTCTAGTCTTGCCCAATCCAAGTCCCCTTCAATTCTGCATAAAATAGCCTCTTGCCTCCTCTGATCTCTGTCTACCAAACCACTCAAGCAATCATGTTTTGAGTAAATGACATAAGGGTCCTTAGCCTGAAGTTGGTTAAGAACCCCTTGTTGGAGCAGATTAGGAGTTTCCTGGGCCTCTAACTCCTCCCCTGCACTGTGAAAGATCTCAGTATTCATAGCATCTTCATCCAGACACCCCCCAGCACCAGGAACACCTCCACCATCAGGACCCTGATTAGGAGGGACCATCACCACATCTTGAACACATCCAACACCAGCATCCCTCTGTAAGTTATCTTCCTGAACCTCAACCATTACTGCATCCCCATTAGGCCCGTCTCCAGTACTAGCCACATTAATAGATGCCCCATTAGGATTACCACCCAGTCCCTGCCCATCAAAACCAGCACCTCTTAACCCAATGCCTCTCTCCCTATGACCTCCCTCCCCAGCACCAGCCTGGAAAACCATAGGCCCCGCAAAGGGCTGTGTAGTAACAGCAACAGTCATTCCAGGGAGTACCCTACCTCCTGGGGTAATTCCTAAGTCAAACTCAACCCCTCTCTCTGGTGATTCCCACCTTCTCCTTCTTCTAGTCATACCCCTAGCAGAACTCAATTTGACCCTGGAAGACAAAAACTTTGTTGTGGACGGTGTTGCTCTAAGGTCCAGGTTAAACATCGTGTGGTTGCTATTAGCCTGATACACAGGAAAACCCTTTTCTATTGACCTATCCAACATACCATTGATACTTGACACTACTGTCATCAACGACTCCCTACATTGGACCCCTTTATGACCAATCTTACCACACCGGATGCAGTATTTGAACACTTCCTCATATTTGAATTGAACCCACAGAAGGTACCCCCCCTCCATTGCTAAGAAAAACCCAGGCGTTAGAGGCTCACTCAGTCTTAGGTAAACTTTCAACTTCAGATAATCATTTTCTGGAATAATATGGAAAGGTTCAACATGATATTGGTGACTAAGGAGCTTACCCGCAATATTAGCAACTTCCAAAGTCAAGTACTCAAACGGAAGACCACAGACACGTACTCCCACCTCCGCATAAGGGAACCTGACAGTGCGCGGGATAGTGTCAGGAAACCATTTGGAGAAAACCATCACTGCCCCATCAATAGTTGTTGTAGTTCGCTGCAGTAATGCCTCCATATCCTCCCCATCAGAACAGTGAAACACATACACCTCCCCCATACGAAAGACTGTAATAGAGCCATTTGTCGTCCATTTACGCCTAATAACCTCATTGATTAACTCTGCTTCAAACACACGATAATCCACCAGGAAGCCTAGAACACACCTTTCCCAAAACTCCCTGGATTCACCCAATTCAGAGGGATCAATATTGATGACACCCCCCGACCTTGGATATCTCCAAATGTTAGCATGAAAGGGATTGGTGGGATGGAACTCAGCCGAGGGGAATGATTGATGAATATTTTGATGATCATTGACATGTTGGTGCTCCCCAGTGCCCATCCCCCTAGTTTCAGAGTTGTTGCCCCCAGCATTTCCTGCAACCTCCATAATCGGATTTGGTAAAGGAGCTAAGTAAAAGTTGTAAGAGTTTGAGTAATCTATAGTCTGAGTTTTGTAATGGGATTTTTTCTTGTAATTCAGAAGATTTATGAAATGGGATGAATTAGCTGAATACCCAACAGCCATTTCAACTGACTTAAATAGGAATAGTAAGGGAGCTGGCACACGTTACAACACCGGAATATGCAGCGTCCCTTCAAATCAATGCAAACAACACCCCAATCAATTCACAACTAAATTCTTGAGCCACCCAAAAACTAATACCTCCAATAAGAATAACCTAATAGCAATTATTACAATCGAGTTGCAGAGATTTTGGCGATAGAGTTCCTCTACATTAAAACCTAAGTAATCCAATCTAGGGTTTTCTCCCCCAATTAAAACCCCCAATTAATAAAAATTGATGCAGCTTTTACAGACTGAAAAAAAATTGTTCGTATCACCCAATTAAATTGCTGAGCAAAAAAGCTGCAGGGAATAAAGCAGAGGGAAAGATTGGGGAAGACAAAGAGAATTTGAGGTAGGTAGCTAGGGATTCCAAAAGAAGTAAAAGGAATGAAGCAATATTCCCAGACCACCAATTAATTGCACTTCCCCTTAATCATTAGACAGGTAGTAATTAAATTTTTAGCTAACTAGGAGAAGATTGGTCCTAATTAGGCTTTTCAGAAGAGATTTTTTTGGTATTTGCGATAAGAAGCTCCCCTTTTTTGGGAGAAATTTTTAGCTCTCTATTCTAGAGAGAGAATAAGTAAGAACACGGTTATAAATTTTATGGTTATAAACGTATAATGGATCATTTTTATGTTTAAAAGTAATTTTCGTTTTTTTTTCCGTTGATGCCATCTAATCTTAATGAGTTTCTTATCTAACATTTACGTTTAAAAATGTTAGTTGTTTCGTGGTTCTAAATTTCTTTTGTTTTTTCATGTTGTGCATTCATGCCTTAATTAATAGAATTTCATATAATTTTTATGATTATCAACTATGAGTAATTGCTTTACTAGAAGAGTTGTAACAGTTTGTCTAGCGACGGAAGTACAAAGTACAAAGGTCCTACTCCGATGCAAGTTGACGAGGGTAAGTCGATCGCTTGCGAGATTTGTGTAATGTCAAATTGTAAGGACGTACTCCCTCTATCCCGGTTTTTGTTTGTCTTATCTATGTAAGTATAAATTCTAATTACGTGGTTGCTACAATAAAGATCAAATATCTGATCATGAAATATCAATGATAATGATGGTTACTAATGTTTTATTTTCTTTTGTAGGTGATGAAAAAACGATGACATGTATATGTATGCTTATGTAAACAACAAAAAATGGTTAATTTAAGTTCATTGAAGCATATATGTTCTATTTACTCTCCATTTATGTAAAAATCGAAACTCTTATAAAGTATAAGAAAGTCTTTGTGAACATAAGGAGTATTCATATTCTTTAGCGTGGTGTTTATAGAGGGAGACGAAGAGCTAAACATAATTTACATAATGAATTGGTTAAGGACATGTTAAAAGTATAGTAAACCCTATGAATGCCAAGTATGATTTTTTGTTACAAGAGATCCACGTAAACTCATCAAGTTTGACTTTTAATTATATTTATATTTATATGACCTTAAAAAATTAAAATAACCTTAAAAATAAATAAATCTGATTTTTTTTTATTTTGAGTTTATGTTGTCTCCATAAAATAAAATAAAAAAAACGGAAAGAGTAAGATATAAAATTACTGAACTTATAATTGGTAGTCGTCTCAATACTAAAATGACAAAGCGGGTGATCATAATGAGAGACTTAAACTCACACACTAAGATAAGGCAAATCAATGTTAATCGTTGTTTGTTAAAAAAAAAATGTTTTAACATCAGCATGACTTTCATTACTTTTTTTTTACTATTTTATTCATATATATTTTCTCTTACCACTATAACTACTCCATGTACTATAGACCTAATTACTGATAGTGGCAAAAAAATTAATAGTTAGGCCCTTTTATTTTACACGTTCAGTTCAGCTCTATTTTTTCTAGCTTAATTTCAGCTTATTTCAATTCAGCTCAATTTTATTCAGTTCAGTTTAGCTCAGCTCTATCCAGTTCAGTTTAACTCATATCTTCACAAATTAACTCTTTTCAGCTCTATGTAGTTCAATTCAGCTCATGTGTTCACAAATTAACTTTTACTTCAATTCCATTCAGTTCAGTTCAGCTCAGCTCCATTCATTTCAGTTCAATTAAGAACACGACGTAAGAGTATTATTACATCATAATAAGTTCAGTTGAGAAAAGTTGCTCCTCTAAGTTCAGTTAAGAAAAGTTAAGCTCCTACAAGTTTCGTTCAACTCCTATAAATTCAGTTCAAAAAGTTAGCTCAGTTTATACCCATTTTTCTATAAGTTAAGCTATAAATTCAGTTTAGTCCTATAAGTTCGATTTAGAGAAAGTAAGCTCTTTTAAATGAGCTTAGCTTCTATATGTTCAGTTTAGCAAAATTATGTGCAAAAGAACAGAGTCTTAAAGTATTATTACATCATAACAGATTATTACAAGTTGGCCCGGGCATCGCCCGGGCATTAAATCTAGTATATATATAAAAGAGGCTTTTTTCAGGCAATTCTAGAGACTCCAAGTTTTTTGAAACACTCTAATTAAAATAATAATATTAGTCGTAGAAAAAAAAAAACAGAATTTGTAAACATTAATCTTAATCTAAAAAGATAAGTACCATATTAACAAATACCAAAAATAAATCTTAATCTTAAAAGATAAAATAAAAGATAATATATTTGATTACCATGTTAAACATAACTAAAACATAAACAAAGTAATAAAAAATAATCCTCCGTAAACAATTGAGATCAAACCAAATACTACAATATAGTTTTATATATAAACTCCATCTACCCAGCATCTTTAATAAAGGGAAAAAAAAAATTTCTTATGTGCTTTCTGTTTTCTATTTCGTATTTTTCTTTTAGGATTTACATGGTATTTGTTAGTTCATTCAATTGTTAGTTGCTAACCTTCTATGCTAAATTTCTTACCGTATTAACAGGAAGCATGAGATAATAATGAAGTAGCATGAAGAGAGGAGAGAAGACATAATAATGAAGAAAGCTGGCAAAAGGAGAGGAGAGATACAAGATAATATTGAAGAGTATTTTCTTACTATATTGATTCCATCTCTTAGTTATTTGAGAATCAATTTAGAAGAGGAAACAAGACTATGGAAGCGGCGATGTGTGCCAGATGATTGTATAAGTTCTTCACTAATTGCATTTTTTTTACACGGGTGAAGTTTGAAATATAGGAATCCTTATCATATTATAATTCACATATTCTCTTTTATAACGGGTATATCCGTCACAAACTTGCGACGGGTCAAGTACTACTCACGTGTTTAGTTAAGACAAAACATCGTCACAATTGAGACTTGCTGATTATAAATAGGGCACATACTGACAAACACGATCATACATATCTAAGATGACAATAAAGATTTCATAATATGCCAATGAAGACCGTATAATACGGAGTAGTATATAACACAATCGTGCAAAAGATTAATTGAAATTAGAGAGACTAACTTAAATTAATTCACAACATCGACTACACTTATTTTCAAAGTCGTTATTTACTTTACGATAGCAAATTTACCGTTTTCACATTCAAGAACTTACATATTCTACCACCTCAGTTAAAAATAAAACATTATTTAGAAACCCTGCAACGCACGGGCACAAAATCTAGTTGCTTCTAAATATATAAAAAAAACAACAAACATATAACTTTACCTAGTTAATTCATTTCCTTTTGTTTTCTTCTTCTTTCCTTCTTATTTTTCTCCTATCCTCCATATCTAATGTTGAAGACAATTTAATGATACAAATATAATTATCTCAGTTAATAATAAAAGCGAAAGATACATGCACAAATGAGATCATTCCTTAGTTGATCAATATAATGTTAACGATGCGTAATTGCGTACCTCATTTGATAGATGAACTAAAACACTCCATATCCAAAGCCGTCGAAAAACTTGCAATTTGAAAATTATTATCAAAAACAGGAAAAAAAACTCAATTAGTAATTAATTTAAAGAAAAACTGAAAGGGCCAGAAAATCATCTACCTATCCAACAATAAAAATTTTGTAGACATTATTTTCAATTGATTTTAATTTGTTGATGCATGAAACTTATTAAAATTCTTTGTAACCAAAAGAAAATAAAGAACATGAGTAAATATAGTGAAGGTGAAGAAGTAACGGTTTTGGAAGATGAAAGGATGACAAAATGAATGCCCTTTGTTAATTTTTTTGGGCCGGGTGTCGTTCATTTAGCTACTCAACTACTTTTTTTATATATTATTGTATAGATAGATAGATTCTTAGTAGATACTAATTAGTAGATTGATACTATATATATTGAGATTGAGTATATGACTTTCTTATGTGATTACTTAAGGGACATGTTAAATCCGCGCATTTTTTCTGCTTTATTACAAGTTTACCCCTCTTATTTCTTACCCCTACAAAGAGAGAGAGAGAGAGAGAGAGAGAGAGAGAGAGAGAGAGATCAAAACCCAAAAAAATAAGATTCCCAAAAGGTGTCCGATGGACCACAAAGCCCCCCACCCCCCTTCCCCCCAGAAATTGACCGACGACGAAGAGCAGGAAAGAGGACGTCGGTGACGGAAGGTCGACGGTCGTTCGGTGTTGGTCGACGACGCAAGGTGGTTACGAGTGAGAGATTGGTGGTCACGGATGGTGTTATGCTATTTGCTAATGATCTAATAATAAAATTGCGGTGAAAATGTAAGACGCCAATGTAACACCCCCATATACAGAGGAGCCTTAACTAGGCCTTCCTTAGCATATAAGGGCGTTACCATCTCGGTTGCCCGAGGATAGTAATAATCAAATGTCGATAGAAGAACTATTAAGTTACTTTACAAGTGATTTAACCAACTAAAGATATAAATGATACAAATCAAAGACTACTCGCTATAACTATTAATTCTCGTGGAGACTCATCCCCTGCTGGACTCCAAACTAGCAACCACATCAACACTGCTAAGACAGATCGCTCACCATAAGGGATCCCTACACAGACACATCAACAAACAAGACAACCACACAAGGTCGATCGAGATAAGACACAACAAAGATAACGACGACTATCAAAACAATGACAAGACAATCGATCACAATCAGGCACTCTACTCCATCTCCGTCACCGACTGTCCACTGGACCAGCCACGCCATGGGGGACCGCAGCCATTCCCACCTAAGCCCCGCTCATCATACGAGCGATAACCCCGTCCCATTAATGTGCACATCCCCTTCCGTGGCGGGTTCCACGAAGGGCGAAACTAGGGCGTGAAGCCACTCCCGCAAGTGACTCCACTCGGTAGAGAACGCATCTCGAGAATCACGGACAAACAATCACAATCACAATCACAACATCGTCGAACCAACCAAATAACTAATTACAACAACAACAACAACGATACAACGATCGACACACTAGACTATCTACAGAAACTGAGTAGGCGAACCTACCTTTACGCAACCGCAACCAATCCACGCCGACACATGTCATAACCAGCAACCAAGCAAAGCCTATAAGGGCAAAACAACTATCTATTACTATCAAGAAAACCCTAATCACAACCATGGAAAAAGTGATGATGATTATGACATACCTATAAGGAGAAACCCGGCAAAAGACCGCTACCCGACTCAAGCTACGCTCTCCTAAGGCACAAGGACCTTCAAAGGGCTTCCATGGAGGTTTTGTGGTGAGGGGAAGGGAAAGAGGCGACTGATGGATGGAAAAAATGAGGCGGAAATGACATGCGGATTTAACAAAACACGATATAAAACCCTCGCTGCAAACTCGATACTCGATCGAGTACCCAACCTACTCGATCGAGTAACCCCCTACTCGATCGAGTAACTAAGCTACTCGATCGAGTAGCCTCTACTCTATCGAGTACCACTCCCAACTCGTAACCCAAGATAACTTTGGTACGTCTTTCTAGGACTATTCTCGCTCCCAAGGTCGGTCAACACTGGTCAAAGGATCTCCAAAAGGGCGGGTATTACAGTCTTCCCCCCTTAAAAGAACTTCGTCCCCGAAGTTCAACTCACCTATCCCAACACATAAGACACGGAAAAACACGACTCAACCTATTCTTCCCACTCGAGTCATGACTCCCCAGAAATACCATCCCCCCATGTCATCATCATCAGCATCATCACTGTCTACGCTCTACTCGTAACGACTCTTGCTACTATCATACGCACATTATCACCGTCAACCGTTACTCTATATATATAAAACATCACCTTCACAATGCAAAGCACAATCCACGATCACCCAACATGTGGTAACAACTATCAGACTATCAATCCGGAACATGTCTCATATCAACTTTCATGCTGTACAACTAATGCCACCATGTTACTCAACAACGTGAATCAATTACGATTCATTGCACCATAACTATTTCTTCATGACCGCCCATTGAAACATACAACACATTCACTTTATAGAACTAAAGTAATCACATATACTTCGGAAATTTTGTAATTAAAGCAAAACCTAATACCAATAAAACATTATAAACAAGCAAAATATAATTCAAAGCAGCCTTTTCCTTTCGCGACCTTACTCTTCCCCTCTAAAAAGGAACTTCGTCCCCGAAGTTCACTGTCAAAATCACAAGACACATTACCTATTACTTGTAGCATTACATTAGTTAAAGCTATATTATTTGTTATGGACATTACTTACTACTATGTGCTCGATAACCTAGAAATCATACACAAATTACTGAAATAACTAGCCGTCGTTGATAAAGCATGTTAACATTGTATTTCCAAATGTGAGAAAGGATGTAACTTCAAAGGATAGATGGAAATATGGCATATGGAATATTAAAAACAACAAGAAATCATCACCACTTCACTACTTGTTACAAATAGGTACATAGGAAACTCAAGCACGGCTTCCAACATATAAAATTAACGGTTCCCAGATGTTATTAAGCACTAACAACCACGTTAAATATCAAACTTGTAATTATAAAACAATTGCACGCTTTTAATTTTTTGAAAATCTCCTGTAACAGTGCTACTCGATCGAGTGTCTTGGCTACTCGATCGAGTAGCCTGAGTTCAGAATGCTTTCTCTATTCCTTTCCTGCAGCTACTCGATAGAGTACGGGGTACTCTGTCGAGTACCTACATGCCAAGTTTCTTACACAACCTGTCATAACCAACATATATATACATGATCGTCACATAAATTGAGTCGGGATGATGCCCCGACTCCCAATCATCCTGCAAAAAGGTCGAAATAGCAAATCCGGCCTTATGGCCAACAATACAAGTTCATAAACCGTGTCTCAATAAAAGAAAAAAAAACAACTACTAACATCTAACAATACTACCAACATCAACTACCATAAACAAAGATAAGAATAAGGAGTATCACTCCTGCTGCTGCTGCTGCTGCTGATCAACCATCACCACATCATCACCCCCACCACCTCCAGGCATACCCGCACTCGATGAACCAACACCCGCATCCACTCCTGCTCCAGCTCCCGGGCTCACATACCATGGGGTCAATCCACCGTAGGCAAAGGACTGAGGTGCCCCCCACGTCGACTGTTCCACCCCGTAGGAATGGAAAACCCCTGATTAGTCCCCAACTCCACTCCACCAAACTGAATGAGGTCCCTCGGTCCCTATCCCCTGAGTGTACGCCATCTCGTGCATGTTCCTGAGTGTCAAGGTAGATGACACTCGCTCTGCTAAATAGCTGGATCGCGTCTCCGGGGTGTCGAGGTAAGGGTAGCACGGGAAAGGACGATGCTGCTGTTGTGGCGCTACCGGCTGTGGCCTAGTCTCCGAAGCCCTTTCCCTCACTCGACGGGGTCCTCTCCCCAATCTAGGCCTCTCCACCACCGCAACTCCCTCATTCTCGCCCTTCGTCGGCTCCGGCATCACCTCGAGAATGGTGTCGTCGATGAGATAGGTCTGCAGCTGGCGGGGTCTATCCTCATCCTCCTCCTCCTCCTCATCGTCCACATCCACAGCCACTACCGCCGGCTCTAAGGGCTCCGTCGGTGGGAGGTGCTGAGGAGCTGGAATTTTCATCCAACTCATGCCCCACACCCTCCACGCTAGGCTACCGTCAGCCAAGGTCCTCAACCACTTCAGGTCGAGATAGTAGGCATGGTCCATGGTGGGCACTGGGGTAGCTAGGGGCACGTACTCCGAAGAAGCCTCAAAAGAGGTTAGCTTCTCAGCTAACCGAGTGGCGATAGCGCCACAACTCGTGTACTGGAAGAGGCGGGAAGCCATCAAGGCAAGGGCAAAGACAAAACGATAGAAGGAGCATTAAAGACCACTTTCCTGGCCCGCTCCGGGTTGAGGTAAGACATCAGAAGTAAGACCTCATGATTATTCAATTTACTGATATCCTTTCTGTCATAAAAGAGGTTCGAAAGAGAACGAAGAAAGACCCTCAAGGTAACATGCTGAACGTCATTAATCAGCATGTTGCTCGAGGTGGGAGCTTGCTTTCCAGTCAGACAAGGCATCAGACGGCAGACACCGCACTCGGCTGGAATATCGGTGATAGAGTCCTTGGGAGGCTTGGCCAACCCGAGGTGAGAGGCAAACAAATCCATAGTCAACAGAAAACTGGTGTTCATCAACCTAAACTCGACGGTCTGACCCGCTGGGTCATAGCTAAAGGAGCTCATAAACTCCAAAGTGAGGAAAGGATAAGTATGTTTCCTCAGCCTATACAAACCCGTAAAACCCAAGGTCTCGAATATGTGACGGTCATCCGTCTCTATTCCCAAATCCTCCAACAAAGTAGTGTCTATACACCTCGTAGGTCTCATTTTGCGTTTTTGTAAAGCTACAAAACGCTCTCTCTGCTTGAAATCGACAAAAACAACATTGGGGTACTCCGAAACTGCGGGTACCACAGGTCCACTACCCTCCCGTGTTCGGGCCGTGAAGCCCTTCCCGTTACTACGACGGTTCCACGTGGTCGGTCTCGGCATCTGTTTCGGCACATGATGTAAACAACTTTGTATAAAACATGTAAACATATACTTCATGCAATTTGGGTTCTATATACTCAGCAAAGTTCACTAACTCATCAACCAGTTTGATATTTGAAGTGCATGACTCATGCCATTAAACTTGAATGTTCAACTAGATACACACATTTCACCAACAGTTTCCTCGAATTATATAAACTCAGTTTACAACTACTCACAAACCACGGCTATGAAAAATTTGTCATGGTGGATACACATGTTCAACGAATTCCAATATCCTAGCATGATTCTAAGGCTACTCTACAACATTTCCAACAACATGTGAGGCAAGTATACACGTCCGCGGAGAAGTAATTTAGGACATATGATCATCATCTTCAATATTAGAAAAAGAAATTAACTCAGGTAAGGTTGTCAGACGGTCTCTACAGCTGTGACTATTTCGACATGTTCTTCATCATTTATCATCATTACTATCATATTGAAGTTCAACCTTTACTTAAGCATTCATATACCATGCCAAATTTCACATATGAATCACGAATTTCCACTTAAGGCACTTTTAAGACGGAATTTTAAGGCAACTTTTTAAGGTGAAAATCATCAAAATTCATTCTCCCACATGATATAAACAATGTATGATACTTAATTCCATCCTCTAATCAATGTAAATCAATCAAAATCAATTTCAATTTTGTAAACCCTAGAATTTTATTTAATTACAAATTTCTAATCTAATTTACAGCATTTAATCACCAACAAACACGAAAAGTAGGCATGTGAATCATGTTTCAACCATTAAAAGCAACAATATAACCATACAAATCGGAAATTTCAGATTACATAACCATCCTCAACAAGTTTAAAGCATAAAAACATAGAAATAGAGAAGAAATCATACCTTAATTAAGTGATAAAGTAAAGGAACGAAAATAAACAAGGAAATTAACCCCAAGAATCACTACTAACCCAAGAGTATGAGAGATTTGAGAGGAATGAGGAGAAAGGGAAAGAATTGGGGTTTTAAGAAACCCGTATGTCTCCCTGCACAGTAACCTACTCGATCGAGTGCCTGGGGTACTCGATCGAGAACCACCCTACTCGATCGAGTAGGAGCCATTTCATCGAGTGTCTGCAGAAATTTCCACATCCCGACGTCATAGCTTCCTAACTTGATCAAGTGAGGTCTACTCGGTCTAGTAAGCACCGGCACTCGGTCAAGTGTGGTTAAGTACTTGGTCAGAAGAACTAAGTAACTTTGAAGATACCTGCAAAACAACACTGCGTGTCGATTCCAAACTAAGTTCGGGATTCGGCACTAATTATCACATTCAATCACGTTTTACAATCATTACCCACGCATAACATATCGCCTTACTAGTAAGGTGTATGTCACACTACGCTACACAATTACCCAACTCGGTTTACCCGCGGCCGAGTCATTCATAAATATAATTATGCCATCATGTTGTACCTGAACTTACATTATACATTACTACCCATTTGCGTTCATTCAACTTGAAACATGTAAATAACATTAATTCATTCTTTCACGTGACATTTAATTGCATATACTTCATAACAAATTGATCTATCACTTCCCACATTCAATCACAAGTAATTCATCTTGCACAAATCAATTATTACGCAGCGGAAAAATTTCAACCAAGAAACAAGGTATTAACGCATTACTATATGCCATGCTTCAAATTACAACTCAACTATTCTATTACTATCATCATAGCAATTACGATATAACTCATAAGCTCGTATATGACTACCGTAAACTTATAACATATACCACTACTTTTACTTTTCATGTCTCGACATTCACTTTCACATTCTCACGCGTCTCTACTACGTAACTTTTATCACGTATCTTATAACTATTGTGTAAGCTTACTAATCACGTCAAGAACTTACGAATGCCACCAAATATTACTTGACACGGCCCAAATGCCACCATCACACTTATTAACTCTAGCAACGACTTAACCAGAGGCAACTCCGACTCAGTTAACATACCTATCACACATACACACACGGACTCCACATTCCCATACCATGTGACTGGCTTAAGGGTCACGGGGCCAAGATTTTGAAATGAGGGAGCCTACTCACCCAAAATCTAGCATCAGCGGGGCTCCCATTACACATACACCAGGTTCATTTTATTAGACTCACTACGTTCATTATTTTCATTTGTTACAGGTTCCAAAATCGTCGCTCTGATACCACTTTGTAACACCCCCATATACAGAGGAGCCTTAACTAGGCCTTCCTTAGCATATAAGGGCGTTACCATCTCGGTTGCCCGAGGATAGTAATAATCAAATGTCGATAGAAGAACTATTAAGTTACTTTACAAGTGATTTAACCAACTAAAGATATAAATGATACAAATCAAAGACTACTCGCTATAACTATTAATTCTCGTGGAGACTCATCCCCGCCGGACTCCGGCTAGCAACCACATCAACACCCTTTAAGACAGATTTGCTCACCATAAGGGATCCCGGCGACACATCAACAAACAAGACAACCACACAAGGTCGATGATCGAGATAAGACACAACAAAGATAACGACGACTATCAAAACAAGATGCAAGACAATCGATCACAATCGGGCACTCCACTCCATCTCCGTCACCGATCGTCCCACCCAGACCACCCGGTGGGGGACCGCAGCCATTCCCACCTAAGCCCCGCTCATCACACAGAGCGATAACCCTGTCCCATTAATGTGCACATCCCCTTCCGTGGCGGGTTCCACGAAGGGCGAAACTAGGGCGTGAAGCCACTCCCGCAAGTGACTCCACTCAGCCGAGAACGCATCTCGAGAACCACAGACAAACAATCACAATCACAATCACAACATCGTCTGAACCAACCAAATAACTAATTACAGCACAACAACAACGATACAACGATCGACACACTAGACTATCTACAGAAACTGAGTAGGCGAACCTACCTTTACGCAACCGCAACCAATCCACGCCGACACATGTCATAACCAGCAACCAAGCAAAGCCTATAAGGGCAAAAAAACTATCTATTACTATCAAGCAAACCCTAATCACAACCATGGAAAAAGTGATGATGATTATGACATACCTATAAGGAGAAACCCGGCAAAAGACCGCTACCCGACTCAAGCTACGCTCTCCTAAGGCACAAGGACCTTCAAAGGGCTTCCATGGAGGTTTTGTGGTGAGGGGAAAGGAAAGAGGCGACTGATGGATGGAAAAAATGAGGCGGAAATGATATGCGGATTTAACAAAACGCGATATAAAACCCTCGCTGCAAACTCGATACTCGATCGAGTACCCAACCTACTCGATCGAGTAACCCCCTACTCGATCGAGTAACTAAGCTACTCGATCGAGTAGCCTCTACTCTATCGAGTACCACTCCCAACTCGTAACCCAAGATAACTTTGGTACGTCTTTCTAGGACTATTCTCGCTCCCAAGGTCGGTCAACACTGGTCAAAGGATCTCCAAAAGGGCGGGTATTACAGCCAAGACCATCCAATTGATGGAGAAGCAACACAAGACGGACAAGCGAAACGACATTCCATGAAAATTAGGACACGTGACACGTTATTTAAATTTAATAAAGTATATGTTTTATAGTACGACTTTATTTTAGTAAAAATATTTGATATTAAATTTAAATAAGTGAACGGAAACCCGACCTTGACAATAACGCATTCTCATTTCTCACCTAAATACATCTTCTAATCAATCTCTTTCGATATCTAATTCTTCGTCTAAAGAATATCATTCACCTAATCACCCCCAACTAAACACATTTCCTCAGCATAAATAACTAAATAACGCACGCTATTCAGTATTCACCTTAAATTCAAGTTGATTCTGGTTTAAAATGGTGTCCAAATGTCATGGACACGTTTGTACATGTGTCCAAATAAATGAAAAAAGTTAGACACGATTTTATAGGTGTCTGATAAGTTTAGGTGTGTGTCCCAACCCCCACGAATGTCGGTGTCCGATACGGTATCAAACACGGGAGGAATGATTAAGAAGGGTGTGTCAATTAACTTGAAAAGAAAGGTGCCAATCAGAGAGGTACCAGCCCGATGAAATCATTAAGGGATATTCTATGGTGTACCCCCGAGTTTTTCTGTTTTCTATGTTATACCCCTATATTTTTGAAATTTTATAGTATACCCCTAAACTCTATACATTAGTCTATACAATGACCTTATTCACTGTCTTTGTTTGCTTAATTTCTTAATTGATCTATTAAATCGTCTATTTACCATTCTAATTACTCGACAACCTACTCATTTACTTATTAGTTCGCCGAATTACCATTAACCCACCAAATAGTAAACGAATTTAACTCAAATTCATCAAATCACCATTATCATTTCATGCTTCATAACAAAGGTTTTTAATAGTAGTTTGTGCTTATTAAAAGTGATTTGTAATGCTTCTCGTATACGATGGTGATACAAAATTAATTAGTCAAAATAAAGGTCAAATTAAGGTTGTTTTATAGTGATAAAGTTAATGAAGATTTGAAGGAGGTCATGATGGAGAATAAGTAAGAAGTTTAGGGGTACACCATAGAATTTCAAAAATATAGGGGTACAACATAGAAAACCGAAAATACAGGGGTATACAGTAGAATATCCCAATCATTAATCATATGATATTGATGAGTGAGTAGTAGTGATGATATCCTCGAAATCATCGTAACACACGAACTACGCCTTCTCTTCGGAGCTTCCAAAGCCATTACCACTCTCATAAATAACTCGCATTCCATTTCTATCAGGCATTATCTCTCTAAAAATGGCTGCCATTAATGGAGCTCTCGTCAAATCTTTGAGTCACACCGATGATCATACCTTCTCTGTTATGCCACAGCGTCATCCCATTTCTCTAAAGTTTGGATCTTTGAAGCTTAATCCTTCACTGGGTTCACAATCTTGTTCAAAAACACCGTCAGGTCCAATATTCTATCTCATCTATTTCTGGGTTTTGTGAGATTGTTCTTGGTATTGCTTAATGTAGGGAGTAACGTGTTTTTATTGAGATCATACTTTGTTAGATGTTGCATTTTATTTCATTTTGCTCATACCATTTCACTTTTACGATCAATGTTTATCTAATTTTCTTGTAAATTTATTTGAATAAATATTTATCAATGTTAAAATAGGAAAATCATGTACAAATGTTTAGTTGATCACCTCTAAATTTATGTCATCATTTGGTTTGTGTGAGATATATCCAAGTTGAATTGTTTTAAAGACAAATTGAGTAAATGTGTTGCTCTAGCCGTTAAGATCAATGTTACTCTGACTAGGCTGTTAGTGTCGGACACGAGACAGAGTCAGAGTGTCGTATCCGTTTTTTCCGTCAAGTTTCAAACTTTTGGTCTAAAATGAAGTGTTCAAGTGTGGGACGCTTGAAGTGTGTGACACGCAACCTAAGCAAAGTGTCGGACATGGAGTAAACAACACAAGAAGGACCTGAACTATGGAAAATAATAGCTTTAAGGACCTCAATTACATTTGTGAGGCTTTAAGGACCTGGATGTACTATTTTTCTTCCATAGTTAACTGCCGTTAACTCAACATCACCCTAGTCTCTCAAAATGCAAAAAAGTCTCGTCCTATACCTCTAATCCTCTATCTAAACATCTCTCATACTAAATTCATTAAATTTGTTGGATTGTTTTCTCTTAAAATGGTCTTCTTTACTTGTGACTCACTCACTATCGGGTCAACGGATTAGGTTCGGGTTGGGTCATTTCGGGTTTCTCAAATTTTCGGGTAGGATCGTGTCGGGTAATTTCGGGTTACGGGTTTGTTGGTCGGGTCCATTTCGGGTCAAGCAGCTCTGGTTATTTCGGGTCGGGTAATTTTTGGGGTAAATGATTAAGAGAAAAAAAAAGGCATTTCAAGTCTTTTGGCGTCAATTAAAGTTATATTTTGTCGTGTTATTTTCGGGTTAAGTGGTTTCGGGTCGGGTCTGTTACGGGTCCATGAAAGCTCGGATCATTTTCAGGTTGGGTCGGGTCAATTCGGAATTCGGGTGTCATTTGAGTGCAGCACTTCGGGTCTCAGGTAGGATCAAATCGGGTCGGGTTGAGAACTACAACTATATGCCATATGTTAAATGCCAAATGATGTCAAATGAATAATGTGTAGTTGTGTATCTCATTTTTTTTAAAATCTAATTTAGCCCGGCCAAAACTCCGTTTAATTGAATAAAAATTACTTTACTTTAACCTATTGTACGAGTTATGGGTTGAATGATTTCAAGTTCGGGTAAAATACGAATTTGTTTTGAGTTTGTTCGGGACGAGTTTGTACGAGTTTGAAGTCGTATTAGGGTCATAAATGAGTTATATTTCAGGGTGACAAAGTATATTACTTTGGCTGATCGTCAAAGTTTATGGTTCATGTTATTTTCGAGCGGTTCGGTTGAGTTATTTTCTAGCGGGTTTCGTATGGTTATTTGGGTCTGATCATCTTTTGAGAACTCAATGTTAAGAAAGTTGTCTTTGAATAAATGTTAAAATATTAAAATTTATTTAATTTAATTGTAAAATGTTTATAATCAATCATCGTAAAAACGTCTTTCATAAAAATATATTTAATATTTAAATTAGTAATTATTTTTGGGGTCAATGTTAGGAAATGACTCGACCGAACCCGAATTCAAGATTCCGAGTTTCACCCCCACCCGGAACCTGAAATGACTCGACTAAATATAATCTGACCCGAATGTTAATTATTGCGAACGGATTATTTTTATTAATAACTTGATAATAGTTGACCGAAAATGAAAGAAAAAATGAACCAAAGCCCAAAAATAATCTTATTACTTCTTCGAACCCTGAAAGAAATTTTTTTAGACAAGCCACTTACGGATCAAACACACAAATAACATTATACCTCCAGTGGTACAATAACATCATACAACCAAGTTATATCTTATCGAGCTTATGTGTAATTTTTTTGAGCTTTTTTAAAGTTAATTTTTTTTGATGTTTGAGTGAGTTCAGAAATTTTATGGTATAGCTCGACTTCTTTAAAACAAAACTCGATAACTTTATTATGTAGCTCGGGTTCTAGAGCATACAATTAGGTACAACTGGTTGTAGGATCTATCAACTGGATCAAACAGGGTGAATGACAGCATTAACAAACCTTCCACTGGCTAAGTATATTGTGTCTGAATTAGTTGTGCCAATTTTAGCGAGGATCAGGAGGCCAAAACTTGTTTGACTTTGGGGTCTGACTTTTTGAGTTAACAGCAGTTAACTAGATAACGGAAATAGTACTTTCAGGTCCTTAAAGCCACACATTTATAAACGAGGTCCTTAAAGCTATTGTTCTCCAAAATTGAAGTCCTTCCTTTATTGTTTACTCGTCGGACATGGTTCATTAGGTCCAATATTCGAACCCTCTCCATTCTATAATGATTGTGGCTATTATAGATCCCAAAGTAAATAAAAGAGAGTGCCTTGAAAGTTGAAAGTGGATTATTACTTTCGTCACTAAAAAATTTACAAGGTAGTGACATTTTGCAAGATCGTTTATAAGTTAAATGCAATGATCAGAATTGTACTCGTGTTTTCTTTCAAGGGGGTATCTATATATAACTCAACCACAAGAGTTAAAGGCTCTCTAGAGGAGGTTGCTCGTGGTAGTATAGCTGACTAAGAGACGGAGCCTTGGTTGTCAATATGCTATTGCTTCCTTGAAAGAGAATGCATCATACTCATTCACAAGCAATGGTGTGATGTTCTGATGTATAAAACACAGCATACCGGTAATGTTATGAACTATAATGATACAGGCCGACTGAGAGCACAAGTTGCCACAGTTGAACAACCTGTGACTAAAGTGTCACAAAACGAGGAAGCTCCTGTTGTTGTAGTCACTGGAGCATCTCGAGGTATTGGAAGAGCAACGGCATTAGCACTAGGGAGAGCGGGATGTAAGGTACATCAGTTTTATTTTTTTGTTTGCTCTTTGTGCAAATGTTACCAATACGACAACCTTTAGCTGTATTTTAATCCAGTTACAAAAGGATAAGGTCTGGATATTGTAATTATCAATACAGTTTTGGATCATCTCATTGCTAGCTTTTTTTTTGTTACCATTGTGCATGGATAATTTTTTTTTCTGCATAGTTTCTTTTTTGTTTCACTAACTTTTCTTCCTAAAACCATATTTTGGTTGCCTCTCACTAGCAATTGTGAATAATTAGATGATTCGCATCTATTTACTTTATTCATGAATTAAAAAAAATTTGTGGTCTTTCGTAGCACATTTTCGCTTCAATAGTGAATCAAGTTGATCTTGTATTGCAGGTCCTGGTTAACTATGCAAGGTCGTCAAAGGAAGCTGAAGAAGTTGAAAAGGAGGTTTGTTTCAAATAATTTAATGCATTTATATTTCATATTTAGTACATCCGAGTATCCGACCTATCTACCTTTGCCATAGGCAGCAGCCTTTGAGGCACTAGGGTGATGTTACTGTAGTTTTTATATCTCATTATTAAGTTAATGTTGGTGTATATAGTTCATGTTAAGTGAAGTGCGACTGCTGCATTCAAATACTTTAAACAATTGATGCTGTTATACTTCGTTTGTTACATGTTTCTAGCTTATTTAGTTGTAAGCGCTTGCTCATTGGTTTCACTTATGTCTTCGTAAGGACACACCTCAATCTTAGAATATTGAACTTGAACCAAAAGCTTAGGTATACTTTGGTCACTGGAGTTGCTTTTAGTTAACATTCTATGAGTTTGTGTGTATTATTGACGCCAATTTTTGGATTGGTCATTTTTCTTGAACTTTCCCTGGTCTTATTAGTGCCTCTCTTGTCTTAAGATTGCTTTGCCCTATTGTTTTGTGAGTATCGCTTCATGTCATTGTCATATTATACCAACTACATTGTCCTTATCAATGGCTAGGGCTGCAGAAAGACTAATATCTGAATTATAATTTTTTTTTCTTAGATTGAGGCTTGTGGAGGGCAAGCGCTTACTTTTGGAGGCGATGTATCTCAAGAGGCAGATGTTGAATCCATGATAAAGGCTGTAAGTGCATTCCACATTTCATTCTTCTCTTTTTTATTCCTTAGTCTTTCAATATCTTGGTTTGTTTTGTTTTGTTTCACTTATTGCATTTAATCTGATCCTACTATTACAGGCAACTGATGCTTGGGGAACTGTGGACGTGCTAGTTAATAATGCAGGTACAGAAATTTTTTACGAAATTCTCTTTTATGACCACCCCAAGATAAGAATGTGTAAAACCATCCATATATGGAAGTAGTTAGAGAAAACATAATTTTCTTTTCTGACTAGAAAAGTAGAAAGGATACAATTTTATAAAAATGTTAGCGTTATGCGACAAGTATCTGTGAAAAATTTGTGCCTACTTAAGATAAATATGCTACCAAAAAAACCTACTATAGAGGTCACTTACTAATTTTTATGTTTGTAGGAATTACAAGGGATGGGTTGTTAATGAGAATGAAGAAATCTCAATGGCAGGAAGTCATTGATCTGAATCTTACCGGTGTTTACCTTTGTACACAGGTCGTTAAAAATTACTGATGACCTTTCGCATTCTTATGCTGCAATTATTTAGTTGATCCCATTTAATTTGGTTTGGTAAACTGGTAATGCAGGCCGCAGCAAAAATAATGATGAAGAAGAAAAAGGTAATTGTTATGCGCCTGACTACTCCTACCTCTTTTTTCCAGTGTTAATTGTTGCTCCGTACTTATCTTATAAAATAAAAGGTAATTTTTATTTTATTATGAAAAAGAATAAGGTAAATAGTTGTTTACCTATTTTCAGGGAAGAATAATCAACATCACCTCTGTTGTTGGCCTGATTGGCAATGCGGGGCAAGCCAATTACAGTGCTGCTAAAGCTGGGGTTATTGGCTTCACTAAGACAGTTGCGAAGGAATATGCAAGCAGAGGAATCAATGTAAGCATCTCAAATATTCTTAACCCTTTAAGCCTGGTGTACATGATACCCTTACCCTTTGAGCAAAAGTTAAGGCATATGGAGTATATCTTCTGGACCATCTAATTTACCCTCATCATTACCCTTACCTGTTATCTGTCGCATTGCTCCCCTGAGTCTTGTGCCAAAAGCAAAGGTGGGAAAAGATTAGAAGGGAGTATCAATGATTCAATGAAATCTAAAACTTTCATTTCTCAACTTTATTCAGGTCAATGCAATTGCACCAGGGTTCATTGCCTCAGACATGACTGCAAAACTAGGACCAGACTTTGAGAAGAAGCTCTTGGACTCCATCCCCTTAGGTATAGTAAAAGCCCCGATCTGCCCTTGTGATGTTCTTCGAAATACTGATTTGGCCATTCTAGTCAATTCTCTTCCAAGTTCCAACTGATTAGTATCATAGATGCCATGTAAATTATTATTGTAGGCAAGGGTAAAGCATCTCACCACACACATACACCACCAACATTATAAGCGCCTCAAAGGCTCTGTTGGAATACAGCCTCTCCAAATGAAGCAACCTCCCTGAAGCTTCTGGAACTTTCCCCAGAACTTAGTTAGGAGGGTCAACCACTAGGTCATAGTTAGATCGGGTCAAACTATGACCAACTGGTTGACCCTCCTAGCTAACTTCTGAGGAAAGTTCCAGAAGCTTCAGGGAGGTTGCTTCATTTGGAGAGGCTGTATTCCAACAGGCTCCCACATTGGTTATGGAAATTCAACATTATCGTTTTAGTGAATTTCCAGAACCAACGGAGACACAAATTTCACTGTTTTTGCAATTCATAGCGGCTGTATCTTATTTGTTATAGTTAAAATATAGTGCCTGTTCCGATCTTTGATTCTTATGTGATAGGGAATTAGGGATTAGTTAACATTGTTCTGGTATGAATATCCCGATCAATTTCTTCAAAAACGATCTCCCATCAAGTTTCCTCTAATAGTTTGCGTAAAAATAATGGAGTACTAGAATTCGGTGATGTGTTCAACAGACCTTAAAACTAACAGAACTTATCCAGGCAGAAGTTCATAAACTTGTACGTTGTATATAATTAGTCTAATGTTTTGTGATTGTGAGTTCAGGAAAGTACGGCCAATCAGAAGAAGTAGCCGGACTGGTGGAGTTTTTGCCACTTAATCCTGCAGCTAGTTATATAACTGGACAGGTTTGCGAATTTCTGTCTGAACTATTCTTTTATCTTTTTTCCCGCACATTTCCCTGAATCATGTGACTTGTGATTGTGAGACATAAAAACTAGGGATTGAATTAAAGAAATACCTTGTGAGACCGTCTCTTTTGATGATTTATGAAATTTTATTTCAGCTCGTTTGTTCATGGCATACAGGTGGTCGCTATAGATGGAGGAATGGCAATGTAGTCAATTGGATAGCTGACATGTGTAGTTAAGCGGCACGAAGAGTTTCTCATATGTTGAAGAGGGTGCTATACTGCTATATATAAACCATTTTCACAATTGACGGGTGATAATGAGTTTAATGACACAATTGCGATCAGTGTTTTGCAGATCAGCAAAACAAGTACCCCGCCTTTCTCAGAAAATATAGAAACTTTTTCAGTTTAGCAGAATAGCAGTGATCTTAAATTGTTCATTTTCATTAGCGGACGCTTTAGACCATGCCTAAGCAAGGTCACCAACCGGGTCGTGACCTTGTTGGGTCATGCTAATGACCCCTTAAACTAGAATTAAGAATGTAATTTGGGTGACCTTGAACAAGTGAGGGTCAATTGGTGACCTTGAACAAGTGAGGGTCAATTGGTGACCTTGAGTTAAGAATGGTGACTTTGTTGGTGACCTTGTATGTGGCATCATTTAGTTGGTTGCTGGACAAAGATGAAAGAGAAAAAGGACTGAGTCCAAAAAAATGTGCCGAGTCTTCTACCATTTCTGCAAAAAATAGGAAGATTGAAATATTGATTAATATCTAAATTAATTGAAAATTATATACCAAAATCAAAATAAAAAAAATATGAACATATTAAAAAGGGTTATATTTTTTAATTGTCAATAAAATGAACTCGATTTAGACATATTTTAACCCACTTTAAATAAATCGGATCATACCTGGAAATATAGAGGTGATGGGCGATGGTGATGATGGTCTTCGTTGATGGTGATGCCCGATTGTGGATGATGATGATGGTGATGCGATAATGGTGATGACTGCCATGGAGCGAGGGTGATTTATTGATTTATTTGCTTCGAGGAAGTAATAAATTAGAGAATAACCTTGATTTATTTGTTTATTTGGGATGGAGAATGAAGGAGATGATGAATTGATTTGGGAAATAAAAAGAATTTGATGATGTTTAATTGATCAGACCGTCTGGTTCCCTCTAGGGTTTCTTCCTTGGGAGGGTTTGGTAGCCCCTAGGCGGTTTTCCTAGGTTTTTTATCGTTTTTTTCGCTGACCAGTTTCTGTTTTCTTCTCTCAAAAATCTAAAAATCCTTTCTGATCTTCTCTAAATTCTCTCTTTCTCTGCATGAGTGGTCTTTTTTGTTTTCTATTGGTGGTGTTTTTTCTGTGAAAGTTGGAAATGGCGTCGCAAAGTTCTGATGGTATAGAGGTTTTGGATGATCAATATGTGGCCAATGAAGAGGGTAGTGATGATACCCAGAGGCAGGTGGAGTTGGAGTGGGTTGCGGATGAAGAAGAGGAACAAGTGGAATCCCGGCTGTGTGTGATAAGGAGATTGTAGACTGATAGACATGTAAACCTAAAAGCCCTCATTGATACCATGATTTCGACGTGGAAAAAGAAGGGTGTGGTGGGCGAAGTGGTGGAAAAGCAGAAAAAAATAATTACTTTCAAGTTTGAAAATGACGAGGATAAAAGGCGGGTTTTGGAGGAGCAATCTTGGCACTTTGAGAGACACGTTCTGGTTCTAGCGGACCTAGATGGTGAGTCGATTCCAACGGAGGTACCTCTCTTTTTCTCGCCTATTTGGGTGCGTATCTATGATTTACCCATCATGGGTAGACAAAATTTAGAGAATGCCTGCAATATTGGTAATGCAATAGGAACCTTTGTGTCTGTGGATAATTCTGTGAACCCGACTATTAATAGGTCGATGAGGATTCGTGTGGTTATTGATGTGCGGAAAACCCTGGTTGACTCTCTGTATATGAAGCTTAAAGGGGGAAAGGTGGAGGGTTAGGGTGAGTTATGAGAGCCTGCCTCTCTTCTGTTACGTCTGTGGCCAGATGGGGCACGGGGAAAAGGATTGTGGGAAGAGGAGGGGTCCCATTGGGGAGGGTCGAAGGTATGGAGACTGGTTGAGGGCCTCACCATGGAAGGTTATGCGAGGTGCAGATGGGAGGGATGATAGGGAGAAATCTTATGTTAAACGACTTGTATTGGAGGAGGATGAGGAGGGAAAGGTGGAGGAACGGGAGCTAAATAAGATGGTGGAAATGTTGCGTGGTGTTTCTCTGTTGGGCCGCAGATATGGAAATGATAGGGAGGTACTGATTGTGGAGGAGGGGCTGGAGGTGAGGAATGAGGGGTGGATGGGGAAGAGTTGCGAACAAGGGCGAGGTTGTGTGGCCGCTGCCATGGTGGAACGTAAAGTTGTAAAGGTGAAACGTGGGGGTGGGGGTGGACAGAAGTGTAATGTGATGTCAATGGATGAGGGGGAGAGCTCTGGACGTTTTATTCCGGGGAAGAGAAAGAGCCGGAGGGATGGGGGTGAGCAGGTGTTTGAGGACGAGGAGGGGGGAGAAAAGAGGATGAAGGTCACGGAGATTTTGCAAACTTTGAAAGTAGCGGAGGCTGACGGAGCGCAGCCCCGCGAACAACAATGAAAATCTTAAGTTGGAACTGTCAAGGGTTGGGCAACCCCTTGACAGTTAGTACCCTCCGTGACTGGTGTTGGAGGGAGTGCCCAAACATTGTCTTCGTTATGGAGACAATGATTAGTGCTAATAGACTAGAAAAAATACGAAATAAATGTGGTTATACTTCGGGTATTTGTGTTAGTAGCAATGGTCGATCTGGTGGGTTAGGCATTTGGTGGAAGGATATTGATGTGCAGCTTATATCTTATGACAAACATCATATGGCTTTAAAAGTTGTGGGTGGGGATGGAAATGTGCTCTGGCGGGCTGTGGGGGTTTATGGGTGGCCGGAGTTTGCCAATAAACATAAAACTTGGAGTATGGTTCGAGCGCTGTGTAGTAATCATAATGATCCGATGATTCTCTTTGGGGATTTTAATGAAATATTAAGCATGGAGGAGAAGGAGGGGATGTGGTGAGGGGGGAGAGGCAAATGGAGGCGTTTTGTGCTGTCTTAGACGACTATGCTTTAGAGGATTTGGGTTTTTATGGGAACATATATACGTGGCAGCGGGGGAAAGGAGATGGCACTTTTATTCGGGAAAGGCTTGACCGTGCTGTTGGCTCTTTGGAGTGGTGTCAGATGTTCCCGAGTGCAGTGGTCATACATTTCCCTATCTACTCGTCTGATCACTATGCTATTCTTATCCATGAGCAAGAACATGGGGTGAATCATAGGCGTGGGAAAGGTTTTAAATTCGAACCTTATTGGTTGTCTGACCCGGAGTGTGATGAGGTGGTTCAAACGGTGTGGGCTTATTTGGAGGGTGCAAATGTGATGGATATAGTGAGCTGGAGTTCGAGACAGTTGCAGGTATGGGCTCGGAATAAATTTGGCAATTTAAAGCGGGAAATAAAAGCAAAGGAAGAGGAATTGTCCCGCTGGCAAAAAAGGCAGCCCTCTGCGGATATGTTGCAGCGATGCCGATTAATTGTAGAGGAGCTTGAAGGACTCAGATGCCGTGAAGAATCTTATTGGTATATTAGAGCTCGAGCCAACGAACTACGGGATGGTGATAAGAATACCAAATATTTCCATAATAAAGCACAGCAGCAACGGCGACGAAATACTATTCGGGGCATTGAAGATGATGACAGTGTATGGCAGACTGATGGAAGTAAGGTTGCGGATATTATGAGCAGCTATTTTGGAGGTTTGTTTACATCAAGTAACCCCGAGTCATCGAATGATGTTTTGAACTGCTTACAGCCCGTGGTGTCTCCTGAAATTAATGCGGTTTTAGATGCTCCTATTTGTGCTGATGAGGTGAGAACGACTCTTTTTTATATGCATCCTTATAAGGCTCCGGAACCGGATGGTATGCATGCACTTTTCTATCAACGTTATTGGAGCGTGGTCGGTGATGATGTGTGTCGTATGGCTAAAGACTGGTGGGATGGTGGGAGCGATATGGAAACTTTAAACCACACTTCAGTGGTGCTTATCCCAAAATGCAAAGACCCACGCAAGGTAACGGACTATCGCCCGATTAGCCTTTTTTATGTTTTGTATAAAATCATTTCGAAAACTATTGCTAATAGGTTGAAGGGTTTTCTTAATGAATTTATATCCGAGAATCAAAGTGCTTTTACACCGGGCCGGCTCATTACCGATAATGCTCTAGTGGCTTTTGAAATCTTTCACACTATGAAGAGGGGCGGGAAAGGACGGACTGGAAATGTGGCTCTTAAACTCGATATGAGCAAAGCTTATGATAGGGTCGAGTGGTCGTTCTTGGGTGATGTGATGGAGAGGATGGGGTTTTCAGGGGTATGGCGAGGTAGGATTTTTCGGTGTCTATCGACGGTCTCACAGTCTTTTTTGATTAATGGACAACTGGTCGGAGGGGTTAAACCGAGTAGGGGATTAAGGCAAGGGGATCCTATTTCCCCTACCTTTTTCTTCTATGTGCCGATTCTTTTTCTCGTATGCTGTGTAATGCGGCTGAAATGGGTCACATTCACGGAATGCGGGTGTGCCGGGGGGCTCCTCGAATATCTCACTTATTTTTTGCTGATGATAGTATCCTATTTATTAGAGCAAATGTTGAGGAATGCTTGAAGGCAGCTAATATTATTAGCCAATATGAACAAGCATCGGGACAGAAGATTAATTTTGATAAATCGGAAGTGGTATTTAGCAAGAAAGTGGGGGGGGGGGGCAAAGGAGGGACACAATCAAGTCGCTGTTGGGGGTTCGAGAAGTGGATAAACACAAAAAATATTTGGGTCTTCCGACCATTGTTGGACGGTCGAAAAAAGTAATTTTTGCTTGTTTGAAGGAGAGAATATGGAAGAAGGTGAATGGGTGGAAGGAGCGATTACTTTCGAAACCAGGGAAGGAGCTTCTTATTAAAGCAGTAGCCCAAGCAATTCCAACATATATGATGAGCTTGTTTTCGATTCCGGAGGGTGTTATTGATGATATTCATTCGGTTTTGGCTCGCTTTTGGTGGGGTTCTTCTGATGTCCAACGAAAACACCATTGGATGCGTTGGGATCGGTTATGTGAGCCTAAGGCGGGTCGGGGAATGGGGTTTCATGACTTGCGTGTTTTTAACCAAGCCTTGCTAGCAAAACAGGTGTGGCGGTTGCTTATCAAACAAGAGTCGCTTGTAGGGAGAGTTTTAAAAGCAAGGTACTTCAAAAATGACTCCATCCTTGAGGCGAGACGGGGGTATGATCCGAGTTTTACATGGCGAAGTCTATGGGGTTCAAAGTCTCTTCTATTAGAGGGTTTGAAATGGCGGGTGGGAAACGGTCGGAGTATTGGGATATGGGATGAGGCGTGGTTACCAGGTAACTCCGCGGGGATCGTTCCTATGCCGAATATCAATGCTGATCCGGTATGCGGGTTGCGGACCTCATTGATGATGAACGAGCTTGTTGGAATATGGATGTTGTGCGGACTGTTTTGACGGAACCTGATGCTAAGTTGGTCTTAAAATTGCCTTTGAGTAATAGCTTACCTCCTGATGAGCGGTATTGGTGGCCATCGAAGGACGGATGTTATTCGGTCAAGTCGGGCTATTGGCTTGGGAGAAGGTCGAGCATTGCCCCGGTTGGTGATGGGAATAATGAGTTCTCCTGGAAGAAGCTATGGAGCCTAAAAGTTCCTCCAAAATTACTCCATTTTATTTGGAGGATGTGTGCCAATATCCTACCTGTGCGAAAAGCCTTGTTCGACCGTCACTGCTGTCCTACACCGGTTTGTAATTTCTGCAATATGGATGAAAGCTGCGATCATGCTATTTTTGAGTGTCCATGGACGAGATCGCATTGGGAGGGAAGTGGTTTCTGGGAAGTGGTTGAAGCGGCCCCGAACAGCTCCTGTGTGGAACGAATGGCGTGGATATTACAGCAGGTGGAGGTGGGAGAGAGGGGGCGTTTCCTGGCAATGATGTGGTCTATATGGACCATAAGAAACCAACGTCTGTTTGAGGAGGCTCCTCCGCCGGCAGAAGTAGTATGCTCGGGGTTGGTGAAGATGGTAGCTGTGTATCAAGGGTATGCGAACCGGGTCTTTAGCAAGCCAACCACGGTGACGGAGGTAGGAAGATGTTCGTGGGTTCCTCCGTTAGCGGGGTTCATTAAGGTTAATGTGGATGCTCATGTTGCCGGCAGTGGTGTGGTTAGGTTGGGAGTGGTAGCACGGGATGAGGCTGGCGGTGTGGTGGGGATGGGATGTAGGCGTGTTGAGGCAGAGTGGGAAGTGGAGGTGGCGGAGGCACGGGCTGCTAGTTTTGGCTTGGAGGTTGCGAACCGTCTTGGTTTCCCGAATATTATTCTTGAAAGTGATGTTCTAAATGTGAATGATGTGATAGTTAATTTACGTTTATTTCCGTCTAGTCTCTTTTCTCATGTGAAACGTGGGGGTAATACTGTGGCTTATTGTATTGCAAGGATGACTGAGTTTGAGGGTAGTGAAATAGTCCTTGTAACTGATTTCCCACAAGTTGTTAACGAGCTTGCGGTGATTGATTTAATATAATATCCGCCCTATGTTTCTTTAAAAAAAAAAATTGATCAATCCGTCTTGCTTCAGACCGTCTTATTTCAGACCGCAATAAGACCTCTCACAAGTGAGAAGCACATGGGTGGTGGGACACCCCCATGTGCTTTCCCACTCACACCCTAAATGGGTTTTTTGTGAGAGGAAATGTTATTCGTCTGACCATTTCAGACGGATATGGCGGTCTGAAATAAGTGTGTGTTTGGCCTAGTTTAAAAAAGTGTTTTTGGACTTAAAAACACTTTTTGGCCAAACACATCATTTTCTAAAAGTTAAACAAAAATTCTCAAAAGCTAAAAATCCATAATTTTGCCCATAGAAATAGAAGCAGCTATTTGTTGTTTCTGCTTTTGAAAAACACTTTTGAAAAATTAAGCTTGAAAAACAAAAACTCATTTTTGAGAATCAAGGCCAAACATGCTCTAAGAATTTGTGTTAATTGATTTAATTAAAGAGAAGATGATAATTGATAATGAATGGATATGTTTTGGTTTGAGGATGTGGTTTAACCACATCCATATTTTTGTCCCCCTTTTTTTCTTAATACCCGGATAAAAATTAACAATACGGTATTTTTATATGTTGGATCATGTACGAAATAAAATTAAAATACTTATGAGATTAGAGTAGTTCTTATTTTGTTGAGATATTTACAAAATTATAAAAATAAGTTATTTATAAATTGTGAATAAATTTTAATTGAAAAAGTAAGAGAAAAGTTTTGGTGGGGTAAATGAATGTGGTAAATGATTGGAAATGTTGAAAAGTGGAAAATGATTGGGTTGATGACCTAGGTCGCGACCTTCTGCTTGGAAGGGTGAAAGTGGGTCAACATTAATAATATGTGATTAAGAGAAAAAAATTTGGTGATACGATTAGATCGACCTTCTGCTTGGGGATGGTCTTAGTGACAGTTTTTGAGGTTTAGTTTGAACTTCGGAGAGAATAATGGTGATAATAATTGTGTACTCCTTTTTTATGTGTTTCTTTGTATACATTGATGTCTTTACATCGATGGTGGCTTTGATGCATTCAGTTAGATCTTTGTCGTGTTTACACTTGGAATAAACAGACTTGAAGGACTCCGATAAAATTTTAGGAAAAATTATAAATAACCACCCCGTATTTGCGATTTTTTACAAATTACCACCTCGTATTTGCGTTTTTATAAATAACCCCCAAAGTTTAACGTATATTCCCCAATCACCCCCGTATTTTTACTCCGAGCATCATTTTCCTTATTTCCCAACTTGTTAAGTGACGATTTACGTAAAATACCAAAACTACCCCCATTTACTTATTACGCATACTCTACACCACAACACAACTGATTATTTTCATTTCATTTTACCCAGATATCCCATTTCCTTCATTCTACCCTAACCCTAAATCCCAATTATTTAATCGTATCCCCAATTCATCTTCTTTTTCCCTAATTCAATCAATCGAACTGATGAACCTTAATTAAGTCGATTAATCGACTGCACAATTAGTAGCTGAATACATTCAACAATTACACTTGGGCAACCCAGATTGCAATTAGTTCCGTCC
Organism: Silene latifolia; assembly: GCF_048544455.1. Classification (NCBI taxonomy): domain Eukaryota; kingdom Viridiplantae; phylum Streptophyta; class Magnoliopsida; order Caryophyllales; family Caryophyllaceae; genus Silene; species Silene latifolia. Next base: position 309,468,677 of record NC_133538.1, on the reverse strand, counting down.
AAATTTTCGTCGTTGTTTGCAATTAATTCCGTCCAGATTTTCGTGAAATAGTCACTTTTTCGTTCCAGATTTTTTATTTTTGGGTTTTTTCATTTGTAGGATTAGTATCTGAAAATATTTGTATTTTTTTTTTAACTATGTTAGCGGAAATGTCGTCGAGTAGCGGAAATGTCGTCGAGTGCAAGTACCATTTGATTCTGGTCTTGGCAAGTGTAAGTGTGGATTTCCGGTTAGAGTTGGTAGCATGAAGATGAAGTTGTAATGTTCTAAGACGATTTGGTTAAGTTTGTAATGTTCAAAGACGAAGTTGTCAAGTATGAATTTCGAGGCTATGTGTTAATGATATGCGATTGTTATCCCCTTGTTATATCATCAGGCTTATCAAAATTGAATTATGCTCATCTCAACTAATAGGGTAACAAACAAATTGCTGAATGTTCAATCACATTTCGTAACATTCAAACACATAAATCGAAATTGTTAAAGAGTGCTATAAATTACCTCCAACTAAAATGAAGATTTTTACAAATCACCACCATGTACGTTTTATAAGTCTTACAAATGACCAATTAGCCTAAGTACTGATAAATTTGTTAATCCAAAGATGGTTGGCTCCCAGTTTGGCTTAAAATGGTTTGATCATGTGTCGTCTTTGCCTTCTTCGCATCATTTTTCTTCTTTGCAGCCTTGACCCAAGTTGAATTAGTCGGAGGTCTTCCACCTTTGTTCTTTGATTGAGGTGCAGATGGGGCATGCTTGCAGCTCTTGATATTGTGGCCAAGAGCTCCACATTTGCCACACCTCACTGTCCTCTTTGCTTTTTTTCCCTTTAAATTCCTCGTCAGCTTCCTTCTTTCTCTTCTTATTTGATGGTCTCCCATGCATCTTCCTCATTATGGGAGGCAATGGTTGTACATGGTCAGTCCTTTCCCATTGGCTAACTCCAGGCATTGGGTTCACTGCAAGGGTATAGGCTAGCAAGTACTTCTCCCTAGAGTAGAAATCATCAACAAAGTCGTCAGAGGTGCGCCTTTGGTCGAGTATGCAAGCCATAACATGTGTGCATGGTATTCCAACCAACTCCCAATGCCTACAACTGCACGTTTTTTCCTCTAGGTTCACTACCCACCAACCTCCTTTGTAGTCTACCTCAAACTTGTTGTCTATTGCTTTGTGGATTTTATAGTACCTTGACTCACTTATTATCCTCTTGAAGCACTTTTGAATGTAAGGCATGAGCTTCTTCTCGTACTTTAATACCCCATCTCTTTTTTCTGACATTCTCTTCATTACATACCTTCCTAACCATTCCATACATGTGAGAATGGGTTTGTCCCTAGCATCCTTCAAGACAGCATTAAAGGTCTCACATAAATTGTTCAAAATCATACTAGACTTGCATGTTGTTGAAAATGCATGTCTACTCCAATGAACAGCAGAATCCCATTCACATAGTTGTAAGCGTCACTTGACATTAATTTAATTTCCTCAAGGGCACACTTGAATTCAGCCTGCAAACACAAAACAGTAAGAGTAACTCATCATTTGACATACAGATGGCTTACTGACAGTAAGCTAACCTAAGCTATGCATCAGTTAAAACAACAGACGGCATTCAGATGGCTGACGAAAAGTTATACTTGTGTTGTTGCCCATGCTGCCTTCCAAAAACTCTCCTTGTAAGCTTGACCGGAAAACTGGAGCTTGAAATTGGCCCAAATGTGTCTAACATAAACTCTTATCTCGGCTTTTGGGACCACATCTTTCAATGCATCTAGAGGACCCTATGAATGGTTAGGGTACATTCACATTTCAGTACATTTAAGTATAGTAAGTAAACTAATAGCATACATGAAAAATAAAGAAATGGCTAAAGTTGAGATACCTTCTGCCTATCAGACATGAAAGTGATGCCAACTCCTTCCTCCATACCAATGTCATTAACAAGCAGGGCAAGGAACCATTGCCAACTGTCCTTATTCTCAACCTCAACAACTGCCTAGGCTACTGGATATATGTTATTATTCCCATCCATGGCCATAGCTATAAGGATCATACCAGGGTACATCCCTTTAAGATGGCAACCATCTACTCCAACTAAAGGCCTACTCCCTTTCACAAACCCATCTACACAAGCCTTTAGACAGATATACATTCTTTGGAATAAGGGGGAGGTCTCTCAATACGACCAACCATCACAAATGCAGATGACCCAGGAGTATACTGTAACACCCCCTCATACCAAGGTACCTTACCAGGACTACCCCAGCATGAAAGGTTGTTACCATCTCGGTTGCCCGAGGTTAGTAAATATCAATAGCAACAATCCCAAACACGTTTATTAAGTACGAGAATTATAAAAGTTATATTGTCTCAAAATCCAACAAAAGAAATATCCAAATGCTAGCTACTACAAAACAACAGCTAAGACTCATGACGGTGATAACTAATCCGGCGTGGTGACTCTCCCATGACCGCCCCAAGCTCACCAAATGCATCACCTGTCACAATCTGCTCTGTGGGATTTATCTGTATGCATCCCTTTAAATTTAAGGATTATAACGAATAATAAAGTGATGATTACGAGTCATAAAACTAAATTGTAAAACAAAAGCATAAAGGATTAAGAAATAACCTTCGGTTCTAGCAAATACGGCCTAAGAACAATATCAAAGTTGATATTCGCCTATCAGTTGCACCCAAGACGATATGAGATATGCCCTTTGATTTTTGCTAGAATCGATCCAAAAATCACTGATTAATTTTTAGGATTTATGTTTTGTTGAGATGAGAGGCAAGAATGAGTAAGAAAATTAGGTTAAAAAATTTACTCCTATCTCTCCCTTTAACCGTGTATGAGAGAGAGATTAGGGTAGAATTTTTTTCTAATTACTCGGCCCATAATCCGAAATTAGGAGAGTTATTTCTCTTATTTTCGGTTATTCCAAAAAATGTATAAAATGTGTAAATTGTCATCTAGTGAGGATCGAACCCATGACCTCTTGGTTTGAGTACCCTCACTATTACCTCTATGACACATTCATCTTGTTGATATTAAATATAACCGATTACATTTAATTACGAATTAACATATTAATTCGTCCAAGCTAACATTACATACATTTAATTAAATATAACTTATTATATTCAATTTACGAATTGACAGTTAATTCGTCTCAACTAATATTATTTAATCTTCATTAAATAATTGTCTCATCAACACATTGACTAACTGTTTAGTCATATAAGGCATCAATGTGATTATATTTCTATAACCACATCTCTCAAACACATCCTATAGGTGTGACCTTTAGGGACCAGTTGATCACCGCCATCTGTATGATAATAACGTCAAACTTTCTAGCAAGCCAACCGTTATTAGGTAATCGTTAATCAACTGATTAAAATACGAAGTATACCCTTGTGAACCTATAAGAGATTTACAATTGTTATCACACTAATTTGTGGAGGACACAAGCTCCAACATGCTCACCATCCCCAAATGGATCATCACAGATTTTACAAAACAACAACGGGGTCAGTTATGCATAATTAAAATAAGACAAATGCATAAAGTAACCAGCTGATCATCCTCCGTCCCCGGTCTCCCGATCTCACACAGTTACCGACTACACACCGAGATGTGTAGCCCTACCAGACTACCCATCGCAACAGGTAGCCCACGCCGCCAGTGGGGGGGCCGCAGCTAATCCCCACCAAAATCCCGCTCATCAACAAGCGATAACCCTGTCCCTTAATGTGCACATCCCCTCCCGTGACGGGTTCCACGGAGGGCGAACTAGGGCGTGAAGCCACTCCCGCAAGTGACTTCACCACAAACATCACAATACTATCACAACCATCACAACACCACCACACCACACTCCAGCGATGATCAGCGAACCACAATCATACACATTACAACAAAGCATCTCAAATCAATTAAGCACAACTGAGTAGGGAAACCCTACCTTAGAACAACCAGCAAGGAATGCGAGAAAGCAAACTAGAACGGCTTCTCTACGAAGTCTCCGCCTAAACAACAATCACATAAAATAATCACTAATTGCGAAACCCCATTTCCCCCAATTCATAATCAAAGACAAACCCTAGAAATATAACCCATTGAATATGAGAATAAGAACTTATCGACGAAGAATTAAGGGGATGAATACACTTGCTAATGATCACACACACTTTAGGGAGAGATTTTGAGAGGATTAGAGCGTCGTTGAGTGATTATGTTTTGGAACAGTGTAATTAGAAACTGATTTACGTTTTAATGTAACCTTAATCATCTCCAAATCAAACCGCTGAAATAATACCCGTCAGACCGGATACTCGGTCGAGTATAAAGTATACTCGGCCGAGTACCCTCTACTCGGTCGAGTATTCAGCATACTCGGCCGAGTGTTCCTGGGCAGTAGCCAAACAGGCTACACGACACACTCTACTCGATCGAGTAGGCCATAGTCGGTCGAGTACTAGCCTATAAACTCCGTAGTACAATCTTCTCTCCTTAAAAAGAACTTTGTCCCTGAAGTTCCAACCCAACCTATAAAACATAGACACCTAACACTAACTCCACCAACCACGCTCCCTTCCACAACATGGCTCACTGTATCGTCTCAACTACAACATAATCTCTCAATACTAACTCCATAGTACTATCGGATACCTACAACATAAGTGTTGCCAACTCTGTCTTACTTCCATAGCGTTCACAAGCAAACTCAATACCAAGACAATCCACCAGCCAAGATCAACCACCAAAACGGAATGTTACATTCTACCACCCTTAAAACGAACTTCGTCCTCGAAGTTTACTCAGACACATAAACATCATCACCCAAATCCGTTAACACTATCGAAGTTTACCCACACTCCTAAACACTGTATTACTACAAGCACTGTCATCACCTGTAATAAAATCGACCATCACACAATCCATCCTTATTCTACACCAACACTCAAACTTCCAATTGCAACCGTATGACCATCAACTCTCTTGTCTCCTCCTACTTCTCTTAAGGTAAATGTTACGTCCTCGTAACTCACTAATACTAGGTCCTTTGCTATACCTCCCATAAACCTTACCACCGCCAATCAATGATAACCCACTATAACCTCAACATCTACAACCATTCATATACCCAGGGCTCTATTTTTCTAACAGTTCTCGTACCTCCAATTATTCTGTACTCACATAACATATATCATAAAATCCTCAGTATAACCACCACTCCATCTCTTCCACATTACCGCAAAACAACATACTTCTATATACTTATACACTCATCTCCACGATCTTAGCTCACAATCCATAAAATATTACACATACTCACATTAGCTTCTCAGGTTCATCTCTTTTATTACCACAAAACTCACCCTTAACTTGACATGATACTAAGTCCCAAAACTCCGTACTCACTGTCCCAAGAAAAGGTGCTAAACCACTTGTAGTTTCCAGTTCATACCACACATGTTCCACAATTCTCTTGCCACAACTATGTCCACCAACGTCTTATCTAAAACAAGATTAAAAGTACTCTAACAGCCGCTCACAACTGTGTCTCATTAACAGAATATTACTATACCATGACAAAAAACAGCACCATACTCAACTCTCTTTCATATCATACTCTATTCTCAAACCGAAGCCGAAACTAATAAGAAACATTAACAAACAAAACAACACTCGATATGCCAACACCGACACTGACAGCAAACAACAGTAAACAAACAACAATTTGTGACAACATGAAAATACTCGTATCACAACACGAATTACCGTGCCCAGTGCACAACAACCACATCGATAGTCATCGCAACCTTTACAATCTCATAACACTGATTCCGTACAACTTCCTGGACCAGAAGACTTTCTTAAGACCGTTCTACTATATCACAACGCAACAAATTACACAGAACAACATATAACGACTTACAACTTTCACACCATACCATTACTCGTGATGTCAGAACCTCACACAAACATTTACACATATCATGGACCCATAAACAAATCTAACTAGCCAATTATGATTACCTAAGTTACCACTTGATAAAGAGTATCTCTCATCCGAACTTAACTCAGGTGCCCTTCACAACATATCCTCCCATACACACAATTATCACCACCCGGCGAACGTAACATGTCATCAGTACCCGACTACGAGCGAACACCTCATATATCCACATCTTATACTCCCTCACACCCATACATACCAATCAGTCTCCACAAAATCAACCTCATTAGAACAACTAATTTCCTTAATGTAACATCATCCTCAACCACTAGTGACAATACTACGACACCACCATCCTTCATGTGACCGCTCTCTCACAATCACTTCTTTATATAACAATCCATTTCCTCTTTTGGTTGTCATCCCAAATAACGAACATCAAATCCATCAACAAAATTTACCTCATCATTATTTCCAATTCTATCCTTTATTGTATCGTTACCTCACTCTCCACCAAAATCTCGTATCGTGCAAACACTCTGCCATCTTAGCTTCTTACTCCCTTAATACCTCGAAACTCACGGCTAACATGTCGTCCTAAACTCCTATATAACTATTAGCTCACCGCCTCTCATGATGTTATCATGCCTTTCCATGATTCCTTATTTTCATGTCCCATAACCTTGATCAATGTTCTCCCAACTTACTTCCATCCAATAATACCAACTAATAATTCATCTCCTTCCTTCTTCTACCTAACTATTTGTTATCCGATTACCTTCTTGTTGCTTCACAACTCAAATTCCATTAATTCGTATAAATATCTTCTCATTCTTCCTTATCACCGATCCTCTCTCATCATACTACTCACTCACACTTGTCACCATCAAGTCCACACACCAACGGTTACTTTTCAATTAGTCGTATCTCCCTTTCGTATCTCTAGAAAACCAAAAATTCACCTCATATCGTTAATTGTCCAAAGAATTACACACTAGGCTCACCTCTTGATATTCCAAATTCCCAAACTCGACCACTATCTACCCATCGCGGCATAACTCGATCTCACTATACGCCATTCGTTTCCATCTCTCTATAACGACCTTTCATCACATATATCCTTAACCAACACAATCCTAACCGTCTCCCTCCATAAACCCGTACACATCCCAATTTAACACTATCTGCATCCCTCTTCTCAACCTTTGCATTCTCACATTTACTTTACACTATATCACTCTTGCCCATAAACACTTCCTTTTATATTACTCAACACACGACTATATCACTCACCATATCTCACCAAACATGCTCTTTACCTCGATTAGCTCTTCATTCTTCCCTTTCCTTTTTCCACTATCCGTCACAACCACATATAACTCATGTCCTTCCTATCCAACACATATCCCTCATAAGCTGGCATTCTCCTTATCATAGCATTTGGTAACTTACGTATCAAGATCGTCACATATATAAAAGAACGCTTTAAGACCCAAAACATACATGTGTACATACCCTACGACTCAAAACAAATGTAATAACATAACCAGCGACTCAAAATGACCGCCCAAAGAAGTACTCGGTCGAGTACATAACATACTAGGTCGAGTACAGGGTACTTGGTCGAGTAACTATATTACTCGACCGAGTTTTCGACTCCAGAAGCTAACCCAATTGTCGCATAAGGATTACTCGGTCGAGTATTGGGAATACTCGGCCGAGTAGCCCTTACTCGGTCGAGTATTACTTTACTCGGTCGAGTAGTAACACAGTTCTTAGCATCGTCCAATTTTCGTAAAACAGACATATCTCACTCGTTACTTGGTCATTTCGGGCGTGTGACCTATCATTAGAATCGTAAGAGGACAAGATATCACCTCCAATTGGAATTACAGCAATATAATTTCTAGAACTTGACTTATGACAGTTTTAAGACAACCCTTCCAAAATCGGTTTTCATTCAAATCAATTTTTTTTAACAAAACAACTTAAACATGAATAAAACAAACAATAACGACCCAATATTTCAAGAAACCAGTACATAGATGAACCTTTATCATACCCACATGAAAATTAAACACGACATTCATGTATACAGACGCATGACCTTAATCACGTGCTACTACCAACAAACCAAACATTAACATCACCACGTTCATATACACATGTACCACTACCATACTTCATGCTCAAGATCATATTAAACAGGTAACATGCTCAAGATCTATTATATACGAATTCACAATCCACCTTTCATATACTATCATGTTTCATCACTTTCACCATTTCATCCAACCATTTCACAAAATTTAAGTTACAAGTACCACACACATACATTGACTTGACACACAACAATTTTCCCCCTGGTGACCGGTTTGAGATCGTAAGGGCCTTAGTGCGACTTCGGGACGTTTCCCAAGTCCTTGCGGTAGCTCCAAACAACTCTCCCCGGGTTCATTTTATTTAGACTCCCTAAGTTCTTTGGGTTCATTAGTTTTAGGAGCCGGAATCGTCGGCTCTGATACCACTTTGTAACACCCCCTCATACCAAGGTACCTTACCAGGACTACCCCAGCATGAAAGGCTGTTACCATCTCGGTTGCCCGAGGTTAGTAAATATCAATAGCAACAGTCCCAAACACGTTTATTAAGTACGAGAATTATAAAAGTTATATTGTCTCAAAATCCAACAAAAGAAATATCCAAATGCTAGCTACTACAAAACAACAGCTAAGACTCATGATGGTGATAACTAATCCGGCGTGGTGACTCTCCCATGACCGCTCCAAGATCACCAAATGCATCACCTGTCACAATCTGCTCACCATCCCCGAATGGATCATCACAGATTTTACAAAACAACAACGGGGTCAGTTCTGCATAATTAAAATAAGACAAATGCATAAAGTAACCAGCTGATCATCCTCCGTCCCCGGTCTCCCGATCTCACACAGTTACCGACTACACACCGAGATGTGTAGCCCTACCAGACTACCCATCGCAACAGGTAGCCCACGCCGCCAGTGGGGGGGCCGCAGCTAATCCCCACCAAAATCCCGCTCATCAACAAGCGATAACCCTGTCCCTTAATGTGCACATCCCCTCCCGTGACGGGTTCCACGGAGGGCGAACTAGAGCGTGAAGCCACTCCCGCAAGTGACTGCACCGCAAACATCACAATACTATCACAACCATCACAACACCACCACACCACACTCCAGCGATGATCAGCGAACCACAATCATACACATTACAACAAAGCATCTCAAATCAATTAAGCACAACTGAGTAGGGAAACCCTACCTTAGAACAACCAGCAAGGAATGCGAGAAAGCAAACTAGAACGGATCCTCTACGAAGTCTCCGCCTTAACAACAATCACATAAAACAATCACTAATTACAAAACCCCATTTCCCCCAATTCATAATCAAAGACAAACCCTAGAAATATAACCCATTGAATATGAGAATAAGAACTTTTCGACGAAAAATTAAGGGGATGAATACAGTTGCTAATGATCACACACACTTTAGGGAGAGATTTTGAGAGGATTAGAGCGTCGTTGAGTGATTATGTTTTGGAACAGTGTAATTAGAAACTGATTTACGTTTTCATGTAACCTTAATCATCTCCAAATCAAACCGCTGAAATAATACCCGTCAGACCGGATACTCGGTCGAGTATAAAGTATACTCGGCCGAGTACCCTCTACTCGGTCGAGTATGTCGGGCCTTATGACCGCTTATAGAGTTCTGGCAAATTTATATAGCCTGGTCGTGGCGAGAGCTACTATAGTATTCGAATGAGTCGATTCTTTTGACTAAAGACTATTCGCCTAAGATGGCACAGTTTCAGATTAACTTTGATTTGTGTTACTACGACCTTCGTAAATGGGGTCAAATGGGCATATTTTGGGTTATGATGGTTGTGGCTAGTCGAAGGGAATGAGTGCGATAGGAATTGTCCACCCCTAGTCAGGGTTATAACAATATCTCAGGGCCACTCGAGGAGTAATAAACTGGAAATGCGTGACCACGCTCGGAAAGTATCTATGATAGATAAGTCCGGTCAATCAGTTATTCTCCAGATCGAGGAAACCACTCTCGATATGATCACTTGCAAGTACGACCTGAAAGACACCTTGCATTGAGTGGGAGATAGTAATAGGACAAGAGAATTGGTGACGCACACTTGTCGAGGACAAGTGGGAGATTGTTGGGAAATGTGTCCTCAACAATAGTGCGATCACATGATTTAAATATCATTATTAAATCTCATTTTAAAGAATACAATTGGGAAGTAATTTTATTCTTGTCAACCGGTCAACATATATCGGTAATGATTGGTGACTAGAGTTTGACATTACATCGTGTGACGGTGGTGATCAGTTGACCCTCTAGGTCATACCTATAGGGCAACACTCTTAATTGATCATTTAATTAATCGTATAATGTTACGAGTTAATTAAATTACTTGAAAAATTGACGGACGATTTTGGAAGTAAAATTTACGTATCAAATTGAAATGTGATTAAATGATATACGGTCTGAGTAATCGAATTGTATCATTACTCTGATGAAATTATTGTTTAAAGAAACAATTGGATTTGAATGAATTATTATAAATATGATTTATAAATTGGTAAAATATTTTGGCACAAGTAATTATGAATTACTAAATCGATTTTGTATATGACGTATTTTTATTAATACGTTGATTTTTAATATGTTAAAAATACATAACAAATTTATGTTACATATGACATGTGACATATTTACATTTGACAAAAATAAAATGGATTCCATTTTATCTTCAAATGGACCAAAATATGGGTGTGAGTAACAAATTGTATTGTGTTAATTAAGATTAGTGGAATTCATTATTATTACTCTAATTTTAGGCATGCATACCTAGTGTCTTTTGTGTAAGAACACAAAGACCATGCATTGGCCATTCTCCTCCACCCTACCCGGTTTTCCCTTGGAAAGAACAAGGGTTCTTTTGCTTATTTTATTTTATCATTCACCATATGAATGGGTGTAAGATGATCATTATTCATTCACTTCATATTATTATTTTTAGAGAGATAAAAATAACACTCTTCCTCACCTCTTCTCCTACCCGGTTTTAGGAGCCAAAACCAAACAATTTTTGGTTCAATTTTTCACAAGATTAATATTATACTAGCTCATATAATATTAATTAGATTAAGAGTTAGCTTTGGGTATTATTCCTAAGGAGAGATCCTATACTTGGATCTTGTTTCTTCCATTAAAGGAAAGCTCAAGAACAAAAGAAAATGAGATTTCTTTTGTGCCCATTAAACCGAAATACCCATTGTAAGAATAATGTTTCTTTCTCATTTCTTTTATTAGTTTGCATGCATAAGTTCCACCTTTAATTTTATGACAAATTAATTTAAACATATATGAGTATGTTAGTATGTATAAAGATCTACATTTCCTTCAATTGGTATCAGAGCTAATGTTGTTTGCATGCAAATCGGTTAAAAGTTTTTCCGAGTTATAAGAATAACATATAAAACTTGTAAAATTTGTGTTATTATGAGATATCACGAAATTAATCCATGCATGTTAATATTTCTGGTCCTAAAATGTTTTAGGATATTTTGGTTAATTTTACGGATTTTTATTGTTCATATTATACAATAATGGCATTTAAATATGATTTTATGAGTAAAAATGTCATTTTTGGTCTAAAATTAGCTATACTTCGAATTTTCCATTGATTTTTGGCTATGTTGTCACATATATTATTTTGAGATAACCTGTAAATTTTCATAATTTTCGGACTTGTTATGCTCGAAAAATGAATTCTTCTTTATTAAATTCGGTTTTAGGTGAAAAATAGATTAATGTGAGTTAAATTTCGAATCTGGTCATAGAAAATTAATATGTTGTCACATGCAATTTTACAAGATGTGTGTAAAATAGTTGACTATAAAGAAGTCTTTTTGCATGATTTATGGATTTTTGAAGAAAAATAGCATAAATAGTGACATTATTAGTGAAAAATTAATAAAACATAATCTATGACTTAGGAAAAACGTCTAATGTTGCATTTTATTATCTTTTTCAGATCTAAAATTGAAAAGTTAATGAATATAATTTTTCCATGTTTTTATGATTATTTTATTAAAAATCGATAAACCGCAACATTGTTTTTCCGGAAAAATTTCGAAATTTTTAACCTAAGATTTTGAACATTATGAGTGTCATGGTATTTTTCCAAAATGTTCATGAGTTTAAATTTCAAATTTTGAATTTATTTGAAATTTTGTGATTTATTTGAAGTTTATAGCTTATTTTTGTAATTTTTGGGTCCATTTATGAACAATTTTATATAAAATATGGGTTAATTATGGTCAAATTATTAGTAAAGACTAAATTTTGAGTCCTAAGAGGTTAGGGTAATTAACTTATGCATAAATATGAGTTTATGTATTTTTGTGATTATAAAAATGTTGAAATCACGCAAATCCGTAAAAACCGAGTAATATACGATATTGGCTAATTAAAGGCGATTTAGCATAAAATTGAGCATGTTCATACATATTATAATGCTGCATTTTTCCTTTATGATTGTCATAATTTTAATTTATGTAATTTTGAATTATGTAATTTTACTTAGTATGGCCTTAGATTTTAATTGGTATTTCCCGAAATGTATGGGAATATCGATTCGGTTGTAATTTTTTATTGTGATCTCGTATCACCGTTTTGTAATTTAATAGATTTATTTTATTTTAGTTACAAATGTATAATAGGAAATTATGTAATTTATTATGTAATTTTATTCATTCCGGAGTTCCCAAAGACGGATTTCTTCAAGAATGGCGATACATAAAGACGGTGTTACCTCGAGATGCGTGCCACAACCGAATTTCAAGGGACCAATGGAGTTGGTTTCCGAATATGTAATAGTTAAATAGTTTTTCTATTTTAGGAAAGGCCATACTAGGATTTATTTATCTTTATGCTTGCATTTTATTTTATGTCACATGCATCGCTAAATCGCCATAACTAAAACATGCATCTTTATTTTATCGAGTTTATCGACCGTGTCAATTAGAATTATCGTAGTTCACCGCTTTAGTTCAATTAAAACGTGATAGATAATAAATTGACATGACCTCTCGCTAAAACAAACAATTGAGACATAGCCTTACCAAATAGTATACCATGAAAACCTATTTCGCGAGGGAGTGCACTCGGCCCTACCGGGGTACAAACCTTGTTACGTAGGGGAAGTGGGTGATGAGTGTTAATCCACCGAGTTCATGTTAATAAGGGTTTCATCGGCCATACCGTGCCCAAGTTGATGTGGACTTGGATCATGGACACATTTATTCGAAATTTGGATTAAGCTCAACGGAAGTATTCGCGACCGTAGTTGCATGTGTTCCGGGCTATAGATAAATATTAGAGTAATTTTATCGACCAAGAGTTCTAAAAGTAGAATCGATTAAAACGTTAATCCACCGAGTTATATTGATAAGGGTTTCATCGGCCATACCGTGCCCAAGTTAATATGAATTTGGATCTTGGAATCATTTATTATAGTTGGGTAGAGGTCACTATATAAATGTTCATATCTTGTTAATTTGCAAGTATGATTTAAAAAGACAAATGTTAATATTTCCTTTTCCTCCATATTTGTAGTTCTTTACAATGAATCCAACAAATGCTACCGCACCGATAACTATTGAGTCATATCACAATGTTCTAGACGACATATGCTCCAACAATGATTTCGATACTACTAGAGAACTTCATTTCGGGATAGGTTCGGATGGAAACCTTAACTTCATCACTTCTTCTAAACCACCTACTACTACTAGACCTCGCGTGAGTCCGTCTCAGGAAGACTACCTCATACAATCTATAGGGTCTTTGTCTCTGGAAGATAAAGATGCCAAAGCTAGTGGGAGCTCAAGCAATCAAGCTCTTGCTTCAAAGGGCAAAAGGTTCAAGAAGAAAGGAAAGAAAATCAAAAACTTCAAGCAAGTTAATGATGAATGCCATTATTGCTATGGCATGGGACATTGGCTTAGGAATTGTCCCGTATATTTGCGAAATATAAGGGAAGGACTCATTACTCCAAAAGGGTTTAAGAGATGTGGAGAGGCTTAGCAAGGGAGATGTGGATCTACGCCTTGGAAATGGAGCTCGGGTAGCGGCCGAATCCAAGGGAACTTATGTTTTAGCTTTGCCAAATGGATTTGAGTTGTATTTGCATAATTGTTTTTATGTGCCTACACTCTCTAAAAACATTATTTCAATCGCCATGCTGGACATGGACGGTTTTTGTTTTGTCATTAAGAACAATCGTTGTACTATTTCTAGGAACGACTTGGTTATAGGCCAAGCTTCCTCTATCAATGGCATTTTCATTTTAGAGACCTCAAATCCGACTAATGATATTTATAACATTCAATCAAAGAAACTCAAAACAAGTGACCCAAGTGAAGCGTTCATTTGGCATTGTCGATTAGGTCACATAAACGAGAATCGCATCAAAAGATTAATTTCTACTAATGTGATTACACCATTTGATTATCAATCATTTGGTACATGCGAATATTGCCTACTTGGCAAAATGACTCGTAATCCTTTTAGTGGTAAAGGGACACGAGCTAGTGAGCTATTGGGACTCATACACACCGATGTGTGTGGACCAATGAGTATCACCGCTCGTGGTAATTATGACTACTTTATAACCTTCACCGACGACTTAAGTAGACATGGGCATGTCTATTTAATGAAACATAAGAGTGAAGCGTTTGAGAAATTCAAGGAATTTCAAAACAAAGTAGAGAACCAATTGAACAAAAAGGTAAAAGCACTACGTTCCGATCGTGGTGGTGAATACCTTAGCCTTGAATTTGATTCACACTTGAAAGGTTGTGGTATTATATCACAACTTTCTCCACCCGGAACAACACAACTCAATGGTGTTGCCGAAAGGAGGAATCGAACCCTACTTGATATGGTTCGATCCATGATGAGTCAAACCGAGTTCTTTGAACTCGTTTTGGGGATTTGCGATTCAAACCGCAATTAGATCTTTGAACAATAGTCCCACTAAATCCACCGAAAAGACTCCATATGAGATGTGGACAGGAAAGGTTCCCAATATATCCTATATGAGGATTTGGGGATGTGATGCTTACGTCAAGACTAAAGCCGACAATAAGCTTGCCCCAAGATCCGAAAAATGCACCTTTGTAGGTTATCCCTCGCATTGTCGAGGATACTACTTCTACAAACCTCAAGAAAACAAAGTGTTTGTGTCTAGCGAGGCTGTCTTCTTAGAAAGTCAATTTATTTCTAAGAGACAGAGTGGGAGAAATTTTGAACTTGACGAAGTTCAAGAGCCACAAACCGAGGAAGAGACGCAAGAAGATGTTCCTTCGTCGTCTAACGCGGTTGTACCTCCTCCACTAAGAAGGACGGGCCGAGTAATTCGCCATCCCGATCGATATGTGGGACTTATCGAGGAAGATGGAACACTCGATGTATTGCTTATGGAAAGTGACGAGCCCGCTACCTACAAGGCCGCAATCTCTAGTCCAAACTCCTCCTTATGGCTTGAAGCCATGAAGTCCGAAATGGATTCTATGCATGAAAACCAAGTTTGGGACTTGGTAGATTTGCCTAAAGGGGCAAGACCCCTCCAATGCAAATGGATATTCAAAGTCAAGAATGGCATAGAAGGACATGACGATGTCTATAAAGCTAGGCTAGTGGCAAAAGGATTTACCCAAGTCCAAGGTCTCCATTATGATGAGACCTTCGCCCCCGTAGCCATGCTAAGATCCATACGGATTTTGTTAGCGATCGCCGCATTTCATGATTATGAAATATGACAAATGGATGTCAAAACCGCTTTTCTAAATGGGCATTTAGAAGAGGAGGTGTACATGATACAACCCGAAGGTTTTGTTGATTCTGAAAATCCTAACAAAGTGTGCAAACTTAAGAGATCCATTTATGGTCTTAAGCAAGCATCTAGAAGTTGGAATCATCGATTTAATCATGTTATAAAGGAAAATGGTTTCACTCGAAGTGTTGAGTAACCATGTTTATACATGAAATTCAGTGGGAGCAATGTTGTGTTCCTAATCTTGTATGTCGATGACATACTACTCATTGGAAATGATATTCCAATGTTGTCTTCTGTTAAGAAGTGGTTAGGTAACCACTTCCAAATGAAGGATTTAGGAGAGGCACAACGCATATTAGGCATCCGGATCTATAGAGATAGATCCAAGAGGATATTGGCACTAAGTCAAGAGTTTTATGTTGATAAGATTCTTCGACGGTTCAGCATGGACAAATCCAAAAGGGGTTTGGTACCTATGGTAACCGGGACGATATTGAGCAAGACTCAATGTCCCTCCGAACCCCATGATGTTGAACGCATGAAGTTGATCCCTTATGCTTCCGCTGTTGGATCAATCATGTATGCCATGATATGCACACGTCCTGATGTCTCGTATGCCTTGAGCATGACGAGTAGATATCAAGGAAATCCAGGTGAGAGTCACTGGATTCTTTGTCAAGAACATCCTTAAGTACTTGAGAAGAACTAAGGATTCTATCCTTGTGTTTGGAGGAGACGCTGAGTTGCGTGTTAATGGATACACGGACTCAAGTTTTCAAACAGATAGAGATGACTTGAAATCACAAGCTGGTTTCGTGTTTATGCTCAATGTTGGTGCCGTAAGATGGAGAAGCTTCAAGGAAGTCAGAATCATGATTCTACAACGGAGGTGAGTACATCGCAAAGATCGAAGCTGCTAAGGAAGCTGTTTGGATCAGGCAATTCACGGAAGGTCTAAAAGTAGTACATACCGCCAATGATCCCATTACTCTCTATTGTGATAATAGTGGGACGATCTTCCAAGCTAAGGAGCCGAAGTCTAGTAATAGATCTAGACATGTACTTAGAAAATATCATGTAATAAGAGATTTCATTGAAAGAAAGGAAATTACGATTTGTAAGGTTGGGACGGATGACAACATAGCCGATCCGCTCACCAAGCCTTTATCGCAGGCTAAGCATGATGGACATGTTACGTCCATGGGACTTAAACGTGTACCGAGTTTTTGTTAGATTTTGAAATGAAATAAAAGTGTTGTTTTTGTTCATGTTCATAATCACATTTGTCTTTTATCTTTAATTTATACATTGTTACATCCAAACGGGTTGTAGAGACAATTAAACCCCGTTAAAGTGAACACGGATTAACATAGTATTTGCCCATAGTCACTTGTATGAGGTGACGTCTCAAAGTGACTAGAGTGTGAGGCGATTGATGGCAAGTTCAAGTGTCATAGAGTCATGTGAGATGACTAGTCGATCACATTGCGGTATTAGGAACATTTTGTCGGGCCTTATGACCGCTTATAGAGTTCTGGCAAATTTATATAGCCTGGTCGTGGCGAGAGCTACTATAGTATTCGAATGAGTCGATTCTTTTGACTAAAGACTATTCGCCTAAGATGGCACGATTTGATTAACTTTGATTTTTGTTACTACGACCTTCGTAAATGGGGTCAAATGGGCATATTTTGGGTTATGATGGCTGTGGCTAGTCGAAGGGAATGAGTGCGATAGGAATTGTCCACCCCTAGTCAGGGTTATAACAATATCTCAGGGCCACTCGAGGAGTAATAAACTGGAAATGCGTGGACGCTCGGAAAGTATCTATGATAGATAAGTCCGGTCAATCAGTTATTCTCCAGATCGAGGAAACCACTCTCGATATGATTACTTGCAAGTACGACCTGAAAGACACCTTGCATTGAGTGGGAGATAGTAATAGGACAAGAGAATTGGTGACGCACACTTGTCGAGGACAAGTGGGAGATTGTTGGGAAATGTGTCCTCAACAATAGTGCGATCACATGATTTAAATATCATTATTAAATCTCATTTTAAAGAATACAATTGGGAAGTAATTTTGTTACGGTCAACATATATCGGTAATGATTGGCTGACTAGAGTTTGACATTACTGTCGTGTGACGGTGGTGATCAGTTGACCCCCTAGGTCATACCTATAGGGCAACACTCTTAATTGATCATTTAATTAATCGTATAATGTTACGAGTTAATTAAATTACTTGAAAAATTGACGGACGATTTTGGAAGTAAAATTTACGTATCAAATTGAAATGTGATTAAATGAGATACGGTCTGAGTAATCGAATTGTATCATTACTCAGATGAAATTATTGTTTAAAGAAACAATTGGATTTGAATGAATTATTATAAATATGATTTATAAATTGGTAAAATATTTTGGCACAAGTAATTATGAATTACTAAATCGATTTTGTATATGACGTATTTTTATTAATACGTTGATTTTTAATATGTTAAAAATACATAACAAATTTATGTTACATATGACATGTGACATATTTACATTTGACAAAAATAAAATGGATTCCATTTTATCTTCAAATGGACCGAAATATGGGTGTGAGTAACAAATTGTATTGTGTTAATTAAGATTAGTGGAATTCATTATTATTACTCTAATTTTAGGCATGCATACCTAGTGTCTTTTGTGTAAGAACACAAAGACCATGCATTGGCCATTCTCCTCCACCCTACCCGGTTTTCCCTTGGAAAGAACAAGGGTTCTTTTGCTTATTTTATTTTATCATTCACCATATGAATGGGTGTAAGATGATCATTATTCATTCACTTCATATTATTATTTTTAGAGAGATAAAAATAACACTCTTCCTCACCTCTTCTCCTACCCGGTTTTAGGAGCCAAAACCAAACAATTTTTGGTTCAATTTTTCACAAGATTAATATTATACTAGCTCATATAATATTAATTAGATTAAGAGTTAGCTTTGGGTATTATTCCTAAGGAGAGATCCTATACTTGGATCTTGTTTCTTCCATTAAAGGAAAGCTCAAGAACAAAAGAAAATGAGATTTCTTTTGTGCCCATTAAACCGAAATACCCATTGTAAGAATAATGTTTCTTTCTCATTTCTTTTATTAGTTTGCATGCATAAGTTCCACCTTTAATTTTATGACAAATTAATTTAAACATATATGAGTATGTTAGTATGTATAAAGATCTACATTTCCTTCAGAGTATTCAGCATACTCGGCCGAGTGTTCCTGGATAGTAGCCAAACAGGCTACACGACACACTCTACTCGACCGAGTAGGCCATAGTCGGTCGAGTACCAGCCTATAAAATCCGTAGTATTACATATACTTTTTTAATGTTATGTGCATAATCCCAAACTCTGGTATATTGCTCATCAGAATTACCATAAATCATTAACTTAGCTCGAGCTCTTTCTAATCAACACTTGTGGTAGTTAACATCTACACCATAATCCAACTTCACCCTAGATTGGTTGCCCGTCAACGACCAACCTGGATCTGATCTCCAAGTTTCCAAGTACTTCTGAGCAATGAACTCAGAAGTAACCATTCTATTTTTTGTTGTGTAAACACAAATATGTTCAAGATATAAGCTTATAATCTCAAAGGTGGAGTTTTCCCCTTTCACCTTAGTAGCGGTCAACCTGTAAAGACAAGGATTTTCCACTCTACAAGTACACTTGGGCAACCTAGATTTCTTTGAATTCCAATAACAATCACACCTATGTCGACATTGGATACTCACCCTTGCACTTTCATTATGGAGGAAATAAGGCTCATAGCCATTTTCAATGGCATGTTGCCTCACGGCTTTCCTTAGAACTTCAACAGAAGGATACAAAAGACATACTTTCAACAATATAGGTTTCTCAAAATCCACTGTTGGATAAAAAACGTCAAGACTGGCCAGCTCATCATCTGAACCAACCACACTTCTATTATCATCATCAGATACCAACTCATCCTCACTACCAATCTCTACATTCACATCATCAACATTCAAAAAATGAGCATTTCCTGAAACCTTGGTTTGTGAGCAAGACTGGTTCAATGTGTTATTAATTACATTGATAAGGGATTCATCAATATAATCAGAAAACAATTCCTCTCCTACTAAATCTCCTTCTATCTCGGTTTAAGTAACAACAATGTTACTAAAAGAACTATCCTCACTCCAATACCCCTCCAAATCCTCGGAGCCGGAGGGCCACTCATCCTCATTCACTACCTCGGTCATCTTTTCGTTCTCTTCTCGAAAGACCCCAAATTTCTCCTTGCCCTTCCCTTTTTCTTTTTCTTTAGTCTTACTTACATCATCTAACACCAGTTTTCTTCTAGGTTGCAGCTTCTCAATCCTTTTCAAAGGGGAGACAGAAATTTCAATAGGACTATTCAATAGTCTAGGGGACCTCCTAACTGAAGTTGGACTTTTTTCAGAGGTATTCTTTGTTCTTGGGATAGCATGTGTGCTTGACGGCCTACTTGTCTGAACAAAGTACACATCAAGACGGTTGTCATCATCCCTAGAGTTAAACAAGTCAGTCATCCCATCCGGACTTTCCAATTTCTTCAGCCCGGTTACGAAGCTTTTACCTTTAACCTTGAAAAATGATTCAAATGGCTTACCATTTAATAGAGACAAACCGGCCTGAATAACATTACGATATGAATAGCTCTCTG
Organism: Silene latifolia; assembly: GCF_048544455.1. Lineage (NCBI taxonomy): Eukaryota > Viridiplantae > Streptophyta > Magnoliopsida > Caryophyllales > Caryophyllaceae > Silene > Silene latifolia. The sequence goes on along the minus strand of NC_133538.1, from coordinate 309,448,080 downwards.
ACCAAAACCCAAATTGAAGATTCAATACACCCTCAAAATAAGCTACTTGACCATTTGCAGTCGTCTCAAATCTACCTCCATGATGAAATCTAACATCAAATTCAAACGGCTCTAACAACCTACAATTAATAGAACGCAAAAATTGTAACAACTATCAATATCATAACAAACTGACTTTAGCATAGTATTTCGTACAATCTAAATACAAATTTATTACTTGTCATTTTCAATCACATGTACATCAGTTTAGCCATATATTAACCTTGGCATAGTATTCTCCATGGATGCTAATCCATATTCTTTTCTTTTTTTGGGTAAAAATATAAGTAGAATATATATGAAAATCCTAAGATAATCAAAATTACAATTTTTTATCAGTTCGTCATTAAAAAGACAACAAACTCGACACTATCGCCTTATCTAGATAATACTATCCGGATTACGGCAATCCAATCCAAACATTAACAATCTAACCAACCCGATATCTTCATCTTCCACAAACCCGAACAGTAGAACAATGAAGAGGAGGCCAATTCGAGGGAATTGGTCACAGAGTACACTAGTAACACGATTATACCATAGCAGAAGGAAAAGCCAATCTTATATAAAACTGGGTTGAAACGCTGTGGATGCGCCACATGTCAACCCAGCCTTAAATACACGTATTAATTACAGCTGAAATTAAATATAAACATAATAAATGTTGTATAAATCTCAGCAAAATATTAATTATCGTTTAATAAAACTTATTATAAAATTATATTAAATAGTTACGGTGATTTGATTCTAAATTACTAAAAAGTTATTTTGATACAAATTTTAAAATGTAAATAATTACGTTCATTGTGAAAAATGTTTTCAATTGAGTATAATTTTCATTATATTTATTGAAATATTTATTTTGATATGTAAAGATGATTAAAGTGAGTGTTAAATTTACGTAAAAAAAATATTTTGAGAAAGTTATAAAACTTAGACTATTAAATCTATTAAGAAAAATATATTTGGAATAGTCATTGTATATATTAGAAACACAACTTTAAAAAAACTATTAAGAGATAAGTTTCTATAGTGTGGGAATGAAAAAAATTATATTGGACAAATTGAATACATATGAGATTTTGATAGGTTTCAATAGTGTGATAATGAGTATGTGTTGTACGAGTGTGTATGAACATAGTGATCGCGAGTGTATTTGAATAATCAAAACAAAAGTAATGAATATTAAGTAATATAGTATCATAAACAACATTAATAGGTAGAAAACACGTTACATTTTTCTTTAATATCGTTAATTAAATATGTATAAGTCAAATATAAATTATAGATTATAACTAACCAAATACTCCGTATTACTTTTAGTTAAATATTTTATATGTTATCTTTTAAATACTTTGAAGTTAAACATTAAAAACTAATATTTGAGAAAGTTCAACCTATTATATTTACATTTAGAGATAAACTCTTAAACATCATTATATATAGTTGTTTAAAAAAAACAAAAGATGCAAATTTCTCATAGATATGTTTGACACATATCACATGCAAGACACAATCAAAACCTTTGAATAAGTTGAGTTTGGACTCTATATGTTTGATAGATAAATGTCACATGTTATATATAAAAAGTTAAAAATTACATAAAATTATGCTCACATAATTTTGAATAAATATTAATTGATTTGAGACATAAAGTATCGTGAAATGATATAATTTGAGAACTTATTGTTGATTGTTGTATTATTCAAATAAATTTTCTTTGCAAAAAATTATCATTTCATTTCATAAGAAAGAAATTACAATGAGGTTTTGCAAAAGCTATCCACTAGAAAAAATCATGATATTTCACCCGTCATAAATTTATTTATAAAACATTGATCATGCATAACTAATTATCACTTATTAGTTTTAATTAAAACTGTTATGTACTCCCTCCTATTCTAGATAAATGTGTCATTGTGTGGATGACACAAGAATTAAAGAGGGAGTTAAATAATGTAAAGTATTGTGGTGGGGTGAGGTAATTGGAGAGAGGGAATGTATTGTGAGGTATTATTTTGAGTAGAGTGATTAAAATAAGCATTGTTGTGTGGTGTGGTGGGGTATTACTGTGGGTTGAAGTGGTTAAAATAAGTATAAAAGTTTACCAAAAATAGACAATGGGGCATTATTTTGACACAAAATCACATTGAAGACGGCACATATCCGTCACTTTGGAGTGACGGATACCATTTCCTCTCACAAATTACCCAAATAGAGGAGAGAGGGAAGCACATGGAGGTGTCCCCTCGATCCGTTTTGTGAGTGGCATTACCCGTCACTTGCTCTGACCCGTCTTCAGCAAGACTAACTGTTATTTTGAATAGACGGAAATGGACAATGGGTCAGTTATGTAGAATAGGAGGGAGTATTTTATTTTAAAACATTGAAGTTAAACCTAAAAAAAATTAAATTTGAGAAAAAAATATTTATAAGAGAAAATATTGAAGGTCATATATGAATTATATAATTTTTCTTCAATTATAATCTTAAAATTTTAAAACAGGCCGCGCGAAACGCGGGACCTAGTATTTTGTTAATCCAATTCCAATCACATCAGCAAATACAAACTAATAAACCAAACAAAAATACGAAAATTATGCTAATATTAAGTTGGAATCTGACTTGTCATTTTCGCTTGATTTTTTACCCATATTATTCAAATTGTTGAATATATTCAGCTACTAATTGGGCAGTCGATTAATCGACTTAATTAAGGTTCATCAGTTCGATTGATTGAATTAGGGAAAAAGAAGATGAATTGGGGATACGATTAGAGAATTGGGATTTAGGGTTAGAGTAGAATGAAGGAAATGGGATATCTGGGTAAAATGAAATGAAAATAATCAGTTGTGTTGTGGTGTAGAGTATGCGTAATAAGTAAATAGGGGTAGTTTTGGTATTTTACGTAAATCGTCATTTAACAAGTCGGGAAATAAGGAAAATGATGCTCGGAGTAAAAATACGGGGGTGATTGGGGAATATACGTTAAAGTTTGGGGTTATTTGTAAAAACGCAAATACGGGTTGGTAATTTGTAAAAATTCGTAAATACGGGTGGTTATTTATAATTTTTCCAAAATTTTAATATGGCCAAAAAGCCAGGGGACTGTCAAGAAGCAACAGCGGTATAACAACACGCACTAGGTTAAGTGCAGCGCCAACAGATCTAATTAAAAATAAATAAATAAAAAATATAAAGTACTATCAAGGATGCAAAGCTGTAAAATCCCAATGGTATGGGTCCTTAGCATTACTCATTAACACCAGCTAGTCTTGCTATAGACGGATGATATATCCGTCTATAGCTAAAGACGGGTCAAATAACTTGAAAGTGGTGACATTTTTTGCCCACACTACCCCATTTGTTGCTTGTTCTATTAGAAATGTGCAATTATATTTGGCCCGTCTTTAGTTATAGACGGATATATGCTGTCTATAATGAGATTTTGTGCATTAACACAAAGATCTTTAATTATTATTTGTACAATCTGTAAACATGATAAATCAACAAGAGCCCATGAATAAAGGATGTAATAGACTCCTTCCGTTACGAGTAATAATTTGTTTACCTTTTATTAAAATACTCTCACAAAAGAATAAAAATGGTAAACAACTGATTGAGAGTTGAGACAAAGGGAGCATGTGATTTCATTCTTTAAATTATGCGAGATTTTCAATCTTCAAATTCTGAATTCTAATCAAGCTGCAGAAAATATTGGAATAATATCAAAATTATTATTACCATACAATCTGAATGTGTAACATGATAACAAACTTACAAAGGTGCCAATGGAGAGGCAGCTTACCTTACAATCTGAATAAAATAGCTCTTACAGAACAATAATTACCCTAATCAGGCATGCTAGTAATGACATCTACTGCTAAATGTATCCGTCTGTGACATTTAATTAGTACACACCAAATCAAGAAATAGTGAACAATCAGTTCCGCTCCAAAAAGTCAAATATTTGTTGAGCCCATAAATCTGAGAGTCAAGTAATCCTCCGAGTTCATACTGGAGATAGTAATGTATGGCCTTTGATCTTTGACAGAGCAGAAATGAATGTACTGGCTGATATCAGCTCAATGTCCATTCTAATGTATTCCAACTTTTTCATACTGTTCATATCCGGACGATTGAAGCATGTGCGGTATCCGGGCTTTTTCGGTAATTAAGCTCCACAAATGTACCACCTCCTATACCCTTGGCTAGTCTCCCAGGGTTCACACACAAACATTTAGCTGCATCTTGTGCTTCATTATTGAGAGAAAGCACCTGTTTAATGTGAATAGAAAACCTAAATATTAAAGCACTTTCCATGTTTCAGCCACCAAGAGTTTTTTTCCCCAGGAAGAGAGATTCTTCCTTTTACAATTTGGAAGGATAGATTCTAAAAGTTTCACATTTTGTATACGCTTGTAGTGTTGTGAAGTAATAGTCAACTGACACAGCTTTATTATACTCAACCAGAAATAGTCTCTTCGGTGCTCAACACTAAAGTATGTTGTATAATGTAATTGCACTATTCAAAGGAATAAATTCTACAAGCTTCACTATCAACATGTGTTTGCACACTTGAGACTCAAATGACACGTACAAAGGTCTCAAGAATTATTACCTTCACGAAAGGAGCTAAGTCAGATGGAACAACAAGTACTTGTGGCGTAGAAGGAATGTTTAAAGCTTCTGGAGCAACTGAAAAATCAAGGGGAACTCCCTCAGCTGGCGGATATAAAGGATAGAAGCTGTAAAAGGAACAAGAAAATTGAATCAAAAATGAAAAACCAATCCAATCTCTCTCAGACAGAGACAGCTAGCTACTTAGCAAAAAAAAAAACTTTACGAAACGGGGCGTAACAAACCTGTGTTGGCCAATAATATGGGTTGCCAATCTACTTAAGCGGTTTTTTGATGTTCCGTCTTTATGATTCCTCGAGATCTCTTCTCCGCTAAGATGTTTTAAGATATCCACAGAGCAGCATCCAATTGTCACCTGCGAACCAAAACCTTTGAATTGTAAAATCTTATCCAGAATACATTCAAGCACTTCTGACGAGTTCATCACCTGATGAACGTACAATGGTGGACTAAAACCATTCTCTCCCCGAGATCAATCTGAAGAAAGTGTACAGTGTAGAACATCTCAATCAATCAGCAAGAGGCAGGGTCAGGCAAGACTGCATTCTTCACCTTATTTTAGAAGCATAAAGCAAATGGTTCAAGGAAAACTAAAGTTCTATTGGACCTGATCGATTGGGTGCTGTTTTGGTAATTCAGACTTCAGAAGTAGAGCAAGAACTCACCTTATCAGCATCAAATATTCCTGGATTTGTGAGACTACTAATCTGCCGAAGCAAGGGAAAGCAGTTGTCATACTTTTGCATGAGAATTACCTTGAATAATAATTGAACAAAAATTAAATTTTAAAAACGTGGAGTTACCTGATCTTTAAGTTCAGGGGGATGTATGTCGAAAGGAGGCTGAAAAAAAAAGTAGGAAACCTGGCTTAATCATACTATCATCAAACGCCAAGTATACAATAGAAACTTTGATTAAAAATGGTATACGATAGAGAAAAAATTAAACAAAGAACACGACTACCTGAGGAAAGACAAAATCATGGTTAGCATCACGTATAGATGGAACCAAAAGCACGCGGGTGGAAGACCCCATGTATTCAACATGGTCACCTAACTGAAAATAAGTTTAGACAAATAATTATTTTACTGCAAGTAACAATCATCCTATTCGGCTCCAAACATAACTAAAAGTTGGGTAAAAAGTAAATACCCTAGTAATGATTTCCTGGTGAAATACTTCGTCAAAGCTCCTGTCGAAAGTAGCTTTCCTAATCTCAGGATGTTCAGAATCAACAAAAGGCCCCAACTGAAAAAAGATACCCCATGCTTGTCCTGTAAGTTCAAAATTTCTGAAGAAAGTACCAAAACAGGATGGAAATGCCTATACCAGTATCAGCAACTGTGGCTGCTTTCTACTTGCGTACGCGAGCAATTCCGAGAGAGGCTCGAAGAATAGATTGTCTGTTGTCGTGAACGGGCCAGCCGCTATGATCTGTTCATATTACACACGGCATGAAATATTGAACAGAAGTCAACTGAAGTGCTAGACAAGCTTGATCTTTGAGCAAAACATGCCAGAATTTAATCATATATCCAAAACTCCAAGTAATGACCAAAGGCTTTCAAAAGGCAGATATTACTCAGACGTTTAAGAGGAAAGATAAGATACTCCAAAGCCAACTGAAATGCTAGTAAGTTTCATATAATATCCTGATAATGTCCCTGTATATCCTCATCCCCCGCAAAATTCTCAAATGTAATATCTCTGAAACTTTATCTGGTGAGTTGTGAGACTTGTGATTATGTACATCAGAGTTTACACAGTTTTAAACAAGCCAAGTGTGGGAGTAACAGCCCGAAATCACAAAAGCTAACTATGCTCATATGCACCTTGGTCAACATGATAACAATAAAGAGTGAGTGAATGAGTATGCGTTCCTTTTGCCCCCTTACAATTATCAGCAATCTAATAAAGATATCATATTTCTTACCACTGACAGTTCTGACAGGGCAGGTGATTGCAAACTGGGTAGACCGTCTTCATCAAGCGCTTGTCTCTTGACAGGATGAAGATCACAGTCAGAAGAGGCCGGGAAGGGAATCAAATCTTCCACTTTTGAGGCAACTAGACAATGTCCGCTTGGATTGTCTCCAACTATACCAATCACCTAAAAAAAAACATATATCCAATAAAGCTTACACTGTTTTAGATGTCCAAAATGCATTATGCATTGTAATTTTTGACTCATACCTGGCCCGGAAAAATGGTATACTGGCTCAGTTTTTCCAATTCAAGACGCACACGTTGTCCTCCTGAATGCTCAACACTGACAAACGGTAGAAAAACCAAACTTCAAAGGAAGCCTACAGAATATGAATTCCCTTGATGATGCACTCAGAAATGAACTTCCAGATTTCATTCCCTCTAGAAAGCTTATTTTCTTGGTCTTCATACAGATGAAAGTTTTCTAGCAGCTTGTTCAACGCCAAGGCTCTACTATGTAGAGTGCAATACTAAATCACTATATAAAATTACAAGAGCTTACCCTTTTCAGACTTAATTCTGATTAAACCAGAATTTATGACCATACGCAGATACTCTTAGGTGTTCTTGTTATAGGTTACCCCAATAAAGAACTGACATAATCCGCAGTGTTATGCAGCCAAGCAGAAACTCTGCTAAATAGCAGACACGTAAAGACTAAGAAACGTAAAACTGAGCAGGTAGAGTACCTGCTCTGTAGTAAGACTGATTTCTCATTCAGGCGGCCTTCTCCATCACAGCAAATCATTCCAACAGCAAATATACTTTTCTGGTGGATAATTGAATAATAGAAGTGGACATTCAAAGTACTATACATTGGAGAGGAAAACTTTGATGGGTATGCGTGAATATATGTATTAAGAAGTTGCATTACCTGAGAGGCTACCGTAGGATCCACAGGGCCTTCATATTGTCCACAATCAACAAATGCTGACGCATGCTTAACAATGCAGGTCTCAAGAAAATTAAACTGCATTATCAGATAAATCATCACTTAAGTAAACCGATCAAACAAATATTACAATTCATAACAAAGAGCATTGCCTACCTTGTCCTCAGTTCTATCATACATATATCTGCAAGCAGGCTCTGGCTTGGATCCACGTATCAGCAAAGAACACCTCTTTTTTGGCTGAGCCGTTCGAATAATTTGATCTTCCGAAATTTTGTCTTCACCTTCTATTTTTCCAGTTTCTTCAATAGGCTCAGAACTGGTCTTGAACTGAATCACAAACTTGTTTGTACGCTGCCCAAAAGGTGTTACAATGCTCGACTGTTTACTGGTTGAGAGAACACTTCCATTTGCTCGGAATCTTGAATCCCCCAAGTCATCATACTGGCTTGAAGGTCGGTCTGTCGGGGTGTCTAAAATGCCAATTTTTGTATCTTCTTGTTCATCGTTTAAGATCCTGGACAGCAGTTTTAGAGTAAGGTAAACCGTTCATGTTTCATGCCTCCCTTCTTGAAAATGATTTTTTTTTTTTGTAAATAGTTTCCTTGTGGAAAAAAAATCAATGGAAATCCTGGGGCAGACATCAATAAAAGCTCAAAACATTACAACTAGTCAAACCTTGATTTACAAACATATACGTTTCTCCGTATGTGTTTATAAAAGGACCACTCTAACATACATTTAAGCAGAACACAGATACAATTACCACTGAGCAGAAGAAGCAATAGGGAATGCTAAAGATACCCACATATCAACATCGCGGATGGAGTAGACAGGCGAACCAGGCTCTTGTTTGATCAAGGCTTCTTTCTGCTCATTTTGCAGGTGTAACAAAAAACCATCCATTTCAGATTCTTTTACAGTGGGTTCGATCAACTGCCTGTGACACACGCATATATTTAGTCAGCCAGACTCAACCCAAGACCGGTTATGAAACGGGTCAGGACCATCATACCTACACTCTAAAGCATTTATCACAATACATGAAGATAGTACAGTAATATATATGAAAAGGATCCCAACAGCTCTTAGTTATATACATCCATGTTAAAAACGATATATGAAATATCACAGTACGAGAGCTGGTGAAGCGATATCGACTTTCTAAATGATTCCATGTAGGCTACTCAAAGTTTGAGCTAAAATTGATGGTCACTCGATATAATCTTAAAATCTTACAAATATTTACCAAAAAATTGCTAATTTCCTATATCATAGTTAACTAAAATGTGCGATGAATCGGAATGCAGCAAAAATATACTCCGTAACAAAATAGAAGACCTGTTAAGATAGTAAAGTTCCCAGCTTGAAACCAGATCGGACGGTGAAAGTTTGTAGTTAACACAAAAAGTGATACCTGAGACAACACAACAATTTCCATAAGTTAGAAATGAAACAATTAAGAATAAAAAGAAAGAACAGCCACGGGGAAATTGATTTAAGATTGAAAAACCCAGAAAATTTGAATGAATACATTTAGGGAGAACAGCATCGTCGTCGTGGATAGTGAAACCACTTCTCTTGAATTCATCTTTGATTTGAATCTCCATTACGCGGATTTCTGCAATTCTAGGGTTTTCAAAATTGGGGATTTTGTTTGAGTTGGGGTGAAGTATGGACTATGGAGGGAGAGAAAGAGGAGGTGAGTATAGTTTGGCGGGAAACTTATTGGACAACGGTTGCCATTTACTTGCTAATCTAACCCTCACTCTAAGACCATCCCCAAGCAAGGTCAATTGCTAGGTCATGACCTTACTTGGTCATACTAATTATCAATTAACAACAAAATTATGGTGACCTTTGGAGAGAAGAGGTCAATTTGTGACCTTTGGTGGTCAATTTGTGACCTTTGGTGGAGCAAATTGACCCAACTCATGACCTATATGTGGCGATATGTGATTGGTTGACAATATTAATAATTAATAAAAACATATATATGTGAAAAAGTGATATAATGTGGAGAGATGTAATTGGTTGGAAAGTGAAAAATGATTGGATTGATGACCTAGGTCGTGATCTTCTACTTGGGAGGGTGAAGGTAGGTCAAGATAAATAAAGTGGGATTAAGAGTAAAACAAGGTCGTGACCTAATTAGCGCGACCTTTACTTGGGGATGGTCTAAACCTCCCATATTAACATATTTTTTTCAAGTACGACATTTTCATCACCACCGATTCAATTCCGCCACCAAATTCAAGGAATCGGCGACAAGTAATCTAAACTAGTTTAATTTTTTAAAAATTTGTAATTAGTTGGTAGATTTAGGTGGTTTAGAATAGAAACGTTATTGTTAGAACGGATTAACGATTATAGATTACCGCGCCAAAAATTAATCTAAGCCAATAAACGATTTTTTTTTTCAAAAAAAAAAGAAAAAAAAAAATTCCGGAGACCTAGGTCCAGACGAAGAATTTTTTTTTTTTTTTGAAAAAAAAAATCGTTTTTTTGGCTTAGATTAATTTTTGGCGCGGTAATCTATAATCGCTAATCCGTTCGTCAAATCATAAACTTGAAACGTAAACATATCTTTTGAACATCGTTACTAACTTGATCATTGTTACTGTCATTAGACATTAGTCGATATGTTTGAAATTGTTTTAATCGAAAATTTCGTAAATTAAATTACGATTTTTTTCCGAAAAACCGTCTTTTTTTTTGTTTTAGAAAGATTAGAGAGAGAGAGACAAGGGGGAGTTAATGGGGTGCAATATTGGAAAGTTGTGTTAATTGTCGACGATAATTAGTAAAAGTGTCGACGATATTTAACACGACTCTATCACAATTGTGCCATGGATTATTGCCCAAGCCCAATCTTGTACTACGTTTTTTTTCCGGTCGTGTTAAATATCGTGGACACTTTTACTAATTATCGTCGACAATTAACACATTTTTCCAATTTTGCCCCCCGTTAACTTCCTCTCTCTCTCTCTCCCTCCCTCTCTCTCTCTCTCTAATCTTTCTAAAACAAAAAAAAGACGGTTTTTCGGAAAAAAATCGTAATTTAATTTACGAGCTTTTCGATTAAAACGGTTTTAAACATACGGTAACAACGATCAAGTTAGGAACGGTTTTAAAAATATTTTCGTCTTAAATTTTTTTTTTAAAACAAAAAAAAATTCCGGACGGAAATATTTTCCGTCTGGACGAAAAAAAATTTCATCTGGACAAAAAAAAAAATCCGGACGAAAATATTTTTCGTCTGGACCTAGGGTTGGACGAAAATGTTTTTCGTCCGGAAAAATAAACTTAGATTAATTTTTGGCGAGGTAATCGATAATCGCTAATCCGTTCTAACAATAACGATTCTATTCTAAACCACCTAAAACTACTAACTAATTAAAAAAAATTTAAAAATTAAACTAGTTTAGATTACTTGTCGTCGATTCCTTGAATTTGGTGGCGGAATTGAAGCGGTGGTGACGGAAATGTCGTACTTGAAAAAAAGATGTTAAAATATGGAAGGTTTAGAGTGAGGGGTAGATTCGGAAAGTCATTAAAAAATGTCGACCAATAATTAGTAAATGTCGACGACGTTTAGCAGGTTGGTTTTTTTTTTTTTCTAAATTAAACCGAGACCATCCCACTATTTTTCCTAATTGATTTTTACAGTACATTTTTTTTACTCAATCCAAGACTCTTTTTTATTAGGAAATATAACAAATCACCTCCATAAGTTTGATATTATGTGCAATCAAGCCCCTTAACCTATAAATGTAGCAAATTGACCCCATAAATTTTTCTTAATGTACAAGTAACCACATGTCTTATTTTTAAGAATGAAATTTGCTAATTAAATATTTATATTATTGAAAATCAAAATTATTAATCCCCTATCTATAAAAGCTGAAGCATTTCAAGCTTTCTTATTGGTCCTTGGATTTTTATAAATTAAAAAAAAACTTTAATTTAGGTGGGGTCCCCCACTTCCCCACTTACTTGGTAAGTAATTAATTACACTCTCTCATTCTTTTATTAAGTGATTAATATGTCTCCTACTTTCATTAATTAAATATGTTACATTCTACTATGCTTACATGAATGATTCCATGATCTTTGATTTAATTTAATTCCTTGATTAATTAATTAAATTTTTATCTTATAATATGAAGATCACAAAAAAAAACAAATTGTTTAGACATAATAATTTCGGCACAAATTTAAAAGGAAAAAAATTCATATATAACCAAATTGCAGAGAAAATTAAAGGAAATTAGTGAACTTAAAATAGTAGCCATATAAATTTAAACAAATCGAAAAACAAAATAATTAAATAATCAAAAATATTTTTTAATTTGGTGAAATTAAACGATATAGTCGTTCGAAAAATCAACAAAAATAATCATTAATCTGATTTTTTCTTTGAAAATTAAATGAAATAAGAGACGGTATAGATTCCATAGAAAAAAAATCAATACATTCTTTAGAAAAATCATCAAATGTAGCCACCTTCCATTTTTTTCAAAATAAAGAACAGGAGCGTGTTTTCGAATTTAGTTTTGTGGAATTGATTAATTGAATAATTTATAGTGTATAAGGAGAGGGAGAGACTGATATAAGAGAAAAGTTTAAAATGAAGAAAAAGTAGAGAGAATCCTTAGAAATTAGTAGGGTTTAAAAGAATGAGACCACTGAGTTATGTTTTTAGTTTGTACAATTTTAGAGAGTATGAGGTAGATCATTTAGGTTTACGGAGGCGGGTTCGGTATTTCGGGGTGGGGTGTAAACGGAGAGAGTAGAGAGTTTAGTTTTAGTATGGTTTTATATAGATTTTGGATCCATCACCTGTTATTGGGTCATATACTAAGACGAGTTTATGAAGATTGGTAGTTATATTTCTTGACCTATTCTTAATGTATGCGCCTTATTTTTAAGTGTTAGAAAATATAATCTGCCTATTTTCATTCCCTTCTATATTCAAAGCAACCGATTATGTTGTTGTATTTGTAACCTAGAATATTGATTTCTTAAGTAATTTTTTTTCGATAACTTCCAAGAAACATATAAGTTCATAATAACTTTGATTGTTATATTTGTTATCTATGTTTTTGAAATTATATATTATTTGAAATATGGATGATTATTATTAGTTGTACTCCCTAATTGGTTTCAAAACTAAAGAATTATTGTTCTATAACTATATTCATTTAATGTCCATTTTTTAATTGGTATCTTAGATATACTAATTCTTATTTTAAATTATAATTATGCCCAATTTATGCATTTCGTCAAATTATTGGGTATCCAATTCCGTGCAATTATGCACGGGTTTAAAACTAGTTAACTTTTAATCCTAAAATTCTTGATTATTGAAAATCTTGTTCAAAAATATATTTTTTTAATTTATTTTGGTGAAAAATGTTCATAATATGAGAATTGTTAATGAAGTTACATGACAAAATTTTTGTTTATACTAAATGTGGTTCGCATTTTTCGTTGAATATGTAAATATTATATTTAATTTTTTAATAAATATATTTAAAATAGTTTTATAATAGAAAATAATAGATTTTAGTTTAAAAAATGGTAAAAAAAACTTGATTTGTGCTTAATTGCACATTTTTGAAAAGTTATAGGGCTAATTCGCAACAAGTGAAACTTAGGAAGCTGATTTACACATAATGCATAAGTTATGGGTAATTTGCTACATTACCCCATAACTTATGCATTATGTGTCGGACAGTGATAGGGCGCCAACGGGCGGCGCCCAAATTGGTTGCCACCCTCTCACATATATTCTTAATTGAAGAGGACCTCACTCACCCATGTAAAAGGATAACGCCCAAATTAAGTGCCATCCGGTGACGCATTTTTCCTTTTTTTATTCTATTCTTTTTCATTTATCTACCTTCATTAAGAAAACCCACCAAGACCAATTATCTCATTCTGTAACCGTTCATTACTACAAATCAATCCCAGTTTTCAATTATATACATAATATGTAAATGAAATCTTATCTTTATTAATCTAGAAACATTTAACCCATTTTCCTGCCTCCACGTCATCTACATACAACTTTTTTTTTTCTTAAACTGTCAATGTGGGACCCACGGCATACATTCTGTAATTAATTTCTGAAAAACCAAAACATCTTTTGTACCTAAATGTTAAAACGTAATAAATAATGCATAATTAAAATGAAATTAAAAACCAATTAAAACACATTTAAAGTTTCATTCAAAATTAAGACACATAGAAAATTGAAACTTCTATGCAGAGATGAACCGAATGAAATACTCATCAAATGAGTATTTTTTTTGTTAAATTCTATTGGTCCTATATCCACTAGGTCTACAAATAGAAGATCCAATGGACATGAAAACCTATATAACAATGAATAAAAATACTACTTTCTTAAATAATTAATGAAATACTCAAATAATTACAAGAGTACATTTTTCTATGTAATTAAATGAATAATTATTTTCAAATGGGATTACCGGATTAACACCATAAAAATATAGATCTAGAAACTGACCTTTTTAAAATGTAAATAAAAAAAAAAATACCGCATAAAGTGGAGGATCAATTAGTTCATGATATATGATACTTTGTGAAATTGTTAAGAAATAGTAAATAAAATCATGTCATCAATTCGAACATGCAATTAGTCCATTAAGCTTCAAATGGTTAGTGAAGATTGATAGAGAAATTAACGAGATAATATTGATGAGGATGGTGAGGACGAGAGAATGATTGATAAGATAAGATTGTTGAGACTCAAAAATCTCGCATCAAATGGAATAAATATTGATGTTTAGGAGAGAGGGAAATAAGAATGTTATAGGA